>NC_090451.1:306805515-307405515 GCF_031143425.1 Pleurodeles waltl | reverse complement strand
AGCTCTATGCCCCTACAGTGTCTAAGTCAATTCTTAGACATTGTAAGTGCAGTGTGGCCATGTTAAGTATATGGTCTGGGAGTTTGTCAAAAACGAACTCCACAGTTCCATAATGGCTACACTGAATATTGTGAAGTTTGGTATCAAACTTTTCAGCACAAGAAACCCGCAGTGATGCCAGTGTGGGGTTTATTGAAAAATGCACACAGAGGGCATCTTAGAGATGCCCCCTGAATACCAATCCGACTTCTAGTGTTAGGCTGACCAGTTTCTGCCAGCCTGCCACAACCAGACGAGTTGCTGGCCACATGGGGAGAGTGCCTTTGTCACTCTGTGGCCGGGAACAAAGCCTGTACTGGGAGGAGGTGCTTCTCACCTCCCCCTTCAGGAACTGTAACACCTGGCAGTTAGCCTCAAAGGCTCACCCCCTTTGTTACAGCGCCACAGGGCATCCCAGCTTCGGCCACTGCTTTTTGCCATTTTAAGGAAAACTGTGTACATTGTTGATTCCATTCAAAGTTCTAAGTATTACTATGCAAAGTACCTTTCATTTAATGTACTTAACTGCTAAAAATAAATTAACAAAAGAATATATTTCTATATAAAAACCTATTGGCCTGGAATTGTCATTGAGTGTGTGTTTTCACTTATTGCTTGGGTGTGTACAAAAAATGCTTAACACTACCCTCTGATAAGCCTAAGTGCACGACCACACTATCACAAATAGAGCATTAGTATGATCTATCATTTCCTCTGTCAAGCCTCTTAGGGAGCCCCTGTACTCCGGGCACATTATATCTCATTTTGATCTATTATATACAGAGCCAGCTTCCTATAGCTGCGGATTGTAGCCTTCCTGCAGCCTTGAGTGTGGTGTTAGACTGAACTGTACCCTCAATGTCTCAAAAGTAATGATCAGTCTCTTCGCGGAGGTCAGTAGAGTAGGTCTCATCCTGCAAGAATTACGCATTGATACGCCACATAGGCCTTGGACTCTGGTCAGAGTGGCCAGTGGTCAGGAGGATTGGGGTGTGATGAGAGAGACCACGGGCAAGTATCTGCGCTCAGGTAACCGGGGAAGGTCAGTGGCAGGCATAAGGACCATTTCTATGTGGCCTGCGTATGGTGTGCGGCAGAGATGTGGGTGTATTGCTGGTGGCGAGGGTGCCATAATCTTCCACACATCGCAGAGGCCGATAGTCGTCAACCATTTGTTGAGGGATGTAGAGAGTCTACGACGAGCCTCCGATGTAGGGCTGGTGACATCAAGGCCCGGATCTAGGACCGTGTTCAGATCCCCACCAACAACTGTGAAACCCACAGGCATCTCAGCTAGCAGGGCTGTGAGTGCAAATAAAAACTTGTCAAGTGCTGTAGAGGGGGCATATATTCTGAGTAAATTGATATTGTGACCGTCCACCCGGCCTGTCAGGGCAAAGAACCTCCCTTACGGGTCCAGCCATGTCTGTTACACCACTAAGGGGTAGTCTTGGTAGAGGACATGGTCAAAGCCATTGCGGGCAAGGAACGTGCATGCGTACCCCATTAGGTTTGTCTCTTGGAGAAGTAGGATAGAAGGGCCGAGTCATTGCGCATTGCATAGCACCGCAGCCCTTTAAATTTTATCTAGGAGCCCATTAAAGTTCCACAAGACTATAGTGGAGGGGGCCTTAGGATACCAAGGAGAGGAATGTCTTCCAAAGCGGACCGTGCAGCGGGAGATGCAGGATATTTGTTGGATTGGGATGTTGTGTGGGCTGAAGCTTGCGTGTGTGTAGGGGCTTGAGCGACTTGAGACCTTCTACCCAGTTGTGACATCAAGGTATAAAACAATCATCAATATATCAATTCAACAATACTCTGAGTACTTCCTAACCCCCGTCCCTATACCCGCCCCCCCCCTAAATTGAAGAAGTATCTGTTGCCCAAAAAATATCCCAACAAAACCAAAGGAAGGATAAGGAAAAACGAATGTGGTATGGAGAGGTGGACCCCTCCAAGAAGTCGACTCTCATATGTGCCATGCTGGAGACCTATGTAGATTCTGTTTCAGTCCCACAGTACAGTAAAATAGGTGGGGGCATCCAGCCCGAGGCATAGATTCATGAGACGTCTCCTGCTGCGGAGGTGATGGAGACGGGGACTCCACGCCTATAGACCGCGAGGCGGGTCTAGACCCACGTTGCCTGCGGTGAGAGTTGGCACAGGAGTGCTCAAGGCAGCCGGACTCTTTCGTGGCCACCCCGGATGCACTGCCTGGTGCCTGCTGGGAGGAGGGGGCAGCCATGCGGCACCATCCTAAAGCAGCCTCTCCTCCATTGCACACTCCCAGGACACCTCCAGCATATCGAATAAGTGTGCCTTGTCGGCATGCACAACCTTAAGTCGGGCTGGGAAGAGAAGCATGTACTTTAAATGCAGTGCCTTTAGTTTCTGTTTCACTTGCTCATAGGAGAGCTGCATGGCCTGGACCTCTCAGGAGTAGTCCAGGAAAATCAGAATCCTCGAGTTCTGAAAGTGGAGCTCTGGCTGAACACGGGCCCTCCTCGCAAGATGTCACTTTCTCGAAAGTTAAGGAAAGCGGACTATCAGCACTGTGGGCGGTGCTCCAGGCGGAGGTCTGGTGGAGAGAGCTCTGTGGGCTCGCTCGATGGTGAGCCATGTGGACAACTCGGGGAGAGGGGGGGGTGGCCATTCACGATTTAATCCATACCTCCAGAAATTAGACATGTCTAGAGCCCTCGCCCTCCTCAGAAAATCCAATTAAATGCAGGTTGTTTCGTCTTGATCGGTTTTCGGCAAAGGCGTGGTGCCCAGAGCTCCTCCAGGTGGCCACTTGATTCTGCCATCCTGAATCCAAGGTGGTGACACAGCTAGGTGACCAATACCCTTTCCTGGGCTATTTAGGGTCTCCCTCCCGGGTGGGTCTTCAGGTTCGATGTGCAAGATTCCAGCAGGACCGCTCTGCATTTTTTACTACATTTTCAGGCCACTGTGACTGCAACTGGTCCCTCCAGGAATCGACAATCTGCAACTCCAGCGACTACTCCGCTCTGCAACATTGTTTCTCTGGCTACTTCCAGCAAATGCAACATTTCCCTGGCTGCGCATCCTCTGAGGGTGACGAGTCTTCAGCCTGCACAAGAAGCATGAAGGAATCTCCTTTGGAGTGAAGGAGTCACTCACCTACATCCACAGGCACAACTGCTACAACGACCGGTTGAGTGGATCCTCTCGCCTCCAGAACTGCGTGGATCCTGCATTACAGGTTTTGGTCTGGAGTGGTCCCCTTTCTTCTCTTGTAGGAAGCTGGCCTGGCATGTGGTGGGTACCTAAGGTACTTAAACCTTATACCAGGTCCAGGTATCCCCACTCAGTGAAATGTAGGCAGTGTCTAGAAGCCAGGCTCTCTAGAGGTAGCTGTGGATGAGCAGCCAAAGCTTATCTAGGAGACATGCAAAGCTCATGCAAAACCACTGTAGTCACACAGCACTTAAACACGTGAAAGAAAAAACTCAGTTGTACAAAAATAAAGGTATTTTATTTTTGGAACAAAATACCACAAAATACTAGAAGGGAAACCCTCCAATAGGAGGTAAGTAATACACTAAATATATACTCTAGCACTCAGAAATATTTATAGAAAAGGTTAGAAAACAGTGCAAATAGCAATAACAAATAGGGACTCTAGGGGGAGCACAAATCATATACTAAACAAATGTAATGCGAACACATGACCGCCACCTAAGTAAGTCGAATGTGTAGAGGGGAGCTCGGGGTACTAGGAAACCACAGAGGTAAGTAACACAACAACACCCCCCCCGACCAGGAAAGCAGGAGTAAAACACTGGATTTCCCTAAACCACCCAAAAGGAGGAAAAGAAGAAATAGAAGACACCCAGAAAAGACTGCAAGAAACCCAGCAGTGGATTCCTGAAGAAGGAATACCTGTGGAGAGAGGGGACCAAGTCCAAGTGTTACAGTGGAGCCCAGGAGGGGTAGGAGCTACTACCCACCCAGCTGTACTTGCAGGAGTTGGTCGAGGTGATGAAGAACAGGTCAGCACTGCAGCCCGAGAAGAGCTCCTGATGGATAGAGAGGATGTCCCACGCTGGAGTGAAGTTTGTAGATGGTTATTGTTGCAGAAATTCCACCAACAAGCCTTGGCAAAGGCAAACTTGCGGTTAGTTGAAAAGTGATGCTGCCAGGGACCTGCAAGGCCCAGGAGAACTCAGCCCAGGAGGGGGAGTCAAACAGGACCCTTAGCGTTGCAGAGTCCAGAGGAGCAAAGACGGCACCCACACGAGTCCCACGGGACAGGGACATAGGAGTCGTAGAAGGAGCCCATGCAGCGCTACAAAAGAGGATCCCATGCCGCCAGAGAACAAAGCAGGAGGCTGTGCTTGGCGGGAAGGAGTGATCGGGGCTGGAGCTACACATCGCCTGAAGATCCCTTGGAGGCGATGCAAACAGGCCTTGGCAGCTGCAAGAGATGTGGTGCACGGGGTACTGTCCTGCATGGGAAGGCAAAGGCTTACCTCCACCAAAGATCGACAGCTGGCAGAGAGGACCAAGAGGACTACTCTGGACCACCCCCTGTGATGCAGGATCCACCCAGCTCAAGATGAGGGGGTGATCCACGCAGCTGGTCGTCGTTTGCTGTAGGTGCCTGCGGTTGCAGGGGAGTGACTACTTCACTCCAAGGAAGATTCCTTCTTCTTGTGCAGGCTGAAGAGTTGCTTTTACCGAGGATGCACGGCCGGGGAAATGTTGCAAAGCTGGAAGGGGCCATGGAAACAAAGTTGCAGAAGAGTCTTCTTCGTTGATTTCAGCATTGTCGGTTACTGGAGAGTCCAGTGGTGGTTCCAGTGGCCATAAGTTGAAGTGAAAGTTGCAGAGGAATCTTGCAAGTCGAATCTGAGGACCTGAGAGAGAGACCCTAAATAGCTCTGAAAGGGGGATTGGTCACCTAACCAGGTAAGCACCTTTCAGGAGGGGGCTCTGATGTCACTTGCCTGGCCACTTAGATACTCCCAGAGTTTCCTGCCAACCTTGGAAACAAGTGGGGCTGCTTCCTCTTCTTGTGAGTTTCCCAGCTGCTGAGGGTCACCTCGGACTCTTCTCTTTGGGTCGAGTCTCCTGGACCTTGCTGGTCCTCTTCTGCCTTGCAAAACCTTCTTCACTGACTCTTGCATTTGCCAAAGCTTGTTGGTAGTTTTCCAGCACAACTGAGTGACTGCATCACGATCGCTGACGTGGCACATCACTTGAATCACTTCTGGAACTCCTTCTGCTGCTGTGCTGCACTGCTGGCTTTCTTCAGCCACCGTCGACCTGGTCCTGCATTCACAGAAGGGTGGGTAGTGGCTCCTGCCACAGCCGAAAACTGCAACTCGAACTGAACTTGGTCCCTTTCTTTTGCAGTTCCTCTTCTGTCAGGATCCACCTTTGGTTTCTTCCAGTCTTGCTTGGGTCTTGCACAGTCCTTTTTCAAACTTTACCTCTGGGTTTGGGGGAAAACCAGGTATTTACCTCTTCTCTTCGGTCGCTGGTGGGCACCCTGGGACTTAGCTTATGGAGTTCCCAGCACCTCCAGCTCCCCTCTACAGATTCCACTTCCTTGGGTTGGGGACTGTCTTTCGCATTCCACTTACTTAGTACAGTGTTTGGTCTCTGTAGGAAGTTGGCTCTGTATATACTATTTCAAAGTAATAAATAGTGTGCACAGAGTCTAAGGTTCCCGTTAGAGGTAAGATAGTGGCAAAAGTAGATAATTCTAATGCTCTATTTTGTGGTAGTGTGAGGCATATATTTACATTAAACACTTTAAATGTAAAGTACTTCACTTAAATACTTTAGGAACTTTGAATGAACACAATATCATGTACAGTCTTTGTAAAAATGGCAATGAGCTATTTCAAAAGTGGACACAGTGCAAAAATCACCAGTTCCTGTGGGAGGCAAGTAAAGGTTAGTTTTGAAGGTAAGTAAAACACTTAAAAGTCTTAAAGTTGGTGCATAGGCAGCCCACTGTTGGGGGTTCAGGGCAACCCCAAAGTTACCACACCAGCAGCTCAGGGCCGGTCAGGTGCAGAGGTCAAAGAGGTGCCCAAAATACATAGGCTTCTATTGAGAACAGGGATGCCCTGGTTCCAGTCTGCCAGCAGGTAAGTACTTGCGTCCTCGGGGGCAGACCAGGGGGGTTTTGTAGGGCACAGAGGGGGGGCACAAGCAGACACAGAAAGTACTCCCTCAGCGGCACAGGGGCGGCCGGGTGCAGTGTGCAAACAGGCGTTGGGTTTTAGATTGAATACAATGGAGGGACCCGGGGGTCACTTCAACGATGCAGAGAGGGGAGCTCCTCGGGGTAGCCACCACCTGGACTAGGCAGAGGGTCGCCTGGGGGTCGCTCCTGCACTGGAGTTCGGTTCCTTCAGGTTCTGGGGGCTGCGGGTGCAGTGTTGGTTCCAGGCGTCGGGTCCCTTGTTACAGGCAGTCGCGGTCAGGGGGAGCCTTTGGATTCTCTCTGCAGGTGTCGCTGTGGGGGCTCAGGGGGGTTACGGGCTCAAAGTCGCAGGGGAGTCATCCCTGAGGTGTTTGTTTTCTGCAAGTCGAGCCCGGGGCTTCGGGTGCAGAGTGTGAAGTCTCACGGTTCTGGCGGGAAACGTGAAGTCTTTAAGGTTGTTCTTTGTTGCAAGGAAGTTGCAGGCTTTTGAACAAGGCCACTGTTCACGGGAGTTTCTTGTTCCTTAGGTGCAGGGCAGCCCTCTGAGGCTTCAGAGGTTGCTGGTCCCTGTTGGATGCGTTGCTGTTGCAGTTTTCTTCGAAGTTGGGAGACAGGCCAGTAGGGCTGGGGCCAAGGCAATTGTTGTCTCAGTCTTCTCTGCAGGGCTTCAGGTCAGCAGTCCTTCTTGTTAAGGTTGCAGGAATCTAGTTTCCTAGGTTCTGGGGAGCCCCTAAATACTGAATTCAGGGGTGTGTTTAGGCCTGGGAGGGTAGTAGCCAATGGCTACTGTCCTGGAGGGTGGCTACACCCTCTTTGTTCCTTTTCCCGGTGGGGAGGGGTGGGCACATCCCTAATCCTATTGGGGGAATCCTCCACTCACAAGATGGAGGATTTCTAAAAGCAGGAGTCGCCTCAGCTCAGGACACCTTAGGGGCTGTCCTGACTGGTGGGTGGCTTCTCCTTGTTTTTCTAATTATCTCCTCCAGCCTTGCCGCCAAAAGTGGGGGCAGTGGCCGGAGGGGCGGGCATCTCCACTAGCTGGGATGCCCTGTGGTGCTGTAACAAAAGGGGTGAGCCTTTGAGGCTCACCGCCAGGTGTTACAGTTCCTGCAGGGGGAGGTGAGAAGCACCTCCAACCAGTACAGGCTTTGGTCCTGGCCACAGAGTGACAAAGGCACTCTCCCCATGTGGCCAGCAACATGTCTGGTGTGTGGCAGGCTGGCAGAAACTAGTCCTCCATACACTGGAAGTCGGGTTGGTATACCTCTAAGGTGCCCTCTGGGTGTATGTTACAATAAATAGCACACTGGCATCAGTGTGCATTTATTGTGCTGAGAAGTTTGATACCAAACTTCCCAGTTTTCAGTGTAGCCATTATGGAACTGTGGAGTTTGTGTATCACAAACTCCCAGACCATATACTCTTATGGCTACCCTGCACTTACAATGTCTAAGGTTTTGCTTAGACACTGTAGGGGCATAGTGCTCATGCACATATGCCCTCACCTGTGGTATAGTGAACCCTGCCTTAGGGCTGTAAGGCCTTCTAGAGGGGTGACTTACCTATGCCATAGGCAGTGTGAGGTTGGCATGGCACTCTGAGGGGAGTGCCATGTCGACTTAGTAATTTTCTCCCCACCAGCACACACAAGCTATGAGGCATTGTGCATGTGCTGAGTGAGAGGTCCCTAGGGTGGCATAAGACATGCTGCAGCCCTTAGAGACCTTCCCTGGCATCAGGGACCTTTGTAGCAGTTACAAGGGACTTACCTGAGTGCCAGGGTTGTGCCAATTGTGGAGACAAAGTTACAGTTTAGGGAAAGAACACTGGTGCTAGGGCCTAGTTAGCAGGGTCCCAGCACACTTTCAAATCATAACTTAGCATCAGCAAAGGCAAAAAGGCAGGAGGAACCATGCCAAGGAGGCATTTCCTTACAGTCTCCCCCTGGGGCCTTCACTAATTCCTATTGTTTTACTGTTTGCTATTGCTTTCTATGCTTATCCTGACTTCTATTGTGTATATAATGTTTTTACTCAACTCCTAGGGGAGTATTGCCTATTAAATATTTTAGTATTTTTGTTACCATAATAAAGTACCTTTATTTTTTGGAACACTGCGTGACTGCAGTAGTATTGCATAAGCTTTGCATCTCTTCTAGATACGTTTTTGCTGCTCATCCGGTGCTACCTCTAGAGAGCCTTGGCTTCCTAGACACTGCCTACACTTCACTAATAGGGGATACATGGACCTGGTATAAGGTGAAAACACCATAGGTGCTCACCACAAGTATCTGCAGTTAGATTGAGTGTAGATAGAGAAACAGTTACCTCAGGTAAGTAACTTTTCTTTTTGTATAAACCTCTTTACTCAAAGAATGTATGTCTCAAGAACACCCACCGTTGAGCAGATCTTGTCATAGTTTTTTGGGGGGCTGTTTTAAAGTAAACACTGATTTTCAAAGCTCTGCTTGGTTTCTAGAACGTCCCCATATTTTATTTTTTTGCCTACTTTTTCAACCAGTCAACATATTCTCTTTTTTTTTTTTTTTTTTTTTTTTTTTTTTTTTTTTTAATAGCTACTTAGTAGTGCCATTTCCTGCCAACCACATCTGACTGGCACTAGATCTTTAATTTTGTATAGAAGATAACGGGAAGACCATTCTGTTCAAGCTTCCATCTTAGAAAAAAAACACTATCAGATTTTAGAGTAAGGAAAGACCAAATAACTGTAAGGTCTGCAAACACAAAAATCAAATAGTTTTGAATGTGTTTTATTTCATATTTATTAATATAAATCATATATTGCTTGATACTATACATGAAAGTTGGGTATCTGATGGAAACAACTAGCCGCAGATTCCTTACCTTAGAATTCCTTACTTTAGAATTCTCCCCAGGCGCCAGCCGGGATCCGAAAAACTTTTTCAGCAGTACTTGTGCGCATCAGTAGAGGGCGTCGTGCGACTCCGTATTGACGTCGTCCTCCAGATATGACGTCGACATAGTCCATATAGTCCCTCCCATGACACGTTGACATCAGTTTCTTCTTTTCTGCGTAGCAATATGGATCTGGAGAAACAGTTACCTCTGGCTATTTTCTGGCCTTCCCTTTTGGCGGTTTTCGTCATTGGAACAGTGTTCATGCCTTCTGGTGTTAAGCCTTGTGGGTCCTGTGCTTGAAAAATGTCTGTCATGGACCCCCACTCTATATGTAGTGCTTAGGCATCCACCACGATATCGACAACTGTGATGACTGTCAACAGGTGAGGCCTAAGGTGTTGCGGGAAAGGCGAATGAAACATCTGGTGGTGCGGGTGTTGCAGTCTTCATAGGATTCTCATAGGCGATGTAGTCCTTTTTCTACGACTCATTCTAGCAACCATTCCAGGAGTCCTTCGGGTACGGCTCCTTCAGAGTCTGCAGATCCTGTGATGTCTCAAGGTAAGCGTAGCCCTTATTCGAAGTCGCGTCCTCCTCCGGCTTCAACACCCCACGCGGCTCCCCCCCCCCCCCATTTCTCTGAGGACAAGGCTGCACTAGAGTCGACCCCGTATCTCCTACTTTATACCGGCACCAGGGCCACTCTGGCCCAGATGCGGGACTATTACCCTTCCTTGCATGCTGTTTTTGGGCATAACGCTCCCTCTGGAGGGCCTTCGGCCCTAAGGAGGTGGCAGATGCCCTGACAGGATCCTCACCGGCGGCTTCGTCCTCTGTGCCCATTGGGCCCCTTGACTCAGACTTAGGAGTCTGATCTGCAATGATTCACAGCCTCCCAGGGCTTCCTTCTTCTGCACCTGCCTCCTCTCTTCCAATTTCGGTGTCCGTTTCTACCTTACCGACTTCGGCGATGGTGGCACCTGCGGCTTTGCTCAATGCCCCGATTTATTGTGTCTCGGAGTCGAACGGCGCCCCATATGATGTTGAGGTGTCTCCATCCCAACGTCTACTCCGAAGCCTGTAGCGGCGCCATTGGAGTCGACTATTCTTATGTCTTCTGAGGCTCCCCCTCCAGTTCTTCCATCGGAGGGACCCTGTTTACATTCTCGGCCTCCCAATTCCTGCATTCTGCTTCCTGAATCTGATTGGTTAGTTAACATAGCCAATGCTAGCGGTCTAGACTCCGTGCCGTCTTCCAGCCTCCTGTCATCCCCTGGGTTGGCTTCAGAGGCTGGTTCTGCTTTTAAAACGTGTGTCCGAAGTGTTAAATTTACAGCTTCATACTGTGCAGTTGTACACTGACCCTTTGCTTGATGCCTTACATCCTGACCAGTCTTCTTTGGAGCCGGTCCTTCCTTATTGTGAGGCTCTTTATGATATCTTTTTGGGACTTTGGACCCAGCCAGTTTCTGGCCCCCCTGCGGAGACCTCTATCTCACATAGACACAGACCAGTCTGGAAGGACCCGTCATGCCTCCAGCGGCATCCAAATACTCAGTTTTGTGGTGCAAACTGATTTTGCTGCACAAAGTTTTACGCAGGTTCTTCCTGTTCCGCCGGAGCGAGAAGCAAGACAGCTGGACGCATTCGGTAGGCAGATTTTCGTTTCATCTAGTTCTGCCTTGCGTTCAACCAATACGTCCTGTGTCCTTGCTCGCTTCTCCCATGTTTTGTGGGACTCAGTGGACTGCATTTTGCATTCTCTTCCTGACGAGGGTAGACTACCTCTGTCGCCTTTTGTACGGGATGATCAGCAGGCTGCCAAGCTTAGTGTTAGATGTGGTATGGATACCACAGATTCTGTTGGAAGAATTATGGGTTTTTCAGTAGCGCTTCGACGAAGGGCATGGTTACATTCTTCCAATTTCTCAGAAGCTGTGCAATCCTTTTGATGGCATCTCCCTTTTTGGTGCACATGTCGACCCGGCTGTACGCCGATTTAGAGATGCTCATGGTGAAGTCCTCTTCATTTTCCTGAGTCGTCTTCTGGTTTGTTCCCTGGTTCAGGGGCAGTTGCATTTTTTCCACTGTTGCACTTTTCTCCTACCGCCATTGCAGTGATGTGCTTCTTGATTATAATGTGACACCCAATGTGGTGCTTCTGCTCTTCTCAGGCGCTTTTCTTCTCATGTTCTAGCACTCAGGGTGGTGCTCCTGCATTACAGGTGTTCTGTTCATTAACCCCACTATGATCGACAGGTTTTGTTATTATTTTCAATCCTGGTCTGGGTCTTATACCTCTTACAAGGGGTTTTCTGTTCTACTCTACTGATAGACAGTTTGCCTAAGAGATATTGTGCTCTCTTCAAGGTTCTGCCTCATGTCAGAGTCATTTCCAGTCCCTGCTCTTCAGAGCAATTGGGGTGGGCTATTGGCCGTGTTTTTATAATTATCTATTCCCTACCGGGACCTTGCTCAGTGCGCCTTCTGAGGGTAGTATAATTACCCTTGTATCACTTAAGGTTCTACTGCTGTTTTTAACCAGTGTCCTTTTCCATTGCTGTAGTGGGACTTGGTTTTCTGCCTCTTTCGTGGTCTGCTCCCATTGAAGATGTTGGTACATCTTTATTTCCACCTACCCCTCTTCTGGATGTTGTGTGCTACAAGTGAGGAGCATAATCTGTCGCCCTTTATCAGCCATTACTTATTCTCTTGTCTGGCCTTCTGCCACATTCATCATCTAAATCTTCTTCCTTGACATTTTCATCCTCCTTCTGACCTTTCGGCCCAGTAATAGAGGCGGTCCTCTTTTTGCTTTTATGTATGTATGTGTGTGTGTGTATATATATGGCATGTATAGCTGCAGATACACATGCTTTGCATAAGTCCACCATCTAGTGTTGGACTCGGAGTGTTTCAAGTTGTTTTTTCTTCGAAGAAGCTTTTTCGAGTCACAAGATCGAGTGACTCCTCCTCTCAGTGATAGTGCGCATGAACATCGAGTCCTTTGTTAAATTGTTTTCTTTCCGCCGTGTGGTTCGGACTTGTTCCCTCTCGCTCTGGTACATCTCGGTTCGGTACTATCTGAACTTCTCTCTTTTCTTTAAATGTCTGTATCGTTTTAAAACACGTTTTTCTAACTGCACCCGATCCGATTGTATTGTCGGGATCGATTAAATGCCTATTGGGCAACTGCACCCTTCTCGGGCCTACTGCGTCACAGGCACGTGGATCGATTCTGCCCTCAGTGCCACGCTAAGAACCCCTTCATTGACTAACACTCGGTGTGCAAACTCTGCCTCTCTCTCGATTACAAGCAATAAACCTGTGAGGCCTGCTGATCCTTCTGCTCCAAGATGACTCGGATCGGAGAGCACATTGTCTGGAGATGGCATCAAAGTTGACTGAACAAACGCCCGACATTCTCGATGAGGAACAAGCGCAGACTGTAATTTACATTGCGGACTCTGATTCCGACCGTGACTCTGATGGGGACAGCAAAGTGATTCCTGCGGTGCAGTACGTGAGTACACCAGGACAACAACGTTATTTTAGAGGATCCTATAGAGGACACAACTTTAGAGTTATGGGGAAATCCACTGCCACAAGAGGTGCCTCCACCTCATCAAAGCAGTGACTTTCTCAGCATCCCCACACAGAACACATCTCCTGTGGGAGGAAGACTGCAACATTTCTATCATCAATGGCACAACATTACATCAGATCAATGGGTACTGTCATTTATCCACAACGGTTATTGCCTAGAATTCATCTCCACTCAACCAAATGTTCCCCCTCACGAGCACAGGCTTTCTCCAGAACACCTGGTTCTGTTAAAACAAGATGTGCAATCACTTCTACTTAAAGGTGTAATAGAGATAGTACCTATAACCCAACAAGGGACAGGAATATATTCTCTATACTTCCTCATACCAGAAAAGGATGGCACTCTCAGACCAATCCTCGATCTCAGACCCCTCAATCAATGCATTCTCTCAGAGCACTTTCACATGGTCACTCTTCAGGATGTCATTCCTTTACTACAAAAACAAGATCACATGACAGTATTAGTTCTAAAGGATGCTTACTTCCATATTCCCATAATTCCAGCACACCACAAATTCTTAAGGTTTGTGATAGCAGGTAAGCACTACCAATTGAAAGTGCCACCCTTTGGAGTAACAGTAGCACCAAGGGTATATTTAGCAAATGTCTAGCAGTGGTAGCAGCATACCTCATAAGACAGTATATACATGTCTTTTGCTATCTGGACGACTGGCTCATAAGCCAGCACTATCAAACCTGTCAACAACACACACAATTGATACCCTACACAGTCTAGGGTTCACAATCAATTAACAGAAGTCTCACCTTCAGCCAGCGCAAATACAAACATAACTGGGAGCAATTCTGAACACTCAGTCAGCATTAGCTTACCCAATCCCACCAAGAATTCAAGCATTCCAAAGTCTTGTATGTCAGCTACAATGCAATCAAACTTACACAGTAAGGTATATTATGAAACTATTGGGAATGATGGCATTGTGAATATCAATAGTGCCCAACGCACGTTTAAACATGAAACCTCTACAACAGTGTCTTACACAACAATGGTCTCAGGCACAGGGTTAACTTCACAATCTAGTGTTGTTGGATTGCCAGACGTACAACTCTCTGCAATGGTGGAATCACACCAACTTATCAAATGGGTGGCCGTTTCAGGACCCTGTGCCACAGACCATAATCAACACAGATGCATCAATGACAGTTTGAGGAGCCCATCTCAACAATCTTAATATACAGGGAGAATGGGACTCAATCCTGAAGACTTACCACATAAACCACTTGGAATTGCTAGCAGTGTTCTTAGAACTCAAGGCATTCCAGCCACAGATCACACACAAGACAGTGTTAATGAGAACAGACAGCATGACACAATCTATTAGCTGGAAAGGGGGGGGTGGGGGGGGGGCACTCATCCCAGTTGTCCCTTCTAGCACAGACAATTTGGAAGTGGGAAATTCACAATCAAATCACCTATTAGCAGAGTATATCCCAAGTGTAAGGAAATGCCTCCTTGGCATGTCACATGGTTTTGTCACTATCAACCTCGAAGGGGAACCCTTGGACTCTGTGCACACTATCTCTCACTTTGCGATAGTATATACAGAGCCAACTTCCTACAGGGTGCTTATGTATTCTTAACCTCTGGAAGAAGATTTTCTGTTTAACACTCTATCTTCCACTCACTTCAGATACCAGTGTCTCCCAGTGTTGCCTGGAACGGTTAAACATGCTGAATACATTTTTAATTAACCTGTCAAAGCTAGAGTCATTACCCCTAGAATTGACATAAAATATAAACCTGCCCCTATGGACCAGACTATATAACACACCAGATTTCTCCGGACTCAGTGGTAGACAGCGCGGCTAGAAAGAGCTAACAGCCAGTCATCAGAAGATGTACTCCCCCTGATAAGGAAAGTAGAAAATTTGATGCTGCTGGCAAAAGAGTAGCAACACCAGCGGCTAACCACTGGTGAATTGCCAATTCTCAGGCACTGCTGGCTAGATATGAAAGAGCCCATTGGGATGAGATGCAAGATATTATACAGCACCTTCCAAAAGAGCATCAGGAAAGGGCGCAACAGGTGGTATAAGAGGGACAGAGGCTATAAGTAATAACCAAATAAGGTCTGCCCTTGATGCTACTGATACAGCTGCAAGAAGCGTCAACACTGCCATTACAATTAGAAGGCATTCATGGCTGTGTCCTCTGGTTTTAACCAGAAATACAACAGGCAGTACTTAACATGCCTTTTGATAAGAAACATCTATTTGGCCCTGAAGTAGACACCACTATAGATAAACTTGAGAAAAGACTCAGACACCGTTAAGGCAATGGGGACAATATATACCACACCATATAGAGGCTCCTTTCGCAGACCACGGTTTAGAGGAGGATTTAAGCCACAATCCTCTGACGCATCTACTTCTCAGACAAAGCAGGGCAACAAGGTCAATATCAAAGAGGGGTATTTAGAGGGTCCTACAGAGGACAATATTTCAGGAACAGAGGCAAGTTCCAAGCCTCAAAACAAACCACTACACCATCTAAGCAGTGACTTCCTTCTCACCCCTCCACTCATCTTCTGTGGGGGGAAGACTACAGCAATTCCGCTCTCATTGGCAAAATATCACCACAGACAATTGGGGTATTGCCTAGAATTAATCTCCACCCCTCCAAACATACCACCACGTCACCACAAATTGTCCCCAGAACACAATGTTCGGCTGCAAGAAGAGGTACAATGTCTACTATTAAAACAAGCAATAGAATTGGTTCCACATTCTCAACAAGGAACAGGAGTATATTCACTATACTTCCTCATTCCCAAAAAAGTTGGCACCCTCAGACCCATCTTGGTCCTCAGGCCTATCAATCTATCCATCCTGTCAGAACATTTTCACATGGTAAATGCAGAATGTCATTCCACTACTATAAAAACAGGATTACATGACTGCTTTAGACCTCAAAGATGCGTATTTCCACATACCCATCCATCCAATTCACAGAAAATACCTCAGGTTCGACATAGCAGGAAAGCATTACCAATTCAAAGTTTTGCCATTCAGCATAACAACAGCTCCAAGAGTGTTCACAAAATATCTAGCAGTAGTAGCAGCTTACTTAAGATCACAACACATTGACGTCTTTCCATATATAGACAGTTGGCTAATAAAATCAAGCAATTTTACACAATACCAAGAACACACTCAATATGTGATGCAAACCCTACATACGCTAGGGTTCACTCTCAATTACCTAAAATCACATCTTCTACCAGCAAAAGTACAACCTTACCTAGGTGCTATTCTAAATACTCAGAAAGCCCTAACATATCCAAATACACAAAGGATACAAGCTTTACAAAATCTCATACCACAAATACAGCCAAATCAACAATATACTGTAAGATTCACCATGAAAATTCTATTGATGATGATGGCATCTTGCATAGCTATAGTTCCACATGCAAGACTAAACATGAGACCCTTACAACAGTGGCTCTCACAGCAATGGTCTCAGGCACATGGTCAACTTCAAGATCTAGTGTTGATGGACCGGCAAACACATATGTCCCTTCAGTGGTGGAATCTCAGCAATCTAATGAAGGGGCAGTGATTTCAAGACCCTGTGCCTCAGACCATAATCACAACAGATGAATCCATGATAGGTTGGGGAGCTCATCTCAACAATCATACCATTCAAGGAGAATGGGATGCCAAACAGAAACATTTTCACATAAACCATCTAGAATTATTAGCTGTATTTCTTGCCCTAAAACCGTTTCAACCTCTTCTCAAACAGAAGACTGTTCTAATAAAAACAGACAACATGACAGCCATGTATTACCTTAACAAACAGGGCGGGATACATTAATCCCAACTGTCCCTACTACCAAACAATATGGAAATGGGCAATTCACAATCACATTCATCTGTTAGCACAATACATTCTAGGGATAGACCATCAGCTGTCAGATCTCCTAAGCAGGAATCACCAACAAACTCACAAATGGGAGATTCACCCCCAAGTACTTCAAAGGTCTTTCAAAAGTGGGGGACACCAGAAATAGACCTATTCGCAACAAGCAAAAATGCAAAATGCCAAAACTTCGCATCCAGACACCCACATCCCCTATCCAAGGACAATGCTCTACGGATCAGTTGGTCAGGGATATTTGTTTACGCTTTTCCCCCTCTCCCACTCCTTCCCTTTCTGGTCAGCAAACTAAGTCAAACATTACTCGCCATGATACTCATATCAATGTGGGCACGTCCGCATTGGTACACAACACTCCTAGATCTGTCTTTAGTACCTCATTCCAAACTCCCAAACAGACCAGACTTGTTAACACAGAACAAAGGTCAAATAAGGCACCCAAACCCCAATGCTCTCAATCTAGCGATTTGGCTCCTGAAGACTTAGAATTTGGTTACCTAAAGCTTCCATAAGAATGTATGGAAGTAATTAAACAAGCACATAAATCTACTACTAGATAATGTTACGCAAACAAGTGGAAAAGATTTGTCTACTACTGCTAATCTAAAAACACGGAACCACTTACAGCAACTGTACAGGATATTCTATGCTGTTTATTTCATTTGCAGAAATCAAATTTAGCTTTCTCATCCATCAAAATCCACCTTACTGCAATAGCTGCTTATTTACAAACTATTCAACACACTTCTCTATTCAGAGTTCATGGTCTTAAAGCCTTAATGGAAGGATTAAAACACATTATTCCACCCAGAACACCACCTGTTGCTTCCTGGAATGTAAATATCGTAGTTACCAGACTTACGGGCCCACATTTTGAACCCATGCACTATTGTCAAATTCAGTTTTTAACATGGAAAGTTGCCTTCCTTGTAGCTATTACTTCTTTACGAAGAGTTAGTGAAATACTGGCATTCACTATTGAAGAACCTTTCTCCCAGGTACACAAACATAAAGTTGTATTTAGGACAAATCCAAAATTTCTACCAAAAGTAGTATCTCCTTATCAAGTCAACCAAACAGTGGAATTGCCAGTCTTCTTTCCACAGCCAGACTCTGTGGCAGAAAGAGCTCTTCATACATTAGATCTCAGAAGAGCTCTTATGTACTACATTGACAGAACTAAAGATTTTAGAAAATAAAACAACTTTTCGTTGCCTTTCAACATCCACATAAAGGTAATCCTATATCTAAACAAGGCTTAGCAAGATGGATTGTTAGATGCATACAAACATGCTACATCAAAGCAAAGAGAAAACTTTTAATCACTGCTAGAGCACATTCTAAAAGAAAGAAAGGTGCATCAATGGCATGTTTAGGAAACATACCAATGGCTGATATATGTAAAGCTGCCACATGGTCAACTCCTCATACATTTACAAAACATTATTGTTTTGATGTTTTCTCACAGCAACAGGCTACTGTAAGCCAGGCTGTATTAAGAACGCTATTTCAAACAACTTCAACTCCTACAGGCTAGCCACCGCTATTTTTTGGGAGGACTAACTGCTTTGTAGTCTATGCATAGCATGGTTGTCTGCAGCTGCACATGCCAGCAAACGGAAAATGTCACTTATCCAGTGTACATCTGTTCGTGGCTTGTAGTACTGCAGATTCACATGCACCGTCCCTCCTCCCCGGAAGCCTGTAGTCATTCAAGTTCAACATTTGTACATATTTAGATACATTTACAGTTGCATGGACAACTTTATATTCTTTCTATTCTTATACTTTATCACTCCTTCCTTCACCCTTTACGGGAAAACAATCTAACTATGGAGTTGATGCCCTTGCGCACTGTAATCGAGAGGAGGAGTCACTCGATCCCATGACTCCGAAAAGACTTCTTTGATGAAAAACAACTTGTAACACTCCAAGCCTAACACTAGATGTCGAAAGAGATATCCATAGCATGTGAATCTGCAGCAATATATGCCACGAACAGAAGTACACTGGGTAAGTGACTATATATATATATATATATATATATGTGTATATATTTAGGCTATAATTATATAACGGCCCCCCTGTGGCATATTGGCCAAGGTCACAGACCCTCACACTGAGAAGGGGAGGGTTCTTTTCCCGGTGTGTCTGAAAACATTTCCCTCCTTTAATTTCTTTTATATTTACCATATGTGTATGTACTGCTTCCTTTTGGCTACAGAGCTATTCCTCATCGGAATACCTAGTGCCTCATGGCTACACAGTGGCCAGGACAATGGTTGCCTCCTGCCAGTGGAAGGGCACTTGGCTATTCTTTCCACACTGTTAATATGCCTATTTCTTGTTTTCCTTGCCCTGCTTTAATAGGTCTGGGGAATCATCCAATTTTCTATGGGTTCCTATTTTTATGTTCCTGTCACATTAGGGGGTTTCAGTCCCTTTCTTGGATTCTTCCCCCTTTTGTGTACCTCGGTCATCTTTTTGACCCCTATATTCAGGCATTTTTTTTTAAGTAGGATTCCTATCCTAGCAGTTGCTTCATTCTTTCAGTCAGCTGCAAGATGGTAATCATATTGTTTTTATGTAAAGGACTGTTGTCCACGGATATGGCCATTCCCATTTGACCGTGCAAACTTCTGCAGGGCCGACATTCGGACCTCTTTCTGAGGGTAGAGGTCTAATATACCTTATATTTCAGAATATTTCATTATTGGTTCCAAATATGGATCCCTTATGTGCTGGCTGTCCCTCCGGAATTCTGCCACTTTCCTTTCAGTCCTTTCTTCAGCAATTGTTTTCTGTTTGCTGGATTGTCATTGCTATTGTCTTACCCTTCTGTGATTGGCTACTTTTTAACGCTGCATTTGTATGCCTCTTGTTGGTCTTTTTCATATACCACAAGGTTTCTGTTGCTTTCTATCAGCTTTACCAACCTCTTTTTACTTTTAGTCAGCTAGACGTGATTTTCCTGTTTGCCAGTTTTCTTACCTATGTCTCATTTCTGCGTCATAGGTCTATGTCTCTATTTTTATATTGGAATCTGTGTTCTTCTGACTCTCTGCATATATATAAATATCATATGTATGACCACATCCATGTCTGTACATGTATTTCTGTGTGTATTAGTGTCTCAGCATGTATCTTCCAGACCTCTTCTTTTAACCATTGTATGTCAGGCATATGGCATTCCCTTTTGTTCGTTCTGTCGACTGCCTCTACTTGTCTCCCAGTTCTGTTTCATCTCTCCTCAGGTTTTCCCCTTGGGTGTTCCTGAGAATGTGTTCTGTATTTTGGGTTACTCTCCCCTCCTGCGTTAAGCTTACTGCTTCTTTTGGATTTTGCCTATGCATCCTGATGGGAACAGCATATTTGAATCACTTCCCTTTTTTCATATCCTCTATGTTTGGCCCTTGAACGGTGTACCATCCCTATTGTCTCTCTGACTGTTAAGGGCGCTTTTTCACCTTACTCCTTCAGCTTTTATTTTGTAGTGCTTCGTGTTATTTCCCTGTTGTTTTTCTCTTCCAACAGATTCATTTTCATTTCCGTACGCTTTGCCTCCCCATGGCATTTCATAATTTCTTACACTATTCTGTGAGTGGTCCACTGTCTTTGGGTGAGATGAAATCTTCTTCTCACCATGTCTCGCTCTTGTCTGGTCTGCTACTTCTTTAGTTTGACCAGCTGTTTATTGCAAGACTTGGGTAGGATGTGTTTGCATACTTGTTACTGCTTTGTTATCTAATTTTAAGGTAAGAAATCTGCGGATAGTTGTCTCTATCAGATGAACAAGTTACTTACCTTTGGTAACGCCTTATCTTGTAGAGACATAGACTAGCCACAGATTCCTTACTGACTCACCCATCCTCCCTGTTATGCGAACTCTTTGATTTTACTTCATCCTCACTTTCTTGGCATTCTTTATGGCATGCTTTTCAAATTGGTAGTTGTACATTCCAGTTTACCTCTACCTCTCTTGTCATACACTGTTCTACTACCAATTTCTATAGTGGCTTTGAGTTGTTGTGCGAAATCTTGTTTCAGAAGAAACTGACTTCAGCACGTTGGGGGAGAGACTATATGGACTCAGTCAACGTCATATGCAGAGGATGACGTTGATACGGAGTCACACGATGCCCTCTACTGGCACACAACAGTACTGCTGAAAATATTTTCCGGATCCAGTCTTTTGCCTTGGGAGAATTCTAAGGTAAGGAATCTGCGGCTAGCCCGTGTCTACCAGATAAGGCGTTACCGAAAGTAAGTAACTTATTCATCATGGCTGTAACCATGGCAATCAGTGGTATTTCTAAGATGCATTGCATTTTAGATTAACTATGTGCACGGCCTGTAAAAGTATTAACATTCTTTGATATTTTTTTGGGGTTGTACCTTCCAGCTCCTCTAGGAGACCTGCACAGTGATGCTAAGCAAATGCTGCATAATTATGTTTCTTTTTATTTTTTGAATGTTGACGGGTGACTTATGGTAATTATACATAAAATATTCTTTACAGGCTAGTTTTGTTGCATCCGGAAATCGAACAGATATTTCTTTAGATGATCCCAACTTCTGGCAGAAATGGGCTAAGAAAGCAGAAATCGATTTTGATGCTATTCATGGCAGAGTAAGTGTTTTCCACAAGCTAAAAACAACATTCTACATATCTTCTGTGCTTCTGCTGGCTGGAATTGCAGTTTGGTAGATTTTCTAGCAAATGACATTTGGGGCATTGTTTGGAAAGTATTGTTTTGCATGAATGGGGTAATGAGACTAAATCTCTTGCCTAAATTAAGATATATTGATAATCAACATTGGTGTTTTTCTCAAATCTTGGCTTGTGCCAAAGGTAGCTTTTTTGGAATGTGTTTTACTACTAGTTGGTTTTGTAAAGTGTCTTCATCAGCCCTTTTTATCTCATGATTTACAGCAATATTTTTGTTGCTTTGTTCCTAATTTTGTTCATATCACACCACTATTCCAGGCATTTTATCACACAGTTTTGTGCAGGACATGCTAAGGATTTTCTCAACAATGTACGTGGGAGTGTAAGTTAACCATGGTGGTTAGTGGATTGTGATGATTTTGACATATTGTGCTTTAAAAAAATGGAATACTGTTCATTATTAGCAGTGAAAGAGATCTTGATCCTAATCGTTTCCAGATCAGACTGCAGGTTATGTTTAAACCAATCCATCTGATAGGTTTGATTGTGTAGGAAAAAAACTAAATATTAGCCTTATAATTTAATGATTAGGCATTAAAGATAGCATAGAACAGGGGTGCTTCTAATAAAGTCCCACATAATGCAAGAAGAAGTGGATCCCTGCTAGAATTTCAGGTTTTCTATATCCTGTACATTTCCATCCATTGAATCCACCACAATGCATGTGTGTGGTCTGTGGTTAGTCTCTAAATCTTATAGGGACCTGGCCCTTAGTGTCTTTTGTAATGTGTTATACTACACAAGTATAGAATTGCATTTTGTCATCCTGACAATCCTCTAATAATTACTGAGTCTTTGCTTGTTGTTGTAGAATTTAGACATCGTTCAGAGCCATAATACTAGTTGAAATCCTTAGTTCAAAATAGTTTTCTCACATAGTTTTCGTAACAGTATGATTAAATACTTAATATTATTTCCATGTCTTTTACTTCAGTTTTACGTGAGGAATTTGTTTTAACAGACCTCTACCACCTTTGTAACTTTTAAGCCTCTAGGTCTGATTTCGGAAGAGAATGTTTATTATTTTTCATGACTACAACCATGATTTTAAACAATTTGTCAAACAAAAAATACACTTCTTTGTGAAAACACATCGTAACATCTGACCCTTGCCACAAAATAAGCCCTGCTCCAGTCTTCCATGTTCTTATAAATTCAACAGATTTTAACACATGCTGATATTTCTAATGTTATTTAAACCACATTCATTTAGAAAACATTCCCTTACCTTTTTCATTATATACAAAAATGCACAGGGAATCTCATTAATTGTTATGTCCTGTAAATGAGCATGTCGCTGAATTGTGTACAGTTGTCTAACATATCTCTCAAACTTTGCAGAACAGCTTAGTAATTGACACACCAAGAGTTCGAAAGCAAACAAGGCCTTTCAGTGCCACGAAAGATGAGCTGGCTGAGTTATCTGAAGCAGAGAGTGAAGGGGAAGATAAGCCAAAGCTTCGAAGACCCTGTGATCGATCCAATGGCTATGGAAGGACAGAATGTTTTAGAGTGGAAAAAAATCTGCTTGTTTATGGGTAAATGTTTTATGTTATGCTGCACAGTTTGTTTCAAAATATAGATTTAATGATTACAAGTTTAATACTAATGCTTACTAATTTAAATATAGTGTGATGCAATTACTTTTATTAAAGATCAACCTTTTTCTCCTGTCCTTTAAGTACACTTTTCAACTTTGTATCACACACACTATACTGCACAAAAACTGCAGATTCCTCACCTGAATATTCCTCAGGCGTCAGACTGGATCTGGAAACTTTTCAAGCAGTACTCCAGTGTGGCGGTAAGTGGTGTTGCGCAACTGAGCCAGTGGTGTTCTGCTCTGGAAATGGCAGGTGGACTGCATGTAAGCGTCCCCCATACTTGCTGAGATAAGTTCCTTTCTTTCCACACCTTGAGACGTGGATCCAGGGATTCTCATTGGTCTTTCTAACCACAAATTTTATAACAGTTTACCAATCTTCAAAGGAAAAGGTCAACTCTTAAAACTTCGGGGCTTAACTCATTTAGGGACTGTTAGAAACAGATGTACGCGAAGGACCCTCCCAAATTAGGATTATGTTGTCTGGGGTAGGAACACAACTCTAGGGCCTGCGCCCATTGCACCCATATGAATCTGAAGGACATACTGGACCTATGTTCCTTGTGGATTGTGGAAGCTTGCTTCGAACAGTACCAAGGCACTCCCTGGGAATGCGCTCGCTGCTCCCAGGACCAAAATGCATAAAAAATGGAAGTGTGAATGTAGAAAGCTGGCTCTCTATATGGTACACTAAAAAGTAGAACACCATGCAGAGAGTCCAGTGGATCCCCATTTGGTTTGTTGAAGCAAAAGTAGATAAGACTAATGCTCTATTTTGTGGTAGTATGGGACATCATTTAGGGCCAGATGTAGAAAGAAAAACTTTTGCAACTTGCAAATTGCGAGTCATACCGACTCGCAAATTGCAACTCGCAAAAGTGCATGCAGAAACTTGTCTCAGACACCTTCTGCGACTCGCTATGGGGTCGCAAAGACCCACCTTATGAATATTAATGAGGTGGGTCGCATTTTGCGACCCCATAGCGAGTCCATGCACTCACAGTGATGGTGGCCTGCTTGAGACAGCAGACCTCCATGTCTGTGACTGCTTTTTTAATAAAGCAGTTTTTTTTTTTTCTTTTTGCAGCCCGTTTTCCTTAAAGGAAAACGAGCTGCAAAAAGAAAAACTTCAGAAACCATTTGGCTTCGTTTTTTTCAGAGCAGGCAGTGGTCCATAGGACCACTGCCTGCTCTGAAAAAACATTTTTCTCGGCATTCACAAAGGGGAAGGGGTCCCATGGGGACCACTTCCCTTTTGCGAATGAGTTACCACCCACTTCAAGTGGGTGGTAACTGCGAGTTGGTTTGCGACCGCATTCGCGGTCACAAAGCAACTCAGCATGGTGATGCAGTCGCAAATAGGAAGGGAACACCCCTTCCTATTTGCGACTTGCAGCCTCAAATTGCGAGTCGGTACCGACGCGCAATTTGAGATTGTGCATCACGTTAGGCATTTTGCATGCCGCAAACTGCGTTTTTCGCAGTTTACGACGTCCAAAAGTCTTCCTACATCTGGCCCTTAGTCTTATCAGACGGTAGTGCTAAGAGTTTTTTGTTCTCACAGAGGCAATAAATGAGACACACGCTCAAAGAATAAATCAGAGACCAAATAAGAAAAAAAACACTTCTTTTTACATATGGGGGTGGTGCGGGTGTGCGATCAGGGTGTACTTGAGCTCAGGAGCTTGGGTACATCTTGGACCCAGTGACCCCCTCAGATGGGGTCAGGGGTGACCGGTGCAGTGATTGATGGAGGTGTCTGGTTTTCTCTCGCCACAAGGTTGTGGGAGAGGCAGAGACTGTAGGCAACTTGAGTAGACTCAGACTCTGGTCTGGATAGCTGGGGGACCTTGCTGGCGCAGTTGGTTGGCCTCACCTCGGGTTGTGGTCGTCTGGTGCAGAGGTCACTTTGGTTGTCAGGTCTTTGCTGTTTCGGTGACTGCACAGTCCTTTTTTTGCGACTTTGTTGCTCGGCAGTCAGTCTGTCCTCCTGGGTTTCTTGGAGGCACAGCTGCAGGACAAGTCATCTTTTTGGGCAGAGTCCGTCGAGGTCAGCAGGCAGGAAAGTAGGGCTGGTGCCAAGTCAGCTGCTGCTTCTTTTCCTCTTCTACAGGTGCAACTCTTCTATGTCTTTTGCTTCTTAGGTCGTCAGGACCTGAGTTTAAGGATTCAGGGGTGCGACCTAAATATCCAATTTAGGGGTGTTACAGGGAGAGCCAGATGGTAGCCAATGGGCTACCAACCTTTGGGTGACTACACCCTTTCTGTGTCCACTTTCACTGGGAAGGTGGCATAACCCTAACCCTAGTTACCTAATTCCTTCCAAACAAGATGGTCCATAATCTGGCGAGCCCTGGGTCTCATTACAAAGGCGGCTAGGCCTTTGAAGCTTCCCGCCCTAGAATTTCCATACTGCCTGGGTGAGCTGATAACACTCCTGCCCAGTACAGACTTTTGTCTCTTGCCCTTGAGAGTGCTGCCTCTCATCTTGGAGCCCAGAAACAAGTCTGTGGTGGCTAGACTGGTCAGTACCAGTCAGTGAACCCACTACTAGCTGGTAGGTTTTCAGGGTGCACCTCTAAAGTGCCCTCTGGGTGCAGTTGTTATTAATAAATTCCTTACTGACATCAGTAAGGGTATATTAATCTGAGATGTTTGATACCAAATGTAGAAAGTTGGCTCTGTATATACTATTTCAAAGTAAGAAATAGTGTGCACAGAGTCCAAGGGTTCCCCTTGGAGGTAAGATAGTGGCAAAAGTAGATAATTCTAATGCTCTATTTTGTGGTAGTGTGGTCGAGCAGAAGGCTTATCAGAGGGTAGTGTTAAGCATTTTTTGTACACACACACAGGCAATAAATGAGGAACACACACTCAAAGACTTACTCCAGGCCAATAGGTTTTTATATTGAAAAATATATTTTCTTAGTTTATTTTAAGAACCACAGGTTCAAGATTTACATTAAACACTTTTAAATGTAAGGTTCTTCACTTAGATACTTTAGGAACTTTGAATAAAAGCAATATCATATACAGTATTTGTAAAAATGACAATAAGCTATTTTCAAAGTGGGCACAGTGCAAAAATCAACAGTTCCTGGGGAGGTAAGTAAAAGTTAGATTAGGAGGTAAGTAAAACACTTACACTTCTCAGTTCTGTGGCATAGGCAGCCCACCGTTGGGGGTTCAGGGCAACCCCAAAGTTAACACACCAGCAGCTCAGGGCCGGTCAGGTGCAGAGGTCAAAGAGGTGCCCAAAACACATAGGTGCCTATGGAGAACAGGGGTGCTCCGGTTCCAGTCGGCCAGCAGGTAAGTATCTGCGTCCTCGGGGCAGACCAGGGGGGTTTTGTAGAGCACTAGGGGGGGACACAATTAGGCACACAAATTACACCCTCAGCGGCACAGGGGCGGCCGGCTGCAGTGTGCAAAGCAGGCGTTGGATTTCAGGTAGGAAACAATGGAGGGACCTGGGGTCACTCTAGCGGTGCAGGCAGGCAGGCACGGGGGGGCCCTCTCAGGACAGCCACCACCTGGGCTAGGCAGAGGGTCGCCTCTGGGTCAAAGTTAGGTTCCTTCAGGTCCTGGGGGCTGCGGGTGCAGTGTTTGTTCCAGGCGTCGGGTCCCTTGTTACAGGCAGTCGCGTTCAGGGGGAGCCTCTGAATTCTTTCTGCAGGCATCGCTGTGGGGGCTCAGGGAGGTCATTTCTGATTACTCACGGGCTCGCAGTCTCCGGGGAGTCCTCCCTGAGGTATTTGTTCTCTGGATCTTGAGCCGGTGGTGTTGGGTGCAGAGTGTGAAGTCTCACGCTTCTGGCGGGAAACGTGCAGTCTTTAAAAGTTGCTTCTTTGTTGCAATGAAGTAGCTGGTTTTGAACAGTGCCGCTGTTCACAGGAGTTTCTTGGTCCTTTAGTCCAGGGCAGTCCTCTGAGGCTTCAGAGTTCACTGTTCCCTGTCCTGTTGCGTCGCTGGAGCAGGTTTTTGAAGTTGGAGACAGGCCGATAGGGCTGGGGCCAAAGCAGTTGTCGTCTTTCTCCTCCTGTGCAGGCTTGTAGGTCAGCAGTCCTTCTTGTTTCTTCAGGTTGCAGGAATCTGATTTCCTGGGATCTGGGGAGCCCTTAAATAGTGGATTTAAGGGTGTGTTTAGGTCTCGGAAGGCAGTAGCCAATGGCTACTGTCCTTGAGGGTGGCTACACCCTCTGTGTGCCTCCTCCCTGTGGGGAGTGGGGCGCATCCCTAATCCTATTGTGGGAATCCTCCAAACTCAAGATGGAGGATTTCTCAAGGCAGGGGTCACCTCAGCTCAGGACACCTTAGGGGCTGTCCTGACTGGTGGGTGACTCCTCCTTGTTTTTCTCATTATTTCCTCCAGCCTTGCCACCAAAAGTGGGGGCAGTGGCCGGAGGGACGGGCATCTCCACTAGCTGGGATGCCCTGGGGTGCTGTAACAAAAGGCATGAGCATTTGAGGCTCACCGCCAGGTGTTACAGTTCCTGCAGGGGGAGGTGAGAAGCACCTCCACCCAGTACAGGCTTTGTTCCTGGCCATAGAGTGACAAAGGCACTCTCCCCATGTGGCCAGAAACTCGTGTCGTTGTGGCAGGCTGGCAGAGACTGGTCAGCCTAGCACTAGGAGTCGAACTGGTATTCATTGGGCATCTCTAAGATGCCCTCTTGGTGCATTTTACAATAAATTCACACTGGCATCAACGTGCATTTATTGTGCTGAAAAGTTTGATACCAAACTTCCCAGTTTTCAGTGTAACAATTATGGAACTGTGGAGTTCATGTTTGACAAACTCCCAGACCATATACTCTTTATGGCTACCTGCCCTTATAATGTCTAAGGTTTTGCTTAGCCACTGTAGGGGCATAGTGCACATGCACCTATGCCCTCACCTGTGGTATAGTGCACCCTGCCTTTGGGCTGTAAGGCTTACTAGAGGGGTGACTTACCTATGCCACAGGCAGAGTGAGGTTGGCATGACACTCGGAGGGGAGTGCCATGTCGACTCAGTCTTTTTCTCCCCACCAGCACACACAAGCTTTGAGGCGCAGTGTGCATGTGCTGAGTGAGGGGTCTCTGGGGTGGCATAAGACATGGTGCAGCCCTTAGAGACCTTTCCTGACATCAGGGCCATTGGTACCAGGGGTACCATTTACAAGGGACTTATCTGGGTGCCAGGGCTGTGCCAATTTTAGGAACAAAGGTACAGTTTAGGGAAAGAACACTGCTGCTGGGGCCTGGTTAGCCGGGTCCCAGCACACTTTAAATCATAACTGGCATCAACAAAAGGCAAAAAATCAGGGGGTAACCATGCCAGGGAGGTATTTCCTTACAACTAGGAATTTGACTGATATACAGGGGGCATCTCTAAGATGCCCTCTGTGTGCATTTTTCAATAAATCCCACACTGCCATCAGTGTGGATTTATTGTGCTGAAAAGTCTGATACCAAACTTCCCAGTATTCAGTGTAGCCATTATGGAACTGTTGAGTTCGTGTCTGACGGACTACCAGACCAAATACTCTTTATGGCTACCCTTCACTTACAATGTCTAAGAATTGGCTTAGACACTGTAGGGGCATAGTGCTCATGCAACTATGCTCTCACCTGTGGTATAGTGCACCCTGCCTTAGGGCTGTAAGGCCTGCCAGAGTGGTGACTTACTGTGCCACAGGCAGTGGGTTGTGGGCATAGCACTCTGAGGGGAGAACCAGGTTGACTTAGTCATTTTCTCCCCACCAGCACACATAAGCTGTGAGGCAGTATGCCTGTGCTGAGTGAAGGGACCCCGGGGTGGCATAATACATGCTGCAGCCCTTAGAGACCTTCCCTGGCCACGTGGCCCTTGGTACCAGGGGTACCCAGTTACAAGGGACTTACTTGTGTGCCAGGGCTGTGCCAATTGTGGAGACAAAGGTACAGTTTTAGGGAAACAACACTGGTGCTGGGGCCTGGTTAGCAGGATCCCGGCACACTTTCAATCATAACTTAGCATCAACAAAAAGGCAAAACGTTAGGGGGTAACCATGCCATGAGGCATTTTCCTAGACAAGCCTCCCCCGCCCCCAATAGGATGAGATTAACCTTTCCCAAGAGAGTCTTCATTTTCTAAGTGGAAGAACCTGTAAAAGCCATCTGCATTTGTATGCGCAGTCCCAGGTCTGTGTTCCACTGCAAAGTCCGTTCCCTGTAGATATATGGACCACGTCAACAGGTTAGGGTTCCCTCCTTTCATTTGCATAAGCCATCTGAGAGGTCTGTGGTCAGTTTGAACTGTGAAGTGAGTACCAAACAGGTATGGTCTCCACTTCTTCAGGGACCAAACCACAGCAAAGGCCTCCCTCTCAATGGCACTCCAACGCTGCTCCCAGGGGAGTAACCTCCTGCTAATAAAAAGCAACAGCCTGGTGAGGGCCATCATCATTAGTTTGTGACAGGACTGCTCCTATCCCATGCTCAGAGGCATCTGTCTGCACAATGAGTAAGAGTGCTTAGAGTAATCTGGTGCTTTCAAAACTGGCGCTGTACACAGAGCTTGCTTCAAGGTGTCAACTGCCTTTTAACAGTCCACAGTCCAGTTCACTTTCTTGGGTATTTTCTTGGAGGTCAGTTTTGTGAGGGGTGTCACCATTGATCCATATCCCCTCACAACCTCCTATAGTACCCAGTCAAGCCAAGGAGTGCCCTGACTTGAGTCTGGGGTTTTTGAAGCTACCCAGTCTGGAATAGCCTGGATCTTGGGTTGGAGTGGCTGAACTTGGCCTCCACCTACAAGGTGTCCCAAGTAAACCACAGAGAACCCTGCCCTATCTGACATTTAGATGCCTTGATAGCGATGCCTGCTGTTTGTAGGGCCTGCAAAACCTTCTTCAGGTGGACCAGGTGATCCTGCCAGTTGGAGCTCAAGACAGCAATATCATCAAGATATGCTGAACTAAAGGACTCCAAGCCAGCAAGGACTTGATTCACCAACCTTTGGAAGGTGGCAGGGGCATTCTTTAAGCCAAAGGGCATCACAGTAAACTGGTAGTGCCCATCGGGTGTAGAGAATGCTGTTTTCTCTTTTGCTCCAGGTGCCATTTTGATTTGCCAGTACCCTTCAATTAAGTCAAAGGTACTTAAGTATTTGGCAGCACCTAATTTGTCTATTAGCTCATCTGCCTCTGGGATGGGGTGAGCATCTGTCTTGGTGACAGAATTAAGCCCTCTGTAGTCCCACAAAACCTCATCTCTCTCTTGCCATCTTTTGTGTGAGGTTTGGAGACTTTAGGAATGCTCAGTCACTCCCAACTCCAGCATCTTGTGGACTTCCACTTTGATGCTTTCCTTAACTTGGTCAGACTGTCTGAATATTGTATTCTTGACAGGCATACTCTCTCCTCTGTCCACATCATGGGTACACAGGTGTTTCTGACCAGGGGTGAAAGAAAAGAGCTCAGCAAACTGCTGAAGGACTTGCCTGCAGTTAGCCTGCTGTTGGCCAGAGAGGGTGCCTGAATATATCACTCCATCTACTGAGCTATCTTTAGGGTCAGTGAAGAGGAGGTCAGTGAAGAGGAGATCAGGGAGAGGTTCATTCTCTGCTTCCTGGTCCTCATCTGTAACCATTAACATGTTTACATCTGCCCTATCATGAAAGAGTTTGAGGCGGTTCACATGGATCACCCTCTTGGGGGTCCTGCTAGTGCCTAGGTCCACCAGGTAGGTGACCTGACTCTTTTTCTCAAGACCTGGGTAAGGGTCACTCCCTCTGACCTGAAGTGCCCTGGTAGCCACAGGCTCCAGAACCCAGACTTTCTGCCCTGGCTGAAACTCAACCATAGCAGCCTTTTGGTCATACCACATCTTTTGGAGCGGTTGGCTGGCCTCAAGGTTTTTGCTTGCCTTTTCCATGTACTCTGCCATCCTAGAGCGGAGGCCTAGTAGATAGTCCACTTCATCTTGCTTAGGCTCATGGAGAGGTCCCTCCCAGCCTTCTTTCACAAATGCCAGTGGTCCCCTTTAAGGATGGCCAAACAGAAGCTCAAAGGGGGAGAACTTTACTCCCTTCTGCAGCACCTCTCTGTAGGCGAAAAGCAGGCGTGGCAAGAGGGCATCCCATCTCCTTTTGAGTTTTTCAGGCAGCCCCATGATCATGCCCTTCAATGTCTTGTTAAACCTTTCTACAAGACCATTTGTTTGTGGATGGTATGGTGTGGTGAACGTGTAAGTCACCCCACACTCATTCCACATATGCTTTAGGTAAGCTGACATGAAGTTGGTACCCCTGTCAGTAACCACGTCCTTAGGAAATCCCACTCTGGTAAAAAAAAAAAAATACCTGAGTGCTTTGGCTACTGCAGGGGCAGTAGTGGACCTAAGGGGAATTTCCTCAGGGTACCTGGTAGCATGATCCACTACTACCAGTGTATATTGGTTCCCTGATGCTGTGGGAGGTTCAAGTGGACCCACTATGTCCACTCCCACTCTTTCAAAGGGGACCCACCACCACTGGAAGTGGAATGAGGGACAGCTTTGGATGGCCACCTGTCTTACCACTGGTTTGACAGGTGACACAGGAGCTGCAAAACTCCTTAACCTTCTGGGACATATTGGGCCAATAGAAATGGTTGACTTATCTCTCCCAAATCTTGGTTTGTCCCAAATGACCAGCAAGGGGAATTTCATGGGCTAAGCTTATAATGAACTCCCTAAACTCCTGAGGCACTACCACTCTCCCAGTGACACCAGGTTTGGGATCTCTAGCCTCTGTGTAAAGGAGTCTATCTTCCAAATAGACCCAGTGGGTTCCACTGACATTACCTTTTTCTTGCTCAGCTGCTTGCTGTCTTAGGCCTTCAAGAGTGTAACAACTCTTCTGTCCCTGACACAGCTGTTCCCTTGAGGGTCCCCCTGGGCAGAAGAGCTCTGCATGATAAGGTTCCAGCTCCATGCCCTCAGTTCCCTCAGGGGCTAGAACACCTTCCTGAGAAGAGAGGTTCTGTTTCTTTTGCTGTGAAGAAGCTGGTCCCCCAGTCGTCTTTCCTTTCCTCTTGGAAGGTTGGGCCAGACTCCAACACTTCTTTTTCACCCCGTGCTCTAGTCTTGACACAGACCAGTTCAGGAATGCCCCCATGGCTGCATGGGTCTTGAGCTCTACCTCAGCCCATGCTGAGGTCTCCAGATTGTTCCCTAGCAGACATTCTACTGGAATTGCAGAGGAGACTACCACCTGTTTTAGGCCAGTGACCCCTCCCATTCTAAAATTACCATTGCCATGGGATGGACTTTAGTTTCATTGTCAGCATTTGTGACTGGATGTGTTTGTCCAGCCAGGTACTGTTCTGGAGAAACCAGTTTTGTCTGTCACTATAGTGACACTGGCACCTGTATCCCTCAGGGCTTCTACTCTAGTCCCATTAATTAAGAGCTGCTGCCTGTATTTTTGCATGTTAGGCGGCCAGGCAGCAAGTGTGGCTAAATCCACCCCACCCTCCGAAACTAATGTAGTTTCAGTGTGGCCCCTGATTTGCTCTGGGCACACTGTTGATCCCACCAGGAGACTGGCTGTTCCAGTAATAACTGGAGTAGTAGTTGTGGGACCTTTCTTTGGACAGGCCTTGTCTCCAGTTTGGTGTCCATACTGTCTACAGTTGTAACACCAGGCCTTCTTGGGATCGAAGTTTTTACCCTTATAACCATTTGTGGACTGTGAAGAGTCTCGGGGCCCACCCTCCTGAGCAGGTTTTTGGGGCCCTGTAGAAGACTTTGTTTTTGTCATTGGATGTCTCACCACCATTCCCCTAGGCAGGCTTTGTGACACCTTTTGTTTGGTCACCCCCTGTGGAAGTTTTGGTCACCCTTGTCTTGACCCAGTGGTCTGCCTCTTTTCCAATTCTTGGGGCGAAATTGGACCTAGGTCTACCAGATGTTGATGCAGTTTGTCATTGAAGCAATTACTTATCAGATGTTCTTTCATAAATAAATTATACAGCCCATCATAATCACTTGCACCACTGCCAGTTATCCAACCATCTAGTGTTTTGACTGAGAAATCAACAAAATCAGCCCAGGTCTGGCTCGAGAATTTGTGAGCCCCCCTGGACCTAATCCTGTACTCCTCAGTTGAGAATCCAAAGCCCTCAATCAGGGCCACCTTCATGAGGTCATAAGATAGTGCATCTTTACCAGAGTGTGTGAGAAGTCTGTCCCTACACTTTCCAGTGAACATTTCCCAAAGGAGAGCTCCCCAGTGAGATCTGCTTACTTTTCAGGTTGCACAATCCCTCTCAAAAGCTGTGAACCATTTGGTGATGTCATCACCTTCTTCATGTTTAGTTACAATGCCTTCGAGGATTGTTAGGTTGTCAGTATTCTCTCTGATCGTATTTAAGTTGCTGCCACCATTTATGGGAGCTAAACCCATTTCTTTTCTTTCCCTTTCTATGGCGAGGAGCTGCTTCTCCAAAACCAATCTCTTGGCCATCCTGGCTAACAGGATGTCCTCTTCATTGGGGCTGTCCTCAATGCTCACAGAGGTACTGGACTCCCCTGGAGAAGAACCAGGCTCTCTTACTATGATTTTTGGGGACAGGGTTCCAGGAGCCCTGTCCTCCCTATTGAGGACAGGAGGGGGGAGTTCTTCCTCCTGTTCACTAATTTCCCCATCTGAAGGAGGGCCCTCCATATGAGAGGGGTGGTTCCTTTTGAACTCTGCCAAGAGCTCCTGGAGCTTTACCTTGGTAGGGTTGGACCCAGTTTTTATCTTTTTTTTATATTACAGAGACCTTAACTCTGACATCCCTAGATGCAGGTAAGGAGTGAGGTTGAGTTCCATCACTGTCTCATCTGTTTGACTCATTGTAACTCTAAAAGTTGGGATTACTTTTTAAGAATCTAAAAAATACCTCTAGAACTTAAATCCTAACTTTTACAAACTTTTAAGCTTCAAAAGAAATGCTAACAGGGACTTACACAAGGCCCTAACAGGACTTTAACATTTTTTTTAAATATAGTCAGAAATTCAAAAATCAATTTCTAATGACAATGTTTGGAATGTTGTTGTGTGATCATGTATTGGCTGAGTAGTCCAGCAAATGCAAAGTCTTAGATCACACTGCTGCCCCCAATGTTGGAAGCTGGCTCTGTATATACTGTCTCAAAGTGAGAGATAGTGTGCACAGAGTCCAAGGGTTCCCTTTAGAGGTTGATGGTGGCAAAATTAGATAATACCAATGCTGTATTTTGTGATAGTGTGGTCAAGCAGGAGGCTTATCAGAGGGTAGTGTTAAGCATTTGTTGTACACACACAGGCAATAAATGAGGAACACACACTCAGACTTAACTCTAGGCCAATAGGTTTTTATATAGAAAAATGTTTGATGGCACGTGTAGCTGCAGATACACATGCTATGCATTTAGATTCCGACATCTAGTGTTGGGCTCGGAGTGTTACAAGTTGTTTTTCTTCGAAGAAGTCTTTTTGAGTCACAGGATCGAGTGACTCCTCCTCTTGGTTCCATTGCGCATGGTCATCGACCCCATTGGTAGATTGTTTTCTTTCTGCCGTCTGGTTCGGACGGGTTTCCTCTCGCTCCGAGATTTTGATTCGGAAAACTTTAGAAAACCTTCCCTCTCATCGGTATTGTATCGATTGCGTTCTCCATCTAGCATCGAGCCAGTGGTACTGTCTGAAAACCACTTTGTTAGCCCTTTGGGGTGCACACGCCTATCTTGGGCCTATGCGGGCCGACCACGTGGAGAGCCTGATGGATCGGACTCCATTCCGATTCTGTCTTCGATGCCACGCTAAATACCCATTCACAAACCAACATTTGGTTTGCAACCTCTGCCTTTCTCCAGACTATCGGGGTGAAAACTGTGAGGCCTGTTGATCATTCCGATCGAAAAAGACTCTTAGAGACCGAAGAACAAGAAGGCTGGAAATGGCGTTGAAGAGTAGTGAACATCTCAACGTCACCGAAGAGGAACAGACACAAACAGCAGTCTCTATCCGAGACAGAGTCCGAGCAGGAGTCCGAAGACGACAGACCCATCACAGCCGGCCTGCATGTGAGTACGTCTGCCCCTGCACCCCCCACACAAAAAACATCAGAAGGCCTTTGGTACACCACTGCCGGAAGGCCATGGTTTGGCCTGGAAAAAGACTGTTGGTGACAGACCTTCGGGTTCGGCACCGAAAGAGGCCACACCCCTGACTACTTCGGGGTCGACAAAAAATATCAAGGGCTCCATTTCGGACTCCAGCAAAAAAAAAAACAATTTTCGGAGTTGAAAATTAGAAAGACAGTTTCGGAGCCGAGACCTTCCACAACATTTTCGATACCGAAAAAACCTCAAAGGTCGAAACCGAAAAAGTCAGGTTATACAGAGGAGCAAGGACTTTCCAAAAAAACTGCGAGAAAGCCATAAAACCTCTGAGAAAGAGTTTGACATTGAGCCCATTCTGCAAATTATGGATGAGAGGCAATCTAGGATACACATCCATAAAGAGACGGGGATAATTATCAAAGCACCTCCTCTAAAGACAAAGAGAAACCTGACACTCCAAGAAGAACTGGGCACTGCACAGCCCCCAGCTAAAGTGCCAAAGCAAAAAGAGAAGCCAGCACCTCCTCAGTCTTCTCCTCCTCGTTCTCCGCACCTACATACCTCTCCTCACACCAGCCCTCCTCCACACATTCTTTTGATTCTCAAGAAGACATTGTTGATCCATGGGACCTTTATGATCCTGATCCCATCCCAGATAAAGACCCAGACACCTACAGCTCTAAACCATGTCCACCTGAAGATACTACAGCATACAATCAGGTCATATTCAGGGCTGCAGCCTATCATGGGGAAACAATGCACACAGAAGCTTTAGAGGAAGATTTTTTGTTTAACACGTTATCCTCAACACATTCTAGGTACTAATGCTACCTGGCATGGTAAAGCACGCAGACCAAATTTTTCATGTGCCTGTGAAAGCAAGGCTAATCACACCTAGAATAGAGAAATATAAGCCTGCACCCTCTGACCCTGATTACATCACCCATCAGGTGCCTCCCGATTCAGTAGTGGTTAGTGCTGCACGAAAAAGGGAAAATAGCCAGTCCTCAGGAGATGCACCCCCTCCTGATAAGGAGAGCAGGAAATTTGATGCTGCAGGAAAGAGAGTTGCGTCCCAAGCAGCAAATCACTGGAGGATATCTAATTCCCAGGCACTACTAGCCCGTTATGATAGAGCCCATTGAGATGAGATGCATGATATCATACAGCATCTCCCAAAAGAGCACCAGACGAGGGCACAGCAGGTAGTAGAGGAAGGGCAAGCTATCAGTAACAACCAGATAAGGTCTGCCCTTGATGCGTCTGATGCAGCTGCAAGGAGTGTGAATAGAGCAATTACCATTCGAAGACATGCATGGCTGCGCTCCTCTGGTTTTAAAATCCAACAGGCTGTGTTAAACATGCCTTTTGACAAGAAACATCTTTTTGGGCCAGAGGTGGACAATACAATAGAAAAATTGCGAAAAGACTCCGCAACAGCCAAGGCAATGGGGACTCTCTATGCTACTCCATATAGGGGGTCATTTCGTAAGCCTCAGTTTCGAGGAGGTTTTAGACCACAATCCTCTGAGGCATCAACTTCACAAGCAAAACTAACTTATCAAACCCAGTACCAGCGAGGTGGGTTTAGAGGGACATATAGAGGACAATACTCTAAAAATAGATGTAAATTCCAAACCTCTTAACAACCAGCAACACAACCAAAACAGTGACTTTCCTCACTCCCTTCCACAAATCTCCTGTGGGGGGGGGGGGAAGACTACAACAGTTCCACGCACATTGGCAAAATATCACCATAGACAACTGGGTGTTATCAATTATCCGCAATGGCTATTGCCTAGAATTGATAAACACTCCTCCAACTATTCCACTAAGGTATCACAAATTAACCCCAGAACATACAGTTCTCTTACAACAAGAAGTTCAATCTCTACTACTCAAATAAGCAATAGAATTAGTTCCACAGTCTCAACTAGGAATATGAGTTTACTCACTATACTTTCTAATTCCCCAAAAAGATGGCACCCTCAGGCCAGTATTAGACCTCAGGCCCCTAAATATGTACATCCTATCAGAACATTTTCACATGGTAACTCTGCAGGATGTTATCCCACTGCTACAAAAAGAAGACTTTATGACAGCCCTAGACCTCAAAGATGCGTATTTCCACATAACCATTCATCCAGCTCACAGAAAATACCTCAGGTTTGGTATACAAGGAAAACAGTACCAATTCAAAGTGTTACCTTTCGGCATAACAACAGCTGCAAGGGTGTTCACAAAGTGCTTAGCAGTAGTAGCAGCTTACCTAAGAAGGCAACATATCTGTGTCTTTTCATATCTAGATGATTGGCTAATAAAATCAAGCAATCATACACTGTGCCAAAATCATACACGTTACGTGATAGAAACTCTGCACACCCTAGGTTTTTCTATAAACTACCAAAAGTCACACCTTCAACCAGCAGTACAACCGTATTTAGATGCTATCCCAAATACTCAACTAGCTCTAGCATATCCAAATACACAAAGGATACAAGCTTTTCAAAATCTATTCCACTTATACAACCAAATCAACAATACACTGTAAGATTTGTCATGAAAATCCTAGGAATGATGGCATCTTGCATTACAATAGTCCCACATGCAAGATTAAACATGAGGTCCTTACAACAGTGCCTTGCACAACAATGGTCACAGGCACACGTTCAATTTCAAGATCTAGTGTTGGTAGACCCCAGCACACATCCCTTCAGTGGTGGAATGGCAGCAACTTAATCAAGGGGCGGTCATTTCAAGACCCTGTGCCTCAGACCATAATTACAATAGATGCATCACTGATTGGTTGGGGCGTTCACCTAAACAATCACAATATTAAAGGCCAATGGAATGTCAAACAGAAACAGCTGCAAAAAAAAACATTTAGAGTTATTAGCTGTGTTCCTTGCCCTCAAAGCATTTCAACCTCTTCTCCAACAGAAGTATGTTTGAGAAGAAGATTAACCTAACAGGTTTCAGAAGCAAGTCTTTATTATCCTTCTCTACTGCTCCATCTTCAAACAGCCTCTCACCTCACAGCTCAAACATTCTATCATGAGCTCCTGCTCACATTCTAATTCACTTGGAAGAGTCTAAGTCTTAAGAGCTGGAGGGGGGATGGAGCACACTATTGAACATATTAAGTACTGATATAAATGCCTAATAAAATACAGAAACTAATTACATATTAACTAACTAATTAATTAAACAAGATTACAACAATGCTCTTATAAAGACAGACAACATGACAACCATGTATTATCTCAACAAGCAGGGAGGGACACATTCATCTGAACTGTCCCTTCTAGCCCAAACAATTTGGAAATGGGCAATTCACATTCAAATTAATTATTAGCTCAGTACATTCCAGGGATAGACAATCAGTTGGCAGATGTCCTCAGCAGAAATCACCAACAAACACACGAATGATTCTCCCTCATGTACTTACTTTCAAAAGTGGGGAACACCAAACATAGATCTATTTACAACAATCGAAAATACAACATGCCAAAACTTTGCATCCAGACACCCACATCCCCTATCCAAGGGCAATGCTCTGTGGATCAATTGATCAGGGATATTTGCTTACGCGTTTCCCCCTCTCCTACTCCTTCCATTTCTGGTCAACAAGTTGCGTCAAACTTCACTCAACATGATACTCATAGCACCAACATGGGCACGTCAGCCATGGTACACAACACTACTAGGTCTATCTGTGGTACCTCACTCCAAACTCCCATGCAGACCAGATTTGTTAACACAAAACAAAGGTCGAATCAAACATCCAGACTCCAATGCTATCAATCTAGCGATTTGGATACTGAAGTCATAGAATTTGGATATTTTAAACTCCCATCAGAATGTGTGGAATTCATTAAACAAGCACGAAAACCCACTACTAGACAGTGCTACGCAAACAAATGGAAAAGATTTGTCGATTATTGTCAATCTAAAACCATAGATCCTCTTTCAGCATCAATACAAGACATTGTATGCTATTTACTTCATTTGCAAAAATCAAATTTAGCTTTTTCCTCAATAAAAATACACCTTACTGCAAAATCTGCATATTTACAAACTATTCAACATTGCTCTTTATTTAGAGTTCCTGTTATTAAAGCTTTCATGGAAGGCTTAAAACGCATCATTCCACCAAGAACATCACCAGTTCCATCTTGGAATTTATTTAAATATTGTGATTACCAGACTTATAGAACCACCTTTTGAACCCATCCACTCTTGCGTAATTCAATTTCTAACATGGAAAGTTGCCTTCCTTTTGGCAATTACTTCTTTAAGAAGAGTAAGTAAAATACAAGCTTCTACTCTTGAAGAACCTTTTTTCCAAGTACACAAACACAAAGTTGTACTAAGAAAAAATCCAGAATTCCTTACAAAAGTAGTCTCACCATTTCACATCAAACAGTGGAACTGCCAGTCTTCTTCCTACAGCCAGATTCTGTGTCAGAAAGAGCTCTACATACATTAGATCATCAAAAGAGCTCTAATGTACTACAGAGACAGAACTAAACAATTTAGAAAAACAAAACTTTTTGTAGCTTTCCAACAACCACATACAGTCAATCCTATATCAAAACAAGGTTTAGCAAGATGGATTGTTAGGTGTATACAAACACGCTATATCATAGCAAAAAGACAACTTGTACTCACTCCTCAAGCACATTCTGCAAGAAAGAAAGGTGCAACAATGGTTTTTTTAGAAAACATACCAATGGCTGATATATGTAAAGCAGCTACATGGTCAACACCTCATACATTTACTAAATACTACTGTGTGGATGTTTTCTCACAACAACAAGCCACAGTAGGACAAGCTGTCCTGAGAACATTATTTCAAACAACTTCAACTCCTACAGGCTAGCCACCACTATTTTGAGAGGACAAACTGCTTTGTAGTCTATGCATAGCATGTGTATCTACAACTACACATGCCATCAAATGGAAAATGTCACTTACCCAGTGTACATCTGTTCGTGGCATGTTGTGCTGCAGATTCACATGCACCCTCCCTCCTCCCCGGAAGCCTATAGTCGTTTAAGTTAACACATTTGTACATATTTATATACATTTATATTTGCATGGACATCTCTTTTTTCCCTTGTATACTTTATCACTCCTTTCTTCACCTTCTGCGGGAAAATAATCTAACAATGGAGTTGATGACCATGCGCAGTGGAACCAAGAGGAGGAGTCACTCAATCCTATGTCTCTAAAAGACTTTCTCGAAGAAAAGCAACTTGTAACACTCCGAGCCCAACACTAGATGTCGGAATCAATATGCATAGCATGTGAATCTGCAGCACAACATGTCACGAACAGATGTACACTTGGTAAGTGACATTTTCCATTATTTTCTTAATTTATTTTAGAACCACAAGATGCAGAATTTAGGTAAGTGCATAAATTGTAAAGTATTTCTCACAAAGGTAAGTATGGAACTTTGAATTAAAACAGTAAGATACACAGTTTTGACAAAAATGGCAATAAGCTATTTTAAAAGTGGACAATGCAAAAATCAACAGTTCCTGGGCGAGGTAAGTAATAGTTAGTTTCTCATGTAAGTAAAGCACTTACAAGTTCAGTCTCCTGGGCATAGGCAGCCCACTGTTGGGGGTGGGGGGGGGTTCAAGTTCACCCGAATCACTCAGCACCGGGCTGGTCAGGTGCAGAGGTCAAAGTAGGGCCCAAAAAGCATAGGCGCCTATGGAGAACAGGGGAGCAGACTTTGGGTGTTTTGTAGAGCACTGGGGGGGGTGGGGGGTCCCAAACAGGCACACAAAATACACCTTCAGCGGCACAGGGTGTAGTGTGTGAACTAGGCATCAGGTTTTGTATTGAAATCAATGGAGGGTCCCGGGGGTCACTCTGGCAATGCAGGCAGAGCGCAGGGGGTGTTTCTCGGGCCAGCCACCGACTGGGCTAGGATGAGGCCTGCCTGCTGGTCACTCCTGCACCGGTGGTTGGTTCCTCTCTGTCCTGGGGGCTGTGGGTGCAGTGCTTTGTCCAGGCGTCGGGTTCCTTTGTTACTGGGCAGTGGCGAACAGGGGAGCCTCTGGATCCTCTCTGCAGGTGTCGCTGTGGGGGTGCAGGGAGGTCGACTCAGGGTGTCCACGTCGTTGGGGTCACCTGGGAGTCCTCTCTCCGGTGTTGGTTCTCTTGAAATCAAGCGGGGGGCGTCGGGTGCAGTGTGTGAAGACTTGCGCTTCCGGTGTGAGGCGAGAATCTCTTTAAAGTTGATTTCTTGGTAGCTGTTTTTGAACAGAGCCGCTGTCCTTGGGTGTTTCTTGGTCCTTTAGGTGCAAGTCAGTTCTCAGAGGTCGCTGGTAACCTCTGGATTCGTCGCTGTGCAGGTTTTTTGAGTCTGGAGACAGGCCAGTAGGGCTGGGGCCAAGTCAGTTGTTGTCTCCATCGTCTCTGTGGGGCTTTCAGGTCAGCAGTCCTCCTTTCTTCAGGTTGCAGCAATCTGATTTCCTGGGTTCAGGGTTGCCCCTAAATACTGAATTTAGGGGTGTCTTTAGGTCACGGGTGCAGTAGCCAATGGCTACTGTCCTGGAGGGTGGCTACACAGTCTTTGTGCCTACTCCCTGAGGGGAGGAGGGCACATCCTTATTCCCATTTGGGGAAATTATCCAAAACAAGGTGGAGGATTTCTTAAGGGATGGGTCACCTCAGCTTAGGACACCTTAGGGGCTGTTCTGACTGGCGGTCGGCTCCTCCTTGTTTTTATCATTATCTCCTCCGGACTTGCTGGCAAAATTGGGGTCTGTGTCTGGAGGGGCGGGCATCTCCACTAGCTGGAGTGCCCTGGGGTGCTGTAACACCAGGCTTGAGCCTTTGAGGCTCTCCACCAGGTGTTACCGTTCCTGCAGGGGAAGGTGAGAAGCACCTCCACCCAGTACAGGCTTTGTTTCTGGCCACAGAGTGACAATGGCACTCACCCCATGTGGCCAGAAACCTGTATGGATGTGGCAGGCTGGCCAGGAACTGGTCAGCCTAACACTAGGATTTGGACTGGTATACGGGGCCTCTGTGTGCATTTTTCAATTAATTCCCACTCTGGCATCAGTGTGGATTTATTGTGCTGAGACGTTTGATACCAAACTTCCCGGTATTCAGTGTAGCCATTATGGAACTGTGGAGTTCGTGTTTGACAAACTCCCAGACCATATACTCTTTATGGCTACCCTGCACTTGGACAGTGTCTAAGATTTGGCTTAGACACTGTAGGGGCATAGTGCTCATGCAAGTATGCCCTCACCTGTGGTATAGTGCACCCTGCCTTTGGGCTGTAAGGCCTGCTAGAGGGGTGACTTACCTATGCCACAGGCAGTGGGTTGTGGGCATGGCACTCTGAGGGGAGTGCCATGTCAGCTTATTAATTTTCTCCCCGCCAGCACACATAAGCTGTGAAGCAGTGCGCATGTGCTGAGTGAGGGGTCCCCAGGGTGGCATAATATATGCTGCAGCCCTTAGAGACCTTCCCTGGCCACAGGGCCCTTGGTACCAGGTGTATCAGTTACAAGGGACTTATCTGTGTACCAGCTACATAATGGCAATTCTGAACCTGGGCATGTTGGGTATCAAACATGTTCGAATCATACCCCAATACTTTTGTCACTATTGATTGTATGATTCCATGCACTCTGGGTGCTTCTTGGAGGACCCCTCCAGTATTGCTCTTACCAGTTTTCCAATGCTTTCAGGCCAGCACATGCTGCTGCCACCTCTCAGACAGGTTTCTGCCCTCCTTCTGCTTGACCAGCTCAGAACAAAGGATTTCCTGTGGGAGAGGGAAGGCAACACTCTCTCCCTTGGAAATAGTTGTTACAAGGCTTGCGAGGGGTAGCCAACCCAAGCCACCGGTTAACTTTGAATGGCACAATTGGTGCCCTCTTTTCATAAACTGGCTTGAACCAGCCCAAGGTCCCCAAGTCCCTGCTCTGACACAGAACTGCAGAAAGGGAAAGGGCAGTGACCACTCCCTTGTCCATCACCACCCCAGGGTTGGTGCCCAGAGCTCCTCCGGTGGCCCCTCAATTCTGCCTTCTTGAAAATTAGATGTGCAGAGGCCCCTGGGAGCATCTGAGTAGCTAGGTCAGGCAGGTGATGTCAGTGACCCCCCTCTGACAGGTGGCCACCTTACAGAGTGACCAAACGCCCTTTTAGGGCTATTTAGGGACTACCTTGTGGGTGGGGCCCCAGATTCCTTTTCAAGACTCCACCTGGACTCCTCTCCATTGTCTACTTCTGCTCCTGGCCACGGAACCACAACTGGACACTTCAGGAACCGACAGGACTTCAACTCCAGAGACAACCTCGCCTTGCACCATTATTTCCCCGGCTCCTTCCAGCAACTGCAACATTTCGCCAGCTGTGCATCCTCTGGAGTCAGCAAGACATCAGCTGCACTAGGAAGCAAGAAGAAATCTCCCTCACAGTGCAGGAGTCACTCTCCTTCTTCGGCAGGGATGTACAGCAGCGACATCTGCCTGCATGGATCTGCTTTACTCCAGAACTATGTGGATTCTGCATTACAGATGGTGGTCTGGAGTGGTCCCCTTGGTCCTCTCTGCCCGCTGTCCATCTTGGGAGATGGTGACCCCGTGCCTCTCCTTGATGGACAGTACCCCTGTACACCTCGACTCTTGCAGCAGCCAAAGCTTGTTGTTTCCTGCAACAAGGGATCTTCAGGCTCCGAGTAGCCCTGGCCTGCAGCACTTCATCCTTTCAAGGCCCGTTTTTTCTCTGATGCTTCAACGATGTGGGACTCCTCTTCAGGTGTGCCGATTGGGCCTCACTGCATCTTACTGTGCCTGCTACTATTGGGTTGTCTGTGGGAGCTGCTACTGCTTCTGCTGGCTCTCCTGACTACTGAGGTCCAGCCCGGACTCCCCTCCAAGGGTCCAGTCTCCTGGAACTTGCTGGTCCTCTTCAGCCTTGCAACTCTTCTTTTGCCTCGTCTTGCATTTGCCAAGGCTTATTGGTGGTTCTCCTGACCACTGACTGACTGCAACCCAGCGACCGACGTCGGATATCACCTGCTTGGCTCCAAGAACTTCTCTGCTGCTTCTGGACTCCACAGCTGATCTTCATCTCTCCTCGTCAACCTGGATCTTCCTCTACAGAAGGTTGGGTAGTATCTCCTGCTCCAACTGTACACTCCATCATCGATTGGACTCTGTCGCCTTCTTTTACAGTTTCTCCTCTTCCAGAATCCACCTTTGGGTTATGCTAGCCTGGTTCAGTTCTTGCACAATCCATTTTCTTAGTCCTCTTGTTAGTCCTTGGGAAAACCAAGTACTTACCTCTGCTCTCCTGGTCGCTGGGGGTCACTAAGGTACTCACCTCTTGGGGTTCCCTGTTCTCCCAGCTCCCCTTGAACAACTCTATATCCTTGGGTGGGGGGACTTCACTTCCCATTCCAGTATTTTACTATATGCTTTGCCTCCCCCAGGGCTATCACTATTTTTTTTTTTTTTTTTTAGCTATTTCTTACCAATGCTTGTTGTTTCTTGCTTAAATTCCTAATTATTACTGTGTGTGTGTGTATATATATATATATATATATATATATATATATATATGTATATATATATATATGTATATGTTCGATGGCATGTGTAGCTGCAGATACACATGCTGTGCACATCCCGCCATCTAGTGTTGGGCTCGGAGTGTTACAAGTTGTTTTTCTTCGAAGAAGTCTTTTCGAGTCACGAGATCGAGGGTCTCCTCCCATTTCGGCTCCATTGCGCATGGGCGTCGACTCCATCTTAGATTGTTTTTTTTCCGCCATCGGGTTCGGACGTGTTCCTTTTCGCTCTGTGTTTCGGGTCAGAAAGTTAGTTAGAATCTCGGAAAAATCGTCGGTATTGTTTGCGTTCGGTATCGGGTTAGTTATAACAGATCGACACCGATTTTTGAAGAGCTCCGGTGGCCCTTTGGGGTTTTTTCGATCCCCCGTCGGGGCCTGGTCGGCCCGGCCACATGTCTCTTCAAGGCTGATGGAACGGACCCCATTCCGCTTCTGCCCAAAATGTCATAACAAGTATCCGTATACAGATCAGCATCTGGTCTGTAACTTGTGTTTGTCTCCAGAGCACAAGGAAGATACTTGTGAAGCCTGTCGAGTGTTTCGGTCCAGAAAGACATTAAGGGACTGAAGAGCGAGAAGACTGCAGATGGCGTCGGCGCCGACAGGACAAGGGCGTTTTGAGGAGGAAGAAGAAACTTTCTCCATCCAGGAGTCGGACTCGGACGAGCTCGATCCAGAAGAAACGCCGAAAACCGTGAGTAAGAGGTCGAAACATAAAACTCACGAAAAGACCACAAAAGCCCAGGGGACGCCACTGCCAACAGGCCATGGCTTAACCCGAAAGATAGGTGACCGATCATCGGCACCGAAAAAGGGCACGCTGGTGTCAAAGTCATCCGACTCCGTTCGAGATACCGCCAATAAGCAATCTCGGGCCCGAGACAGCGGCTCCGAGCAAGTTCGGCACCGAGACAGCGGAACTGAAATAAGTCGGCACCGAGAGACCACAATGCCGAAAATAAAAAAGGTTTCGTCGGAACCGAAAAAAGCAGCCGAAAAGGTTTCGATACCGAAACATCCGGCCTCGGAACCGAATTCAGGTTCCTACACAGAGGAACAAGGACTGTCCTCACAAATGAAAACGCACAGATTTGTACAGGAATTAGAGACAATGGAGCCAGACTACACCCAAAGAAGGCTCCACATCCAAAAAGAAACGGGGAAGATCAGCACTCTCCCTCCTATTGGAATGAAACGCAAACTTGCCTTCCAGGAGAAAGACAAGCAACCACAGGCAAAGGTGGCTAAACAAGTAAGCCCGCCACCGTCCCCACAACGCTCCCCGCAACCATCACCGATAGCCACTCCACCAATGATGCAATCCTCGACTCATACAGGGATGAGTCAGGACGATCCAGACGCGTGGGATCTTTATGATGCGCCAGTGTCAGATAATAGTCCTGACTGTTATCCAGCTAGACCGTCACCACCAGAAGATAGTACAGCTTACGCGCAGGTGGTGTCTAGGGCAGCGGCGTTTCATAATGTCAGCCTACATTCAGAGCCAATTGAAGACGACTTTCTATTCAATACACTGTCGTCCACACACAGCCAGTACCAGAGTCTCCCCATGCTACCTGGAATGTTAAAGCACTCCAAACAAGTGTTTGAGGAGCCTGTAAAAGGAAGGGCCATTACTCCAAGAGTGGAGAAAAAATATAAACTGCCACCAACTGACCCCGTGTACATCACACAACAATTAACACCGGACTCAGTAATAGTAGGGGGAGCTCGCAAGAGGGCGAACTCACACACTTCAGGAGATGCACCACCTCCAGATAAAGAGAGCCGTAAATTCGATGCTGCAGGAAAGAGTGGCAGCACAGGCAGCAAACCAGTGGCGTATTGCAAACTCACAGGCTTTGTTGGCCAGATACGATAGAGCTCATTGGGACAAATTGCATCACTTTATAGAACATTTGCCCAAGGAGTTCCAAAAGAGAGCACAGCAAGTAGTGGAAGAGGGACAGAGTATCTCAAACAATCAGATACGGTCAGCAATAGATGCAGCAGATACAGCTGCTAGAACTGTAAACACAGCAGTGACAATAAGGAGACGTGCATGGCTGCGTACATCAGGATTCAAGCTGGAAATACAACAAGCCGTGCTGAATATGCCATTTAACGGACAGCAGTTGTTTGGGCCGGAGGTGGACACTGCCATCGAAAAGCTTAAAAAAGAGACAGATACGGCCAAAGCCATGGGCGCACTCTACTCCCTACAGAGCAGAGGCACATTTCGAAAGACACAGTTTCCAGGGGGGTTTCGAGGACAAAACACAGAACCCACAACCTCACAAACAAGGCCCACTTATCAAAGCCAATATCAGCGAGGAAGTTTTCGGGGACAGTAAAGAGGGGGACAGTTCCAAAAAAGTAGAGGAAAATTCCAAAGTCCCAAAACCCCACAAAGCAAGCAGTGACTTACACGTAACAAATCCCCAACATATAACACCTGTGGGGGGGAGACTAACCAAGTTCTACAAACAATGGGAGGAGATAACAACAGATACTTGGGTCTTAGCAATTATCCAGCATGGTTATTGCATAGAATTTCTCAATTTCCCACCAAATGTCCCACCGAAAACACACAATATGTCAAAACAACACATGGATCTTCTACAACTAGAGGTCCAAGCGTTGTTACAAAAACAAGCAATAGAATTAGTACCAATTCATCAGAAAGGAACAGGAGTTTACTCTCTGTACTTTCTCATACCCAAAAAGGACAAAACTCTAAGACCTATTTTAGATCTCAGAACGTTAAATACCTACATCAAATCAGATCACTTTCACATGGTGACGTTACAGGACGTAATCCCATTGATCAAACAGCAAGACTACATGACAACACTAGACCTAAAGGATGCATACTTCCATATACCGATACATCCTTCACCCAGAAAGTACCTAAGGTTTGTATTCCAAGGGGTACATTACCAATTCAAAGTGTTGCCATTTGGGATAACAACTGCGCCAAGAGTTTTCACAAAATGCCTGGCAGTGGTAGCGGTGCATATCAGAAGACCGCAAATACACGTCTTCCCTTACCTAGACGATTGGTTAATCAAAACCAACACGCAAAAACAGTGTTCAAAACACACAAGGTACGTTATCGAGACCCTCCACAAACTAGGTTTCTCACTCAACTACACAAAGTCACACATTCAGCCGTGTCAAACACAGCAGTACTTAGGGGCAACAATCGACACAACAAAAGGGGTTGCCACTCCAAGTCCACAAAGGGTACAAGCATTTCACAAGGTAATACAGGTCATGTATCCAAAACAAAGAATACAGGTCAAGATGGTAATGAAACTACTAGGCATGATGTCCTCATGCATAGCCATTGTCCCAAACGCCAGATTGTACATGCGGCCCTTACAACAGTGCCTAGCATCACAATGGTCACAGGCACAGGGTCAACTTCTAGATCTAGTGTTGATAGACCGCCAAACATACACCTCGCTTCTATGGTGGAACAGCATAAATTTAAACCAAGGGCGGCCTTTCCAAGACCCAGTGCCTCAATACGTAATAACTACAGACGCCTCCATGATAGGGTGGGGAGCTCATCTCAATCAACACAGCATCCAAGGACAATGGAACACTCAGCAAAGACAATTTCACCTAAATCACTTAGAACTACTGGCAGTATTTCTAGCGCTAAAAGCATTTCAACCCATAATAAGCCACAAACACATCCTTGTCAAAACAGACAACATGACAACAATGTATTATCTGAACAAACAGGGAGGAACACACTCAACTCAGTTGTGTCTCCTAGCACAAAGAATATGGCATTGGGCGATTCACAACCACATTCGCCTAATAGCACAGTTTATTCCAGGGATTCAGAATCAGTTAGCAGACAATCTTTCTCGGGATCACCAACAGATCCACGAATGGGAGATTCACCCCGAAATACTAAACTTTTACTTTCAGAGATGGGGAACACCACAAATAAACCTATTTGCAACAAAAGAAAACGCAAAATGCCAAAACTTCCCATCCAGATACTCACAAGATCAGTCTCAGGGCAATGTGTTATGGATGAGTTGGTCAGGGATATTTGCATACGCTTTTTCCCCCTCTCCCACTCCTTCCATATCTAGTAAACAAATTGAGTCAAAACAAACTCAAACTCATACTAATAGCACCAACTTGGGCAAGACAACCTTGGTACACAACACTATTAGACCTCTCAGTGGTGCCTCATGTCAAACTACCAAACAAACCAGATCTGTTGACTCAACACAAACAACAGATCAGACACCCAAATCCAGCATCACTGAATCTAGCAATTTGGCTCCTGAAATCTTAGAATTCGGACACTTAGACCTTACACAGGAATGTATGGAGGTCATAAAACAAGCTAGGAAACCAACCACTAGACATTGCTATGCAAATAAGTGGAAGAGATTTGTTTGATTATTGCCACAATAATCAAATCCAACCATTACACGCATCTACTAAAGACATTGTAAGCTACTTACTACATTTGCAAAAGTCAAAGATAGCTTTTTCATCCATTAAAATACATCTTACCGCAATTTCAGCTTATCTGCAAATTACACACTCATCTTCTTTATTTAGGATACCAGTCATTAAAGCGTTTATGGAAGGCCTGAAGAGAATTATACCACCAAGAACTCCACCAGTTCCTTCATGGAACCTCAATATTGTCTTAACTCGCCTTATGGGTCCACCTTTCGAACCTATGCACTCATGTGAAATGCAATATTTAACATGGAAAGTTGCATGTCTAATTGCTATCACATCTCTAAGAAGAGTAAGTGAGATACAAGCATTTACCATACAAGAACCATTTATTCAGATACACAAGCATAAAGTAGTCTTACAAACAAATCCTAAATTCTTACCAAAAGCCATATCACCGTTCCACTTGAATCAAACAGTAGAACTTCCAGTGTTCTTTCCACAACCAGATTCTGTAGCTGAAAGAGCACTACATACATTAGACATCAAAAGAGCGTTAATGTACTACATCGACAGAACGAAACTAATTCGAAAAACAAAGCAATTATTTATTGCTTTCCAAAAACCCCATACAGGAAATCCAATTTCTAAACAAGGCATTGCTAGATGGATAGTTAAGTGCTTTCAAACTTGTTATCTTAAAGCAAAAAGAGAACTGCCTATTACACCAAAGGCACACTCAACTAGAAAGAAAGGTGCTACCATGGCCTTTCTAGGAAATATTCCAATGACCGAAATATGTAAGGCAGCCACATGGTCTACGCCTCATACATTTACCAAACACTACTGTGTAGATGTGTTAACGGTACAACAAGCCACAGTAGGCCAAGCAGTACTACGAACATTGTTTTAAACAACTTCAACTCCTACAGGCTGAACCACCGCTTTTGGGTAGATAACTGCTTACTAGTCTATGCACCGCATGTGTATCTGCAGCTACACATGCCATCGAACGGAAAATGTCACTTACCCAGTGTACATCTGTTCGTGGCATTAGTCGCTGCAGATTCACATGCGCCCACCCACCTCCCCGGTAGCCTGTAGCTGTTCAGAAGTTGATCTTGAACATTTGTAAATATATCACTTTAAACTACATTATGTACATACGTATTCACTCCATTGCATGGGCACTATTACTATAATACAGAACTCCTACCTCACCCTCTGCGGGGAAAACAATCTAAGATGGAGTCGACGCCCATGCGCAATGGAGCCGAAATGGGAGGAGTCCCTCGATCTCGTGACTCGAAAAGACTTCTTCGAAGAAAAACAACTTGTAACACTCCGAGCCCAACACTAGATGGCGGGATGTGCACAGCATGTGAATCTGCAGCGACTAATGCCACGAACAGATGTACACTGGGTAAGTGACATTTTCCATATATGTCCAAACGCATATGTAGCTGCAGATACACATGCTATGCATTATTCTGCCATCTGTTGTTGGGCTCGGAGTGTTACAAGTTGTTTTTATTCTAAGAAGTCTTTTTGGAGTCACGGGATGAAGTGACTCCTCCTCTCGGTCATACTGCGCATGGTCATCGACTCCATTGTTAGATTGTTTTCTTTCCTCTGTCTGGTTCGGAAGTGTTTCCTCTCGCTCCGAGATTTCGAATTGGAAACTTTAGAAAACTCCCTTAATCGTCATTGTTTCAATTGCGTGTACACCTAGCCTCAAACTGATAGTACTGTTGGAAACAAGATTTCGCCCTTCTGCGTCGAAGCCTGATGGATCGGACTCCATTTCGATTTTGTCTTGATGCCCCACAAAATGTCCCTACACAGGTCAACACCTTGTTTGTAATCTGTGTCTTTCTCCCGATCACAAAAAAGAATATGGTGAGGCCTGTCAATCGTTTTGATCCAAGAAGACCCTGCGCGATTGGAGAGCCAGAAGATTGGAAATGGCGTCTAAGAGTACGGAACATCTCGACATCATGGAGGAAGAACAGGTGCTAACAGTGGTCTCCATCAGAGACACCGACTCCAAACAAGAATCGGAAGAAGATAGGCCTATCACTGCTGGACATCACGTGAGTACGTCTGCCCCTATGCCCACTTATAAATTAATCATCGTAGACCTTGGGTACACAACTGCCAGAGAGCCATGGTTTGACCCAAAAAGACTCTTGTCGACCGACCTTCGGATTCATCATCGAAAAAGGCCACTCCTCCGTTTGTATCAGAGTCGAGTAAATCCATTAAGAGTTCTACTTGGGACTCGAGCAAGCGTCCTCACTCCTCGGAGTCGAAGCCGCGATGCCCTGCTTTGGAGCCAAAACAACCGGCTGCTTTTTCAGGACCGAAAAAGCTACCATCTTCGGAGCTGAAAGGACTTTCGAGCAGTCTTCAACAGAGCTCAAAATCACTGCATGAACAATCTTATAGACCTTCTGATGAGGACACTGAGATTCAGCATATCCTTGAGGTTATGGATGAAAGACAATCAAGGATCCACATCCATAAAGAAACTGACAGAATAGTTACTGCACCTCCTCTACAAACCAAAAGGAAGCTGGCCTTTCAAGAACAATTAGACACTGCTCAACTACCAGTAAGAATTTATAAATAGAAGCCAGTACCTGCCCATACTTCTCCCCCTCATTCACCACAACTTGTTTCAACTCCACCCACTAGCCCACCACCTTTACCTTCACCAACTCATTAGCAATATTCACATGGTGATACAGTTGATCTTTGGCATCTATACGACCCAGATCCTATTCCTGACAATGATCCTGGTTTATACCCTTCTGAGTCTTCTCCACCAGAGGACACTACTGCATACGCGCAGGTTGTTTCCAGGGCAGCAGTTTACCATGGGGTGCTTATGCATACTGAGCCCCTAGAAGAGGATTTTCTGTTTAACACTCTATCCTCCACCCACTCAAGATATCAATGACTTCCTATGCTACCTGGCATGGTTAAACATGCAGATCAAATATTTAGTGAGCCATTCAAAGCTAGAGTAATAACTCCACGTATTGATAAAAAGTATAGACCTGCTTCTACAGACCCTGATTATATTACACACCAAGTTCCTCCAGACTCAGTAGGAGTAAGTGTAGCTAGAAAAAGGGCTAATAGCCAGTCATCAGGGGTACTCCTCCCCTGATAAGGAGAGTAGGAAATTTGATCCTTCTGGCAAGAGGGTAGCCACACAGGCTGCCAACCAATGGTGAATTGCCAATTCGCAAGCCTTGCTAGCAGGGTACGATAAAGCTCAATGGGATGAGATGCAGGAACTCCTACAGCATATGGATGAGGGTCAGGCCATAAGCAATAATCAAATTCAATCTGCCCTTGATGTTGCAGATACAGGAGCAAGAAGTGTCAATACTGCTATTACTATACGTAGACATGCATGGCTACGTTCATCTGGTTTTAAACCAGAAATCCAGCAGGCAGTGCTCAACAAGCCTTTTAATTGAAAGCAATTGTTTGGCCCTGAAGTCGATCCGGCCATAGAAAAACTGAGGAAAGACTCACACTGCCAAAGCAATGGGAGCATTATACACAAAACCTATAGAGGCTCCTTTCGCAGTCAACAGTTCAGAGCAGGATTCAAGCCACAATCCACTGAGGCTTCTACCTCCCAGGCAAAGCAAGGGCAACAGCAGTACCAGAGAGGGGGATTTAGAGGGTCTTACAGAGGCCAATACTTTAGAAACAGAGGCAAGTGCCAAACTTCAAAACAAGCCACTACCCCATCTAAACAGTGACTTATGTGCCATCCCTCAACCCCACACATATCCTGTGGGGGGAAGACCATTGGCAAAACATCGCCACAGACCATTGGGGATTGTCAATTATCCGCAATGGCTATTGCCTAGAATTGGTTTTTACCCCTCCAAACATTCCTTCACGTTTCCATAAGCTGTCCCAAGAACACAATGTTCTATTACAGCAAGAAGTACAATTGCTACTACTAAAACAAGCAATATAATTGGTCTCACATACTCAACAAGAAACAGTAGTACACTCACTATACTTCCTCATTCCCAAAAAGGATGGCACTCTTAGGCCCATTCTAGACCTCAGATCCCTAAATCTATATATCCTGTCGGAACACTTTCACATGTTAACTCTGCAGGATGTCATCCCACTACTACAAAAACAAGATTACATGACTGCTCTAGACCTCAAAGATGCATATTTCCATATACCCATCCATCCAGCTCACAGAAAATACCTAAGGTTTGTAATAGCAGTAAAACATTATAATTTCAAAGTTCTACCATTCGACATAACAGCTCCAATTATATTCACAAAATGCATAGCAGTAGTGGCAGCCTACCTAAGAAGGCAACACATACATGTCTTTCCATATCTAAACGATTGGCTAATAAAAGCAAGCCATTTTATACAATGCCAACAACACACTCAATACGTAATAGAGACCCTACATACGCTAGGGTTCACTCTCAACTACGAAAAATCTCATCTTCAGCCAGCACAGGTGCAACTTTACCTAGGTGCTATTCTAAATATGCAAAGAGCCTTAGCCTATCCAAATACACAAAGGATACAAGCTTTCCAAAATCTCATACCACAAATGCGGCCAAATCAACAATACACTGTAAGATTTATCATGAAACTTTTAGGAATGATAACATCCTGCATAGCAATAGTACCGCATACAAGACTAAACATGAGGACACTACAATTGCAAGATCTAGTGTTGTTGGACCGCCAAACGCACAATGCCCTTCAATGGTGGAATCTCAGCAATTTAATGAAGGGGCGGCCATTTCAAGACCCTGTTCCTCAGACCACAACACCAGATGCATCAATGAAAGGTTGGAGAGCTCATCTCAACAACTTTACCATTCAAGGGGAATGGGATTCAAAACAGCGAATTTTTCACATAAACCATTTAGAATTATTAGCTGTGTTCCTTTCCTGTAAAGCGTTTCAACCCCTTCTCAAACACAAGATTGTTCTGATAAAAACAGACAATATAACGACCATGTATTACCTGAAGAAACAGGGCGGGACACATTCATCTCAACTGTCCCTTTTAGCCCAAGCAATACAGAAATGGGCAATTTACAATCACATTCATCTATTAGCATAATACATTCCAGGAATACACAATCAGCTAGCTGATCTCCTAAGCAGGACGCACCAACAGACACACGAATAGGAGATTCACTCTCAGGTACTTCAACAGTACTTTCAAAAGTGGGGAATACCAAAAATAGACCTATTCACGACATGCGAAAATGCAAAATGCCAAAACTTCGCATCCAGGCACCCACCTCCTCTATCCAAGGGCAATGCTCTATGGATATTTGCTTATGCTTTTCCCCCTCTCCCACCACTTCCCTTTTTGGCCAACATACTCCTTCTGATCTCTCTTACCATGATACTCATAGCCCCAACATGGGCACAACAACATTGGTACATGACACTCATAGACCTGTCAGTAGTACCTCACTCCAGACTTCCAAACAGACCGGATTTGTTAACACAAAACAAGGGACAAATCAGACATTGAAATCTAGGTGCTCTCAACTTAGCCATTTGGCTCCTGAAGTCATAGAATTTGGATGCTTAAAACTTCCATTAGAATGCATGGACGTTCTCAAACAAGCATGTAAGCCTGCAACCAGGCAATGCTATGCTAATAAATGGAAAAGATTTGTTTGCTACTGTCAGTCTAAAAATACTGATCCACTTACAGCATCATTACAAAATATTGTATGCTATCTACTTCATTTGCAGAAATCAAATCTAGCTTTTTCATCCATTAAAATCCATTTTACTGCAATATCAGCATACTTGCAGACTATTCAGCACATCTCTCTTTTCAGATTTCCAGTTATAAAAGCCTTCATGGAAGGATTAAAATGTATTATTCCCCCTAGAACACCACCTGTTCCTACTTGGAATCGAAATATTATACTCACCAAACTCATGGGCCCAACTTTTAAACCCATGCATTCTTGTGAGATTAAATTCTTAACATGGAAAGTTGCCTTCCTGGTAGCCATTACTTCATTACGAAGAGTTAGTGTAATACAAGCATTCACACTTGAAGAACCTTTTTTCCAAGTACACAAACATAAAGTTGTACTTAGAACAAATCCTAAATATCTGCCAAAAGTGATATCACCTTTTCATATAAACCAAACAGTAGAATTGCCAATCTTCTTTCCACAGCCAGACTCAATTGCAGAAAGAGCCCTTCATACTCTTGACCTTAAAAGAGCTCTAATGTACTATGGAGATAGAACCAAAGAATTCAGAAAAACAAAACAGCTTTTCGTTGCCTTTCAACAACCACATAAAGGGAATCCTATCTCTAAACAAGGATTAGCGAGATGGATTGTTAAGTTTATACAAACATGTTACATTAAGGCCAAAAGACAACTTTTAATCACACCTGAAGCACATTCCACTAGAAAGAAAGGGGCATCTATGGCATTCTTAGGAAACATACTAATGCCAGACATATGTAAAGCTGCCTCATGGTCTATTCCTCCTACATTCACAAAACATTATTGTGTAGATGTATTTTCAAAGCAAAAGGTCAGTGTTGGTCAAGTTGTCTTAACATTATTTCAAACAACTCCTACAAGCTAGCCACTGCAATTTTGGGGATCGTAACTGCTTTGTAGTCTATGCATAGCATGTGTATCTGCAGCTACGCATGCCATCGAACAGAAAATGTCACCCAGTGTACATCTATTCGTGGCATGTAGTGCTGCAGATTCACATGCACCCTCCCTCATCCCCGGAAGCCTGTAGTCATTGCAGTTTTTTCTCTTTTGTACATATGTAGATACATTTACATTTGCATGGACATCTATTCTCATTTACTATTTCTACACAATGTTTATATCATTATACTCTATCACTCCTTCCTACACCCTTTTGCGGTAAAACAGTCTAACAATGGATTTGATGACCATGCGCAGTATGATCGAGAGGAGGAGTCACTCAGTCCTGTGACTCCAAAAAGACTTCTTCGAAGAAAAACTTGTAACACTCCGAGCCCAACACTAGATGGCGGAATAATGCATAGCATGTGAATGTGTAGCACCACATGCCACGAACTGATGTACACTGGGTAAGTGACATTTTCCATATATAGTGTGTACTTACCTCCAGTTGGGCGATAGCCTATAAGTAATCTAGTTCAGTTTTACTATAACAAAGTACCTTTATTTTTGCAACACTGTGTAGTTCTTTCAGTTGTGATAAGCTGCTGTGGTATTGCAAGTGCTTTACACTTCTCCAAGATACGTCTTGACTGCTTATCCACAGTTACCTCTATAGAGCACTGACTTCCTAGAGACTGTCTTCATTCACTAGTAGGGGTTACCTTGACCTGGTATAAGGTTCCAGCACCATAGGTGTCCACCACACACCAGGCCAGCTTCCTACATTTGTCAAGCCGTTGCTGATGGGAGGGATGCGGCAAAGTTCACAATTCATTGTGGACTGGATACGACAGACTCACTGGGCAGACCGGTTGTGTCAACGGAGGCCTTGAGGCGCCACGCCTGGTTGAGCACGTCTGTTTTTTTAGGCTGCCTAACAGTCTCTCATGGACATGCCCTTCGATGGAACCCGTCTCTTTGGAGACAAAGTGGACTCTGTGCTCGATAGGTTCAAGGAGTCTGAGGCTACGGCTGGGTCCCTTGGCTTTGCAGCTGCCCCTCTCCCAACACAGTCCACTTTTTGCCCCTTTCGTGGTCACAGAAGGGGCTCCCTGTTGCATCCTTTTCCTGCCAGCCACCGAGCTGCACATGCTACTCAGCGACTGCATGGCCAGGGGCATGTTATCCCACGTGCTTGTGGGACAGGGAACCAGAAGTCTGCCCAGTCCACCCCTGCAGCAGCTTCCAAACCTTCCTAGTCCGTTCCACCATCTCAGACCAGTTGGGGGCAGTATCCTCAATCACCTGCCCCACTGGGAATCAGTCACGACGGGCAGGTGGGTTTTGCACATAGTCCAAAGGAGCTACTCCCTCCCATTCAAGACTTCCCCTCCAGCCATGCCTCCATCTTACGGCTGCTTACTGGAGGATCATCTGGCACTTCTCTGTGAGGAAGTCTCAACTCTCTTAGCCAAGTGAAGCATACAGAGGGTCCCTGCATCAGAAGTCGGTTGTGGTTGTTATTTCTGCTACTTTCTGGTACTCAAAAAGGACAAGGGTGTACGTCCTATCCTAGACCTTCGGGCCCTCAAACTCTTCCTCAGGAAGTAGAAGTTCAAAATGGTCACTCTAGCTCAGGTCCTGTCTGCCTTGGCCCCAGGAGACTGAATGGTAGCGTTGGACTTGCAGAGCGCTTACTTCCAAATACCAGTCTTGCCTGCCCACAGAAGCTATTTGCTATTCCTGGTAGGTCATGAGCACTTTAAATTTTTCGTGCTCCCCTTCAGCTTTACCCGTGCCCCTCGGTTGTTCACGAAAGTGATGGCAGTTGTTGCACCAGTTAGGGGTTTCCGTCTTCCCCTACCTCGATGACTGGCTGTTGAAGGAAAACATGCCCCAGAAGGTAATCTCCCACCTTCAGACTAAGGTGAACCTTCTGCACTCGCTGGGGTTCACTGAAGTCACACCTGACTCCTTCTCAGATGCTCCCTATTATCAGATCTGTTCTCGACACAGTAAAGTTTCGGGCCTATCCTCCTGAAAAGCGAGTGCAGGATATTCAAGCTATGATTCCGATGTTTCAGCCTCTATCCTGGGTTTTGGTGAGAATGACGGAGGCTGCTGGGCATTCTGCAGGTGACACATGGCAAATGGCATATGCAGGCTCTGCAGTGGGACCTGAAGTTCCAGTGCGCGCAGTATCAGGGGAATCTCTCTGATATGGTTCTGATCGCGGAGGGAACTGTGAAAGACCTGCAGTGGTGACTTTCGACTCACGATTGGGTCAGATCCCTCTCCCTTCTCCAACCAGATCTTACAGTAGTGACAGATGTGTCACTTCTGGAATGGAGCGGCCACATGGGAGAGGCGGAGATCAGAGGTCTCTGGTACCCGGTGGAGTCCGAACTCCACATCAGTCTTTTGGAGCTCGGGCGATCAGGCTTACATTGAAAGCATTTCTTCCTTCTCTAAAAGAGAAAGTGGTGCAAGTGTTCACAGACAGCACTACTGCCATGTGATACTGCAACAAGCAGGGCAGAGTGAGGTCGTGCACTCTGTCAAGAGGCTCTGCTCCTCTGGACATGACTGGAACATCAGGGCATAATCCTGGTGGTTCAACATCTGATGGGCTCTCTGAATGCCAGAGCAGACACTCAGCTGTTGGTGCATGGTCGATCACGAAATATATCTCCATTTGGAGGTGGCGCAAGGCCTCTTTCAGCATTGTGGAGAGCCTTGGTTAGATCTGTTTGCCTCAGCAGAGAATGCGCAATGTCAACTGTTTTGAATGTTGGAGTTTCCACGACGGCACTTACTCTGCGACGCTTTTCGTCTCGAGTGTAACTCAGGCCTCCTTTAAGCTTTCCCAACTATATCACGTCTGTCCAGAATTCTGAAGAAGATCAAGAGCGACTGGGCCAAGTAATCCTTGTGGCTTCAGACTGGGCATGAAGAGTACAGTATCCAGAGCTACTGAGCATGGCTACGGATCCTCCAATCAGACTGCCCCTTCGGGAGGATCTTCTTTCGCAGCAGCAGGCGACGATTCTCCACCCGAACCTGTCCAGTCTTCGCCTTCTTAGGTAGCGATTGAGCGGCAGCAGTTGATAGCTTTAGACCTTCTGCCCAAAGACTGTGATGTTGTTCTGGCAGCCAGACGTCCCTCTGCCAAAACAGTAAATGCCTGTTGTTGGCATAAATTTGTGGCATGGTGTACCAACAAGTCTCTTGTTCATTATTTCGTTGGCCCAGCAGGGCTCTGCTTTGGGCACCCTTAAAGTTTACTTATCAGCCATTTCAGCCTTTCTTAGATTGACAGACCACCTTCCTTATTCAAGTCTCTCACTGTTGGACAGTTTCTTAAGGAACTCGCCCATTTGTTAACTTCAACCCCGTTCATTATGCCCCAGTGGGACTTGAACCTGGTCCTAACTTACATTGTGTGCCCCTTTTGACCTGCTGCACAATTGTCCCCTGAGGCTCCTAACAATCAAGACTGCTTTTCTTCTTGCCATCACCTCTGCTCACAGAGCAAGAGAGCTTCGAGTTTTATTGTTTTTTTCTAAGCCACAATTGTTGTTTGTCCACCCTGACAAAGTGGTGCTCTGTACAAGGGCCTCCTTCCTTCCTGAGGTTGTAACGCCTATTCACGGAGCCAATCCATCACTTTGCCTACTTTTTATGTACCCCCACATCCCTCTCATGGATAGGAGAGACTCCACTGTCTTGATCCAAAAAGAGCGTTGACATTCTACCTCAATCGTACTAAAGATTTTCTGGTGGATGATCAACTCTTCATTTCATATGTCGGTGCGAAGAAAGGGAAGGCGGTGCAGATGTGTACCTTCTTGTGATGGGTACTGCTCTGCATCAAAATGTGCTACGCTTTGGGAAAGAAGCAACCCCCTGAGGGCTTGCGTGCTCGCTCCACCAGAGCAACTGCTTCCATCTCAGTGTTAGCATGCAGAGTTCCTGTCCTAAATGTCTGTCAGGTACTCCTGCACACGTTTACTAAACATTACTGTCTGGACAGTCAGGCCTGCAGAGACAGCTTTTTTGGCCGTTCGGTCCTGCCAGACTTTCTAGTATGTTCTTGGTTCCCAGCCCAGCGCCGATGTTGGTATTGCTTGGATATCTATTCTAAGGTAAGAAATATGTAGCTAGAAGTCTCTATCAGATGAACAAGTTACTTACATTAGGTATCGATTTATTTTGTAGAGATATGTTCTAGTTGCAGATTCCATACTGACCCGCCCATCTTCCCCTCGCTGTGAACTGGGGGCAGGTTATTCCCTTTTCAGGGCCCTAGTTCTGGCACACCATTCTCAGTGTTCTTCATGGCTCTGCGCTACTGGTGTGAAAATTTGTGAAAAGAAACTGACATCAAAACACCGGGGTGGTGCCTATATACGACAAAAACATCATCACAGTGTCATTGACGCATGTGTAGTCGACCAATGCGATCTAATGGCGTGCAAGGGTACTGCTTGAAGAAAAATCTCTGGATCCAGTCTGACACCTGGGGAAAATTCTAAGGTAAGGAGTCTGCAACCACAATATGTCTCTACCAGATAAATCATTACTAAGGTAAGTAACTTGTTTACCTGTTTCAGGCCAGTAACCCCTCCCAGTTCTAAGATCACCATAGCCATGGGATGGACCTTAGTCACATTATCAGCATTGGTGACTGGATACTTTTGTGCAGCCAGATACTGTCCTGGGAAAACAGGTTTGTTCGATGGCATCTGTCGCTGTAGATACGCATGTTCTGCAATAGCTCGCCATCTGGTGTTGGGCCGGAGTGTTACAAGTTGTTTTTCTTCGAAGAAGTCTTTCGAGTCACGGGACCGAGTGACTCCTCCTTTTGTCTCCATTGCGCATGGGCGTCGACTCCATCTTCGATTGTTTTTTTTCCGCCATCGGGTTCGGACGTGTTCCTGTCGCTCCGAGTTTCGGAACGGAAAATTAGCTAATTTCGGCAGATTTTCGTCGGTATTGTTGCGTTCGGGATCGGCGTACTTAGATTCCACACCGCATCGAAGATCGAAGAGCTCCGGTGCCCTTCAGGGTAGTTTTTCGATCCCCCGTCGGGGCCTGGTCGGCCCGACTGCGTGCTGAAGAACGCCGATGGAACGGACCCCGTTCCGTTTCTGCCCCAAATGCCACAATAAATACCCCTACACAGACCAACACTTGGTCTGCAACCTGTGCCTGTCACCTGAGCACAGCGAAGACACCTGCGAGGCCTGTCGTGCGTTCCGGTCCCGAAAAACACTCCGAGACCGTCGAGCCAGAAGACTTCAGATGGCGTCCGCACCGACAGCCCAACAGGAGTTCGAGGAACAGGAAGAGGAAGCTACCTTCTCGATCCAAGACTCAGACTCCGAAGGATTCGACGATACACAAACCGTGAGTAAGACGTCGAAAACCACACAGAGACACATTTACAAGGCCCAGGGGACGCCACTGCCATCCGGCCATGGCTCCACCCATAAATTCGGTGACCGACCGTCGGCACCGAAAAAGGCCCAAACAGTGCCGAGGTCGTCCGACTCCGGTCGAGACACCGGCACGCAGCCTTCTCGGGACCGAGAAAGTGCTGGAGACAAGCCTCGACACCGAGATGCCGGTGTGGACACGGCTCGACGCCGAGACAGCGGCACCGAAGCAGATCGACGCCGAGAGGTTTCGGCCCCGAAAAAGAAAAAAGTCACCTCGGAGCCGAAAAAACACGCAGACAGGGTTTCGATGCCGAAACAAACTGCAAGCGACCCAGCTCCAGGCTCTTATACAGAAGAGCACTCGCTAACCTCCCAAATGCAAAAGCATAGGTTTGAGGAAGAGCTACAAGCAACTGATGTGGACCATACGCAAAAGCGTATCTTCATACAGCAGGGGACAGGAAAAATAAGCACCCTTCCCCCTATTAGGAGAAAGAGAAGGTTGGAGTTCCAGACTGAACAGACACCACAACCAAAAGTGGTGAAAAGAGTTACCCCACCACCCTCTCCTCAGCCCGTGATTAACGTCTCACCAGCACAAACTCCATCACTCTCCCCAGCTCACACCACCATGAGCCAGGGTGACCAAGATCAGGACGCATGGGACCTATACGACGCCCCAGTGTCAGATAATAGTCCAGAGGCATACCCTACGAAGCCATCTCCACCAGAGGACAGCACCGCGTATTCTCAAGTGGTGGCTAGAGCAGCACAATTTCACAACGTAAGCCTCCACTCAGAACAGGTCGAGGATGATTTTTTATTCAACACACTCTCCTCCACCCACAGCTCGTACCAAAGCCTGCCTATGCTCCCTGGTATGCTCCGGCACGCAAAAGACATCTTTAAGGAGCCGGTCAAAAGTAGGGCAATCACACCAAGGGTGGAAAAGAAGTATAAGGCGCCTCCTACAGACCCGGTTTTCATCACTACACAGCTGCCACCAGACTCTGTCGTTGTAGGAGCAGCTAGGAAGAGGGCCAACTCTCACACATCTGGAGATGCACCACCCCCAGATAGAGAAAGCCGCAAGTTCGATGCAGCTGGTAAAAGAGTCGCAGCACAAGCTGCAAACCAGTGGCGCATCGCGAACTCCCAGGCACTACTTGCGCGCTATGACAGAGCCCACTGGGACGAGATGCAACATCTCATTGAACATCTGCCCAAGGACTTACAAAATAGGGCAAAACAAGTGGTTGAGGAGGGACAGGCCATTTCCAACAACCAAATCCGCTCCTCCATGGACGCTGCAGATACAGCTGCACGGACAATTACTACATCTGTAACTATCAGAAGGCATGCATGGCTCCGAACGTCTGGATTTAAACCAGAGATTCAACAAGCAGTTCTCAATATGCCTTTTAATGAAAAAGAACTGTTCGGTCCAGAAGTGGACACAGCGATTGAGAAACTCAAAAAAGATACGGACACTGCCAAAGCCATGGGCGCACTCTACTCCCCGCAGAGCAGAGGGAATTACAGCACATTCCGTAAAACGCCCTTTCGAGGGGGGTTTCGGGGTCAGAGCACACAAGCCAGCACCTCACAAGCAACACCGTCCAGTTACCAGGGACAGTATAGAGGAGGTTTTCGGGGACAATATAGAGGAGGGCAATTCCCTAGAAATAGAGGAAGATTTCAAAGCCCCAAAACCCCTACTACTAAACAGTGACTCACATGTCACTCACCCCCTCCACACAACACCAGTGGGGGGAAGAATAGGTCATTATTACAAAGCATGGGAGGAAATCACTACAGACACTTGGGTTCTAGCAATTATCCAGCATGGTTATTGCATAGAATTTCTACAATTCCCTCCAAACATACCACCAAAAGCACAAAATTTAACAACACACCATTCCAATCTCCTGGAGATAGAAGTGCAGGCACTATTGCAAAAGAATGCAATCGAATTAGTGCCAAACACACAAATAAACACAGGAGTTTACTCACTGTACTTTCTGATACCAAAGAAGGACAAAACGCTGAGACCAATCCTAGACCTCAGAGTAGTGAACACTTTCATCAAATCGGACCACTTCCACATGGTCACACTACAAGAAGTATTGCCATTGCTAAAACTACACGACTACATGGCAACTTTAGACCTCAAGGACGCTTATTTCCATATACCAATACACCCATCGCACAGGAAATACCTAAGGTTTGTATTCAAAGGAATACATTACCAATTCAAGGTACTGCCTTTCGGATTAACAACCGCACCAAGAGTCTTTACCAAATGCCTAGCGGTAGTCGCTGCACACATAAGAAGGCAGCAAATACATGTGTTCCCATATTTGGACGACTGGCTAATCAAGGCCCATTCGTTCATAGAGTGCTCAAATCACACAAATCAGATCATACAAACCCTCTTCAAACTCGGGTTCACCGTCAACTTTACAAAATCCAACATTCTGCCGCGCAAGGTACAACAATACCTAGGAGCCATAATAGACACATCAAAGGGAGTAGCCACTCCAAGTCCACAAAGAATTCGAAATTTCAACACCATCATACAACGCATGTATCCAACACAAAAGATACAAGCAAAGATGGTATTACAACTCCTAGGCATGATGTCTTCATGCATAGCCATTGTCCCAAACGCAAGACTGCACATGAGGCCCTTACAACAATGCCTAGCATCACAGTGGTCTCAAGCACAGGGTCACCTTCTAGATCTGGTGTTAATAGACCGCCAAACTTACCTCTCGCTTCTGTGGTGGAACAACATAAATTTAAACAAAGGGCGGCCTTTCCAAGACCCAGTGCCACAATACGTAATAACAACAGATGCTTCCATGACAGGGTGGGGAGCACACCTCGATCAGCACAGCATACAAGGACAATGGAACGTACATCAATCAAAACTGCATATCAATCAACTAGAACTTCTAGCAGTTTTTCAAGCACTAAAAGCTTTCCAACCAATAATAGTTCACAAATACATTCTCGTCAAAACAGACAACATGACAACAATGTATTATCTAAACAAGCAGGGGGGGACGCACTCCACGCAGTTAAGCCTGCTAGCACAAAAGATTTGGCGTTGGGCAATTCACAACCAAATTCGCCTAATAGCACAATTTATACCAGGGATCCAAAATCAACTCGCAGACAATCTCTCTCGAGATCACCAACAGGTCCACGAATGGGAGATTCACCCCCAAATTCTGAACACTTATTTCAAACTCTGGGGAACACCTCAGATAGACTTGTTTGCGACAAGGGAGAACGCAAAATGCCAAAACTTCGCATCCAGATACCCACACAAACAATCCCAAGGCAATGCCCTATGGATGAACTGGTCAGGGATATTTGCTTACGCTTTTCCTCCTCTCCCTCTCCTTCCTTACCTGGTAAACAAACTCAGTCAAAACAAACTCAAACTCATATTAATAGCACCAACTTGGGCAAGGCAACCCTGGTACACAACGCTGCTAGACCTATCAGTGGTACCCTGCATCAAATTGCCCAACAGGCCAGATCTGTTGACACAGCACAACCAAAAGATCAGACACCCAGATCCAGCATCGCTGAATCTAGCAATCTGGCTCCTGAAATCCTAGAATTCGGGCACTTACAACTTACCCAAGAATGTATGGAAGTCATAAAACAAGCTAGAAGGCCATCCACCAGGCACTGCTATGCGAGTAAATGGAAGAGGTTTGTTTGCTACTGCCATATTAATCAAATACAACCATTACACACAACTCCAGAACATGTAGTGGGTTACTTGCTTCACTTACAAAAATCTAACCTGGCTTTCTCTTCCATTAAAATACACCTTGCAGCAATATCTGCATACCTGCAGACTACCTATTCAACTTCCCTATATAAGATACCAGTCATTAAAGCATTCATGGAGGGCCTTAGGAGAATTATACCACCAAGAACACCACCTGTTCCTTCATGGAACCTAAATGTTGTCCTAACTAGACTTATGGGTCCACCTTTTGAACCCATGCACTCCTGCGACATACAGTTCCTAACCTGGAAGGTGGCATTTCTCATCGCCATTACTTCCCTAAGAAGAGTAAGCGAGATTCAGGCGTTTACAATACAGGAACCTTTTATACAACTACACAAAAATAAAGTCGTCCTAAGGACCAATCCTAAATTTTTGCCAAAGGTTATTTCACTGTTCCATCTAAATCAAACAGTGGAACTTCCAGTGTTTTTTCCACAGCCAGATACCGTAGCTGAAAGGGCACTACATACATTAGATGTCAAAAGAGCATTGATGTATTACATTGACAGAACAAAAAACATCAGAAAGACTAAACAACTATTTATTGCATTTCAAAAACCTCATGCAGGAAACCCAATATCAAAACAAGGTATAGCCAGATGGATAGTTAAATGCATCCAAATCTGCTACCTTAAAGCTAAACGACAGCTGCCCATTACACCAAGGGCACACTCAACCAGAAAGAAAGGTGCTACCATGGCCTTTCTAGGAAACATCCCAATGCAAGAAATATGTAAGGCAGCCACATGGTCTACGCCTCACACATTCACCAAGCACTACTGTGTACACGTGTTATCCGCACAACAAGCCACAGTAGGTCAAGCCGTATTAAGAACATTATTTCACACTACTTCCACTCCTACAGGCTGATCCACCGCTTTTGGGGAAATAACTGCTTACTAGTCTATGCAGAACATGCGTATCTACAGCGACAGATGCCATCGAACTGAAAATGTCACTTACCCAGTGTACATCTGTTCGTGGCATCAGTCGCAGTAGATTCGCATGTGCCCACCCGCCTCCCCGGGAGCCTGTAGCAGTTTGGAAGTTACCTTCAATTATTTATATATGTATCATCTCAACCATAAATAGGTGCATACTTAGTCACTCCATTGCATGGGCACTATTACTACAATTCAACTCCTACCTCACCCTCTGCGGGGAAAAACAATCGAAGATGGAGTCGACGCCCATGCGCAATGGAGACAAAAGGAGGAGTCACTCGGTCCCGTGACTCGAAAGACTTCTTCGAAGAAAAACAACTTGTAACACTCCGGCCCAACACCAGATGGCGAGCTATTGCAGAACATGCGAATCTACTGCGACTGATGCCACGAACAGATGTACACTGGGTAAGTGACATTTTCATTATGTCACTATGGTGACACTGTCACCTGTATCCTGCAGGGCCTCTGCCTTAGTCCCCTTAATCAAGGGATGCTGTCTGTATCCGTTCATATTAGGGGGCCAGAAAGCAAGAGTGGCAACATCTACCCCATCCTCAGAAACTAAAGTAGCTTCATTGTGAAGCCTGATTTGCTCTGGGCACACTGTTGATCCCACCTGGAGACTGGCTGTACCAGAGTTAGCTGGTGCAGTACTAGGGTGGTTATTTTTGGAACCAGCCAAGTCTTCAGTTTGGTGTCCATTCTGCCTACAGTTGAAACACCAGGCCATTTGGGAATCAAGTCTTACCTTCGTTCCCATGTGAAGATTGTGAAGAGGCTCGGGCCCTCCCTCCTGCTCATGTTTTTGGGGGCCCTTTAGAAGACTCTTTACTTTTATCCTTATTTATCTCACCACCCTACCCAGGAGGAGGCTTTGTAACCCCTTTACTTTGATCACCCTCAGTGGAAGTCTTTGTCACCCTATTCTTGACCCCAGGGACTGCCTTCTATCACAATTCTTGTAAAGTAATTGGACCTAGGTCTACCAGATATTGATGCTACATGTCATTGAAGCAGTTACTTAAAAGATTTTCTTTCATGAACAAATTATAAAGCACATCATAGTCATGCACTCCATTATCAGTTATCCAGCCATCTAGTGTTTCACTAAGTAGTCTACAAAATCAGTCCAGGACTGGCTCGAGGTTTTGTGAGCCCCCCCGAACCTAATTCTATACTCCTCAGTGGTGAGACCAATTCCTCAATCGGGGGTAAGCCTTCATGTGGTCATAGGATTCAGCATCTGCACCAATGAGTGTGAGGAGCCTATCCTTACACTTACCAGTGAACAGTTCCCAAAGGAGAGCTCCCCAGTGAGACTTTATGAATCGTTTGGTTCCACTGGCCCTCATAAAAAAGGCTTTGAACCACTTGGTGATGTCATCACCTTTCCCATATTTGGGGACAACCCTTTGAGGATTTTAGGGGCATCAGAGTTCTGTCTGTCCCAAGGTATTAAGTTGCTGCAGCCATTAATGGGTGCTAAGCCCATTTCTGATCTCTCACTTTCTATAGCCAGAAGCTGTCTTTCCAAAGCTAGCCTTTTGGCCATCCTTTCTAAAAGGAGGTCCTCTTCACTGAGGCTGCCCTAAGTGTTCCCAGAGAAACTAGTCTCTCCTATTGGAGATCCACATCCTGTGTGGGGTCGGGCATTTGGGCCATGTCCTCCCTAGTTTGGTGAGGAGGGTGGGGGTGTCTTTTAGAAACTAAAAAACTACTAGCTACTTACCCCTAACTATGGTAACTTTTTAAATCTAAAAGAAGGATGCTGAAGGGGACTTACCAAGGTCAAAGCAGGAAGTATATAAGTATTTAGAAAAATTGTGAATTCAAAAATCAGTTGAATCTAAAGTCATTTTTGGAACTTAGTTATGTGAGCAGATATTGGCTGAGTAGTACAGCAAATGCAGTCGTAGACCCCACCGCAGATCCACCAGTGTAGGAAGCGGGCTCTGTATATTCCATACCAAAATGAGATATAGTGTGCTCAGTCCAGGGGTTTCCCAGAGGCTTAACAGAGGCTAAAGTAGAGAATACTAATGCTCTCTTTTTGTGGTAGTGTGGTCGAGCAGTTAGGTTTATCAGAGGGCAGTGCAAAGCATTGGTTGTACACACACAGTCAAGAATTGAGGCACACACTCAGTGACTAACTCCAGGCCAATTGTTTTCATATAGCAAAAAATATATTTTGTTACTTTGTTACTAGAACCAAAAATTCTTTGTTATAGTAAAGTACAGTAGTAAGTAGGTATCCGACAGATGTATCAAATGTACTTTGGGTTTTGCAGATAAAGCAGTTTAGAAGAAAGTAACACTTTTCAATTTTAAAAAGTGACACAGTGCACTTTTTCATAGTAGTGAGTTAATAGAGTCCTGGGAGAGAAAAGTGTTAATGCATTTAACAGTTAAGTACACAACTTACGATTCCAGTCTTAAGGGGTGAGGATATCCACAGGTCAAAGTTCAAGTTGACCCCAAAAGTATACCTCCAGCAATACAGTGCCTGCTGGGTGCAGAGGTCAAAGTTGGCACCAGGTTTTCAGTGGAATCCTATGAAGACTGTGGGTGTTTGGTAGAAAACAGATTGCAGGTAAGTTCCCGCGATTTTTAAGACACCATCCTGGGGGGCAGGGAATCACAGGTCAACACCAAACACATACCATCAGCGACACAGGGGCGGCCAGGTGCAGGGTGCAGACACAGAGCAGGGCTCACAGTGCTTTTCTGTGCAGGGGGATCGGGGGGAGGGGGGTGATGTCACAAAAGATGCTGCAGGCTAGGTCCAGGGGGACGGTTCCAGAAAACCAAAAGTTGGACATGTAGGAGAGGCTCCTGCTGGACGTTGCTGGACCATCGGTCGGATTCCCCAAGCCCAGGGGGCTGCTGGTGTGGGGGTCACCTTGGGTCTCGGGAATCTTCGTCTGATCCGGTCGTGGTGAGGGGGTTCCCCTGGATTCAACCTGCAGGTGTCATTGTGTTGGCCAGGAGAGGTCAACCTAGTGTGGACTTCAGTTTGGAATTTCTTGGGGGACCTCTTCTGGCCTAGTGGGCCACCAGGTCTCGAGCTGTGGGCGTCTGGTGTGGAGTGGGCGGGGCTCGTGGATCCGGGGTGGTTCTGGAGTCCTTTTGGTGGGTTTTGTCTGGACAGGACCTCTGTCCTTGGGAGTTCTTGGTCCTCTGCTGGGCAGGTGGTCATCTGAGGGTTTGTAGAGGTCACTGGTCCTGCAGGATGTCACCTCTTTGGAGCAGTAGTCTGGAAGCTGCTTGCAGGCCGGTAGGGCTGGGGACAAGTCAGTTGTTGTCTGGAGTATTCCTTGATGGGGGTTGGCTTTTCAGTCCTTTTTTCTTTCTTTTTGAGGTTGCCAGGAATCTGTTGAGTATGGTTCAGGGGTGCCCCTTAATACTTGATATAGGGGTGTTACAAGGGTCAGAGGGCAGTAGCCAATGGTTACAGTCCCGGAGGGTGGCTACACCCTTCATCTGCCCACTCCCTTTGGAGAGGGGGACACATTCCTATCCCTATTGGACCCTCTTCTTCAAAACAAGATGGAGGATTCTGCAAGGAAGGCTGTGTCACTTCAGCTCTGGACACCTATGGGGTGGTCCTAGCTGCAGTGGTCACTCCTTGTTTTACCAATATTTCTTGCTTGACCTGCACAATAACTGGGGCCTGGTCCAGGGGGTGGGTATCTCCACTAGCTGAAATGCACTGGGCACTGCAAGAGGAGGCCTGAGCCTTTGAGGCTCACTGCAAATACAGTTCCTGCAGGGTGGAGGTGTAAAGCACCTCCACCCAGTGCAGGCTTTGTTTCTGACCCCAGAGAGCACAAAGGCTACCACCCCATGGGGTCAGAAACTTGTCTGTTAGTGGCAGGCTGGGACCAGGGGGACGGTTCCTGAAAACCAAAGGTTGGACATGAAGGAGAGGCTCCTGCTGGACGTTGCCCTGGCAGTGTGCATGCACAATTGGCATACTCGGTGTCATTGAGGGGATGCTGGACTCTTAGGGGAGGAATGGGTGCTGTTCTGTAGGAAGCTGGCTCTCTGTATAGCGCCTTTAAAAAAAAAAAAAAAAGTACACAGTGCTGAGAATTTAGTGGATCCCCAATTGAATTGCAGAGGCAAAACTAGATAGGACTAATGATTTAATCTGATAGACTTCTAGCTGCAGATTCCTTACCTTAGAATTCCCTGGTGTCAGCTTTGAATCTGGAATTTTTCTGCTGAGCAGTACCCTGCGCGCGCCTTCGGGTGGCGTCGTCCGGCTCCGCCTGCGTCCTCAACATCATTGGAGCCGTCTATGACGTCACTGTTGTCTATATAGATGCCGCCTCGGCGCGCGTATGTCTATTCTTTTCCATCCGCACCGGTTAAGCACAGATCCAGACTAGAGCTACCCTTTCTTCAACGTTAGTCGAGGTCTTTTTGACTGTTTGAAGTCATGTCTTCGAGAAAGACTGGGTTCAAGCCATGTGGTCCGTGTCAGCGCACCATGTCGGTGACAGACCCGCATCAGGTTTGCCTTTGGTGCCTGAGAAGGATCACGATTCCACCTCGTGCTCTGACTGTCGGGCCATGGCTCCTAAGGCCTTGAGGGAGAGATCCCTTAAGATTCTTGCGGCCCGACAGCCGTCTTTGGTTGGCGCGACTCCGAAGAGGTCACGGTCCCGCAGTAGGAGGAGGTCGTGGCACCGCTCCAGGAGCCCCAAGTCCTCTCTCACATTCAAGGTCATCTAATCATTTAGGTAAGGGGCACAAGAAGAAGTCCAAGCGGACTTTGACTTCGCCACGCCCGTTGGGCGACAAGGTGTCTAGGGAACATCGGCGTTCCAAGCGCGGTTCCGCTGAGCCATTGCCAGGCCCGCTCAGCGTCTTCCCCCTTTTCCGGGGACCTGAGTGACCCCCGCTCAAATAAAGGAATTTTACGAGGCCATGCGTCTCGTTTTGAGGGGGCTGCACCCTCGGTGGATCTTCAGGCCCCATGGGGTCAACAGGGGCCCCTTCGGTTTCAACATCAGCGGCTTCGGCCACGGTGCCGTTGGGGACCCCAGGATCCGATACCTGATCTGGATCGGCGCCGGTTCCTCACAGTCGATCTCCTCTGGCGCCGGGTCCAACGTCGATGCTTCCTCCACCCGGAGCCCACCGGTGGCAGCCCCATCCTCATCCCGGATGAGCCGGAGCAACGTCGTACGATGCCGACTCCAGCGCCTGTTCGGCCCAGATCATTGTCTGTGCATTATTTTAGAACAGCCAGCCACAGGAGAGGAATGGGAGGAGTCTGAGGACCCTTTGGTATATGACCTGGAACAGGACTGGTATGAGGATCTAAGGGAGGCCAGTGGACTGGCCACATCTCCAGATACTGATATGCTCTCTCCTCCTAATGTGGCTACAGAGGAGGGAGCTTCTTATGCTATGGTGGTGCGTAGGGCAACTGAGGTCTTGGACCTAGACTTGCTTACGGTGCCAGTCAGGACGAATCTCCTGACAGAGGTGCTTCAACCGGGGGTGGCAACATCAGAGCCAATGTTGCCCTTCAATGAGGCCCTAACAGACGTCCTTCTAGGTACATGGTCCAAACCCAACACAGGGGCTCCTGTTAATAGGACAGTCGGTCGCTGCCATTGACCCGCTCCGAGCGACCCTAGTTTCCCGACACAACACCCCACCCCGAGAGCTTGGTAGTCCAAGCCTCTACCTCCTGTGGTGCCTTCCATTCCGCTCCCCCAGATAGGGAATCCAAGAGCCTGGACCAATGTTGGCAGAAGATGTTTTCTTCCTCCAGCCTGGCATTGAGGTCCGTAAACACCTCCTGCCTTTTGGGCCGTTTTTCCCATACTTTATGGGATACAGTGGCACAGGTGCTGCCCCAGGTCCTGCCCCAGGTCCTGGAAGTCGTACGGGACACACTCACACACGCTGTCAAGGATGAGAGAGATGCAGCCAAGTTTACGATCAGGTGTGGATTAAACACGACCGACTCGCTGGGCACGACTTTCATCGGCAGTGGCACTTCGTTGCCATGCCTGGCTTCGTACCACTGGCTTTTTGGGGGATGTCCAGGCACATCTAATGGACATGCCCTTTGATGGCTCACGCCTTTTTGGAGAAAAGGCAGACTCTGCGCTTGAGCGCTTCAAGGACTCTCGAGCTATGGCCAGATCTTTGGGCCTCTCGTGCCACATTGCCAGCAGTCTGCCTTTTGCCCCTTTTGAGGCTTCGAAAGGGATGGAGTACCACACCACCCCCAGATCAGCCACCATCCTCCATCTTCACAGCATAGAGTGTGAGGATGAGGCCGTGGTACCTTCAGACACAGAGGGTCTAGCCAGAGGTCGCCACCACCCAACCCCCCTCTTCCGCAACGCCCAAGCCCTCCTAGTATGATTCTGCAAGACCATATTTGTCTAGGTGGAGGGAGGATTTGATTTCATCTTCCTCACTTGCAGTCCATAACATCGGACAAATGAGTCTTGCAGATCATACAGAAGGGCTATTCCCTCCCCTTCCAGTCTTTCTCTCCCTCTCCCCTCCCCATTGAAAGGACACCTGGTGGAGGATCATTTAATCTTGCTTCCCAAGGAAGTTTAGTGTAGGAAGTTGGCTCTGTATATACTATTTCAAACTAAGAAATAGTGTGCACAGAGTCCAAGAGTTCCCCTTAGAGGGAAGAGAGTGGCAAAAGTAGATAATTCGAATGCTCTATTTTGTGGTAGTGTGGTCGAGCAGTAGGCTTAGCAGAGGGTAGTGTTAAGCATTTGTTGTACACACACAGGCAATAAATGAGGAACACACACTCAAAGACTTACTCCAGGCCAATAGGTTTTTATATTGAAAATTATCTTTTCTTAGTTTATTTTAAGAACCACAGGTTCAAGATTTACAATTAATACTTTAAATGTAAAGTACTTCACTTAGATACTTTAGGAACTTTGAATGAAAGCAATATCACATACAGTCTTTGTAAAAATGGCAATAAGCTATTTTCAAAGTGGACACAGTGCAAAAATCAACAGTTCCTGGGGGAGGTAACTAAAGGTTAGTTTTGAAGGTAAGTAAAACACTTACAAGTCTCAAGTTTGGGGCATAGGCAACCCACCGTTGGGGGTTCAAGGCAACCCCAAAGTTACCACACCAGCAGCTCAGGGGCGGTCAGGTGCAAAGGTCAAAGAGGTGCCCAAAACACATAGGCGCCTATGGAGAACAGGGGTGCTCCGGTTCCAGTCTGCCAGCAGAAAAGTACCTGCGTCCTTGAGGGAGCAGACCAGGGGGGTTTTGTAGAGCACTGGGGAGGGACACAAGTAGGCACACAAAAAACACCCTCAGCGGCACATGGGCGGCCGGGTGCAGTGTGCAAAGCAGGTGTCGGGTTTTGTATAAGAAACAATGGAGAGACCCGGGGGTCACTCTAGTGGTGCAGGCAGGCACAGGGGGGGCTTCTCGGGACAGCCACCACCTGGGCTAGGCAGGGGGTCGTCTGGGGTTCACTCCTACGCTGAGGTTCAGTTCCTTCAGGTCCTGGGGGCTGCGGGTGCAGTGCTGGTTCCAGGCGTCAGGTCGCTTGTTACAGGCAGTCGCGGTCAGGGGGAGCCTCTGGGTTCTCTCTGCAGCCGTCGCTGTGGGGGTTCCGGGGGGTCGTCTCTGGCTACTCACGGGCTTGCAGTCGCCGGGGAGTCCTCCCTGTGCTGTTGGTTTTCTGCAGGTCGAGCCAGGGGTGTCGGGTGCAGTGTAGAGTCTCACGCTTCCGGCGGGAAACGTGAAGTCCTTGGAAGCTGCTTCCTTGTTGCAATGAAGTTGAAGATTTTGAACAGGGCTGCTGTTCCCAGGAGTTTCTTGGTCCTTTAGTCCAGGGCAGTCCTCTGAGGCTTCAGAGGTCGCTGGTCCCTGTCGAATGCGTCGCAGGAGCAGGTTTTTGAAGTTGGAGACAGGCCTGTAGGGCTGGGGCCAAAGCAGTTGTCGTTGTCCTCCTTCTCTACAGGCTTGTAGGTCAGCAGTCCTTGTTTCTTCAGGTTGCAGGAATCTGATTTCTTGGGATCTGGGGAGCCCCTAAATACTGAATTTAGGGGTATGTTTAGGTCTGGGAGGACTGTAGCCAATGGCTACTGTCCTTGAGGATGGCTACACCCTCTTTGTGCCTCCTACCTGAGGGGAGGGGGGCACATCCCTATTCCTAATGGGGGAATCCTCCAAAACCAAGATGGAGGATTTCTAAAGACAGGAGTCACCTCAGCTCAGGGCACCTTAGGGGCTGTCCTGACTGGTGGGTGACTCCTCCTTCTTTTTCTCATTATCTCCCCTGGACTTGCTGCCAAAAGTGGGGGCTGTGTCCAGGGGGCGGGCATCTCCACTAGCTGGAGTTCCCTGGGGCATTGTAACACGAAGCTTGAGCCTTTGAGGCTCACTGCCAGGTGTTACAGTTCCTGCAGGGGGGAGGTGTTAAGCATCTCCACCCAGTGCAGGCTTTGTTTCTGGCCTCAGAGAGCACAAAGGCTCTCACCCGAGGGGGTCAAACTCGTCTCTCAGCAGCAGGCTGGCACAGACCAGTCAGTCCTGCACTGAAGGATTGGGTAAAATACAGGGGGCAGCTCTAAGATGCCCTCTGTGTGCATTTTTTTATAAATCCAACACTGGCATCAGTGTGGGTTTATTAGTCTGAGAAGTTTGATACCAAACTTCCCAGTATTCATTGTAGCCGTTATGGAGCTGTGGAGTTCATTTTTGGCAAACTCCCAGACCATATACCTAATATGGCCACACTGTACTTACAATGTCTAAGAATACACTTAGACACTGTAGGGCCATATTGCTCATGCAGCTATGCCCTCACCTGTGGTATAGTGCACCCTGCCTTAGGGCTGTAAGGCCTGCTAGAGGGGTGACATACCTATGCCACAGGCAGCATTTTGTGTGCATGGCAACCTGAGGGGGATGCCATGTCGACTTTGCCTTTTTCTCCCCACCAACACACACAATCTGCAATGGCAGTGTGCATGTGTTAGGTGAGGGGTCCCTTCGGGTGGCACAACATATGCTGCAGCCCTTAGGGACCTTCCCTGGTCACAGGGCCCTTGGTACCACTGGTACCTTTTACAAGGGACTTATCTGTGTGCCAGGGGTGTGCCAATTGTGGAAACAATTGTACATTTTAGGTGAAAGAACACTGGTGCTGGGGCCTGGTTAGCAGGGTCCCAGCACACTTCTCAGTCTAGTCAGTATCAGGCAAAAAGTGGGGGATAACTGCAACAAGGAGCCATTTCCTTACATTTAGGATCTCTTGGCCAAGGGAGCCCTTAGAAAAGGTCCCAATGTCAGAAGTAGGCTGTGATTGTTATTCCTGCAACTTTCTGATTAGGAAAAAGAACAAGGGTCTTCACCCTATCTTGAATTTAAGGGCCATCAATCTCTTCCTCAAAAGGGAGAAATTAAAGATGCTCACTTTTGCTCAGGTCTTGCCTGCCCTAGAGCAAGGAGACTGGATGGTAGCATTGGACGTGCAGGATGAGTATTTCCACATCCCCATCTTGGCCGCCCTCAGGTGTTACTTGCGGTTAAAGGTGGCCCGCAAGCACTTATATCTTACTGTGCTCCCCTTCGTTCTCACCAGTTCCCCTCTGGTGTTCACCAAGGTGATGGTGGTGGTAGCATCTCGTCTGCGCAGGTTAGTAATTTCAGTCTTCCACCCTACCTTGATGACTAGCTGTTGAATGCTCCTGTGCCGTAGTCTCTCGTCACCCACCTTCAGCCTACGGAGAACCTTCTGCATTCGCTGGGATTCACCATAAACGTCCCGAAGTCACACCTGACTCCCTCTCAGAAGCTCCCTAGTATCGGGGCTGTTCTGGACACAGTGCAGTTTCAAGTTTATCCTCCCGAGCAGCAAGTCCAGGATATTTATGTTGATACAGATGTTTCAGCCTTTGTCCAGGGTTTCGGTGAGACAGTCTCTGAGGCTGTTGGAACTCATAGCTTCCTGCATCCTGTTAGTCAAACATGTCAAATGGCATATCAGGCCTCTGCAGTGGTACCTGAAGTTCCATTGGGCACAGCATCAAGGAAATCGTACCGACACAATTCAGATCTCTGAGGGAACTGCAAAAGACCTGCAGTGGTGGTTAGTAAACTACGAATGGGTCAGTGGCAGACTCCTCTCCCTTGCCCAGCCAGATCTCACAGTAGTGACAGATGCTTCACTTCTGGGATGGGGCGGCCATCTGGGTGAGGTGGAAATAAGAGGCCTCTGGTCTCCGGCGGAATCTGGACTCCACATCAACTTGCTGGAGCTCCGGGCGATCCTACTGTCATTGAAAGCATTTTTTCCCATTGTGAAATGGAAGATAGTGTAGGTGTTCATGGACAACACCTCCATGATGTGGTACTGCAACAAGCAGGACAGTGTGGGGTCGTGGACCCTTTGTGAAGAGGCTCTGTGTCTCTGGACATGGCTGGAACACCAGGGCATTTCCCTGGTTGTTCAACACCTGGCAGGTTCTCTGTACGCCAGGGCGGACTAACTCAGCCGTCAATGCCTAGCGGATCACGAATGGTATCTCCATTCAGAGGTGGCACAAGGACTCTTTCAGCAGTGGGGAGAACCTTGGTTAGATCTGTTCACCTCCGAAGAGAACGCGCAATGTCAGCAGTATTGCTTGTTGGAGTTTCCAAGGCGGCAATCGCTTAGCAACGCTTTTCATCGCAAGTGGATTTCAGGCTTCCTTTATGCTTTTCCGCCCATACCACTCCTGCCCAGAGTTCTCAAGAAGATAAAGAACAACCGAACCCAAGTCTTCCTAGTGGCTCTGGATTAGTATCCCGAGCGTCTCAAAATGAGCATCAGTCCTCCGATCAAGCTGCCCTTTCAGGAGGATCTTCTGTCGCAGCTACATGGGAGCGTTCTCCACCCGAACCTGTTAACTGTTGATGGCTTTTGACCTTCCTCCTGAAGTCTGTAAAGTTATTTTGGCAGCCAGGTGGCCCTCTGTTAAAACAATATACGCCTGCCGTTGGACTTGTTGTATGGTTTTCTACAGAAAGGTCTAATAATCCTCTTTTTGCTTCTCTTTCTGATATTCTTCTCTTCATACTTTCCCTTGCCCAGCAGAGTTCTGCCTTGGGGACTCTCAAGGGCTATCTTTCTGCCTTATCTGCATTTCTTTGGCTGCGTGAACAGCCTTCTCTGTTCAAATCCCCCATTGTACATAGATTCCTCAAAGGGCTTGTACATATATTTCCCCCTACGCACTTTATGTCCCAGTAGGACTAAAATCTGGTCCTCACATTTCTGATGTGTGCTCCCTTCGAGCCTTTGCACAACTGTCCCCTCTGGCTGCTCACCATCAAGACAGCCTTCTTAGTGGCAATAACATCTGACAGGAGTGTGAGTGAGATGCAAGCTCTGTCATCAAAGCCACCATATCTTACTATCTATCCAGACAAGGTGGTACTCATGACTTGTGCCTCTTTCCTCCCCAAGGTGGTGACCCCATTTTATCTGGGTCATAACATCACCCTGCCCACCTTCTTTGCTCCACCACATCCTTCTAAGAAAGAGGAGCGACTCCACCGACTGGACTCAAAAAGGGGGTTGTTGTTCTATCTTGACCGCACATACGTTTTCCGGGTGAATGACCAACTCTTTGTGGGGTACATTAGAGCAAAGAAGGGTCAGGCAGTGCAGAAGCGAACCATTTCACGCTGGGTCGTTCTCTGCATCAAGATCTACTACTCACTATCTAGGAAGCAGCCTCCTGAGGGCTTGAGACTTCATTCTACCAGGGGCAAAGCTGCTACCACTGCGCTAGCTAGGGCATTCCAGTCCTGGAGATTAGTCAGGTGGCAACATGGGCATCTTTGCACTCATTTGCAAAACATTACTGCCTGGTCAATTGGGTATGGAGAGACAAACACTTTGCCCGTTCAGTCCTACAGGACCTTTTAGTGTAGTGGAGGTATCCGCAGCCCACCGCCAGGAGGTTATTGCTTGGGTATCTATTCAAAGGTAAGGAATCTGAAGCTAGAAGTCTCTATCAGATGAACAAGTTACTTAGGTTTGGTAATGCATTATCTGGTAGAGAATATATCCTTCTGCGGATTCCTTACACCCACCCATGCCTTCCTGCTCTGCGGATATGTCTAGTAGTGTTAGGTTTATCCCTTTCAGGGCCCTAGTTCTGCACAGACAAAATGTTGGTTCTATCCATGACTCTGCACTTCTGGCGTGGAAGTTTTGTGGGTAAAGGAACTGATGTACGCATGCCAGGGTGGTGCCTTTATAGGCAACTGTGACATCACAGACGGCTCCAACGACACTGACGAAACCACACAGAGCCGAACGAGACACGGAGGGTATTGCTCAGCAAAAAATTCCAGATTTGAAGCTGACGCCAGGGAATTCAAAGATAAGGAATCTGCAGCTAGATAATCTCTACCAGATAATGCGTTACCGAAGGTAAGTAACTTGTTCATCCCAAGCAGTGATTAAGGGGACATGGCACACTAGTGTGTGCCATGTCGTGTTTTCAATTTTGAGAGCACCTTGTCAGGCAGTCTGCATATGTTTCGTTCTGGGTCCCTCCGAGTGACGCAATTTGTGCTGCAGTTCCGAGGGGCCCTCTTAAGTACCCATACCCTAGGTACCAGTGATTCCATTTACTATGGGCTTACAGAGGTGCTAAAGGGCCTGGTCACTTGGGGATCAAATGACCAGGTGTCTTGTTTTGGGGAAAGAAGACTGGCACCAGTGACCTGGTGAGCAAGAACCCAGTGCACTTCAGTCAAAATTTTATCTAAAAACCAGGCAAAATTTAAATGGATGGTGGTACTGCAACCAGAACGCAGCTCCTTACAACGTCAGATCAGGATTCAATCAGTACGGAGGTCACAGGCGATCTTATTATACTCCAAGGCAGTCTGGATGCGATCAAGGATACTCCTTCACTGGGTACCAAAGGCAGGCTTATGGTAGGTTGGGAGGTCTTCAGGAATGAAGAGATGTTCCTCACAAGATGAGCCATTGTCAATCAGAAAAGAGCTTGACTCTCAACTCCCCCCACTTCAAAATTTTGAGAGGAGAATTTCACTTTTTGCTCCTGAATGGTACAGCATAACCGCACTACATGGTGAGACAGATTGTTAAATCAGGTCATACATTGGAGTTCATTCAGAGGGCCCTGGTCTTGCCTTTGACTTGCCGATCAAGATGGTCCATGTCATCCTTACAGCCATATGCCCTTGCACAAAGTCCACCTATGATTGGGGCTGGGACAAATTTGTTGCCTGATGCAGGCCTTGAAACACTGACCCCTTCCATGTTGGACTCCCAGATATTCTTTTGTTTGCCCTTTTGCTTACCCAGCAAGTATTTTCTGTAGGCATCTTGGAAAGGTTGTATATTGGTCTTTTCAAGTCTTTTCCGTGTTTGCTTGATTAACCTTTGTGGATTAAGTATCCAGTGATTTGGCTTGCATGTTTCCCCTTGCTTTTTGTTATACCACAGTGACACCGGACCTGATCTTAACCTTCATGTACCTAATCCTCAAGCAGATGCACAGCTTTTCTTTACAACTCCTGACTCTAAAGATAGTATTCCTGTGAGGAAATGCCTCCTTGGCATGGTTACCCCCTGACCTTTTGCCTTTGCTGATGCCAAGTTATGATTTGAAAGTGTGCTGAGGCCTGCTAACCAGGCCCCAGCACCAGTGTTCCCTCCCTAAAACTGTACCTTCGTCTCCACAATTGGCACAACCCTGGCATCCAGGTAAGTCCCTTGTAACTGGTACCCCTAGTACCAAGGGCCCTGATGCCAGGGAAGGTCTCTAAGGGCTGCAGCATGTCTTATGCCACCCTGGGGACCCCTCACTCAGCACATGCACACTGCTTGCCAGCTTGTGTGGGCTGCCGGGTAGAAAATGACTAAGTCGACATGGCACTCCCCTCAGAGTGCCATGCCAACCTCACACTGCCTATGGCATAGATAAGTCACCCTTCTAGCAGGCCTTACAGCCCTAAGGCAGGGTGCACTATACCACAGGTGAGGGCATAGGTGCATGAGCACTATGCCCCTACAGTGTCTAAGGAAAACCTTAAACATTGTAAGTGCAGGGTAGCCATAAGAATATATGGTCTGGGAGTCTGTCATACACAAACTCCACAGCACCATAATGGCTACACTGAAAACTGTGAAGTTTGGTACCAAACTTCTCAGCACAGTAAATGCACACTGATGCCAGTGTACATATTATTTTGAAATACACCCAGAGGGCATCTTAGAGATGCCCTCTGAAAACATACCCGACTACCAGTGTGGGCTGACTAGTTTTTACCAGCCTGCCACACACCAGACATGTTGCTGGCCACATGGGGAGAGTGCCTTTGTCACTCTCTGGCCAGGAACAAAGCCTGTACTGTGTGGAGGTGCTTCTCACCTCCCCCTGCAGGAACTGTAACACCTGGCGGTGAGCCTCAAGGCTCACCCCCTTTGTTACAGCGCCACAGGGCATCCCAGCTAGTGGAGACGCCCGCCCCTCCGGCCACTGCCCCCACTTTTGGCAGCAAGGCTGGAGGAGATAAAGAGGAAAACCAGGAGGAGTCGCTGGCCAGTCAGGACAACCCCTAAGGTGTCCTGAGCTGAGGTGATTCTGACTTTTAGAAATCCTCCATCTTGCAGATGGAGGATTCCCCCAATAGGATTAGGGATGTGACCCCCTCCCCACCGGGAGGAGGCACAGAGAGGGTGTAGCTACCCTCAGGGCTAGTAGCCATTGGCTACTATCCTCCCAGACCTAAACACACCCCTAAATCGAGTATTTAGAGGTCCCCAGAACCAAGGAAGATAGACTGCAACGTGAAGACGAAGGACTGCTGACCTGAAGCCCTGCAGAGAAGACGGCGTCAACAACTGCTTTGGCCCCAGCCCTACCGGCCTGTCTCCCCACTTCGAGAAAAACTGCAACAGCGACGCATTCCCCAGGGTCCAGCGACCTCTGAAACCTAAGAGGACTACCCTGCATCTAAAAAGACCAAGAAGCTCCCGAGAACAGCGGCCCTGTTCAACAAAACTGCAACTTTGCAACAAAGAAGCAACTTTTAAAGACCACACGTTTTCCGCCGGAAGCGTGAGCCTTTCCACTCTGCACCCGACGCCCCCGGCTTGACCTGCGGAAAGCTAACTCTACAAGGAGGACTCCCTAGCGACTGCGAGCCAGTGAGTAGCCAGAGTTGACCCCCCTGAGCCCCCACAGCGACGCCTGCAGCGGAAATCCAGAGGCTCCCCCTGACCGCAACTGCCTGCTTCAAGGAACCCGACGCCTGGAAAACACACTGCATCTGCAGCCCCCAGGACCTGAAGGAACCGAACTCCAGTGAAGGAGTGACCCCCAGGCAACCCTCTGCCTAGCCCAGGTGGTGGCTACCCCGAGGAGCCAAACCCCCCCCCCCCCCACCCCCCCCCCCCCCCCCCCTCACTGCCTGCCTGCATTGTTGAAGAGACCCCCGGGTCTCCCATTGATTCCTATTGAAAACCCGACGCCTGTTTGCACTCTGCACCCGGCTGCCCCTGTGCCGCTGAGGGTGTACTTTCTGTGCCTGCTTGTGCCCCCCCCCCTCCCCCAGTGCCCTACAAAACCCCCCTGGTCTGCCCTCAGAAGTCGCGGGTACTGGAACTGGGGCACCCCTATTTCCATTGAAGCCTATGTGTTTTGGCCACCACTTTGACCTCTGCACCTGACTGGCCCTGAGCTGCTGGTTTGGTAACTTTGGGGTTTCCTTGAACCCCCAACGGTGGGCTACCTTGGACCCAACTTTGAACTCTGTAAGTGTTTTACTTACCTGTGAACTTGACATTTACTTACCTCCCCCAGGAACTGTTGATTTTTGCACTGTCCACTTTTAAAATAGCCTATTGCCAAAACTGTACATGCTATTGTGATAATTCAAGGTTCCTAAGATACCTGAGTGAAATACTTTTCATTTAAAGTATTGTTTGTAAATCTTGAACATGCGGTTCTTAAAATAATCTAAGAAAATATATTTTTCTACATAAAAACCTATTGGGCTGGAATTGTCTTTGAGTGTGTGTTCCTCATGTATTGCCTGTGTGTGTACAACAAATGCCTAACAATACCCTCATATAAGCCTACTGCTCGACCACACTACCACAAAATAGAGCATTAGAATTATCTACTTTTACCACTATCTTACCTCTAAGGTGAACCCTTGGACTCTGTGCACACTATTTCTTACTTTGAAATAGTATATACAGAGCCATCTTCCTACACTTCCTCATTGAAATGACAGCAGCCCACCTTGTCAGTGCATTATAGGTCCTTGGCAGTGCATCTTACTTTCACCACCACCTTTCTAGTAAGTGATACTGAGGACCATGGTTGTCATCCTACCAAAAGTTGTGATCCCCTTTGACGTTGACTAATCAACTACTCTGCCAGCCTTTTTTTCTCTGCATCACTCATTGAAAGAGGGGGAGAAACTCCATCGACTTTACCCTAAGAGGGCTCTGAGCTCTTACATCGGCAGCCCAAAGAACTATTGTGTGGGTGATCAGGTGGATTTCTCCCAGATAAAAAATGGGAAGGCTGTGCAAAACAGGATCCTGTCATAGTGGTTAGTCCTCTGTATCAAAATCCGCTGTGCACTAGTTTTGAAGCAAACCCTTGAAGACCTATGAGTCCAGTCCTCAAGGGTGAATGGTAAGACAGCATTGTTGTGAGGGTACCTGCTTTGGACATCTGCTAGGCTGCTACATGGGCGTCGCTTCCTGCATTCACCAAGCAATACTGTCTTGACAGTCAGTTAAGGCAGGAAATAATGAAAGGAAAAGGGCACTACTAACAGACGTGGGAGATCAAGAGGCAAAAGCAGTTGTGTGAGAGAGAGATTAAAGAGACAGATACAGATAATTGTGAAACTGTAAGACAGGAAAGAACAATAGATAGTAGACACATTGATTGCAGACAGCTGAGAGGGAGAAGGGTAAAACTCGTTAGCGGGGATGACAATTATGAGGATGTGATATAGATACGGATAAGAGACGGAACACAGGTGCAGGAACTTGAATGGAGGATAGCTGATAGGTGACTGAGAGGCAGAGGAACGTAGATGAGGCTTGTAAGAAAGGTACAACCCAGATGGACAGGTAAGCTCAGTAATTAAGAGGCAGCTGAGAGAGTGGGGAAGACATGTGAAAGGTGAGTGACTACTGAGAGTTCAGAGAGAAGGAGAGGTAAAGGGTAGGAAGAAAGTTGAGTGAGTTAAGAGACAATGATAAGAGACAACTCAGATAGAAGGGAAGACAAGTGTTATCTAGGTGCAATATAGAGGCTTTAGAAAGAAGTGAGGAGGTGAATATGAATATGTGAACATGGTCGATGAAAGGCGGTAGAAAATCAAGAGTGAGCTGATAAAGTGACAGCATGTTAGGAGACAGAGTGGTTATACAGTTTAGAGATAGACAAGGAGGTAAATTTTAAAAAAAAAAACAGCTGAGGGAGAGGTGGGAAGGAGGAAAGGTGAGAAATGTAGAGGTGATATTGAGACTGACGTGTGAGAGAGAGACAGACAATGGAGTAAGAGGGTGGGAGACAGGTGAGAGGGATTCAAAAGAGACCGAATAGGTTAGAAAGTCAGACGTGAGATATAAGGAGGTCAGTTAGGAAGATTGTTGGCACAGAAGAGGAGAGAGAAGGGGTGAGAAAGAGACAACAGGTGAGAAAGATATGTGAGCAAGAGATTATAAAGACATATTTGAGAAACAGACCACTGAGGGTAACAGGTCAAATGCCATATATCACATCACTTCCTATGATGTCTTTAGGTCAAAGGTTATGTGATGTCACTCCCGCTACCCGTGGCATTTTGGTGAATCATAGTCCATGAGGACTGTTAAGGTTGCAGCACTTTGACAATTATGACTTGTGTTTTACATGTTTTGTTTGGAATTTAAAGTGATTGAATGCTTTATGACTATTCTTGTTGGAAGTGACAAGTGCTGCTTTGCACTAAATTAGCCAGCTATGTGGAGTATATGGGCCTTACTTGGATGCAGGGGCGGCTGGTACCCTTTGAAGTGGTGGGGTGAGTGAAGTGCCCCGGCTCTTCCCAGAAAACAAAATAAAACACCCCTCCCTCCAAAACCCCATAGTAAAACACTGTAGGAAAGTACAATCTTTCTTGGCATGTTACCTCCATTTTATACCTATATGTCAATGTGTTTTGCCTGTCTCACTGAGATTCTGCTAGCCAGGACCCCAGTGCTCATAGGTTGTGATCTAATGTATGTGTTGTCAGTAGTGCTTGACTGTGTCACGAGGCTCTGCTAACCAGAACCTCAGTGCTTATGCTCTCTCTGCTTTTATATTTGTCACTGTAGGCTAGTGACTTCATTTACCAATTTCAATTGGCACACTGGACCCCTCTTATAAGTCTCTCATATATGGTACCTAGGTACACAGGGCATTGGGGTTCCAGGAGATCCATATGGGCTGCAGCATTTCTTTTGCCACCGATAGGGAGCTCAGACAAACCCTTGCACAGGCCTGACATTGCAGCCTGCGTGAAATTACACACACGTTACTTCACAGCCATTTTCACTGCACTTAAGTAACTTATAAGTCACCTGTATGTCTAACCTTCACTTGCTGAAGGTTAGGTGCAAAGTTACTAAGTGTGAGGGCACCCTTGCACTAGCAAAAGTGCCCCACATAGTTCAGGTCCATTTCCCGGGACTTTGAGAGTGCGGGGACACCATCAGACGTGTGCACTACAAATAGGTCACTACCTATATGTAGCTTCACAATGGTAACTCCGAATATGGCCGTGTAATATGTCTAAGATCATGGAATTGTCCCCCGTTCCAAACTTGGTATTGGGGAGCCAATTCCATGCAGCCTGAGGTCTCCACCATGGACCCCCAAGAATGCCATACCAGCTCTCTGAGGTTTGCACTGCAGCTACAGCTGCTGCCACCTCGCAGACAGGGTTATGCCCTCCTGGGGTCTGAGCAGCTCAGTCCCAGGAAGACAGAACAAAGCATTTCCTCTGAGAGCACAGTGTTACACCCTCCCCCTCTGGAAATAGGTGTTACAGGCTGGGGAGAGGTAGCCTCCCCGAGACTCTGGAAATGCTTTGAAGGGCACAGATGGTGCCCTCCTTGCATAAGCCAGTCTACACCGGTTCAGGGACCCCTTATTCCCTGCTCTGGCGTGAAACTGGACAAAGGAAAGGGGTGTGACCACTCCCCCTGTCCATCACCACCCTAGAGGGGGTGCCAAGAGCGCCTCCAGTGTGTCCCAGACTTCAGCCATCTTGCTTTACAAGGTGTCAGGGCACTCTGGAAGGCTCTAAGTGGCCAGTGCCACCAGGTGACGTGATAGACCCTTCCAGATAGGTTCATACCTGATAAGGTAGCCAATCCCCCTTTCTAGGCTATTTAGGGTCTCTCCTGTGGGTTCTCTTCAGATTCTGCTTGCAAGCTTCCTTCATGAATCCTCTACAACTACTACTTCATCCTCTGACCTCGGATCAAACACAGCCTGCTCCAGGAACCGCTGAAACAGCAACAAAGTAATCACAAGGAATACTTTTCCTCTGCAGCTTCAGCTCCAGTCACCAACTGCAACAGTTTCCACGGTATGCACACTCTGAGGACTCCCCGTCTTCATCTTGCGCCAGAAGGACCGAAGAAATCTCCTCTGGGGTGACGGAGTCACACTCCTGCTCATGCAGGCACCTTCCAAGACATCGACCGGTACCCTGGGACTCCTCTCACAGCGACAATCGTGCTCCTAAGGACACAGAGGGTGGACCCCATCAACATAGACTGTCCTGAGGTCCTGCTGACACAATTTGGAGGAGGTAAGACCTTGCCTTCCCTGAGAGCGACGGTACCCCTGTGTACTGCGTCTTCTTCACCTCCTGAGGCCTCTGTGCACTATTTTCAAAATTCCTTTGGGCACAGCCTGGCACAGGGTCCCCAGCACTCCATCCTGTGATGCTTAACTCGCTGAGTTGTTCTCATGTGGCGTAGGACCTTCCTTCGTTGTGCTGCACCAACCACGTTTTGTACCTCTTTTGTCCCTGTGTCCTGGGACTCCTGTGGGTGCTGCCTGGCATCCTGAGGGCTCTCTAAAGTGCTGAGAGCCCCCTCTTCCTCCTCACACAGAGTTGATGCCCCCAGGTCCCTCCTGGGTCCAGCCAGTGCCATTTTGACACAAAACACATATTTGTCGTAACCAAGGCTAGTTAGTGACTTCCGACACAAAATCATGTCTGCATCCATCTTCACGTCGTGGGGCATCTTATGCCTCACGCAGGAACCCGCTGGCATCTTCCTAGGGTGCATTCCTGCACTCTTCGACTAACCGGGAACTCTTCTTTTGCACCCTCTTCTGGGTTGGCAGGGGCTCCTGTCCTTCCTGGAACTTCTTTCGACTTCTGGACTTCGTCCCCTTGTTTTGCAGGTCTTCAGGTCCAGGAATCCAGCAGTTGTTGTATGCAGACTTGGTTACTGCAATAATCCATATCACCAGGTGTAATGTGTCCCAAGGAAACTTGTAGTACTTTACTCCTGCTTTTCTGGGCTCTGGGGTTGGGTAATTTACTTACCTTTACTGTATTCTTACTCTCCCAGCGATTCTGCACACACTACACTTGTCTAGGGGGGAAATTTGTGATTCGCATTCCACTTTCTTAGTATATGGTTTGTGTTGCCCCTAGGCCTATTTGCTCCCATTGCATTCTATAGCATTTCCTATTGTTTGCACAATCCTATGACTAATTACTTGTCTAATTTTGGTGTATATATTGTGTATAATACTTACCTCCAGAAGGAGTATTGTCTCTAAGATATTTTTGGTACTGTGTCACCCAATTAAATAACTTTATTTTTGGTAACACTGAGTATTGTCTTTACTTGTGTATAAGTACTGTGTAACTATAAGTGGTATTGCATGAGCTTTGCATGTCTCCTAGTTCAGCCTAAGCTGCGATGCTATAGCTACCTCTATCAGCCTAAGCTGCTAGAACACTACTGCTTCACTAATAAGGGATAACTGGACCTGGTATAAGATGTAAGTACCCAAGGTACCCACTACAAACCAGGCCAGCCTCCTACAAACACCTATCCCTCCTAAAGCCCAAAATAAAATACCCCCTCCCTCAACCAGCCCAAACAAAAACATAGCCACTAACTACAAAATAAAGCATAGCCACTGCGCTTACATGCTTTACACATTTCTAATAAATAAAATAAAAAGATACCCACAGGCTGCTTGTCCTCATTGGTGTTATTCTGCAGTCTAGTGCACAAAGTGCTCCCCTAACCAATCCAGATGCTGCTCTCATGCTGTTAACCAACATGAAAGAAGCACCTGGATTTGATGGAATGGGCTAAGGCAGCTGGGTAGCGAGCTCCAAAGTGCGCATGTCAGTTTGGCCGGTGCAAGACAGCCAACAAAAGTGACATGCGCACTTTGGAGCGTCCAGTCAGCCCTGTTTCAGTACTCCATACTGGCAATAGACAGCAGAGGACACGCCCCACATGCCTCTGGCCTCGGGATAGGTTGGCTGCTGCAGTTCGCACATTGATAAAAATAAAATAGCAATGAAATATTTTCATTGCCATTATATTTTACCTGTGCAACTCGCAGCAGACAGAGGGCGATGCTCCCCGCCCTCTGAAGAAATTGCTGCTGTTTGGACGTATGTTACAAACAGTCATGTGTTTTCTTGGACATTAGTGTGTGATGTCATAGTTAAAAGTGCTGTGATCAGCAGTTTAATAGCCAGATAGGTCTTATGTTATTGATGATTGCAACTTGTGATATGTTTGTTTGAGTCATACATTTTAATTGTAATATGCCGTTGTTTTGTTTTGTTTGCAACTAATTTCTGACCCCTGTTGATAATCAGCAGAAAGTGAGTGGCTCATTTGGCAAGTAAGAGATTGTTGTTTTGTGTGATATAACGGGTTTTGAGGAGCTTTGGTTATAATTCAGGAAATGCCACAGCCCTGCATTTGTGTTCTACAATGGTGATATACTGATGGGTTTTTCTGATTCTTAACTAGATGGGGCCGCTGGAGAGATATACTGACCCACGGGCGTTTCAAGAGGCAACTTAATGAACAAGATGTGGAAATCATTTGCCGGGCATTGTTAGCTTATTGCCTTGTTCACTACAGAGGAGATGAGAAGATAAAAAGCTTCATTTGGGATCTCATCACTCCCACTGAGGATGGACAGACAAGAGAGCTGCAAAATCATCTTGGTAAGTCAAACAACAACGGGCATTTGTTGTTTTTTTGTAGCATCTTTTCTAGGCTAGAAATAGTGAAAATGCTCTGAATGTAATGATTAGCTATTAGAAGTTAAATAAACAGAGAAATAAAATAGTCTAGAACTGTGAGTAGAAGTCATACATAACATTCTTGTTTATAAATTAATTCTTTTACCATGGTCATACTTGGGTAAGCACTGAAACTGAAGTTTCTGCTGAATATTTTTAACTGCTGATTCCTAACCTTGTGAATTTACCACAGGTTCACACCGGGTCACGAAGCTTATTGAGCAGTATTTCTGCATGCTGGTAGTTGGCGTCATGAATCTCTGCGCAAATGTCAGTCTGTACTGTAAGTGCCGAATGCAGCGCATATAAGTGCCCTCGTGGTGAGGTGGAATCAATTTCTGTCTGCACCTAAAGATGCAGATCCGGAGCTTCTCCTTGGGCTTTCTGACCACAAAGTTAATCAGATTTACCATTTTGCAAGGGAAAATGTCACACCCTGTGATGACAGGGTTCAAACCATGTAGGGTTGTCACAAACAAATGTCTGTGACAAACCCTCACAAAAAATGCCTATGATATCTGGTGTTAGAACACGAGTCCAGGTCCTGTGACTGAAACGGAAGGCCATACAGGACTGTGAGTCCAAAATGTAAGTTTCCGAACACAAGAAGATTCTTGTAACCTGTTATAACTGAATCTCATATCAAACACTATTCTCATGACACATTGGAAGAAGTCTTTCTCTGTATTATTGTTATTCATTATTTTATTAGCCATTATGTCTTTTGTTTTATTTAGTGGTTTCTTCCACCCTGGCTACACCTCTCTTTTTATCTCTGTGAGCTGGAATGCTCTGAAGGCTGTAATAGACTGTTGGGATCTCAGTAAGCTGAGGTTGGAGTGTTCTTACAAGGTGGCTTTTGAGGAGTCTTAATCTGAGAATAAAGACTTAACTACACCTGAATTATTCTCATCCTTTATTACAACACTTTTATTGGCAACAAGGGTGGGACCCGCACTGTGATTCTACTGACCACCTCACTCCACCAGAGTTGAGTGAAACTCTCCATCAGGGTTGCTTGACTACAAGGTACTGTGTGCTTGCTATTACATTACAAGGTTGGCAGTATATTGGTTGTTCCTGCCGGCCATCCATATCCCTCAGGCTGGAACCTTGAGTAAGTTACTTTAGGAGTGGAGATTACCTTGTACCAGCATGGCTTAGGTAACTGGAGTCCTTGCTTGCGCAAGATTCGGCCATTTCGATACTGTGCCTCCTTAACAGCTGCCTCCACGAATCCAGGTGGAGGTGTCTGACATCTGAGAGGAGATTCTGGTGACAATTGCAGAAGGTTTGCATAGGCATCTGTGCAAGGGAGCTCATGGTTGGTATATGCGACACCATCAGCCCCTTCGAGTGCAGCAGTGTGACATTTTTCTTCTTACTGCTGCTTGCCTTTCCGTTTTGCTCGCTGATAGTCTGATGTATTGGCTGTGTGTGAGGCGCATACTGCAGTTGCTGGGAACACACGCAGCCTTTCTGTCTTGTTACGCCTTCGCAGAGGAGTGACCTACAGTGGGTAGTCCCTGTCTCTAGGGACGCGCTGCCACAATCAAATAAAATAATTCCTCAGGAGATCTCCGGTATTCTGCTGTGTGGGGAGAGATAGGCACAGTGACGAGGCCGGCCTGCCTGCTTGCGCTACATCAATTCGGAATCTGGCAAAGTGAGGTGTAGATACTCGGTCGGTTCTTCTCTCTGTGCCGTAACATATGGTTTCTGCCCTCCCGGCCAAACGGCTTCCCGGCTCAGTGTTTTACAGGGGGAGCAGTTCCTACTATAGCAGGGCGCTCTGCTACATGTCGCGCCAGTAGGAAGAGTGTCAGCAGGCTGAAATCTTGACTGCCAACCTGATGCAAGTCCTTCACCTCTCTTTGGGGGAAAAATGTATAAACAGTTGTTTCTCTATTTATGCAGTTCAATTTAAGTGTTGGATAATTGTCACTTACCAGTACAGTACCTGTTTTTAAGGTCGAACACACAAAAACTCCGACCCTGTTGTAATCTCTCTTTGGGCTTTTAGCGACACCCATGTCCCGCCTGTCACTTTCATTGGTTCGTGGGCTTGTCTTTTCAATATCCGCTTGATTTCATTAGTGAAAGGCATGCATACTTCATGCCTTTTCCGGTGTTTAGCCCTCCTTGAGCGCAGCGGGCAACTACTGAAAACATTTGAGGCTACATTTTTTCAGCCTGGTTTCTGAACTACTTTATCTTTGTATTTTCCATGTAGAGGGGTGGTGCTGGGTTTTACATAGCACAATCACGCTCATTTTTTTCGTTTTCAGTTTCAGTGCGATCGCGCATGTTTTTTTAATTTTAATTTGTGTGGAAAGAAAAGTCCGGCTGGGAGTTTACGCCTCTAATAGTTCTAACTCGAGCAAATGTGAGACCCGTTGCATTACAAATGCTTGTTTATTTTTAGTCAATTTACAATGGCTGTTGCAAGCATGTTGCAACCACCACCCTTCCTTAATGACATCAGGAAGCCCACTCTACCAAGGAAAGAATGGGCAAAAATACTTGAATCCTATTTAATTGCTATTAGAGGGGGAAAACTTTCACTAGTTAGAAAATAGCGTATACTGTTACACAATTTGGATATACATGGTAGGAAGATCTAGCAGAGCTTAACAGAATCAGAAGTGGATGTAAAAGAGGGAGAGGATGGGGAAGATGCACAAGGTGACTATCAAAAGACTTTTTGTAAGCTGGAGGGACATTTCGGTCAAAAAGTAAATGCAATCTTAGAAAGACACAAGTTCTTTAGCAGGATACAAGGGAAATATGAGAAAGTAACTAGTTAAATAGCTAGTTTTACAGGGTTGGCAAATGTTTGAATTTGGATCCTTAAATGACTCATTAACAAGAGATCAAATGTTGCGCTGCACCAATAATCCTCGTATCCAGGAGAAACTGTTGGCCCTCAACCCTGTCCTAAAAGAAGGTATAGACATTGCCAAGGGTGTGGGGCATATGGCAGAATGCATAAAAAAAATAAAAAAAAAATAACCACATAATTAGACACCATAAAGGCAATGTGAATATTCAGCGAGATCCTCCAGATAATAAAGATGATGAACACAAGGTACATGAAGTGCACAACAAGAAGAATATAGACGGGGACAAAGAAGAAACAAAGACCAGTTATCATCACTGTGGTAGTGGCTGTCATTGGGCCAACAACTCCAAGTGTTGTCCAAGGCACAGTGAATGTAGGAAATGTCATAAAAAGGGCACTATGGTCGAGTGTGCAAGAACACGAAGAGTGGAAAAAAATAATGTTCAAGTGGTTGATAATGTGAACTATAACAAGGGTAAGTTTGTAATTTAAGGGAGTAGGAATAGTTTGGACATAACTTGTCCCATGTGAAATTTCACTAGATGGCATTAAGTTAACAGCATTCGCTGATTTGTGTTCTCCATACACTTTTGTTGATCAAAATGTATTTGATGATAATTTCCGAGACAAAGGCTATGTGATAACAAAGTGTAAATATACAACCAGGGGGATATAATAAGGACTCCATACCTTTAATAGGTATGATTAAGAAGCTCATCACATTTATAGATCGCCACACGGTAGGCAAGGTGTACATAGTTTTAAAAAAAAAAGGGGGGGGTCAAATTTGTTAGGATGATGGAGGCATCAGAAGGAATTGGGAATAAAATTAGACCTAAACAATGCAGAACCCTTACTGTGGAAAGTTCCTTCACGGGGAAGGCGATTTGCATCTAATGACAGTCTGGGGCTTTAGAAAAACGGCCAATATTGTATCAAGTTAATTGAGTCAGCTGTACATGTTGTGCACAAGGTCCGTACTATGCCGTACTTTTTACACGAACCCCTAAAGAATGAATTTAAAAAAAATTGGTTAATCAGGGGGGTTCACTCAACTGAATGAAAACTCCTTGTGGTTATCCCCTATAGTAGTAACCAGGAAATATGGAGGTAGAGGTTATCAGATTATGTATGGACTTACGGGACCTGAATGCCAACATCTGGGTAGATTGTTTCCCCCTCCTAAAAATAAATGAGGTGATCAGTATGATGGGAGATGCCATTTCTTTAGTGTAATAGATTTGTCATCGGCCTACCATCTAATAGAATTGCATCCGGATTCCAAGGCCCTTACATCTTTTATAACTCCATTTGGAGCATACAGGTTTTGCAGGATGCCCTTCGGATTAGCCTCAGCAGCTACCATTTTTCAGAGAGTGATGCAAAACCTCCTGGACGGTACTGCACGTGTAATGGATTTCCAAGATGATATTATGGTTTATGGGGATACTAAAACAATGCACAACCACACATTAAGAAACGTTTTTAGGGCCCTGGACGAGGCAGGATTAACTCTGAAAATGGATAAATGTCAAATTGGAGTAGGTTCAGTTGAATACTCTGGCCATACCATTTCAAAAGATGGGGTTAAACCCAACTTATATCTAGTGGTGATGGTTCGTGAAGCCCCAGCATCTACCAATAAAGACGAACTAATGTCCGTTTTGGGATGGCGGAATTCATGTCCAAGTTTGTCAAGAACTTTTCTGACACCACGGAACCCAGGAGAACTTTATTTAAAAAAATAAGAAATTTGCATGGGACTCAGTGTGTCAAAAGTCCTTTGATACAGTCAAATCTACCATAGCAGACGCACCTAACCTAGGAAGTTCTGACAGCAAAAGGAAGACCATTCTAACTACCAATGCTAGTAGTAAGTGTCTAGGAGCAACTTTGTCACAAGTGGTATACGGAAAAGAAAGAATTGTAGATTCTGCGTCAAGAGCTCTTAAAGAGTCAGAATATAATTATTATTCTACTATTGAATGGGAGGCCTGGGCAATGCTGCACTTGAAGTTCTTTCTCTGTGGTATGCCATTCTTTTTAAGAACTGATCATAAACCCCTTACTTTTTCTCTTCGTAAAATAGACACAATGCTACTCCTCGTATTTCAAAATGATTTCTAGGTCTCAATGGTTTCAACTTCAGAATTGAATACATACCAGGTAAGAAAAGCTTAGTTGCTGATTATCTCTCTCGAGACTGCCCAGGGGAGAGGAAGGTGAGGGTGACCTGAATAGCCAAGTGCCAGTATTTTGGGTAGGTATCCCAAGTCTGTTTAAAGAAGACTGGGATAAGGAGCAAGGGAAGATCCTGTTTTCAAGTTGCTCAGGGACAAAATTGCCCAAAGCTGGCCACCTACGCAGAAAAAATTGCAAGTGGAACTTAACTGCTACTGGGATGTACAAATAGAATTGAGTATATTGAGAATCAGATCTTGAGGGGAGAAATAATAGTACCACCCAAGGAATTGTGGGACAGACTATTGGCCATAGCTCATGAAGGACACCTGGGAAGGAGCGTTACTGTGAGGAAATGCCTCCTTGGCATGGTTACCCCCTGACTTTTTGCCTTTTGTTGATGCCAGTTATGATTGAAAATGTTCTGGGACCCTTCTAACCAGGCCCCAGCACCAGTTTTCTTTCCCTAAACTGTACCTCTGTTCCCACAATTGGCACAGCCCTGGCACCTAAATAAGTCCCTTGTAAATGGCCCCGATGCCAAGGAAGGTCTCTAAGGGCTACAGCATGTCTTATGCCACCCTGGGTACCCCTCATTCAGCACATGCACACTGCCTCACAGCTTGTGTGTGCTGGTGGGGAGAAAATGACTAAGTCGACATGGCACTCCCCTCAGAGTGCCATGCCCACCTCACACTGCCTATGGCATAGGTAAGTCACCCCTCTAGCAGGCCTTACAGCCCTAAGGCAGGGTGCACTATACCACAGGTGAGGGCATATGTGCATGAGCACTGTGCCCCTACAGTGTCCAAGCAAAACCTTAGACATTGTAAGTGCAGGGTAGCCATAAAGAGTATATGGTCTGGGAATTTGTCAACTACGAACTCCACAGTTCCATAATGGCTACACTGAAATCTGGGAAGTTTGGTATCAAACTTCTCAGCACAATAAATGCACACTGATGCCAGTGTGGAATTTATTGTAAAATGCTCCCAGAAGGCATCTTAGAGATGCCCCCTGAATACCAGTCCGACTCCTAGTGCTAGGTAGACCCGTTTCTGCCAGCCTGCCACAACCAAACGAGTTTCTGGCCACATGGGGAGAGTGCCTTTGGCACTCTGTGGCCAGGAACAAAGCCTGTACTGGGTGGAGGTGCTTCTCACCTCCCCCTGCAGGAACTGCAACACCTGGCAGTGAGCCTCAAAGGCTCATGCCTTTTGTTACAGCATCCCAGGGCATCCCAGGTAGTGGAGATGCCCGCCCCTCCGGCCACTGCCCCCACGTTTGGCGGCAAGGCTGGAGGAGATAATGAGGAAAATAAGGAGCAGCCACCCACCAGTCAGGACCGCCCCTAAGGTGTCCTGAGCTGAGGTGACCCCTGCCTTTAGAAATCCTCCATCTTGAGTTTGGAGCATTCCCCCAATAGGAATAGGGGTGTGCCCCCCTCCCATCAGGGAGGAGGCAAAAAGAGGGTGTAGCCACCCTCAAGGACAGTAGCCATTGGCCACTGCCCCCCAGACCTAAACAAACCCCTAAATTTAGTATTTAGGGGCGACCCTGAACCCAGGAAATCAGATTCCTGCAACCTACAAGAAGAAGGACTGCTGACCTGAAAGCCCCGCAGAGACAATGGAGACAACTGACTTGGCCACAGCCCTACCGGCCTGTCTCTAGACTCAAAGAACCTGCACAGTGACGCATCCGACAGGAACCAGTGACCTCTGAGGACTCCGAGGACTGCCCTGAACCTAAAGGACCAAGAAATTCCTGAGAACAGCGGCACTGTTCAAAACCTGCAACAAGTTTGCAACAAAGAAACAACTTTCAAAGAACTCTCTCTTCCCGCCGGAAGTGTGAGACTTCACACTCTGCCCCTGATGCCCCCCGGCTCGAGTTCAGGAGAACCAACACCGCAGAGAGGACTCCCAGTCGACTACGACAACCTGGGCACCCTGAGTCAACCCCCCTGAACCCCCACAGCGACACCTGCAAAGAGGATCCAGAGGCTCCCCCTGACCGCGACTGCCTGGTAACAAGGAACCAGACGCCTGGACCAAGCACTGCACCCGCAGCCCCCAGAACCTAGAGGAACCAACTACCAGTGCAGGAGTGACCAGCAGGTGTCCCTCATCGTAGCCCAGTCGGTAGCGGCCTGAGAAGCCCCCATGTGCCCTGCCTGCATCGCCTAAGCCACTGCACCCGGCCACCCCTGTGCCGCTGAGGGTGTGTTTTATGGGTTTGTATGTCTCATTCTCTCCCACCACACCCCCTCCCTTGTGCTTTACAAAAAAAAAACCTGGTCTGCTTACAGGTAAGTGCCTGCGTCCTCAAGGGACCCCTGTTCTTCATAGGCCCCTATGTGTTTTGGGCCCTCCTTTGACCTCTGCACCTGACAAGCCCTGTGTTGCTGGTGCAGTGGATTTGGGTTGCCTTGAAGCCCCAACAGTGGGCTGCCTATGCCCAGGAGACTGACTTTGTAAGTGCTTTACTTACCTGAAAAACATAACCAAACTTACCTCCCCAGGAACTGTTGATTTTTGCAGTGTCCACTTTTAAAATAGCTTATTGCCATTTTAACCTGAACTGTGTGTACTACTGTTTTAAATCAAAGTTCCATACTTACCTGTGTGAAGTACCCTGCATTTTATGTACTTAGCTCAAATCTTGAATCTTGTGGTTCTAAAAATAAATTAAGAAAATATATTTTTCTATATAAAACCTACTGGCCTGGAGTAAGTCTTTGAGTGTGTGTTCCTCATTTATTGTCTGTGTGTGTACAACACATGCTTAACACTACCCTCTGATAAGCCTACTGCTCGACTACACTACCACAAAATAGAGCATTAGTATTATCTAATTTTGCCACTATCAACCTCTAAGGGGAACCCTTGGACTCTGCACACTATCTCTCACTTTGAGGTATATATATATATATATATATGTTCGGTGGCATGTGTAGCTGCAGATACACATGCTGTGCACATCCCGCCATCTGGTGTTGGGCTCGGAGTGTTACAAGTTGTTTTTCTTCGAAGAAGTCTTTTCGAGTCACAAGATTGAGGGACTCCTCCCATTTCGACTCCATTGCGCATGGGCGTCGACTCCATCTTGGATTGTTTTTTTTCCGCCATCGGGTTCGGACGTGTGTCTTTTCGCTCCGTGTTTCGGGTCGGAAAGTTAGTTAGAATCTCTGAAAAATCGTCGGTATTGTTTGCGTTCGGTATCGGGTTAGTTATAACAGATCGACACCGATTTTTGAAGAGCTCCGGTGGCCCTTTGGGTTTTTTTCGATCCCACCCGTCGGGCCTGGTCAGCCCGGCCACGTGTCTCTTCAAGGCTGATGGAACGGACCCCATTCCGCTTCTGCCCAAAATGCCATAACAAGTGTCCATATACAGATCAGCATCTGGTCTGTAACTTGTGTCTATCTCCAGAGCACAAGGAGGATACCTGTGAAGCCTGTCTAGCGTTTCGGTCGAGGAAGACATTAAGAGACCGAAGAGCAAGAAGACTGCAGATGGCGTCGCCTCCGACAGGACAAGGGCGTTTCGAGGAGGAAGAAGAAAGCTTCTCCATCCATGAATCGGACTCGGACGAGCTCGATCCCGAAGAAACGCCGAAAACCGTGAGTAAGATATCGAAACATAAAACTCACGAGAAGACAACAAAAGCCCAGGGGACGCCACCGCCAACAGGCCATGGCTTAACCCGAAAGATAGGTGATCGATCATCGGCACCGAAAAAGGGCATGCATGTGGCGAAGTCATCCAACTCCGGTCGAGATACCGCCACACAGCAATCTCGGGCCCGAGACACCGGCCCCGAACAGATTCGGCACCGAGACAGTGGCACCGAAATGGTTCGGCACCAAGAAACCACGACGCCGAAAATAAAGAAGGTTGCCTCGGAGCCCAAAAAGGCGACCGAAAAGATTTCGATTACGAAACATCCAGCATTGGAACCGAAAACAGGTTCCTACACAGAGGAACAAGGATTGTCCTCCCAGATGCAAGGACATAAGTTCGGAGAGGAACTTCAATCTGTTGAGCCAGACTACACTCCAAGAAGGCTCCACATTCAAAAAGACACAGGGAAGATAATCACTCTTCCCCCAATTAAGATGAAAAGAAGACTTGCCTTTCAAGAAAAGGTCAAGCAGCCACAGGCAAAGGTGGCAAGACAAACAACTCCACCACCATCAATGCATACATCACCGGTAGCCACTCCACCACTGATGCAATCTCCGACTCATACTGCAATGAGTCAAGATGATCCTGATGCATGGGACCTTTATGATGCTCCTGTATCAGATAACAGCCCAGACTGTTACCCTACAAGGCCGTCGCCACCTGAAGACAGTACATCCTACACGCAGGTGGTCTCAAGGGCAGCTGCGTTTCATAACGTCACCTTGCATTCAGAACCAATTGAGGATGACTTTTTATTTAATACACTCTCCTCCACTCATAGCCAATACCAAAGCTTACCTATGCTCCCAGGAATGCTAAAACATTCAAAACAAATATTTCAGAAGCATGTTAAAGGCAGAGCCATAACTCCAAGGGTGGAAAAAAAGTATAAGCCACCACCAACAGACCCTGTTTATATTACGCAGCAGTTAACACCAGATTCTGTGGTTGTTGGGGCAGCTCGCAAGAGAGCAAACTCTCATACCTCGGGAGATGCACCACCTCCAGACAAGGAGAGTCGCAAATTCGATGCTGCGGGTAAAAGAGTTGCAGCACAAGCAGCAAACCAATGGCGTATTGCCAATTCACAAGCACTTTTGGCAAGATACGATAGAGCTCATTGGGACGAAATGCAGCATTTCATAGAACACTTACCCAAAGAGTTCCAGAAAAGGGCACAACAAGTGGTAGAAGAAGGACAAAGTATCTCCAATAATCAGATACGGTCATCAATGGACGCAGCAGATACAGCTGCAAGGACAGTAAATACTGCAATAACAATAAGGAGACACGCATGGTTGCGTACGTCAGGATTCAAGCCGGAAATACAACAAGCCGTGCTGAATATGCCCTTTAATGAACAGCAGTTGTTTGGGCCGGAAGTCGACACTGCTATTGAAAAACTCAAAAAAGATACTGATACCACAAAAGCCATGGGCGCACTCTACTCCCCACAAAGCAGAGGCACATTTCGCAAAACACCATTTAGGGGAGGGTTTCGAGGTCATCTTACAGAGGCCACAACCTCACAAGCAAGGCCCACTTATCAAAGCCAATACCAGCAGGGAAGTTTTCGGGGGCAATATAGAGGGGCACAATTCCCAAAAAATAGAGGGAAGTTCCAAGGCCCCAAAACCCCTCAAAACAAACAGTGACTTCCAAGTCACACATCCCCAACACATAACACCTGTGGGGGGAAGACTAAGACAATTTTACAAACATTAGGAGGAGATAACAACAGACACTTGGGTACTGGCAATTATCCAGCATGGTTATTGCATATAATTTCTCAAATTCCCTCCAAACGTGCCACCGAAAACACACAATATGTCAAAACAACATATAGATCTTCTAGGACTAGAAGTTCAGGCATTACTACTAAAAGAAGCAATAGAATTAGTACCAGAACACCAGAAAGAACAGGAGTTTACTCTCTGTACTTTCTCATACCCAAAAAAGACAAGACTTTGAGACCTATATTAGATCTCCGAACATTAAATACCTACATCAAATCAGATCACTTTCACATGGTGACATTACAAGACGTAATCCCACTACTCAAACAACAAGACTACATGACAACACTAGACCTAAAGGATGCATATTTCCATATACCGATACATCCTTCACACAGAAAGTACTTAAGGTTTGTGTTCCAAGGAACACATTACCAATTCAAGGTGTTGCCATTCGGAATAACAACTGCGCCAAGAGTTTTTACAAAGTGCCTAGCAGTCGTAGCTGCACATATCAGAAGGCAGCAAATACATGTGTTCCCGTACCTAGACGATTGGTTAATCAAAACCAACACTCTAGAAAGGTGTTCACAACACACAAAGTATGTCATAGAAACCCTACACAAACTAGGTTTCTCAATCAACTACACAAAGTCACACCTTCTGCCGTGTCAAACACATCAATACTTAGGGGCGACAATCAACACAGCAAAAGGGATTGCCACTCCAAGTCCACAAAGGGTTCAGGCATTTCACAATGTAATACAGGCCATGTATCCAAATCAAAAAATACAAGTCAAAAAGGTGATGAAACTCCTAGGCATGATGTCCTCATGCATAGCCATTGTCCCAAACGCAAGATTGCACATGCGGCCCTTACAACAGTGCCTAGCATCACAGTGGTCACAGGCACAGGGTCAAATTCTAGATCTGGTGTTGGTAGACCGCCAAACATACTCCTCGCTTCAATGGTGGAATAGTATAAATTTAAACCAAGGGCGGCCTTTCCAAGACCCAGTGCCACAATACGTAATAACAACAGATGCCTCCATGATAGGGTGGGGAGCACATCTCAATCAATACAGCATCCAAGGACAATGGGACACTCACCAAAAACAGTTTCACATAAATCACTTAGAACTATTGGCAGTATTTCTAGCGCTGAAAGCATTTCAACCCATAATAAGCTACAAACACATTCTTGTCAAAACAGACAACATGACAACAATGTATTACCTAAACAAACAGGGAAGCACATACTCAACACAGTTGTGTCTCCTGGCACAGAAAATATGGCATTGGGCGATTCACAACCACATTCGCCTAATAGCACAATTTATTCCAGGAATTCAGAACCAGCTAGCGGACAATCTTTCTCGGCATCACCAACAGATCCACGAATGGGAGATTCACCCCCAAATACTAAATACTTACTTCCAGAGTTGGGGAACGCCACAAATAGATCTATTTGCAACAAAGGAAAACGCAAAATGCCAAAACTTCGCATCCAGGTACCCACAAGATCAGACTCAGGGCAATGTGTTATGGATGAGTTGGTCAGGGATATTTGCTTACGCTTTTCCCCCTCTCCCACTCCTTCCATATCTAGTAAACAAGCTGAGTCAAAACAAACTCAAACTCATACTATTAGCACCGACATGGGCAAGGCAACCTTGGTACACAACACTACTAGACCTCTCAGTAGTGCCTCATGTCAAACTACCAAACATACCAGATCTGTTAACGCAACACAAACAACAGATCAGACACCCAAATCCAGCATCGCTGAATCTAGCAATCTGGCTCCTGAAGTCCTAGAGTTCGGACATTTAGACCTTACACAGGAATGTATGGAGGTCATAAAACAAGCTAGGAAACCTACCACTAGACATTGCTATGCAAATAAGTGGAAAAGATTTGTCTATTACTGCCACAATAATCAAATTCAACCCTTACACGCATCTGCCAAAGACATCGTAGGATACTTACTACATTTGCAAAAATCAAAGCTAGCTTTTTCTTCCATTAAAATACATCTTACAGCAATTTCAGCTTACCTGCAAATTACGCACTCAACTTCTCTATTTAGAATACCAGTCATAAAAGCATTTATGGAAGGTCTAAAGAGAATTATACCTCCAAGAAAACAAGCATAAGGTAGTTCTACGAACAAATCCTAAATGTTTACCAAAAGTCATATCACCGTTCCACTTAAATCAAACAGTAGAATTACCAGTGTTCTTCCCACAGCCAGACTCTGTAGCTGAAAGAGCACTACATACATTGGACATCAAAAGAGCGTTAATGTACTACATTGACAGAACAAAACTAATTCGCAAAACAAAACAATTATTTATTGCTTTCCAAAAACCTCATACAGGAAATCCAATTTCTAAGCAAGGCATTGCTAGATGGATAGTTAAGTGCATTCAAACCTGTTATCTTAAAGCTAAAAGAGAACTGCCTATTACACCAAAGGCACACTCAACTAGAAAGAAAGGTGCTACCATGGCCTTTCTAGGAAATATTCCAATGACCGAAATATGTAAGGCAGCTACATGGTCTACGCCTCATACATTTACCAAACACTACTGTGTAGACGTGCTAACAACACAGCAAGCCACAGTAGGCCAAGCAGTACTACGAAGACTGTTTCAGACAACTTCAACTCCTACAGGCTGAACCACCGCTTTTGGGGAGATAACTGCTTATTAGTCTATGCACAGCATGTGTATCTGCAGCTACACATGCCACCGAACGGAAAATGTCACTTACCCAGTGTACATCTGTTCGTGGCATTAGTCGCTGCAGATTCACATGCGCCCACCCGCCTCCCCGGGAGCCTGTAGCCGTTTAGAAGTTGATCTTGAACATCTGTATATTTGTAAATATATATATATTACTTTAAACTACATTATGTACATACGTATTCACTCCATTGCATGGGCACTATTACTAGCATACACAACTGCTACCTCACCCTCAGCGGGGGAAAACAATCTAAGATGGAGTCGACGCCCATGCGCAATGGAGTCGAAATGGGAGGAGTCCCTTGATCTCGTGACTCGAAAAGACTTCTTCGAAGAAAAACAACTTGTAACACTCCGAGCCCAACACCAGATGGTGGGATGTGCACAGCATGTGATTCTGCAGCGACTAATGCCACGAACAGATGTACACTAGGTAAGTGACATTTTCCATATATATATATATATATATATATATATATATATATATATATATACAGAGCCAACTTCCTACAGGCCTCCTGTACGCCTTCCTGCCAATACCACTTCTGCCCAGAGTTCTGAAGAAGATCAGGCAAGACTGGGCCCAAGTAATACTGTTGGCTCCAGACTGGGCACGGAGAGTCTGGTATCCCGAGCTTTTGAACATGGCCATAGCTCCTCCGAACAGACTGCCTCTTCGGGATGATTTTCTGTTGCAGCAGCAGGGGAAGGTCCTCCACCCGACCCTGTCAACTCTGCGACTTCTTGTGTGAAGATTGAGCGGCAACAGTTGACGTCTTTTGACGTGTCACCCGAAGTCTGTGACGTTATCTTGGCAGCCATGCGTCCCTCAACCAAAACTGTATACACCTATCGTTGGAAGAAATTTGTGGCATGGTGCATCGACATTTCTGTCAATCCTTTTTCTGCTCCTCTCTCTGAAGTTCTTCTCTTAGTTCTTTCCCTTTCCTGGCAGGGTTCCACCTTGGGCACTCTTAATGGATATCGCTCTGCTACCTCTGCTTTCTTAAGGTTACCTGATCAGCCTTCCTTATTTAAATCTCCCATAGTTGGGAGGTTTCTTAAAGACCTCACACATCTCTTTCCTCCTATCCCATTCATCATGCCCGAATGGGATCTCAACCTGGTCTTAACTTACCTTATGTTTACCCCGTATGAACTGCTTCACAACTGTCCTCTAAGGCTCTTACCTATAAAAACTGTCTTTATAGTTGTCATTACTTCTGCCCGTAGAGTTAGTGAACTCCAGGCTCTGTCATCTAAGCCAATTTTTCTTGCCCTACATCCTGACAAAGTGGTACTTCGCACAAGGGCCTCTTTTCTGCCTAAGGTAGGGACACCCTTCCATGTTGGACAGTCCCTCGCCTTGCCTACCTTTTATGCACCCCCACATCCCTCTCATGAAGAGGAGAGACTCCACCGTCTGGACAAAAAAGAGTGTTGGCGTTCCATCTTGATCGTACCATTGACTTTCGGTGGACAATCAACTCTTTATGGCATATGTGGGTGCAAAGGAGGAGAAGGCGGTGCAGAAGAGGACCATTTCAAGATGGGTACTCTTATGCATGAAATTGCTCTCTACTCTGGCTAAAAAGCAACCTCCTGAAGGTTTGCGAGCTCACTCCACCAGAGCTACTGCTGCTACTACAGCACTAGCAAGGGCGTTCCAGTCCTGAATATTTGTCAGGCAGCAACATGGGCATCTCTGCAGACTTTTACTAAGCACTAGTGCCTGGACAATCAGGTACGAAGATACGGCTACTTTGGCCGTTTGGTCCTGCAGGATTTTTGGGTGTGATCTTAGTTCGCAGGCCGTCCACCGGGGATGGTATTGCTCAAGTATCTATTCAAGGGTAAAAAATCTGCAACTAGAAGTCTCTATCAGAAGTTCAAGTTACTTACCTTGATAACGAAATATCTGTTAGAGACATATTCTAGTTGCAGATTCCTTACTGACCCGCTCATTCTCACCGCACTACGAAATGATTTCTAGGGACAGGAACTTTCCCTTGAGGGCCCTAGTTTTGGTGCACCACTCTGTGTTCTTCATGGCTCTACGCTACTGGTGTGGAAAGTCGTGAAAAGAAACTGATGTCAGCGCGCCGGGGTGGTGTCTATATACGACTGCGACATCTTCATGGCAAGCACAACACTAACGATGCCCGTGGAGTCGCCTGCTTCCGCGCAGAGGTACAGCTCGAAGATGAATCTCCTGATCCAGTCTGACACCTGGGGAAATTCATAGTTAAGGAATCTGCAACTAGAATATGTCTCTACCAGATATTTCGTTACCGAATGTAAGTAACTTGTACTTTTGTCAAACAGCACTTTTCTACAAATAATTACTGTTTCAGTTCTCAAATAATACACCCAGTTTCCATATGTTTCCATGATTTGAATTCTTTCTCTGCGTAGGCTTGTCTGCCCCAGTGCCCAGGGGTCGAAAAGGAAAGAAAATGAAGACCCAGCCCAGCACCTTTGATATTCAAAAGGCAGACTGGCTTAGAAAGTACAATCCAGAGCATCTACTCCAAGATGAAGGATACAAAAAGCACTTAAAGCACCACTGTAACAAGTAAGTACATAATAAGACATGTTCATACAGTTTTCCTATTAATTAGCGTTTACCATTTGATAACCATTAACAACATTATTTGTAAATGGAAGTTGTAGCTGTCATGTTTCTTTTCTTAAAGCAATTTTAGGTGTTTTAACTTAACTGGATCTTCTGTTTTATTGAAATTGTTAAAGATGAGGTCACATTGAGTTGGTTAAATTTGCCCATGTTAGTAGGGGCTCATGTTTGTCCATGCAGAGCTGTTCTTAATGTTGTCAACATCCCTGCATCCAAACAGGTAGAATAGTGAACTATTCAAAACAGTTAAGAGATAAGCATTTATGGTAAACGTTTATGAAAAATTCAAACTGAGAAGCTTGGGTTGAGCCAATTTGTTGTAGCATGACAGGGATGTTCCTTTAAAGGGTGTTAACATGTGTAAGAAAAAAACAATGATAACCACACGAGACCTGCTCATATTTTAAGTCCTGAAGAGGAAAAACAAAGTTAAAAGCACATGGAAAAGTCTACCAGCAGCAAAGATGTCATGCAGTATGGAGGGTCCCAACATCACTCAAGTTAAGGACTGTCCTTAGGTAATGTCAGAAAGATGTGGTATTGACCAGTGTAGCATTCTGTGATATGTCTGTCTATTGATGGATTGAGCATGTAGCTGAATTCCTGGGACATGGTTTAGTCAATCCCATTGTGCTTCTGGTGTCCTCCTATTGGAACAGGGTCAAGACTGATTTGGTTATGTCTAGCTTCAAACTGAGGTGGTATGGTGTGCAAAATAGGGATAGGCTAGGATGGTGCTCCTCAACCTAATCTCTATACATCAGTCCAGATGCCATACCAGAGATCAGGAATCCCTCCCTCTCACCTATTGCTACACGTCTGTAATGGGTGAGGTGTTGGAGGCTCTGAACATGAAGGCCATGGGCAGTACCTAAGAGAATGAGAACATAACTTTCTTTGGTGATAGCCTCTGCACCCCACTGAAAATTGCTCTTGGTGTCAAACTCAGAGTCCTAAAGTAGGCTCAGAAGAACTGGAAAAAATCACTTTTGCAGCCAGCAGTCTCAAAGTTCATAAACAACTTTTTGGATCCTGACCGTACACGTCTGATCAATACAAATTCTTGCTACCAAAGTACAGCCAGTAAGGCTATATGTTTATTCTTAACATAGACAATTCGTAGTTTAACAGAAATTGCTGATGTCTGGACTTCATACTGCCAGCACAAACATGCACTCTGGTCTGTCAGATTTCTGGTATGCTTAGTGTAGGACAATGCCACTGTTGGCATGGTCACCCCCCACTTTTTGCCTTTTGTAGATGCCAGCTTTGATTGAAAGTGTGCTGGGACCCTGCTAACCTTTCCCTAAAACGGTACCTTTGTCCCCACAATTGGCACAGCCCTGGAACACAGTTAAGTCCCTTGTAAAAGGTACCCTTGGTACCAAGGGCCCTGTGGTCAGGGAAGGTCTCTAAAGGCTGCAGCATGTATTATGCCACCCTGGGGACCCCTCACTCAGCACATGCACACTGCCTCACAGCTTGTGTGTGCTGGTGGGGAGAAAATGACTAAGTCGACATGGCACTCCCCTCAGAGTGCCATGCCCACAACCCACTGCCTGTGGCATAGGTAAGTCACCCTTGTAGCAGGCCTTACAGCCCTAAGGCAGGGTGCACTATAACAAAGGTGAGGGCATAGTTGCATGAGCACTATGCCCCTACAGTGTCTACGCCAATTCCTAGACATTGTAAGTGCAGGGTAGCCATAAAGAGTATATGGTCTGGGATTTTGTCAAACACGAGCTCCACAGTTCCATAATGGCTACACTGAATACTGGGAAGTTTGGTATCAAACCTCTCAGCACAATAAATCCACACTGATGCCAGTGTGGTATTTATTGAGAAATGCACACTGAGGTCATCTTACGGATGCCCCCTGTATACCAGTCCAACTACTAGTCCTAGGCTGACCAGTTTCGGCCAGCCTGCCACATCCAGACGGGTTTCTGGCCACATGGGGTGAGTGCCTTTGTGCACTCTCTGACTAGGAACAAAGCCTATACTGGGTGGAGGTGCTTCACACCTCCCCCTGCAGGAACACTAACACCTGGTGGTAATGCTCAAGCCAGGTGTTACAGTGCCCCAGGGCACTCCAGCTAGTGGAGGGATAATGAGAACGAGTCGTCACCCCCTCAGCCAGGACCACCTCTATGGTGTCCAGAGCTGGAGTGACCCCTTCCTTACGAAATCCTCCATCTTGCTTTGGAGAATGAGGACCAATAGGGATAGGGATGTGCCCCCCCAAAGGGAGTGGGCACAAGGAGGCTGTAGCCACCCTCAGGGACAGTAGCCATTGGGTCCTGCCCTCTGACACTAACACACCTGTAAAAATAATATTTAGGGGCGACCATGAACAAAGCTCTTCAGTTTCCTGATGACCCCAAGAAAGAAAGAGGACTGCTGAGCTAAAAACCCAGCCGAGAAGAGGAGACAACAAGTGACTCGGCCCCAGCCCTGCCAGCCTGTCTCTTGCTTCGAAAAGCCTCAAGAAAAGAAGCAACATGTTCTGCAGGACCAGCAATTCCGGAAAAACCTCCAGGGGACTGCCTGCATCACCAAGGACCAAGAAACCTCTGTGGACAGCGGCCCTGTCTAAAAAGAAGACAAAGAAACCAACTTTAAACGGACTCTCATCTCACTACAGAAGTGTGAGTTGAACTACTCTGCACCCGACACCCCCAGCCTGTGTCCAGAGGAACCTACTATCCAGAGAGGACCCCCTGGTGACTCAGACGATGTGTCCACCCTGGGCTGACCTCTCTGCTCCCCCCACGGCTATGTCTGCAGAGGGATTCCTGAGGACCCCCCTGACCCCGACTGCTCGGGACGAAAAAATCCGATGCCTGGATAAGCACAGCACCTGCGGCCCCCAGGCCCATGAGAAACCAACCACCTGCGCAGCAAGTACCAGCAGGCGGCGCTCACCCTTGCCTAGTCGGTGGCTTGCCCAAGAGGCCCCCCTGTGCCTTGCCTGCAGGGCCTAAGTGACCTCCGGGACCTTCCATAGAGTTCTATTGAGAACCTGATGCCCTGTTGGCACACTGCGCCCGGCTGCCCCGTGCCACTGAGGGTGTTGTTTTTGGGCCCACTTGGGACCCCTCCAGTACTCCTCCAAACCTCCCTGGTCTGCCCTCTGACAACACGGGTGCTTACCTGCAAGCAGACTGGAACCATAGTACCCCCTGTCTCTATAGGCGCCCACGTTATTTTGGCTCCTGTTTGACCTCTATACCTGACAAGCCCTGTGTTGCTGGTGGTGGGTGTTTGGGGTTGCCTTGAACCCACCCAACGGTGGGCAACCTATACCCTGTAGACTGAACCTGAAAGTGTGGTACTTACCTCAGAAACTGTACTTTACTTACCTCCCCCAGAAACTGTTGAAATTTGCACTGTTTACTTTTAAAATAGCTTTTTGTCATTTTAAATAAAAGTTTGTACAATATTGAATCTATGCAAAGTCTTAAGTATTACTATGCAAAAGTACCTTTCATTTGATGTACTTACCTGCTAAAGAATCTTGTGGTTCTAAAAATTAGTTAACAAATGAATATTTTTCGATATAAAAACCTATTGGCCTGGAGTTAAGTCATTGAGTGTGTGTTTTCACTTAGTGCTTGTGTGTGTACAACAAATGCTCAACACTACCCTCTGGTAAGCCTAACTGCTCGACCACACTACCACAAATAGAGCATTAGTATTATCTCTTATTGCCTCTGTCAAGCCCCTTAGGAAACCACTGGACTCTGTGCAACCTATGGCCCTCATTATGATAGTGGCGATAAAAACCGCACATCGCCACAGCTATTATGACCGGAGCCGGAATTTCGCAAGAAGGATGGTGGAATTCTGACTCCGGACATGGTGGCGGATGGCGGTAAGGTGGTGCTGCTGCCAGCAGCAGCGCCACGGCAGTAGACCGCCACCAGCCGTATCATGACCCATGGTACGGCCTGGTGGTGTTCTGCTGGCGGACGCTGCTGCTGGTAGCAGGCCCCATCCCGTCTCCTGCCGGAGGACCCCCTGAAATCAGTTGGTGATCCGCAGGGGAGGGGGGTGGGGGGTGTTGTGTTTGTGTGAATGCTGGTGTGCGTTGCGTGTGGTATGTGTGAGCGTGTATTGTGTGAATGCGTGTGTGCTTGTATATGTGTGTGTGTGTGTGTGTGTGTGTGTGAATGGATGTATGTATGCGTGGGTGCATGTGGGTATTTGTGTATGTGTGTGTGATGGTGCGTGAAGGTGCATGTATGTTGGGGGGGTCTCGAGAGGGAGGAGGGTTTGGGGGGGGGGAGAATCTGGGGAGGGAGGCGGGTAAGACCCCTATCATCAGGAAGGAATTCCCTGTCCCTGATAGTGCCTACTGCCATGGTTTTTGTGGCGGTAAAGAGGCCACGAAAACCATTGCGGTAGGCGGGGTCATAATCCCGCAGGCAGACTAGTGACGGCGCGTGGCGGACGGAGTGGTATGTTTGCGGTTTAGCTTGAGCCAAACCGCCAATGTCATATTGTGGGGAAAAGTACCACCAGCCTGTCTGCCAGGGTCGTAATGAGGGCCAATATCTCATTTTGATATAGTATATACAGAGCCAGCTTCCTAAACAGACTTACCCCAGAAAGTCATCTCTCTCTTTCAGAATAGGGCTAACCTCCTGCACACACTGTTGTTCACTAAAAATGTGACAAAGTCACACATGACTCCCTCTCAGACGCTCCCTTTCGTCACATCTATTCTGGACACTGCAGTTTTGGGCCTACCCTCGCGAAAAGCGAGTCCAGGATATTCAGGCTATGATTCTGCTCTTTCAGCCTCTGTCTTGGGTTTCAGTGAGAGTGACTGAGGCTGCTAGGCCTCAAGGCCTTCTGCATCCTGCTAGTGACACATGCCAGATGGCATATGCAGGCTCTACAGTGGGACTTAAAGTTCCAGTGGGCGCAACATCAGGGAAATCTCTCCGACATGGTCCATATCCCAGAGGGGACTGCGAAAAAGTGGCTTTCGAATCCGAATTGGGTCAATGGCATATACCTCTCCCTTCCCCAGCCAGATCTCTCCATAGTGACAAACGCGTTACTTCTGGGATGAGGCGGCCACATGGGAGAGGCGGAGATCAGAGGCCTCTGGTCTCCGGCCGAGTCAGGGCTCCATATCCATCTTCTGGAGCGTCTGCGATCAGGCTTGCGTTGAAAGCATTTCTTCCCTCTCTTAAAGGGAAAGTAGTGCAAGTGTTTACAGACAACACTACCTCCATGTGGTACTGCAACAAACAGGGCGGAGTAGGGTCCTGGTCTAATTGTCAGGACGCGAAGCGCCTCTGGACATGGCTGGCACATCAGGACATCACCCTGGTGGTTCAACATGCGACGGGCTCTTTGAACACTAGGGCAGACGAACTGTGCCGTCGATGCATAGCCGATCATGAATGGCATCTCCATCTGGAGGTGGCGCAAGGTCTCTTTCAGCAGTGGGGAGAGCCGTGGTTAGATTGGTTTCCCTCTGCAGAGAACGCAAAATATCAGCTGTTTTGCACGTTGGAGTTTCCAAGGGCAGCACTCGGTCGTAGACGCTTTTTGTATTGAGTGGAGCCACGGCCTCCTTTACGTCCTTCCGCCTATACCACTTCTGTCCAGAGTTTTTAAGATCAAGAATGAACTGGGCATGGAGGGTATGTTATCCAGAGCTACTGAGCATGGCCACCAATCCTCCACTCAGACTTCCCCTTCGGGAAGGTCTTCTGTTGCAGAAGCAGGGGACGGTTCTCCACCTGAACGTGTCCAATCTCCGCCTTCATGCGTGGAGATTAAGCGGAAACAGTTGACAGCGTTTGACCTTCCACCCGAAGTCTGTGATGTAACTTTGTCAGCCAGACGTCCCTCCACTAAAACGGTATACGCCTGTCGGTGGCATACATTTGTGGCATGGTGTACCAACGAATCTGTGGATCCCCTCTCTACTCCTCTTTCTGAGGATCTTTTGTTAATTTTTTAACAGGGGCGGCTGGGTGCAGTGTGCTAAGTAGGTGTCGGATATTTGCAGTTGAAAGCAATGGAGGGACCGAGGGTCACTTAGGCGATACAGGCGGGCTTCTTGGCCCAGCCACCGACAGGGATAGGAAGAGGGCAGCCTGCTGGTCACTCATGCACTGGAAGGTGGTTCCTCTCGGTCCTGGGGGCTGCAGGTGCAGTGCTTGGTCCAGGTGTTGAGTTCCTTGTTACCAGACAGTCGTGGTCAGGGGGAGCCTCTGGATCCTCTCTACAGGTGTCACTGTGGGGGTGGGGGTGCAGGGGGGTCGACTCAAGTTACTCACATTGTCTTAGTGGCCTGGGAGCCCTCTCTGCGGTGTTAGTTCTCTGGAGCTGGAGCCGGGGGCGTTGGGTGCAGAGTGAGATGTCTCAGTGCTGCTGTTCTCAGGAGTTTCTTGGTCCTTTGGTTCAGGGCAATCCTCTGAGTCCTCAGAGGTCGTTGGTCCCTGTCGGATGTGTCGCTGTGCAGGTTCTTTGACTCTGGAGTTATGCCGGTAGGGCTGGGGCCAAGTCAGTTGGTGTCTCCGTTATCTCTGTGGGCTTTCAGGTCAGCAGTCCTTCTTTCTTCAGGTTTCATGAATCTGAGTTCCTGCGTTCAGGGTCGCCCCTAAATACTCAATATAAGGGTGTGTTTAGGTCTGGGGGGCGATAGCCAGTGGCTACTGTCCTTGAGGGTGGCTACATCCTCTTTGTGCCTCCACCCTGAGGGGAGGGGGGCACATCCCTATTCCTATGGGGGGAATACTCCAATCTCAAGATGGAGGATTTCTAAAGGCAGGAGTCCCTTCAGCTCAGGGCACTTTAGGGGCTGTCCAGACTTGTGGGTGGCTCCTCCTTGTTTTCCTCATCATCTCCTCCAGTCTTGCTGCCAAAGGTGGGTGCAGTGGCCAGAGGGGCGGGCATCTCCACTAGCTGCGATGCCCTGGGATGCTATAACAAAAGGCATGAGCCTTTGAGTCTGACCGCCAGGTGTTACAGTTCCTGCAGGGCGAGGGGAAAAGCACCTCCACCCAGTACAGGCTTAGTTCCTGGCCACAGAGTGACAAAGGCACTCACCCCATGTGGCCAGAAACTCGCATGATTGTGGCAGGCTGGCAGAAACTAGTCAACCTAGCACTAGGAGGCAGACTGGTATTCAGGGGGCATCGCTAAAATGCCCTCTTGGTGTATTTTACAATAAATCCCACACTGGCATCAGTGTGCATTTATTGTGCTGAGAAGTTTGATACCAAACTTCCCAGATTTCAGTGTAGCCATTATGGAACTGTGGAGTTTGTAATTGACAGACTCCCAGACCATATACTCCTTATGGCTTCTCTGCACTTTCAATGTCTAAGGTTTTGCTCAGACACTGTAGGGGCACAGTGCTCATGCACTTATGCCCTCACCTGTGGTATAGTGCACCCTGCCTTAGGGCTGTAAGGCCTGCTAGAGGGGTGACTTACCTATGCCACAGGCAGTGAGAGGTGGGGATGGCACTCTGAGGTTAGTGCCATGTCAACCTAGTCATTTTCTCCCCACCAGCACACACAAGCTGGGAGGCAGTGTGCATGTGCTGTGTGAGGGGTCCCCAGGGTGGCATAAGACATGCTGGAGCCCTTAGATTCCTTCCCTGGCAACAGGGCCCTTGGTACCAGGGGTACCATTTACAAGGGACTTATCTGTGTGCCAGGGCTGTGCCAATTGTGTGAACAACGGTTCAGTTTATGGAAAGAACACTGGTGCTAGAGCCTGTTTAGCAGGGTCCTAGCACACTTTCAATCATAACTGGCATCAACAAAAGTCAACAAGTCTGGGGGTAAACATGCCAAGAAAGGCATTTCCTTACAATCTCCTTCTCAGTCAGAGGCTCTGTTACCTCAAACAGATACTGAGCTTCTGCCTGTACACCCTATTATACCAGCAGACGTTTCTGTGCAGGTACCATTACAAACTTTAAATCTGTCTCCCGTAGTACAATTTTCTAGGACCACGTCTGTCACTCATTAGAAAATGGAAGGCTCCCTCTCCAATTAGATGTCCGCCACCAAGGACTTCTTCTCACACAAGATCCATGACACCCCCTCATGTTCAAGATCAGGATCACCTGGTTCCAGTTCACATTCACCATACACTCCAACATTGCCACCCAAGTCTCCGACTAGGTGTCTTCTGTGGATCATATCATAACTTTTCAAGACAACCCTACTTGAGAGGTGCATCAAAGCTAAATATTACAGTGGACACAATTGCCCAACAGTGTCAGTAATCCTGGAAAACCTTCAGCCAAGATCTATGCTGTGACCTCTGCATCCTGGCCCTCACAGACATTGTTGAGGATACGTTTCTTACACTAGCCACAGTTAAAGCACCACACAGACTTCTAAAGAAATACAGACTTCCACAGCAAGATTCGGATTTACTGAAATATTATCTGAAACTGGGTTCAAGAATTGCAACAGCAGTGAGCCAAAGGCATGCTTTGACTCCAGAATCCATGGCTCCCCTGGTTTGGGAGAGCAAGTGAATGGATGCCATTTGCAAAAAGGTTTTTTGGAACAGCGTCCACCCATTTGAGAAATGCGAACGCGGCTGCATTGTAAGCAAGATATCACCGCAAAATATGGAACCCGAATGAAAGCCTTCATGTCTGACTTGCAATCCCACAGACTGCAAGATTACCTAGAAATGGTAAATGAGAGTTCCTTATTTTTAATCAGTCGATTAGTGCTGCAGTGGACTGTCAAACTTTCCACAACTTATTTTTGTCACAGCATCTCACTGATTCGAACATCTTGACTGAGACTATCATCATTGAAACCTGTTGCCTAGTTAAAGAGTGCACATTTACCATTTTCAGGTTCCTCTCTGTTTGGGCTGCATACTGAAGAGAAAATGCTCAGAATGAAAAACGGGGTGGCATCATTAGAGGCTGCTGACCTTGAGGAACAAAAGAAATCACTCAAACAGCATTTCAAGACAAGAGACAGACGGTTCTCTTACCATGGTGTTAAAACTCCTAGATGGCTGTACAACTTATCGCAGCAGCAGCAATCGCAGACAATAACAAAGCCATTATGAGAAAAAGGAGATCCTCACCCCCCCAATCCAGGCAGTCCTAATCCAAGGGCAAAAACTCCTCATATAGCAAACATTGAGGATCAAACAACACCCTCCCCCCCCCCCCCCCCCTCACAGTTACCCACTCCTGTGAGGCACCAGTGAGTTTTTTGTGGAGTCGGCCACCGCCAGTCCCTCCATATCTGATAGAGACTTCTAGTTGCAGATTTTCCCCAGGCGTCAGACTGGATCCAGAGATTTTTCTTCGAGCAATACCCTTGTGCGTCAGCAGGAGGCGTTGGTCGACTCCATGGGCGTCGTGGTCGCCGTGATGACGTCAGGAGTAGTATAAAGGCACTGCCCTCGCGTAGTGACGTCAGCTCCTTTCTTCCTGCGCCATGTGATGATCCGTAGAAGAGCTACCCTGGCTATTTTTGGGCCAAATTCGACCGTTTTGTTGAGTTTTTCTGTGCAACTTTGGTGCGTCGGAGAAGTGTCCCCGAAGACTAGGTTCAAGCCATGCAAGGAGTGTCATCGTACGATTTCAGTGATGGATCCTCATCGGGTTTGTCTGTGGTGTCTCGAGCGCAACCAGAACCCGAAGTGGTGCTCAAAGTGCCGGGCCATGTACCCGAATGGTCTGAGGGAGAGGTCCCTAAAGCTTATGGCGGCCGGGCACTCGACTCCGCGTAGGTCCCGGTCTTCCTCGAGAGGAAGGTCTTGAGATCGGTCGCTGAGTCATCGCCACTCGTCTTCTTCCAAATCCTCGGGTCAAGGTAAGAAGTCGAAGAAGTCCCATCACTCTCCGACTTCGCCCCGTCGCTCGGCCGACGCGACACGAGGAAAGCATCCACGCACAAGGCCTCTGTCCTCAGAGCCTGCGTCTGGGTCGGCTCCACGCTTCCCTAAGGTTCCCAGGAGCAACCCCCGCCTCGCTTAGAGTTTTATGAGGCCATGTACCTCATATTTGGGTGGTCCGACCCCGATACGGCGCCTTCGGGCCAAGGGGTTCGGCTGAGGGGCCTTCAGGTTCTGCGGCTTTGGCTCAGGCCACTGAGATCACCTACGGATCCCTGCGCGGACCTTCCCCGGCGCTGGGTCGATTATCGATGCTCCCGATGTCGGTATTGCCCACAATTGACATCGAGCCAATCCTTATCCCCGACGACTCTGATTCAGACCCTTTTTCTTAAAGGTACGAATATGGGGAGGGATTGGAGGGGTCCCTGGACCCTTATGAATACCAGGGTGGCGCTTCTATGGACTGGGCTCAGGAATTGGGTGAAGCCAGTGGTCTGGATACTTCTCCTGACGCTGGCATGCTCTCTCCTCCTACCTTCGCTACAGTGGAGGGAACAACTTATGGTATGGTGGTCAATAGGGCAGCTGAGGTCCTTGGTCTCGAGCTTTCCACTGTTGAGGTCAGGTCTAATCTCCTGAATGGGGTGCTTCAACCTGGGGCTTCAACTTCAGAACCCTTTTTGGCTTTTATTGAAGCCCTCACCGATGTCCTTTTGGGTACATTTTCCAAACCCAACACAAGGGATCCTGTGAATAGGACTATTGAACGCCGCCATCGGCCCGCTCTGAACGACCCTAAATTCCTCTCTCAACACCCCACTCCTGAGAGTCTTGTTATCCAGGCTTCCTCTTTTTCAGGCGCATTCCCTTCCACACCCCGGGATAGGAATTCCAAACGACTGGAACAGTTTGGCAAGAATTTTTCTTCCTTCAGTCTCTCGCTGCGGTCTGTGAACACCGCATGCCTTTTAGGCCGCTGTAAAAAAAAAAGCCTCCTTGGCATGGTTACCCCCTGATTTTTTGCCTTTGCTGATGCTAAGTTATGATTTGAAAGTGTACTGGGACCCTGCTAACCAGGCCCCAGCACCAGTGTTCTTTCCCTAAACTGCACCATTGTCTCGACAATTGGCACAACTCTGGTACTCAGGTAAGTCCCTTGTAACTGGTATCCCTGGTGCCAAGGGCCCTGATGCCAGGGAAGGTTTCTAAGGGCTGCAGCATGTCTTATGCCACCCTAGGGACCCCTCACTCAGCACATGCAGACTGCTTCACAGCTTGTGTGTGCTGGTGGGGAGAAAATGACTAAGTCGACATGGCACTCCCCTCAGAGTGCCATGCCAACCTCACACTGCTTGTGGCACAGGTAAGTCACCCCTCTAGCAGGCCTTACAGCCCTAAGCCAGGGTGCACTATACCACAGGTGAGGGCATAAGTGCATGAGCACTATGCCCCTACAGTGTCTAAGCCGAACCTTAGACATTGTAAATGCAGGGTAGCCATTAGAGTATATGGTCTGGGAGTCTGTCAAACACGAACTCCACAGCACCATAATGGCTATACTGAATACTGGGAAGTTTGGTATCAAACTTCTCAGAATAATAAACTCACACTGATGCCAGTGTTGGATTTATTAAACAATGCACACAGAGGGCATCTTAGAGATGCCCCCAGTATTTTACCCAATCCTTCAGTGCAGGACTGACTGGTCTGTGCCAGCCTGCTGCTGAGAGACAAGTTTCTGACCCCATGGGGTGAGAGCCTTTGTGCTCTCTGAGGACAGAAACAAAAGCCTGCTCCCCTCTCCCCCCCCCCCCCCTCCCCCTTTGCAGGAACTGTAATACCTAGCAGTGAGCCTCAAAGGCTCCTGCCTGTTGTTACAGCACCCAAGGACATCCCAGCCAGTGGAGATGCCCGCCCCCTGGAAACAGCCCCCACTTTTGGCAGCAAGTCCAGGGGAGATAATGAGAAAAATAAGGGGGAGTCACCCACCAGTCAGGACAGCCCCAAAGGTGTCCTGAGCTGAGGTGACCCCTGCCTTTAGAAATCCTCCATCTTGATTTTGGAGGATTACCCCAATAGGAATAAGGATGTGCTCCACTCCCCTCAGGGAGGAGGCACAAGGAGGGTGTAGTCACACTCAAGGGCAGTAGCCATTGGCTGCTGCCCCCCCAGACCTAAACACACCCCTAAATTCAGTATTTAGGGGCGACCCTGGACCCAGGAAATCAGATTCCTGCAACCTTAACAAGAAGAAGGACTGGTGACCTGAAGCCCTGCAGTGAAGACGGAGACGACAACTGCTTTGGTGCCAGCCCTACCGGCCTGTCTCCCAAATTTGAAGAAAACTGCAACAGCGACGCATCCAACAAGGACCAGCGACCTCTGAAGCCTCAGAGGACTGCCCTGCAACCAAGGACCAAGAAACTCTTGTGAAAAGCGGCCCTGTTCAACAACCTGCAACTTTCTTGCAACAAAGAAGCAACTTAAGACTTCACGTTTCCCGCCGGAAGCGTGAGACTTTCCACTCTGCACCAGATGCCCCCGGCTCGACCTGCAGAAAACCAACACTTCAGGGAGGACTCCCCGGTGACTGCGAGCCCGTGAGTAGCCAGAGACGACCCCCCTGAGCCCACACAGCGATGCCTGCAAAGGAAATCCAGAGGCTCCCCCTGACCGCGACTGCCTGTAACAAGGGACCCGACGCCTGGAACCAACACTGTACCCGCAGCCCCCAGGACCTGAAGGAACCGAACTCCAGTGCAGGAGTGACCACCAGGTCACCCTCTGCCTAGCCCAGGTGGTGGCTACCCCAAGGAGCCCCACCTGTGCCTGCCTGCAGCATTGAAGAGACCCCGGGGTCCCTCCATTACTTCCTATCTAAAACCTGACGCCTGTTTGCACACTGCACCCAGCCGCCCCTGTGCCACTGAGGGTGTACTTTTTGTGCCTGCTTGTGTCCCCCCCGGTGCCCTACAAAACCCCCCCTTGTCTGCCCCCCGAGGACGCGGGTACTTAGCTGCTGGCAGACTGGAACCGGGGCACCCCTGTTCTCCATTGAAGCCTATGTGTTTTGGGCACCTCTTTGACCTCCGCACCTGACTGGCCCTGAGCTGCTGGTATGGTAACTTTGGGGTTGCCTTGAACCCCCAACGGTGGGCTACCTTGGACCCAACTTTGAACCCTGTAAGTGTTTTACTTAACATTTACTTACCTCCCCCAGGAACTGTGATTTTTGCACTGTGTCCACTTTTAAAATAGCTTATTGCCATTTTTGTCAAAACTGTACATGATATTGTGATCATTCAAAGTTCCTAGAACACCGGAGTGAAAATCCTTTCATTTAAAGTATTATTTGTAAATCTTGAACCTGTGGTTCTTAAAATAAACTAAGAACATATATTTTTCTATATATAAACACCTATTGGCCTGGAGTAAGTCTTTGAGTGTGTTCCTCATTTATTGCCTGAGTGTGTACAACAAATGCTTAACACTACCCTCTGATAAGCCTACTGCTCGACCACACTACCACAAAATAGAGCATTAGAATGATCTCTTTTTGCCACTGTCTTACCTCCAAGGGGAACCCTTGGACTCTGTGCACACTATTTCTTACTTTGAAATAGTATATACAGAGCCAACTTCCTACATTGGTGGATCAGCGGTGGGGTACAAGACTTTGCATTTGCTGGACTACTCAGCCAATACCTGATCACACGACTAAATTCCAAAAATTGTCATTAAAAAATGATTTTTGAAATTTGAGCTATTTTTCTAAATTTTTAAAAGTCCTGTTACGGCCTTGTGTTAGTCCCTGTTAGCATTTCTTTTAGAGTTTAAAAAGTTTTGTAAAAGTTTGAATTAAGTTCTAGAGATAGTTTTAGATTCTTAAAAAGTATCCCAACTTTTAGAGAAATAATGTTTAGTACAGATGAGATGGTGGTGGAGCTCAACCTCACCCCTTACCTGCATCTTAGGATGTCAGAGTTAAGGACTCTCTGTAAAATCAAAAAGATAAAAACTGGATCAAACCCTACCAAAGTACAGCTCCAAGAGCTGTTGGCACAGTTTTCTAGAGACAACCCCTTTGAAGACACCCTTTCAGAGGGGGAAACTAGTGACCTGGAGGAGAATTTCCCCCCTCCTGTTCTAATTAGGGAGGCCAGGGTTTCTCAAACCCTGACTCCACAAGTGATAGTCCGAGATGCTGCTTCTCCCACAGGGGAGTCCAACAGCTCTGGAAGCATTGAGGGCAGCCTCAATGAAGATGACCGCCTGTTAGCAAGGATGGCCAAAAGATTGGCTTTGGAGAGACAGCTCCTAGCCATAGAAAGGGAAAGACAAGAGATGGGCTTAGCTCCCATCAATGGTGGCAGCAACTTAAATAGGGTCAGAGAAACTACTGCCCCCGCTGCAGCCTCCAAACCCTCCTAGTCCGTCCCCTCACTCCCCTCTAGTTGGTAGCAGGATTCGCCATCACCTGTCCCTCTGGGAAAACAACAACACGGACAGGTGTGTTTTGCAGATCGTACGAAAGGGCTACTTCCCCCCTTTCAAATCTGCTCCACCACCCATACCACCATCCTTCACTCACCTTCCAGAGGATGATTTGGCACTTCTCCGGCAGGAAGTTGCAGCTCTCTTGGCCAAGGAAGCTATAGAAAAAGTCCCTGTGACAGAAGTAGGTTGTGGTTGTTATTCCTGCTACTTTCTGATACCAAAAAAGGACAAGGGATTACGTCCTATCCTAGACCTTCTGGACCTGAACTACTTCCTCAAGAAGGAGAAATTCATAATGCTCACCCTGGCTGAGGTTCTGTCTGCCTTGGACCCAGGAGACTGGATGGTAGCGTTGGAGTTGCAGGACGCTTCTTTCCACATCACCATCCTGCCTGCCCACAGACGTTACCTACGATTCGTGGTAGGTCATGAGCACTTTCGGTTTACCGTGCTCTTCTTCGGCCTTACCAGCGCACCTTGGGTGTTCGCGAAAGTGATGGCGGTGGTTGCAGCTCATCTGCGCAGGTTAGGGGTCTGAGTCTTCCCCTACCTCGACGACTGGCTGTTGAAGTTGGACTCAACCCTGAAAGTCGTCTTCCACCTTCAGACTACAGCAAACCTCCTGCACACACTGGGGTTCACTATAAATGTGCCGAAGTCACACCTGACTCCCTCCCAGTCGCTCCCTTTCATCGGAGAGGTTCTGGACACAGTGCAGTTTCGGGCTTATCCTCCCGAAAAGCGAGTCCAAGACGTTCTGGCTCTGATCTTTCAGCTTCGGTCTTGGTTTTCAGTCAGACTGACTGAGGCTGCTGGGCCTCATGGCCTCCTGCATCCTGCGAGTAACACATGCCAGATGGCATATGCGGGCTCTGCAGTGGGTCCTAAAGTTCCAGTGGGCACAGCATCAGGGGAATCTCTGAGTTGGTCCATATCTCGAAGGGGACTGTGAAAGACCTGCAGTGGTGGCTTTCGAATCCGCATTGTGTCCACGGCAGATCCCTCTACGTTCCCCAACCAGATCTCTCTATAGTGACAGATGCGTCACTTCTGGGTTGGGACGGCCACATGGGAGAGGCAGAGGTCAGAGGATTCTGGTCTCTAGCAGAGTCTGGGCTCCATCTCAGTCTGCTGGAGCTCCTGGCGATCAGGCTTGCGCTGAAAGCATTCCTTCCCTCTCTGAAAGGGAAAGTGGTGCAGGTGTTCATGGACAATACTACTGCCATCTGGTACTGCAAGAAACAGGGCGGAGTAGGGTCCTGGACTGTTTGTCAGGAGGCACTACGCCTCTGGACGTGGCTGGAACATCATCGGGCATTACCCTGATGGTTCAACATCTGGTGGGCTCCCTCAATGTCAGAGTGGACAAACTCAGCCGTCGATGCATAGCCGATCATGAATGGCGTCTCAATCCGGAGGTGGGGCAAGGTCTCTTTCAGCAGTGGGGAGAGCCTTGGTTAGATCTGTTTGCCTCCGCAGAGAAAACACAAAGTCAGCTGTTTGTGCGTTGGAGTTTCCAAGACGGCACTCGCTCAGAGACGCTTTTCATCTCGAGTGGAACTCCGGCCTCCTTTACGCCTATACCTCTTCTGCCCAGAGTTCCCAAGAAAATCAGAAACGACCTGGCCCAAGTCATATTGGTGGCTCCGGACCGGGCACGGAGAGTATGGTATCCAGAGCTATTGAGCATCTCCATCGATCCTCCACTCAGACTGCCTCTTCGGGCGGATCTTCTGTCACAGCAACAGGGGACGGTTCTGCACCCGAACCTGTCCAACCTCCTCCTTCATGTGTGGAGATTGAGCGGCACCAGTTGACGGCTTTTGCCCTTCCAACTGAAATCTGCAATGTTATCTTGGCAGCCAGGCATTCATCAACCAAAACTGTATACCCCTGCTGTTGAAATAAATTTGTGGCATGGTGTACCAGCAAATCTGTTGATCCCCTTTCCACCCCTCTATCTGAGGTTCTTCTGTTCATCCTTTCTTTGGCCCAGCAGGGCTCTGCTTTGGGCACCGTTAAAGGATATTTATCTGCCATTTCAGCCTTACGTAAGTTACCTGATCAGCCCTCACTCTTTAAATCTCCTATTGTGAGTGGATTCCTAAAAGGGCTCACCCATTTATTTCCTCCCACTCTATTTATCATGACTCAGTGGGACCTTAATCTTGTTCTTACTTATTTGATGTGTACCCCCTTTGAGCCAACGCATAATAGTCCCTTGCGGCTTCTCACCTTCAAAACTGTCTTTCTGGTCGCTTTCACCTCTGCTCGCAGAAAGAGTGAGCTTTAGGCCCTTTCCTCAAAACCTCCATACTTGTCTGTGTACCCTGACCAAGTAATGTTGCACACTAGGACTTCCTTCCTTCCTACCTAAGGTGGTTACACCCTTTTATGTAGGCCAGTCCATCACTCTTCCTACTTTCTACGCACCCCCACATCCTTCCCATGAGGAGGAGAGACTCCACCGTCTAGACCCAAAAAGAGCATTGGCGTTCTACCTCATTCGTAAAGATTTCCAGTTAGACGATCAACTCTTCGTTGGGTATGTTGGTGCGAAAAAGGGAAGGCGGTGCAAAAGCATACCATCTCTCGATGGGTGCTTCTATGCATCAAAATGTGGTACACCTTGGCCAAAAATCAGCCTCCTGAAGGCTTGCATGCTCATTCCACCGGAGCAACTGCTGCTTCCACTGCGTTAGCACGTGGAGTTCCTGTCCTGGATATCTGCCAGGCAGCTAGCTACATGGGCACCCCTGCACAAGTTTGCTAAGCACCACTGCCTGGACAGTCAGGTCCGTCGGGATGGCTATTTTGGTCGTTCGGTTCTACGGGACATCCTAGTATGATCTTGGTTTGCAGCCCACCACCGAGGATTGCATTGCATGGGTATCTATTCTAAGGTAAGGAATCTGCAACTAGAAGTCTATCAGATGTACAAGTTACTTACCTTCGGTAACAAAATATCTGGTAGAGACATATTCTAGTTGCAGATTCCTTACCGCCCACCCATCCTCCCCACTTGCGAACTGATTTCTAGGGACAGGGATTCCCCCTTTCAGGTCCCTAGCTCTGACGCACCAATCTCGGTGTTCTTCGCTGGACTGCGCTTTGGCGTGGAAAGTCGTTAAAAGAAACTGACGTCACTGCGTGAGAGCGGCGACTATTTACTACTCCCGACATCATCACGTCGACCACGACGCCCGCACAGTTGACCGATTCCACCTGCCGACGCTCAAGGGTATTGCTCTAGTTTTTTCTTCTTCGTGCTGTTTCTATATACAGACAGCCTTTTTTCCATAAGAAAGTTTTGATCATTCAGATACTCTTGTAAATTTTGTCCAATGATTCTCCTACAGCACTCAGTTGGAGAATGACTTTCATTGATGAACATTTTTCAATGCCCTTTTCCTGAACTGTCTATAAATATTGAAGGAGGTATTCTGGGGTCAGCGCAAGCAGCGGGGAATTATTAGGTGTTTATGACTTTAGTGAAGATTCCTACGATGCAGCAGTAGGACTACAGGTATGTAACTTTACCTTACGACTGACATCAAAGTATAAGTTGGGATTTCACAGTATCAACTTTGCCTTCTGGGACACATCAGTATGTATGTTGCATTAACGTGGCAAAGTTTAATGCAATTTTTATATTGATGAAAGCTGTTTTTCCTGTGGTGATCTCTACAGTGGAGTTGCTACACAAAGGCAGCATCAAATGTCTTCTATGTGAGAAAGCAGTGATCACTCACCTGCAACTGTACTGGTGGATAGCTGAATTGTGTAAGTCACATGACTCAGCTGGCAGTCTTCACATTGTTGAAGTGGAAAAAACAAAAGCAGACTGACTGAGTGTAGGAAACTGGCTCTGTATATACTACATACAAATTAGATATAGTGTGCAGAGTCCCGGGGTTCCCCAAGAGGCTTGATGGAGGCAATAATAGATAACACTAATTGTAGGAAGTTGGCTCTGTAGACACTATTTCAAAGTAAGAAATAGTGTGCACAGAGTCCAAGGGTTCCCCTAAGAGGTAAGATAGTGGCAAAAAGAGATAATTCGAATGCTCTATTATGTGGTAGTGTGGTCGAGCAGTAGGCTTATCAGAGGGTAGTGTTAAGCATTTGTTGCACACACGCAGGCAATAAATGAGGAACACACTCAGACTTACTCCAGGCCAATAGGTGTTTATATTGAAAAATATATTTTCTTAGTTTATTTTAAGAACCACTGGTTCAAGATTGACATCAAACACTTTAAATGTAAGGTACTTCACTTAGATACTTTAGGAACTTTGAATGAACACAATATCATGTACAGTCTTTGTAAAAATGGTAATAAGCTATTTCAAAAGTGGACACAGTACAAAAATCAACAGTTCCTGGGGGCCGTAAGTAAAGGTTAGTTTTGTAGGTAAGTAAAACACTTATAAGTCTCAAAGTTAGGGCATAGGCAGCCCACCGTTGGGGGTTCAAGGCAACTCCAAAGTTACCACACCAGCAGCTCAGGGCTGGTCACGTGCAGAGGTCAAAGAGGTGCCCAAAACACATAGGCTTCTATGGAGAACAGGGGTGCCCCGGTTCCAGTCTGCCTGCAGGTAAGTACCCGCGTCCTCGGGGGCAGACCAGGGGGGTTTTGTAGGACACTTGGGGCAGGGGGGGGGCACAAGAAGGCACAGAAAGTACACCCTCAGCTACACAGGGGCGGCCGGGTGCAGTGTGCAAACAGGTGTCGGGTTTTGTATAGGAAGTAATGGAGGGACCCGGGGGTCACTTCAACGATGCAGGCAGGCACAGGGTGGGGGGGGGCTCCTTGGGGCAGCCACCACCTGGGCTAGGCAGATGGTCGCCTGGGGCTCGCTCTTGCACTGGAGTTCGGTTCCTTCAGGTCCTGGGGGCTGCGGGTGCAGTGTTGGTTCCAGGCGTCTGGTCCCTTGTTACAGGCAGTCGCGGTCAGGGGGAGCCTCTGGATTCTCTCTGCAGGCGTCGCAGTGGGGGCACAAGGGGGTCGTCTCTGGTTACTAACGGGCTTGCGAGCCGGGGGCTTCTGGTGCAGAGTGGAAAGTCTCACACTTCCGGCGGGAAACGTAAAGTCTTTAAAGTTGCTTCTTTGTTGCAAGAAAGTTGCAGGTTGTTGAACAGGGCCGCTGTTCACAAGAGTTTCTTGGTCCTTGGTTGCAGGGCAGTCCTCTGAGGCTTCAGAGGTCGCTGGTCCCTGTTGGATGCGTCGCTGTTGCAGTTTCCTTCTAAGTTGGGAGACAGGCCGGTAGGGCTGGGGCCAAGGCTGTTGTCTTCGTCTTCTCTGCAGGGCTTCAGGGCAGCAGTCCTTCTTGTTAAGGTTGCTGGAATCTAGTTTCCTAGGTTCTGGGGAGCCCCTAAATACTGAGTTTAGGGGTGTGTTTAGGCCTGGGAGGGCAGTAGCCAATGACTACTGTCCTGGAGGGTGGCTACACCCTCTGTGTGCCTCCTGCCTGTGGGGAGGGGGGCACATCCCTAATCCTATTGGGGTAATTCTCCACTCTCAAGATGGAGGATTTCTAAAAGCAGGAGTCACCTCAGCTCAGGACACCTTAGGGGCTGGTGGGTGGCTCCTCCTTGTTTTTCTCATTATCTCCTTTAGCCTTGCCGCCAAAAGTGGGGGCAGTGGCCTGAGGGGCGAGCATCTCCACTAGCTGGGAAGCTGTAACAAAAGGGGTGAGCCTTTGAGGCTCACCGCCAGGTGTTACAGTTCCTGCGGGGGAGGTGAGAAGCACCTCCACTCAGTACAGGCCACAGAGTGACAAAGGCACTCTCCCCAGGTGGCCAGCAACATGTCTGGTGTGGTAGGCTGGCAGAAACAAAATCTTGAACCTGTGGTTCTTAAAATAAACTAAGAAAATATATTTTTCAATATAAAACCCTATTGGCCTGGAGTTAGTCTCTGCGTGTGTGTTCCTTATTTATTGCCTGTGTGTGTACAACAAATGCTTAACACTACCCTCTGATAAGCCTACTGCTCGATCACAGTACCACAAAATAGAGCATTAGAAATATCTAATTTTGCCACTATCTTACCTCTAAGGGGAACTCCCTGGGCTCTGTGCACACTATTTCTTATTTTGAAATCGTATATATAGAGCCATCTTAATACAGGTGCCATGTCGACTTTGCATTTTTCTCCCCATCAGCACACACAAGCTTCAGTGGCAGTGTGCCTGTGCTTGGTGAGAGGTCCCCCTGGGTGACATAATACATGCGCAGCCCTTGGGGTCCGTTCCTGGCACAGGGCCCTTGGTACCAGGGGTAATTTTAACAAGGGACTTAACTGTGTGCCATGGGTCTGTCAGTTGTGGAAACAAAGGTACAGATATTGGGAAAGAACACTGGTGCTGGGGCCTGGTTAGCCATATAGGGTATATGGACTGGGAGTCGGTCAGTTACAAACTCCACAGTTCCATAATGGCTACACTGAAATCTGGGAAGTTTTGTATAAAACTTCTTAGCACAGTAGATCCACACTGATGCCAGTGTGGGATTTATTGAAAAATGCACACAAAGGGCATCTTAGAGATGTCCCCTGTATACCAGTCCAACTCCTAGTGCTAGGCTGACCAGTTTCTGCCAGCCTGCCACATCCAGACGGGTTTCTGGCCACATAGAGTGAGTGCCTTTGTCATTCTGTGACTAGGAACAAAGCCTGAACTGGGTGGAGGTGATTCACACCTCCCCTTGCAGGAACTGTAGCACCTGGCGGTGACCCTCAAAGGCTCATGCCTGTTGTTACAGCAATCCAGCTAGTAGAGATGCCCACCCCTCAGGACACAGCCCCCACTTTTGGTGGCAAGTCCAGAGGAGATAGTGAGAAAAACAAGGAGGAGTCACCCACCAGTCACGACAGCCCCTAAGGTGTCATGAGCTGACGTAACCCCTTCCTTAGGAAATCCTCTATCTTGTTTTGGAGAATTCCCCCTATCTCCCCCACCCCCCAAAAAAAATAGGATTAGGGATGTGCCCCCCTTCCCAAAGGGGGGAGGCACAAAGAGGGTGTAGCCACCCTCCAGGGCAGTAGCCATTCACTACTGCCCCCCAGACCTAAACACACCCCTAAATGGAGTATTTAGGGGCGACCCTGAATGCAGGAAATCAGATTTCTGCAACCTGAAAAAAGGACTGCTGACCTGAAAGCCCAACAGAGACGACGGAGACGACAACTGAATTTGCCTCAGTCCTAACGGCATGTCTCCAGACTCAAAGAACCTGCACAGCGATGCACCCAGTGGGACCAGCGACCTCTGAGGACTCGGAGGACTGACCTGCACCTAAAGGACCAAGAAACCCCTGAGGACAGACGCTGTGTCCAAAACTGCAACAAAGAATCCATCTCTAAAGAAGTCTACAGCCTTACTCCGGAAGCGTGAGTCTTCACACTCTGCACCAGACGCCCCGGCTCATGTCCAGAAGAACCAACACCGCAGAGAGGACCGCCAGGCGACTCCAACAACGTGGACACCCTGAGTTGACCTCCCTGCATCCCCACAGCGACGCCTGCAGAGAGGATCCGGAGACTCTCCCTGACCGTGACTGCTTGATAACAAAGGAAGCGACGCCTGGAGAAGCACTGCACCTGCAGCCCGCAGGACCGAGAGGAACCAACCACCGGTGCAGGAGTAACCAGCAGGCGGCCCTCATCCTAGCCCAGTCAGTGGCTGACCCGAGAAGCCCCCCTGTGCCCTGCCTGCATCGCCACAGTGACGCACGGGTCTCTCCATTGTTTCCTATCTACAACCCAATGCCTTGTTCACACACTGCACCAGGCCGCCCCTGTGCCGCTGAGGGTGTATTTTGTGTGCCTGTTTGGGGACACCCCCCTGGTCTGCTCCCTGAGGACACAGGTACTTACCTGCTAGCAGACTGGAACTGGAGCACCCCAGTTCTCCATAGGTGCCTATGTTATTTGGGCCCTACTTTGACCTCAGCACCTGACCGTCCCTGTGTTGCTGGTGCTGGGTGGTTGGGGTTAACTTGAACCCCGAACGGTGAGCTGCCTATGCCCAGGGGACTGAACTTGTAAGTACTTTACTTACCAGAGAAACTATTACTTACCTCCCCCAGGAACTGTTGATTTTTGCACTATGTCCACTTTTAAAATCGCTTGTTGCCATTTTTAGCCAAAACTGTGTATACTACAGTTTTAAATCAAAGTTCCATACTTACCTGTGTGAAGTACCTTGCAATTTATGTACTTAGCTAAATTCTGAATCTTGTGGTTCTAAAATAAAGAAAAATATTATTTTTCTATATAAAAGCCTATTGGCCTGGAGTTACGTTTTTGAATGTGTGTTCTCATGTGTTGCCTGTGTGTGTGTGTACAACCAATGCCTAACACTACCCTCTGATAAGCCTACCGCTCGACCACACTACCACAAAACAGAGCATTAGTATTATCTGGTTTTGCCACTATCAACCTCTAAGGGGAACCCTTGGACTCTGTGCACACTATCTCCAACTTTGAGATAGTACATTGTAGGATGTCAGCTCGCTATATACTATCTCAAAGTGATTGCATTAGCCATCTGGGAGGTCTGTGGTCAGTTTGAACTGTGAAGTGAGTGCCAAAAAGGTATGGTCTCAATTTCTTCAGGGACCAAACCACAGCAAAGGCCTCCTTCTCAATGGCACTCCAACGCTGCTCCATGGGGAGTAACCTCCTGCTAATAAAAGAAACAGGCTGCACTGCTGTGAATAATCTGGAGCTTTCAAAAGTGGTGCTGTACACATAGCTTGCTTCTGGGTGTCAAAGGCCTTTTGACAGTCCAAGGTCCAGTTAACGTTCTTGGGCATTTTCTTAGAGGTCAGTCTGTGAGGGGTTTCACTATGGATCCATATCCCTTCAAAACCTCCTGTAGTACCCAGTCAAACCATGGAATGCCCTGACTTGAGTCTGGGGTTTTTGGAGCTACCCCGTCCAGAATAGTCTGGATCTTGGGTTGGAGTGGCTGAACTTGGCCTCCTCCTACAAGGTGTCCCAAGTGAACCACAGTTCCCTGCCCTATCTGACATTTAGATGGCTTGATAGAGATGCCTGCTGCTTGCAGGGCCTGCAAAACCTTCCTCAGATGGACCAGGTTATCCTGCCAGTTGGAGCTAAAGACAGCAATATCATCAAGATAAGCTGCACTAAAGGACTCCAAGCCAGCAAGGACTTGATTCACCAACCCTTGGAAGGTGGCAGGGGCATTCTTTAAGCCAAAGGGCATAACAGTAAACTGATAATGCCCATCAGGTGTAGAGAATGCTGCCTTTTATTTTGCACCAGGTGCCATTTTGATTTGCCAGTACCCTGCTGTGAAGTCAAAGGTACTTAAGTATTTGGCTGCAGCTAATTTGTCTATGAGCTCATCTGCCCTTGGGATGGGGTGAGCATCTGTCTTGGTGACAGAGCTGAGCCATCTGTAGTGCACACAAAACCTCATCTCTTTCTTGACATATTTGGTGTGAGGTTTGGGGACCAAGACTACTGGGCTAGCCCAGGGTCTGTCAGAGTGCTCAATCACTCCCAACTCCAGCATCTTGTGGACTTCAAACCTTGATGCTTTCTTTGACTTGGTCTGACTGTCTGAATATTTTATTATTGACAGGCATACTGTCTCCTGTGTCCACATCATGTGTACACAGGTGTGTCTGACCAGGGGTCAAGGAAAAGAGCTCAGCAAACTGCTGGAGGACCTTCCTGCAGTCAGCTTGCTGTTAGTCAGAGAGGGTGTCTGAATAGATCACTCCATCTACTGAGCTATCCTTAGGGTCATTTGAGAGGAGTTCAGGGAGAGGTTCACTCTCTGCTTCCTGGTCCTCTTCTGTAACCATTAACAGGTTGACATCTGCCCTGTCATGATAGAGTTTAAGGCGGTTAACATGGATCACCCTCTGGTTAACATGGATCACTCTCTTGGGGTCCTGCTAGTGCCCAGGTCCACCAGGTAGGTGACCTGACTCTTTTTCTCTAGTAATGGGTAAGGGCCACTCCATCTGTCCTGGAGTGCCCTGGGAGCCACAGGCTCTAGAACCCAGACTTTCTGCCCTGGATGAAAATCAACCATTGCAGCCTTTTGGTCATACCACAACTTCTGGCATTGTTGGCTTGCTGTAGGAAGTTGGCTCTGTATGTACTATTTCAAAGTAAGAAATAGCATGCACAGTGTCCAAGGGTTCCCCTTAGAGGTAAGATATTGGCTAAAAGAGATAATTCTAATGCTCTATTTTGTGGTAGTGTGGTCGAGCAGTAGGCTTATCAGAGGGTAGTGTTAAGCATTTGTTGTACACACACAGGCAATAAATGAGGAACACACACTCAGACAATTCCAGGCCAATAGGTTTTTGTATAGAAAAATATATTTTCTTAGTTTATTTTAAGAACCACAGGTTCAAGATTTACAAGTAATACTTCAAATGAAAGGTATTTCACTTAGGTAACTTAGGAACTTTGAATCAGCAAAATAGCATGTACAGTTTTCACAAAAATGGCAATAAGCTATTTTAAAACTAGACAGTGCAATTTTCATCAGTTCCTGGGGGAGGTAAGTGTTTGTTAGTTTTGCAGGTAAGTAAACCACCTACAGGGTTCAAAGTTGGGTCCAAGGTAGCCCACTGTTGGGGGTTCATGGCAACGCCAAAGTTACCACACCAGCAGCTCAGGGCTGGTCACGTGCAGAGGTCAAACTGGTGCCCAAAACGCATAGGCTTCAATGGAGAAGGGGATGCCCCGGTTCCAGTCTGCCAGCAGGTAGGTACCCGTGACTTCGGAGGGCAGACAAGGGGGGTTTTGTAGGGCACCGGGGGGAACACAAGTCAGCACAAAAAGTACACCCTCAGCGGCACGGGGGCGGCCGGGTGCAGAGTGCAAACAGGCGTCGGGTTCGCAATTGGTTTCAGTGGGAGACACAGGGGTCTCTTCAGCAAAGCAGGCAGGCAAGGGGCGGTGGCTCCTCGGGGTAGCCACCACCTGGGCAAGGGAGAGGGTCACCTGGGGGTCGCTTCTGCACTGGAGGTCGGATCCTTCAGGTCCTGGGGGCTGCGGGTGCAGTGTTTTTACCAGTCGTCGGGTTCTTAGAAGCAGGCAGTCGCGGTCAGGGGGATCCTCTGGATTCCCTCTCCAGGCGTCGCTGGGGGGCCAACTCTGGCTACTCACAGGGTCGCAGTCGCCGGGGAGTCCTCCCTGTAGTGTTGTTTCTCCGCAGGTCGAGCCGGGGGCGTTGGGTGCAGAGTGCAAAGTCTCACGCTTTCGGCTGGAAACGTGTTGTCTTTAAAAGATGCTTCTTTGTTGCAAAGGTGTTTCTTCCTTGGAGCAGAGCCGCCGTCCTCGGGAGTTCTTGGTCCTTTTAGATGCAGGGTAGTCCTCTGATGCTTCAGAGGTCGCTGGACCCTGTGGAACGCATCGCTGTTGCAGTTTTTCTTGAAGTGGTGTGACAGGCCGGTAGGGCTGGGGCCAAAGCAGTTGGTGTCTCCGTCTTCTCTGCAGGGCTTCAGGTCAGCAGTCCTTCTTCGTCTTCAGGTTGCAGGAATCTATCTTGCTAGGTTCTGGGAGCCCCAAAATACTCAATTTAGGGGTGTGTTTAGGTCTGGGGGTTAGTAGCCCTGAGGGTGGCTACACCCTCTTTGTGCCTCCTCCCTGAGGGGGGGAGGTACATCCCTAATCCTATTGGGGGAATCCTCCATCTGCAAGATGGGGGAATCCTCCATCTGCAAGATGGGGGAATCCTCCATCTGCAAGATGGAGGATTTCTAAAAGTCAGAGTCACCTCGGCTCAAGACACCTTAGGGGCTGTCCTGACTGGCCAGTGACTCCTCCTTGTTTTTCTCATTATCTCCTCCGGCCTTGCCGCCAAAAGTGGGGCAGTGGCCGGAGGGGGCGGGCATCTCCACTAGCTGGAGTGCCCTGGGGCGCTGTAACAAAGGGGGTGAGCCTTTGAGGCTCACCGCCAGGTGTTACAGTTCCTGCGGGGGAGGTGAGAAGCACCTCCACCCAGTACAGGCTTTGTTACTAGCCACAGAGCGACAAAGGCACTCTCTCCCCATGTGGCCAGCAACATGTCTGGTGTGTGGCAGGCTGGTAAAACTAGTCAGCCCACACTGGAAGTCGGATATGTTTTTAGGGGGCATCTCTAAGATGCGCTCTGGTGTGTATTTCACAATACAATGTACACTGGCATCAGTGTGCATATATTGTGCTGAGAAGTTTGATACCAAACTTCCCAGTTTTCAGTGTAGCCATTATGGTGCTGTGGAGTTCGTGTATGACAGACTCCCAGACCATATACTCTTATGGCTACCCTGCACTTACAATGTCTAAGGTTTTGCTTAGACACTGTAGGGGCATAGTGCTCATGCACCTTTGCCCTCACCTATGGTATAATGCCCCCTGCCTTAGGGCTGTAAGGCCTGCTAGAGGGGTGACTTATCTATGCCATAGGCAGTGTGAGGTTGGCATGGCACCCTGAGGGGAGTGCCATGTCGACTTAGTCGTTTTATCCCCACTAGCACACACAAGCTGGCAAGCAGTGTGTCTGTGCTGAGTGAGGGGTCCCCAGGGTGGCATAAGACATGCTGCAGCCCTTAGAGACCTTCCCTGACATCAGGGCCCTTGGTACCAGGGTTACCAGTTACAAGGGACTTACCTGGATGCCAGGGTGTGCCAATTGTGGAAACAAAGGTACAGGTTAGGGAAAGAACACTGGTGCTGGGGCCTGGTTAGCAGGCCTCAGCACACTTTCAAATCATAACTTGGCATCAGCAAAGGCAAAAAGTCAGGGGGTAACCATGCCAAGGAGGTATTTCCTTACACTTGCCTCAAGGTTTTTGCTAGCCTTTTCCATGTACTCTGCCATACTTGAACGTAGGGCTAGTACATAGTCCTCCACATCTTGTTTAGGCTCATGGAGAGGTCTTTCCCAGCCTTCTTTTACAAGTGCCAGTGGTCCCCTTACAGGATGGCCAAACAGAAGCTCAAAGAGGGAAAGCCTTATTCCCTTCTGTGGCACCTCTCCAGAGTCATAAAGCAGGCATGGCAAGAGGACATCCTATCTCCTTTTGAGTTTTTCAGGGAGCTCCATGATCATGCCCTTCAATGTCTTGTTAAATCTCTACAAGACCATTGGTTTGTGGATGGTATGGTGAACTTATAATTCACCCCACATGTGCTTTAGGTAAGCTGACATGAAGTTGGTACCTCTGTCAGAAACCACCTCTTTAGGAAATCCCACTCTGGTAAAAATACCCATGAGTGCTTTAGCTACTGCAGGAGCAGTAGTGGACCTAAGGGGAAATTGCCTCAGGGTACCTGGTAGCATGATCAACTACTACCAAGATATATTGGTTCCCTGATGCTGTGGGAGGTTCAAGTGGACCCACTATGTCCACTCCCACTCTCTCAAAGTGGACCCCCGCCACTGGAAGTGGAATGAGGGGGACCTTTGGATGGCCACCTGTCTTACACTGGCTTGATGGGTGACACAGGAGGTGCAAAACTCATTAACCTTCTTGGACATATTGGGCCAATAGAAATGGTTGACTAAACTCTCCCAAGTCTTGGTTTGTCCCAAATGCCCAGCAATGGGAATGTCATGGGCTAAGGTCAGAATGAACTCCCTAAACTCCTGAGGCACTACCACTTTCCTAGTGGCACCAGGTTTGGGATCTCTTGCCTCAGTGTAAAGGAGTCCATCTTCCCAATAGACCCTGTGGGTTCCACTGACAGTTCCTTTTTCTTGCTCAGCTGCTTGCTGTCTTAGGCCTTCAAGAGATGGACAACACTTTTGTCCCTTACACAGCTGTTCCCTTGAGGGTCCCCCTTGACCGAAGGTCTCAACCTGATAAGGCTCCAGCTCCATGGACTCAGTTCCCCCAGGGGATAGATCATCTTCCTGGGAAGAGAGGTTCTTTTTATGCTGGTGTGTAGAAGCTGGTCCCCCAGTCTTCTTTCCTTTTCTCTTGGAAGGTTGGGACATTATTCCAGACTCCAACACTTCTTTTTCACCCTGAGCCCTGCTCTGTGCCCTTGTCTTGACACACACCAGTTCAGGGATACCCAGCACGGCTGCATGGATTTTGAGTTCTACCTCAGCCCATGCTGAGGGCTCCAGATCATTCCGTAGCAGACATTCTACTGGAATTGCAGAGGAGACTACCACTTGTTTCATGCCAGTGACCCCTCCCCATTCTAAAGTTACCATTGCCATGGGATGGACTTTAGTTTGATTGACAGAATTAGTGACTGGATATGTCTGTCCAGCCAGGTACTGTCCTGTGGAAACCAGTTTGTCTGTCACCATTGTGACACTGGCACCTGTATCCCTCAGGGCTTCTTCTCTAGTTCCATTGATTAAGAGCTGCTACCTGTATTTTTACATGTCAGGCTGCCAGGCAGCAAGTGTGGCTAAATCCACCCCACCCCTAGTGACTAATGTAGCCTCATTGTGGACCCTGGTTTGCTCTGGGCACACTGTTGATCCCACCTGGAGACTGGCTATTCCACTACTAACTGGAGTAGTATTTATTGTGGGACTTTTCTTTGGACAGGCCTTGTCTCCTGTTTGGTGTCCATGCGGTCTACAGTTTTGACACCAGGCCTTCTTGGGGCAAAGTTTTTACCCTTATACCCTTTTGTGGACTGTGAAGAGTCTTGGGACCCATCCTCCTGAGCAGGTTTTTGGGGCCCTGTAGAAGACTCTTTACTTTTGCCCTTTGGATGTCTCACCACTCTTCCCCTGGGGAGGCTTTGTGACCCCTTTCTTTGGGTCACCCCCTGTGGAAGTCTTGGTCACCCTAGTCTTGACCCAATGGTCTGCCTTCTTTCCCATTTCTTGGGGAGAAATTGGACCTAGGTCTACCAGATGTTGATGCAGTTTGTTATTGAAACAATTAGTTAACAGATGTTCTTTCATAAACAAGTTGTACAGCCCATCATAATCATTTACACCACTGCCATTAATCCAACCATCTAGTGTTTTGACTGAGAAGTCAACAAAATCAACCCAGGTCTGGCTCGAGGATTTTTGAGCCCCCCTGAACCTAATCCTGTACTCCTCCGTTGAGAATCCAAAGCCCTCAATCAGGATAGCCTTCGTGAGGTCATAGGATTCTGCATTTTTACCAGAGAGGGTGAGGAGTCTACCCTACACTTTCCAGTGAACATTTCCCAAAGGAGAGCTCCCCAGTGAGATCTGCTTACTTTTCTGGTTGCACAAGCCCTCTCAAAAGCTGTGAACCCCTTGGTGATGTCATTGCCATCTTCATATTTAGTTGCAGTCCCTTTGGGGAATTTTAGGATGCCAGTATTCCCTCTGACCCTATTTATGTTACTGCCATCATTGATGGGAGTAAACCATCTCTTGTCTTTCCCTTTCTATGGCTAGGAGCTGCTTCTCTAAAGCCAATCTTTTGGCCATCCTGGCTAACTGGATGTCCTCTTCATTGAGGCTGCCCTCAGTGCTTACAAAGGCACTTGTCTCCCCTGTGGAAGAACAAGGCTCTCTGACTATTATCTATGGAGTCAAGGTTCTGGGGACCAGGTTTTCCTTAATTAGGACAGGATGAGTGAGTTCTTCCTCCTGTTCACTAATTTTCCCATCTTAAGGAGCATCCTCCACATCAGAGGGGTGGTCCCTTGTGAACTCTGCCAAGAGCTCCTCGAGCTTTGCCTTGATAGGGTTTGACCCAGTACTTATCTCTTTCATTTTACAGGGAGACCTTAATACTGACATCCCTAGATGCCGGTAAGGGGTGAGGTTGAGTTCCATCACCATCTCATCTGTCTGACTCATTATGACTCTAAAAGTTAGGATTACATTTTAAGAATCTAAAAACTACTTCTAGAACTTAAATCCAAACTTGTACAAACTTGTAAACTTTAAAAGAAGTGCTAACAGGGACTTACACAAGGCCCTAGCAGGACTTCTAAAAATTTAGAAAAATAGTAAAAATTCAAAAATCAGTTTTTTAATAACAGTTTTTTGTATTTTAGTTGTGTGATCGGGTATTGGCTGAGTAGTCCAGCCAATGCAAAGTCTTAGACCCCACCGCTGACCCACCAATGTAGGAAGTTGGCTCTGTATATACTATCTCTAAGTGAGAGATGGTGTGCACAGAGTCCGAGGGTTCCTGGGGGAGGTAAGTTTAGTTAGGTTTCTCAGGTAAGTAAAGCACTTACACAATCAGTCTCCTGGGCATACGCAGCCCACCGTTGGGGATTCAAGGCAACCCCAAAGCCACAGCACCAGCAGCACAGGGTTTGTCAGGTGCAGAGGTCAAAGGAGGGCCCAAAACACATAGGCGCCTATGAAGAACAGGGGTGCTCCGGTCCTAGTCTGCTTACAGGTAAGCACCTGCGTCTGCGGGGAGCATACCAGGGGGGCTTTGTAGAGCACTCAGAGGGGACACACACACAAGCCCACAAAACACACCCTCTGTGGCACAGGGGGGCCGGGGTGCAGTAGGCAAAGTAGGTGTCGGGTTTGCTATAGAAAGCAATGGAGGTACCCAGGTGTCACATAGGCGAGGCAGGCAGGGCACAGGGGTGTTTCTCTGGCCAGCCACCAACTGCGCTAGGATGAGGACCGCCTGCTGGTCACTCCTGCACTGGTAGGTGGTTCCTGTCGGTCCTGGGGGCTGCGGGTGCAGTGCTTGGTCCAGGCGTCGGGTTCCTTTGTTACCAGTCATTCGCGGTCAGTGGGAGCCTCTGGATCCTCTCTGCAGGTGTCGCTTTGGGGTTGCTGGGGGTCGACTCAAGGTATCTAGGTCGTTGGAGTCGCCTGAGAGTCCTCCCTTAGGTGTTGTCCTGAACTCGAGCAGCGGGCATCGGGTGCAGTGTGAGAAGACTCACGCTTCTGACGGATAGTGAGAGTCTCTTTAAAAGTTGCTTAAAAGTTGCAAAGTTTTGAACAGTGCCGCTGTTAGCAGGGGTTTCTTGGCCTTTTAGGTGCAGGGCAGTCCTCTGAGTCCTCAGAGGTCGCTGGTCCGGCTGGAAGCGTTGCTGTGCAGGTTCTTGGAGTCTGGAGACAGGCCAGTAGGGCTGGGGCCAAGCCAGTTGGTGTCACAGTCGTCTCTGCGGGGCTTTCAGGTCAGCAGTCCTTCTTTCTTCAGGATGCAGGAATTTATTTTCCTGGTTTCATGGTCACCCCTAAATACTACTGTCCTGGAGGGTGGCTACACCCTCTTTGTGCCTCCTCCTTATTGGGGAATCCTCCAAACTCAGGGCACATTCGGGGCTGTCCTGACTGGTAGGTAACTCATCCTTGTTTTTCTCATTATCTCCTCCAGACTTGCCACCAAAAGCGGGTGCTGTGTCCGGAGGGCCGTGCATCTCCACTAGCTGGGATGTCCTGGGGTGCTGTAACAACAGGCAGGAGCCTTTGAGGCTTACCGCCAAGTGTTACAATTCCTGCAGGGGGAGGTGAGAAGCACCTCCACCCAGTGCAGGCTTTGTTCCGGGCCACATAGTGGCAAAGGCACTCACCCCATGTGGCCAGAAACTCGTTTGGTTGTGGGAGGCTGGCAGAAACTGGTCAGCCTAGCACTTGGTGTCGGACTGGTATTCAGGGGGCATCTCTAAGATGCTCTCTGGGTGTATTTTAGAATAGATTCCACACTGGCATCAGGTTGCATTTATTGTGCTGAGAAGTTTGATAACAAATTTCCCAGATTTCAGTGTCGCCATTATGGAACTGTGGAGTTGGTAATTGACAGACTCCCAGACCATATACTCTTTATGGCTACCCTGCACTCACAATGTCTAAGGTTTTGCTTAGACACAGTTAGGGCATAGTGCTCATGCAACTATGCCCTCATCTGTGTTATAGTGCACCGTGCCTTAGGGCTGTAAGGCCTGCTAGAGGGGTGGCTTGCCTATGCCACAGGCAGTGGGTTAAGGGCATGGCACTCTGAGGGGAGTGCCAGGTCGACTTATTCGTTTTCTCCCTACCAGCACACACAAGCTGTGAGGCAGTGTGCATGTGCTGAGTGAGGGATTACATAATACATGCTGCAGCCCTTAGAGACCTTCCCTGGCCACAGGGCCCTTGGTAGCAGGGGGTACCATTTACAAGGGACTTATCTGTGTGCCAGGGCTGTGCCAATTGTGGGAACAAAGGTACAGTTTAGGGAAAGAACACTGGTGCTGGGACCTGAATAGCCGGGTCCCAGCACACTTTCAATCATAACTGGCATCAACAAAAGGCAAAAAGTTAGGGGGTAACCATGACAAGGAAGGCATTTCCTTACATTTCTACAGAGCCAACTTCTACAGAGCCTGTATTATTTGGGCCCTACTTTGACCTCTGCACCTGACCGGCCCTGTGTTGCTGGGTGTTTGGGGTTGACTTGAACCCCCCCAATGGTGGGCTGCCTATGCCCCGGAGACTGAACTTGTAAGTGCTTTACTTACCTGCTAAACTAACTTGTACTTAGCCCAGGAATTGTTGATTTTTGCACTGTCCATTTTTAAAATAGCCTATTGCCATTTTTGCCAAAACTGTTTACATTACTGTTTTAATTCAAAGGTCGATATTTACCTACGCCAATTACAATTTATGTGTTTACTTGAATTCTGAATCCTGTGGTTGTAAAAAAAAAATTAAGAAAATAATATTTTTCAGTATAAAAACCTATTGGCCTGGAGTTTAGTCTTTGAGTGTGTGTTCTCATTTATTGCCTGTGTGTGTACAACAAATGCTTAACACTACCCTCTGATAAGTTTCTACTCGACCACACTACCACAACATAAAGCATTAGTATTATCTATTATTGCCACTATCAACCTCTAAGTGGAACCCTTGGACTCTGTGCCCACTATCTCTCACTTTGAGATAGTATATACAGAGCCAGCTTCCTACACATGTCGTTGGCATACATTTGTGGCATGGTGTTCCAACAAATCTGTTGACCCCCCTGTCTGCTCCTCTTTCGGAGGTTCCTTTGTTCATTCTTTCTTTAGCCCAGTAGGGCTCTGCTTTGGGTACCCTTAAAGGTTATTCATTGACTATTTCAGCCTTTCTTAGGTTGCCTATCAGCGTTAACTCTTTAAGTCTCCTATTGTCAGTAGATTCCTTAAGGGTCTCACCCATTTGTTTACTCCCACTGCATTTATCATGCCTCAGTGGGACCTCAATCTTGTGCTTACTTTCTTAATGTGTACTTCCTTTGAGCCAATGCACAGTTGCCCATTACGGCACCTTACTTTCAAGACTGTTTTTCTTGTTGCCATCACTTCTGCTTGCATGGTGAGTGAGCTGCAGGCTCTTTCTTCAAAGCCCCCCATACTTCTCTTTGCACCCTGACAAAGTGGTGATGCATACTAAGGCTTCCTTCCTTCATATGGTTGTTACACATTTTCACAGAGGCCAGTCCATCACCTTGCCTACTTTTTATGCACTCCACATCCTTCTCATGAGGAGGAGAGACTCCACCCTTTGGACCCAAAAAGAGCATTGGCGTTCTATCTTAATCGTACTAAAGATTTCCGGGTGGACGATAAACTCTTGGTTGAACATGTGGGTGCGGAGAAAGGGGAGGCGGTGCAAAAACGTACCATCTATCAATGGGTAATTCTTTGCATCTAGATGTGCTACGCTTTGGCCAAGAGGCAACCCCTTGAGTTTTTGCAAGCTCATTCCACCAGAGCGTCTGCTGCTTCCACTGTGTAAGCATGCGGAGTTCCTGTCCTGGATATCTACCAGGCAGCTACTTGCACACCTTTGCTAAACATTACTGCCTGGCAGTCAGGTCCATCGGGACGGCTACTTTGGTCGTTCAGTCCTGCAGGACTTTCTTGTATGATCTTGGTTTGCAGCCCACCTCCAAGGATGGTGTTGCTTGGGTATCTATTCAAAGGAAAGGAATCTGCAACTAGAAGTCTCTATGAGATGTTCAAGTTACTTACCTTCGGTAACGATATATGTGGTAGAGACATATTCTAGTTGCAGATTCATTAGCGACCCGCCCATCTTCCCCGCTAGCGATCTGATTTCTAGGGACAAGGCTTCCCCATTCAGGGACTTTCCTCTGGCACATCAATCTCCGTGTTCTTTGTGGCTTTGCACTTTGGCGTGGAAAGTTGTGAAAAGAAACTGACATCACTGTGCTGAGGCAACGTCTATGTACTTCTCCCAGCGTCGTCACGGCGAGTACAACGCCCGCGGAGTCACCACCTCAAAAGGGTATTGCCCGACAGCAAAATAGAAAAAACTCCGGAGCCAGTCAGACGCCTTGGGGGAAACTTCTAAGGTAAGGAATCTGCAACTAGAATATGTCTATCAGGAATATTGTTACCGAACTTGTACATTTAGCCGTATCAGTATGGGCAGTAGTTTGGATGGAATTCCATGTCTTCCAAGACTGCCCAAAGTTTTTCTCTTGAGTTCAGATCAAATGCCAAGTGTAAATAAACTAAGGCCAAATACAAGTGGTACCCATTGCTTAATGTGGTCTTCCAGTAGATTTTGTGTAAGTGAAAGACCTGATCATGTGCTCTTGTCTTGGATCTGAATCCTACCTGGCAGGATGACAGGACCTCATTTTCCACAATCCATTCCTGGATCTTGCCAAGTATTTGTCTGCAGAAAACCTTCTGCAGGCTTTCTTTAAGGTGATAGGGCTGTAGTTACTTGGAGCTTCTCAATAACCTGTTTTAAAAATTAAAATAATCTTAGCAACATTCCAAGATGGCGTTAACTTCCCCCTACAGTTTATGTAAGGCGGCCAAATGTCCGGGTTTGAGAGTTGAAGGTTACCTGGGACCGTTCCTGGTGCTATAGCATGCTTGGTTCAACTGATGGCTGCGTAAGTGTCTTGTCGTGAAATTACTAATGTAGGACATTTGTCAGTTTTGTCCAGAAGTTTGAAATCCAATTCATCTCCTGGCATGTCACTGTGTAGTTCATATAGACTGCTAAAGTGGCCTTCACTGTCTTTTGGCTGTACAAAGTATAAAAGCTCTTTGGGAGCTTTGGCAGATACATGAGCCACAGTGTCGAAAAACAACGTGTTGCAGTAGGTATTAGCAGCAATAAAAATGTCATCCCATATTCAGTTTTCCTATCCCTTTTTGACCTTTGACAGGCCACATTTATGAGCTTTTGTTACAGGCTACATTTCTACTTTGTTACTTTTCAGGGCATGAAGTAGATTGTTCTTGGCTATCCTGCAGGCCTTGTTGTACCACGTTGCGGTAAAGGAGAGTTGTCCTTTTTGGCTTTAATTCCTGAAAGAGTAACTCTCTTATATTGATAAAAAGAGAGTTGTGTTGGTCTGTTATCGTGGATTATCCCCCTACGCCATTGTGCAATACTATGCTCACAGTCATGTTCTCCACCATCTCACAGACCTTTTCCAGAATTTCAGGTTGTGGGGTTTGAACCCAGCACCATTTTATAGATTTTTCTGTTTGTACTTCTCCTGGAATCAATATTGGAGGATGCTGTACTGGAGAATTTGGCAAGGCAGTAATATTCATCAGAAGATTGTGGTCACAGTCCTTACGGTCTAAGATGATCATATTATCCAACAGATACCATAGACCAGTTCAACTAAAATATAGTTGATTCGACATTTACCACCAGGTCTGTTGTACATATGTTAACCCGTTCTTTCTCACATCTACCATTGCATGCTGTTAAGTCCAAATTAGGTTCAGAATGGTTGCATGAATGGCCTCGGCTGACCGTTTGACAGCCGTCGGTCCTAGTGTTGGTATCCCCCATTTCTGATCCAGGTCCATAGTTAGATCTTTTGGGCTGTTTGCCAGGGGCTCAAAAGCGGTGTTGGGTTTCCCATGCAATAATAAAGTTACCTGGGCTGATACGTAGACTAGCTTCAAGTTGCAAATTTGTGGCTGGTTCTGTGTTTTAACCTGAAACCTGTTGTACACGTTATACACTGTCATTGTGTGGCCCTTAGATAGTTCAAGAACAACAGCTGTGATATCTTTTAACTTGATAATTGGTTTTATTCACTCTAGAAATGGGCATTATAGATGTTGCTTATGATATGTTAACTAGGAAATAATGAAAGCTTGCTACAAGGCAATAAGTGTGCAAGATGATAAATAAAGCACAACAGAACAGCAGCTTGTTTAATCGTATAAATAAGGTACCCTGATCTCTGGATTTCCTAAATTGGCATGAACATTGTGAAAATGCATTTCTTCACCCTGCATAAAAGTATAACTTTCATATTGTACAAGATGCACTCATCTGAAATTTGAATAATTGCCCACTATTAATTATTCTTTAACAAACTATTCTAGGGTGTTGCTTCGAGTACGAATGCTCTATTACCTAAAGCAAGAAGTCATTGGCAACCATTACGAAAAAGTATTTGATGGAGTCGATTGCAGGTATAAATTATAATTGTCTTGCTACTCGTATTCTTTAAAACATAATATTGTGTACTATGGTGTAATATGCTTTTTAGGTTGTTATATTGTATGTTTCAATGTATTTTTATTTCTAGGGCTGAATTAATCTTGAATTTATTTTGTTTAAAAAATACAATGCCTTTGAAAATATATAGACTTAGTACCATTGTACGTTCAATGACAAACACATGCTTAGTATGTTTAAAGATAGTATATTTGTGGATGTTAGGAGGCTAAATGTATATTTGCAGATTAAGTTGTGAGCAGAGCGCAGAGGAAAGTACCAACCATGACACAGTACTGTAAAAGAAATGGGAATAAATTGCTGTATAAACTGTTTACGTTTTATAAGCTAAATAGTGACCTCGCTATTTTCTCAGATGCTTGGAAGAGTGACTATATTGTTCACTATAAGTATGTGACTTGCTTCTATGGAGAGGTTCAGTTGGCTTTTTAAAGGTTGTATTCAGATAATGGCAGCTTTTATGGTGATCCTTTTCAAGTAGTAGATGCACTCAAAGTTGGCCCTGTGTGTTTGTGATGAGTGCAAAGATCTTGGAGATTACTTGCTTTTGACATTTTCAAATTATAACCTACATTTATTCGCCAATCCACACAGTTGTACTTATATATTACATATATTGGTTTCTTGCCATACAAATATTTAACAAATACATTTCAGGGTTGTTACAACATTATCCTTTTACAGTGAAAGAGTCTCAGAACATTACAGATAATTTAAATAACATTTTGAAATTATGAATTGTAGCTCAGTCCCACTCGAAGTGGTTATGAGGTATTTAACTCTCCTTCTAGGAACAAGGTCACATTCTACAATATGGATGTTGTTTTGACTCTCATTTAATCCTCCATAGGTAGTTTGGTTTTCAGACACGAATAAGTTGAAAACATTGGTGCATATTATTGTGGCCTTAAATTTATCTTATATGCATATTATACTTTTATTAATTAGCGACATTTTTTTCTACATTAGATTTCAAATGTTAACTACTTTATTGCGGTGGATGAGCTGTTCATCTTCCCAGCACTACTTTTAGAGAAAATTCTTGCCTGGGAAAATGTCAGGGTGCAAGGGGAAAGCTTCCTCTATGTGCGGAGGGCTGAGGGCAGGGTGGGATGCATCTCAGCTCCCTGAGCACCGCTCTAAGCAGGAGAAGTATAGCAGGGAAGTAGTACCTCTCTCTAATGAATCCTTGCTTGGGAATCACCGCGGAACTCATTCCCAAGGAAGGAACCAGCCACTAGACACCGGGATGGTAGGAGTGGCCCCCCAATAAAGATCAAATGCTCCCTCCCATTAAAAAACAAAAACAAAAAAAAAAAGCAATTTAATGTCTTTCTGCCCCTTGTGAGCAGGAATTGGGGCTGCTTTGCCCCCAATTCTTAACCATCCACCCCTCTACCGCCCAGCAGAAAACTTGCATGATAAGAATTTGGTTACAAAACAGAAGTGTTTCTACCCTGGCATTGTGTGGTGCCCCCAGTAGACACCAGGGATATAATTTCCAAACAAAAAATGGTGGCCCTACTGTAGGAAGCTGACTCTTTTTATAGTGGTCCAAAATTAGGTACACTGTGCAAAGAGTCCAAGCAATCCCCAGAGGTACCACAGAGGTGCAAATGACTTCCCAAATGCTCCCTTTTTGGTAATGTGGCTGAGCAGTTAGGCATATCAGAGGGTAGTGCTAAGCATGTAGGACACACACTCAATAAAGAAATACAACTCCAATTTATAAAAATAAATAGCACATACATTTATATGAATTAAGATATCAAGATCACCTCAATCAGGTGAGTACTTTCTGAATTATGATTTTTTTTAAATAATTTTCTAAAGTCGACACAGGAATCTGCAATGCAAGCTCATTGAGGAAAACAAAGACTGCAATCCAGGTTGAGTACAATGATTTACAAGACTAATCTCCTGAACTTAAGGGCGTTTTGGGGCAAGGTCCAAGGCCACATCAACAGGCCACCTCTGGGAGCTCTAGTGCGTCCGGGTGCAGAGGTGTTACTGTGTCGGGTGTCCATTCAAGTCTAAGGGGATTGGTCCGGTTACATAGTTGCTGCGGGAATGGACTGGAAGGACAGTCTAGGGCAAGCCACAAGGGAACTCAACCCTTTAGGCCCTGGGGGACACCATCCGTCCACTCCTCCTCTGGCTGGAGTGTGTGGGTGAAGGGGAGGCTTCTGGCATTGAGTCCAGCACGAGTGCCTCATGGTTACAGGAGGGCCAGCAGAAACACACTGCAGGCGTAGACTGGGGGTCCAGTCTGAATCAGCAAACACGTGGGCTCAGGTCTCATGAAGTGGGGAGACGTAAGGACACCCTTGGTTCACCTCTTCTGGGTCCGGGGCAGACGGGTGCAGAGGTGTCCTAGAGCGTCGTGTAGGGAAATGCCTCCCTTGCCTCCTAGGTCTGACCTGCACCTAAAGGACCAAGAACCTCCCGAGGACACTGGCCCTGTCCAGGAACAACAACAAAGCAAGCAACTTTAAAGAGACTCCAACTTCCCGCCAGAAGCGTGAGTCTTCACACTCTGCACCCCACGCCCCCGGCTCGAGTTCAGGACAACCAACACTGCAGAGAGGACTCGCAGGTGACTCCAACGACGTGGACACCCTGAGGAACCACCTCCCAGTGCAGGAGTGACCAGAGGCGGCCCTCATCCTAGCCCAGTCGGTGGCTGGCCCGAGAAGCCCCCCTGTGCCCTGCCTGCATCGCCAGAGTGACCCCGGGGTCCCTCCATTGTTTTCAACGACAAACCCGACACCTACTTTGCACACTGCAACCGGCCGCCCCTGTGCTGCTGAGGGTGTCTTTTGTACTGTCTACTTGTAAAATAGCTTATTACCATTTTAACCAAAACTGTATGTACTACTGTATTTGCGAGAGATTTCTAGTTGCAGATTGCTTACCTTTGTATTTCACCTGGCGTGAGACTGGATCCAGATAATTTTTCTTCCAGCAGTACCTCTGCGTGCCGTCAGGATTCGTCGGTCGACTCCGCTGGTGTCGTTGGCGTTGTGCTCACCGTGATGACGTCATGGTCGTATATAGGTGCCACCCGGCGCTCTAACGTCAGTTCTTTTCTTTCTGCGTCAGCCTACGTGCAGATCTGGAGAAGAGCAACCTCAGTCATTTTTTGACTACGTCGGCATTTTGTCGTATTTTTTACGAGTTAAGGGATGTCTTGCAAGACCGGATTGAGGCCCTGTGACACAGGTCACAGAACTATGTCGCTGATAGATCTACACCTCGTGTGCTTATGGTGTTTGGAGCGCGATCACGATCTGAAGTCGTGCTCCGAGTGTCGGGTCATGAACCTGAAGGCTTTAAGGGAAGCAGTACCTAAAGCTCATGGCTGCCCAACACTCGACTCCGCGTTGCTCACGGTCCCATTCGAGAGGAAGTTCTCGAGATCGGCCGTGGAGTCACCACCGCTCTTCGTCCTCCAAGTCATCAGGACATTCGGGTCACAAAAAGAACTCACCGAAGAAAGACAAGTGTTCTTCGGCTTCACCCCGTCGTTCGGATGATACGATGCGGGAAGAGCGTTGACGCTCTAGGCCTCCGTCAATGGAGCCCTCTTATGGGGTTGGCTCCACGATTCCCCGACTTCCCGGGAGCCGGAGGCAACCCCGCCCAACTCAGTGTTTTATGAGGCTGTAGGAAGATAGCCTCTTTCTAGCCATGTTACCCCCACTTTTGGCCTGTTTGTGAGTATATGTCAGGGTGTTTTTAATGTCTCACTGGGATCCTGCTAGCCAGGGCCCCAGTGCTCATAGTGGAAACCCTATGTTGTCAGTGTGTTTGTTATGTGTCACTGGGATCCCGCTAGCCAGGACCCCAGTGCTCATAAGTTTGTGGCGTATATGTGTTCCCTCTGTGGTGCCTAACTGTATCACTGAGACTCTGCTAACCAGAATCTCAGTGTTTATGCTCTCACTGCTTTTAAAATTGTCACTGCAGGCTAGTGAATAATTTTACCATTTCAGATTGGCACACTGGGTCACCCTTATAATTCCCTAGTATATGGTACCTAGGGACCCAGGGCATTGGGGTTCCAGGAGATCTTACGCATCGGCTGCAGCATTTCTTTTGCCACCCATAGGGAACTCGGACAATTCGTACACAGGACTGCCACTGCAGCCTGAGTGAAATAACATCCACATTATTTCACAGCCATGTTACACTGCACTTAAGTAACTTATAAGTCACCTACATGTCTAACCCTCACTTAGTGAAGGTTAGGTGCAAAGTTACTTAGTGTGAGGGCTCCCTGGCACCAGCCAAGGTGCCCCCACATTGTTCAGGGCAAATTCCCCAGACTTTGTGAGTGCGGGGACACCATTACACGCATGAACTACATATAGATCAATACCTATATGTAGCGTCACAATGGTAACTCTGAAAATGACCATGTAACATGTCTAGGATCATGGAATTGTCACCCCAATACCACTCTGGTATTGGGGTGACAATTCCATGCATCCCTGGGGCTCCAGCATAGAGCCCGGGTACTGCCAAACTAACTCTCTGGGCTTTTTTCTGCAGTTACCGCTGCTGCCAACCCTCAGACAGGTTTCTGCCCACCTGGGACCTGGACAGCCCAGTCCCAGGAAGGCAGAACAAAGGATTTCCTCTGAGAGAGGGTTTTACACATATTTCCAAAGGGAGAGGGTGTTAGGGGGCCCTCCTTGCATAAGCCAGTCTACACCGGTTCAGGGCTCCCCCGCCCTGCTCTGGCACGAAACTGGACAAAGGAAAGGGGAGTGACCACTCCCCTGAGCAGCACCTGCCCAGAGCTCCTCCAGTGTGTCCCATACCTCTACCATATTGAATGCAGAGGTGTGAGGGCACAATGGAGACCTCTGAGTGGCCAGTGCCAGCAGGTGACGTCAGAGACCCCTCCTGATAGGTGCTTATCTCTCTCTGTAGCCAGTCCTCCTCTGAGGGCTATTTGGGGTCTCACCTGTGGGTTTCTCATCAGATAACGAATGCAAGAGCTCACCAGAGTTCCTCTGCACTTCTCTCTTCGACTTCCATGGATCGACCGCTGACTGCTCCAGGACACCTGCAAAACCGCAACAAAGTAGCAAGAAGACTACCAGCAACATTGTAGCGCCTCATCCTGCCGGCTTTCTCAACTGTTTCCTGGTGGTACATGCTCTGAGGGCTGTCTGCCTTCCCCCTGCTAACGTAGGCACCAGACTTCTGCATCACTGGTCCTCTGGGTCCCCTCTCATCTTGACGAGCGTGGTCCCTGGAACACAGGAGCTGGGTCGAAGTGTCCCCAACGGTCCAGTGGCCCTTCTGTCCAAATTTGGTGGAGGTAAGTCCTTGCCTCCTCACACCAGACAGTAATCCTGTGTACTGAGTGAACTGCAGCTGCTAGGGCTTCTGTACACTTTTGCAAGACTTCCTTCGTGCACAGCATAGCCCAGGTCCCCAGCACTCCGTCCTGCATTGCCCAACTCGCTGAGTTGAACTCCGACGTCGTGGGACCCTCTTTTGTTTTGCTGAGACGACCGCAGTGCTCAGATATTCTGAACGCCTGTTCAGGTGCTTCTGCGGGTGCTGTCTGCTTCTGCGTGGGCTCTCTGTGTTGCTGAGCGCCCCCTCTGTCTACTCCTCCAAGGGGCGACCTCCTGGTCCTTCCTCAGCCCTGGTAGCACCCAAAACCTTCAACCGCGACTCTTGCAGCTAGCAAGGCTTGTTTCCGGTCTTTCTGCGTGGAAATAACTCTGCATCCTCCAGCACGCCGTGGGACAACTTCTGACCAAAGGAGAAGTTCCTGGCACCTTCCGTTGTTGCAGAATCTTCAGTTTCTTCCACCCAGAGGCAGCCCTTTTGCACCTTCATCCGGGGTTTAGTGGGCTTCTGCCCCCCTGGACACTTGCGTGACTCTTGGACTTGGTCCCCTTCCTTTGCAGGTCCTCAGGTCCAGGAATCCGTCTTCAGTGCTTTGCAGTCAGTTGTTGCCTTTGCAGAATCTCCTATCTCGACTTTACTGTCTTTCTGGGGTGGTAGAGTAACTTTACTCCAATTTTTTAGGGTCTTGGCGTGGGGTATCTTGGACACCCTTAGTGTTTTCTAACACTCCCAGCGACCCTCTACACACTACACTAGGCCTGGGGTCCCTTCGTGGTTCGCATTCCACTTTTGGAGTAATTGTTTTGTCTTGCACCCTAGGCCTATTGTCTCCTATTGCATTCTATTGTGTTCTACAGTGTTTGCACTACTTTTCTAAGTGTTTTACTTACCTGATTTTGGTTTGTGTGTATATGTTGTATATATAACTTACCTCATAAGGGAGTATATCCTCTGAGATACTTTTGGCATATTGTCACTAAAAAAGTACCTTTATTTTTAGTAACTGAGTATTGTGTTTTCTTATGATATAGTGCTATATGATATAAGTGGTATAGTAGGTGCTTTGCATGTCTCCTAGTTCAGCCTACGCTGCTCTGCTATAGCTACCTCTATCAGCCTAAGCTGCTAGAACACCTCTAACCTACTAAGAAGGATAACTGGGCATGGCACAAGGTGTAAGTACCACCAGGTACGCCAGGCCAGCCTCCTACAGAGGCCATGCGCCTCATTTTTGGGCGGTCCAACCCACCTTCGGAGCCTTCGGGCACAGGTGAGTCGGTTGGGGTCCGTTCGGTTTGGAAGCCGTCTGCTTCGGCCTCGGCTCTGGAGGGCCCCTCCGGATCCAAACGCAATCCATCCCGATGCTCCCAACATCAGTTGGGCCCACAATCAACGTCGATTCCGTTCTCTATGGGCTCTCCTGAGCCCAGGGTTGATCCAGATCCTTATTCTTGTGGGTATGGATATCAGGAGAGTATGGAGGGGTCACTGGACCCTTTAGAATACCAGCTTGACCCCCAAACGGACTGGGTGCAGGATTTGGGTGATGCCAGTGGACTAGACACCTCCCCTGACACTGGTGTGCTCTCTCCTCCTAGCGTGGCTACAGGGGAGGGTGCTTCTTATTCTATGGTGTTGAGAAGGGCGTCTGAGGTCTTGGACCTCGAGCTTCTTTCTGTGGAGGGTAAGCCTAACATCCTAACTGACGTGCTTCATCTGGAGTCTTCCTCCTCCAAGCGCCTTTTACCCTTCAATGAAGCACTGACAGACGTCCTTTTAGGTACTTTGTCCAGACGCAGCACAGGGGCTCCTGTGAATAGGACGATTGCCCGCCGCCATTCGCCTGCGCTGTCAGACCCAAAATTCCTGACCCAACACCCCACGCCTGAGAGCCTTGTCATCCAGGATTCTTCTTCATCTGGCGCATTCCCTGCCGCACCCCCGGATAGGGAATCAAAAAGACTGGATAATTTGTGGAAGAAGTTGTTTTCTTCCAACAGTCTAGCGCTGCAGTCCGTGAACACCGCATGCCTTTTGGGCCGCTTTTCTCTAAATCTCTGGGATACGTTCGTGCAAGTGCTGCCTGCAGTTCCGGAGAAGGCCCGGACTGTCCTTTCCCAAGCCGTAACAGATGGGAGGGATGCAGCCAAGTTCATGATTCGTTGTGGACTGGATACAACCGACTCTCTGGGCAGATCGGTTGCATCGACAGTGGAATTGAGACACCAGGCCACGCTGAGAGAGTCTGGCTTTTCAGGGGATGTCCAACAATCCTTGATGGGCATGCCCTTCGATGGCACACGTCTCTTCGGAGACAAGGCGGACTCGGCGCTTTAAGGATTCCTGAGCCACGGCCTGGTCCCTTGGCCTCGTGCCTGCACCTAGACCCCAGCAGTCCGCCTTTCGCCCTTTTGTCACTACGGAAGGGGCACCCAACCGCGTCCTTTGCCACCTGGCCACAGGCAAGCACATACCGTACAGCTCTTGCGCGGCCGCGTGATCCCACGTTCCCGGGGATATGGGAGCCAGCAGGTCACCCACTCCACCCCGCCCCCTCCTCAGCCTCCAAGCCTTCCTAGTCCGCATGTATATCTGGAGCCAGTAGGTGGCAGGATACGCCATCACCTGCCCTAATGCCAAGCCATTACCTCAGACAAGTGGGTACTCCAAATTGTCCGAAAGGGCTACTCCCTCTCCTTCGAGACATATCCAGCCATGCCACCTTCATACAGTCAGATATCGGAGGATCATAGGGCGCTTCTCCACGAGGAGGTCCAAGCCCTTTTGGCCAAATGAGCTATATAGAGGGTTCCGTTGCCAGTCATGGTCGATATTCCTGCTACTTTCTGGTTCCGAAAAAGGACAAAGGTCTTCGGCCTATATTAGATCTTCGGTCCCTTAATCTCTTCCTCCAAAAGGAGAAGTTCAAAATTTTGACATTGGCTCAGGTCCTATCTGCTCTGGATCCCGGAGACTGGATAGTAGCGTTGGACTTTCAAGACGCGTACTTTCACATTCCCGTCTTGCTGGCCCACTGGCATTACCTATGATTTGTGGTAGGTGTAAGGAAATGCCTCCTTGGCATGGTTACCCCCTGACTCTTTGCCTTTGCTGATGCCAAGTTATGATTTGAAAGTGTGCTGAGGCCTGCTAACCAGGCCCCAGCACCAGTGTTCTTTCCCTAACCTGTACCTTTGTTTCCACAATTGGCACACCCTGGCATCCAGGTAAGTCCCTTGTAACTGGTACCTCTGGTACCAAGGGCCCTGATGCCATGGAAGGTCTCTAAGGGCTGCAGGATGTCTTATGCCACCCTGGGGACCCCTCACTCAGCACAGACACACTGCTTGCCAGCTTGTGTGTGCTAGTGGGGATAAAATGACTAAGTCGACATGGCACTCGCCTCAGGGTGCCATGCCAACCTCACACTGCCTATAAGTATAGGTAAGTCACCCCTCTAGCAGGCCTTACAGCCCTAAGGCAGGGTGCACTATACCATAGGTGAGGGCATAAGTGCATGAGCACTATGCCCCTACAGTGTCTAAGCAAAACCTTAGACATTGTAAGTGCAGGGTAGCCATAAGAGTATATGGTCTGGGAGTCTGTCATGCACGAACTCCACAGCACCATAATGGCTACACTGAAAACTGTGAAGTTTGGTATCAAACTTCTCAGCACAATAAATGCACACTGATGCCAGTGTACATTGTATTGTAAAATACACCCCAGAGGGCATCTTAGAGATGTCCCCTGAAACCTTAACCGACTACCAGTGTGGGCTGACTAGTTTTAGCAGCCTGCCACACACCAGACATGTTGCTGGCCACATGGGGAGAGTGCCTTTGTCACTCTGTGGATAGTAACAAAGCCTGTACTGGGTGGAGGTGCTTCTCACCTCCCCCTGCAGGAACTGTAACACCTGGCGGTGAGCCTCAAAGGCTCACCCCCTTTGTTACAGCACCCCAGGGCACTCCAGCTAGTGGAGTTGCCCGCCCCCTCCGGCCACAGCCCCACTTTTGGCGGCAAGGCTGGAGGAGATAATGAGAAAAACAAGGAGGAGTCACTGGCCAGTCAGGACAGCCCCTAAGGTGTCCTGAGCTGAGGTAACTCTGACTTTTGGAAATCCTCCATCTTGCAGATGGAGGATTCCCCCAATAGGGATAGGGATAGGGATGTGCCCCCCTCCCCTCAGGGAGGAGGCACAAAGAGGGTGTAGCCACCCTCAGGGCTAGTAGCCATTGTCTACTAACCCCCCAGACCTAAACACACCCCTAAATCGAGTATTTAGGGGCTCCCAGAACACAGCAAGATAGATTCCTGAAACTTAAGACGAAGAAGGACTGCTGAGCTGAAAAACCTGCAGAGAAGACGGAGACAACAACTGCTTTGGCCCCAGCTCTACCGGCCTGTCTCCCCACTTCTAAAGAAACTGCTCCAGCTTCGCATTCCACAGGGTCCAGCGACCTCTGAAGCCTCAGAGGACTACCCTGCATCTAGAAGGACCAAGAGCTCTCGAGGACAGCGGCTCTGTTCCACAAAGACTGCAACTTTACACCAAAAAAGGAACTTTGAAACAACACACGTTTCCCGCCGTAAGCGTGAGACTTTGCACTCTGCATCCGACGCCCCCGGCTCGACTTGTGGAGAACAAACACCACAGGGAGGACTCCCCAGCGACTACGAGACCGTGAGTAGCCAGAGTTGACCCCCCTGAGCCCCCACAGCGACGCCTGCAGAGGGAATCCCGAGGCTCCCCCTGACCGCGACTGCCTGCTTCAAAGACCCGACGCCTGGTAAAGACACTGCACCCGCAGCCCCCAGGACCTGAAGGATCCGACCTCCAGTGCAGGAGCGACCCCCAGGTGGCCCTCTTCCTTGCCCAGGTGGTGGCTACACCGAGGAGCCCCCCCCTTGCCTGCCTGCATCGCTGAAGAGACCCCTTGGTCTCCCATTGAAACCTATTGCGAACCCGACGCCTGTTTGCACACTGCACCCGGCTGCCCCCGTGCCGCTGAGGGTGTACTTTCTGTGCTGACTTTTGTCCTCCCCCCCCCCCCCCCCCAGTGCCCTACAAAACCCTCCTGGTCTGCCCTCCGAAGACACGGGTACTTACCTGCTGGCAGACTGGAACCGGGGCACCCCCTTCTCCAATGAAGCCTTTGCGTTTTGGGCACCACTTTGACCTCTGCACCTGACCGACCCTGAACGGCTGGTGTGGTAACTTTGGGGTTGCCCTGAACCCCCAACGGTGGGCTACCTTGGGCCCAACTTTGAACCCTGTAGGTGGTTTACTTACCTGCAAATCTAACAAACACTTACCTCCCCCAGGAACTGTTGAAAATTGCACTGTCTAGTTTTAAAATAGCTATTTGCCATTTGTGTGAAAACAGTATATGCTATTTTGCTAATTCAAAGTTCCTAGAGTTCCTAAGTGAAATACCTTTCATTTAAAGTATTGTTTGTAAATCTTGAACCTGTGGTTCTTAAAATAAACTAAGAAAATATATTTTTAAATATAAAATCCTATTGGCCTGGAGTAAGTCTTTGAGTGTGTGTTCCTCATTTATTGCCTGTGTGTGTACAACAAATGCTTAACACTACCCTCTGATAAGCCTACTGCTCGACCACACTACCACAAAATAGAGCATTAGAATTATCTATTTTTGCCACTATCTTACCTCTAAAGGGAACCCTTGGACTCTGTGCACACTATTTCTTACTTTGAAATAGTATATACAGAGCCAACTTCCTACACTCCCCCTTTGGAAATAGGTGTTACAGGCTGAGGAGGGGTAGCCTCCCCAGCCCCTGGAAATGCTTTGAAGGGCACAGATGGTGCCCTCCTTGCATAAGCCAGTCTACACCGGTTCAGGGACCCCTTGCCCCCTGCTCTGGCATGAAACTGGATAAAGGAAAGGGGAGTGAACACTCCCCTGTCCATCACCACCCTAGGGGTGGTGCCCAGAGCTCCTCCTGTGTGTTCCCGACTTCAGCCATCTTGCTTTGCAAGGTATGGGGGCACTTTGGACAGCTCTAACTGGCCAATGCCAGCCGGTGATGTCCGAGACCCCTCCTGATAGGTCCCACCCAATAAGGTAGCCTATCCCTCTCTCAGGGCTATTTAGGTTTTCGCCTGTGGGTTCTCTTCAGATTCTGCTTGCAGGTTTCCTTCAGGAATCCTCTGCAACTAATACTAATTTATCCTCTGACCTCGGATCAACCGCAGCCTGCTTCAGGAACTGCTGTAACAGCAACAAAGTAGCCAGAAAGGACACTTTTCCTTTGCTACTTCAGCTCCAGCAAGCAACTGCAACAGTTTCCAAGGTGTGCACACTCTGAGGACTCCCTGTCTTCATCCCGCACCAGAAGGACCAAAGAAATCTCCTGTGGGGTGACGGAGTCACTCCCCTGCTCACGCAGGCACCGTATAAGATGACGACCTGTACCCTTGGACTCGTCTCACAGCGTTGAGCATGCTCCTAAGGACAAAGAAGGTGTGGACCCCATCGACATAGACTGTCCTGAGGTCCTGCTGACGCAATTTGGAGGAGGTAAGACCTTGCCTTCCCTGAGAGCGATGGTATCGCTGTGTACTGCATCTTCTTCACCTCCTGAGGCCTCTGTGCACTTTTTGCAAAATTCCTTCATGCACAGCCTGGCCCAGGTCCCCAGCACTCCTTACTGCGACGCTCAACTCGCTGAGTTGTTCTCCGGCGGCGTGGGACCTTCCTTTGTTGTGCTGCACCAACCACGTTTTGCACCTTCTCTGTCCCCTGGTCCTGGGATTCCCGTGGATGCTGCCTGGCATCCTGAGGGATCTCTGAAGTGCTGAGCCCCCTCTTCCTCCTCACAGAGTTGAGGCCCCCAGGTCCCTCCTGGGTCCAGCCAGCGACATTTTGACGCAAAACACATATTTGTCATAACCAAGGCTTGTAGGTGACTTCCGGCACGAAATCATGTCTGCATCCATCTTCACGTCGTGGGGCATCTTTTGCATCACGCTGGAACCCGCTGGTATCTTCTTAGGGTGCATTCCTGCAGTATTCGACTAACCGGGGACTCTTCTTTTGCACCCTCTTCAGGGTAGGGGCTCCAGTCCTTCCTGGAACTTTTTTCGACTTCTGGACTTTTTCCCCTTATTTTGCAGGTCTTCAGGTCCAGGAATCCAGCAGTTGTTTTTTTCAGACTTGGTTGGTTACTGCAGTAATCCATATCACGAGGTGGTGTGTCCTAAGGAAACTTGCAGTACTTTACTCCTGCTTTTCTGGGCTTTGGGGTTGGTTAATTTACTTACCTTTACTGTAGTCTTACTCTCCCAGCGATTCTGCACACACTACACTTGTCCGGGGGGAATTCATGATTCGCATTCCAGTTTCTTAATATATGGTTTGTGTTGCTCCTATACCTATTTTCTCCAATTGCATTCTATAGCATTTCCTATTGTTCGCACTATCCTATCACTAATTACTTTTCTAATTTTGGTGTCTAGTGTATATATTGTGTATAATACTTACCTTCAGAAGGAGTATTGTCTCTAACATATTATTGGTACTGTCAACCAAATAAATACCTTTATTTTTGGTAACACTGAGTATTGTCTTTACTTGTGTATAAGTACTGTGTAACTATTAGTGGTATTGCATGAGCTTTGCTTGTCTCCTAGTTCAGCCTAAGCTACTCTGCTGTAGCTACCTCTATCAGTCTAAGCTGCTAGCACACTACTACATTTCACTAATAAGGGATAACTGGACCTGGTATAAGGTGTATGTACCCAAGGTACCCACTACAAACCAGGCCAGCCTCCTACACCATATCAATCTTCTGGAGCTCCGAGCGATTCGACTAGCATTGAAAGCATTTCTTCCCTCCCTCAAGGGGAACGCAGTGCAGGTGTTCACAGACAACACCACCGCCATGTGGTATTGCAACAAACAAGACGGAGTGGGGTTGTGGACTCTTCGTCAAGAGGCTGTTCGTCTCTGGACTTGGCTGGAAAATCAGGGTATTTCCTGGTTATTCAACACCTGGCAGGCTCCTTGAATGCCAGAGCAGACAAACTCAGCTGACGATGCATGGTCGATCACGAATGGCATCTCAATCCGGAGGTGGCGCAAGGTCTCTTCCTGCAGTGGGGAGAACCTTGGTTAGACTTGTTTGCCTCTGTAGAGAATGCGCAATGTCAGGTGTTTTGCACATTGGAGTTTCCAAGGCGGCACTCGCTTGGCAACGCTTTTCGTCGCGAGTGGAACTCAGGCCTCCTGTACGCCTTCCCGCCAATACCACTTCTGCCCAGAGTTCTGAAGAAGAGCAGGCAAGACCGGGCCCAAGTAATACTGGGGGCTCAGGACTGGGCATAGATAGCCTGGTATCCCGAACTCTTGAACATGGCCATAGCTCCTCCGATCAGACTGCCTCTTCGGGAGTATGGTCTGTCGCAGCGGCAGGGGAAGGTCCTCCACCCGAACCTGTCAACTCTGCATCTTCTTGCGTGGAGACTGAGTGGCGACAGTTGACCTCTTTCGACTTGCCACCCGTAGTCTGTGACGTTATCTTGGCAGCCAGGCGTCCCTCAACCAAAACTGTATATGCCTGTCATTGGAAGACATTTGTGGCATGGTGCATCGTCAATTCTTTCGATCCTCTATCTGCTCCTCTCTCTCAGGTCCTTCTCTTTATTCTCTCCCTTGCTCGGCAGGGTTCCACCTTGGGCACTCTTAAGGGATATCTCTCTGCTATTTCTGCTTTCTTAAGGTTACCTGATCAGCCTTCTTTATTTAAATCTTCCATAGTTGGGAGGTTTCTTAAAGGCCTCTCAAATCTTTTTCCTCCTATCCCATTCATCATGCCCCAATGGGATCTCAATGAGGTCTTACCTTATGGGTACCCTGTTTGAACCGCTCCACAACTGTCCTCCAAGGCTCTTAACTATAAAGACTGTCTTTCCTGTTGCCATTACTTCTGCCCGCAGAGTTAGTGAACTCCAGGCTCTGTCATCTAAGCCATCTTTTCTTGCCATACACCCTGACAAAGTGGTGGTTCGCACAAGGGCTTTTTTTCTACCCAAGGTAGTGACACCTTTCCATGTCGGACAGTCCATCACCTTGCCTACCTTTTATTCACCCCCACATCCCTCTCATGAAGAGGGGAGACTCCGTCTGGACCCAAAAAGAGTGTTGGCGTTCTATCTTGATCATGCCAAAGACTTTTGTGTGGACGATCAACTCTTTGTGGGATATGTGGGTGCAAAGAAGGGGAAGGCGGTGCAGAAGAGGACCATTTCAAGATAGGTACTCTTATGCATCAAAATGCGCTACGCTCTGGCTAAAAAGCAACACCCTGAAGGTTTGAGAGCTCACAAAGCTACTGCTGCTACCACAGCGTTGGCACGGGCATTCCAGTCCTGGATATTTGTCAGGTAGCAACGTAGGCATCTGTGCACACTTTTACCAAGCATTACTGCCTGGACAATCTGGTCAGAACGGACAGCTACTTTGGTTGTTCGGTCCTGCAGGACTTTTTGGTGTGATCTTAGTTTGCAGGCCTGCCACCAGGGGTGGTATTGTACAGGTATCTATTCAAAGGTAAGGAATCTGCAACTAGAAGTCTCTATCACATGTACAAGTTACTTACCTTCGGTAACAAAATATCTGGTAGAGACATATTCTAGTTGCAGATTCCTTACCCACCCGCCCATCCTCCCCGCACTACAAACTGATTTCAAGGGACAGGAACTTTACCTTGAGGGCCCTAGTTTTGGCGCACCACTCTGTGTTCTTCATGGCTCCACCCTACTGGTGTGGAAAATTGTGAAAAGAAACTGATGTCAGTGCGCTGGGTTTGCGTCTGTATACCACCGCAATGCCATCACGGCGAGCACGACACCAACGATGCCTGCGGAGTCGACCGACACCACCTTATGGTGCGCAGAGGTACTGCTCGAAGAAAAATTCTCCGGATCCAGTCTGACGCCTGGGGAAATTCAAAGGTAAAGAATCTGCAACTAGAATGCATCTCTACCAGATATTTTGTTACCGAAGGTAAGTAACTTGTACTTCAAATCAATGTTCTATACCTACCTGCGTGAAGTACCTTACAAATTAGGTGCTTTTCTAACATTTGAACCATCTTGTGGTTCTTAAAATAAATTAAGAAAATATTTTTTTCTATATAAAAACCTATTGGCCTGGAGTAAGTCTTTGAGTGTGTGATCCTCATTAATTGACTGTGTGTGTGTGTGTGTGTGTGTACAACAAATGCTTAACACTACCCTCTGATAAGCCTACCGCTCGACCGCACTACCACAAAATAGAGCAATTTTGCCACTATCAACCTCTAAGGAGAACCCTTTGACTCTATGCACACTATCTCTCACTTTGAGATAGTATATACAGAGCCAGCTTCCTACATGGGGTCACTTCAGCTATGGTCACCTTAGGGGTGGACCTGGCTGAAGGGGTGACTCCTCCTTGTTTTTCTCATTATCTCCCCTGACTAGCTGCCAAAAGTGGGGGCTGTGTCCAGGCGTCGGGCATCTTCACTAGCTGGAGTGCCCTGGGGCATTGCATCACGGTGCTTGGAGTTACAGACCCTGCAAGGGGGAGGTATGAAGCACCTCCACCCAGTGCAGGCTTTATTTCTGGCCTCAGAGAGAACAAAGGCTCTCACTACAGGGGGTCAGAAACTCGTCTCTCAGTGGTAGGCTGGCACAGACCAGTCAGTCCTGCACAGAAGGATTGGGTAAAATACAGGGCCCATCTCTAAGATGCCCTCTGTGTAAATTTTTTTAGGAAACCCAACACTGGCATCAGTGTGGTTTTATTATTCCGAGAAGTTTGGTACCAAACTTCCCAGCATTCAGTGTAGCCATTATGGAACTGTGGAGTTCGTTTTGACAAACTCCCAGACCATATACTTAATATGGCCACACTGTACTAACAATATCTAAGAGTGGACTTAGATATTGTAGGGGCATATTGCTCATGCAGCTATGCCCTCACCTGTGGTATAGTGCACCCTGCCTTAGGGCTTTAAGGCCTGCTAGAGGGGTGGCATGGTATCCTGAGCGGGATGCCATGTCGACTTTGCCCTTTTCCCCCCACCAACACACATAATCTGCAATGGCAGTGTGCATGTGTTGGGTGAGGGGTCCCTTGGGGTGGCACAACACATGCTGCAGCCCTTAAGTACCTTCCCTGGTCACAGGGCCTTTGGTACCTCTGCTACCTTTTACATGGGACTTATTTATCTGTGTGCCAGGGGTGGAAATAATGGTACATTTATAATGAAAGAACATTGGTGCTGGGGCCTGGTTAGCAGGGTCCCAGTACACATCACAGTCAAGTCAGCATCAATATCAGGCAAAAAGTGGGGGGTAACTGCAACAAGGAGCCATTTTCCTCCACATAGCAGAAGCAGTCGGAGCCCCCTCAAGCAACCCACTGGCAGCAGCACAGTAAGTTGCAATGCGTCCTAGTCAGCACACCGGAAGAGGAGTCTCACGTCGCTGGAGCAGTAGAGAGGAAACTGTGCTTTGCATGATAAAGTGCTGGGGGCAAGGGCTACTTGGAGCCTGAAGATCCCTTGGAGCAGGAGCAAACAAGCCTTGGTAGCTGCAAGAGTTGCGGTGCACAAGGGTACTCTCTTGCAAGGAGAAGCAAGGGCTTACCATCTCCCAAATTGGTCAGCTGGCAGACAGGACCAAGGGGACCACTTCAGACTACCACCTGTAATGCAGGATCCATGCGGTTCTAGATGAGAGCAGATCAACCCAGCCTGTCGTCCTCCTTCACTCCAAGGGAGATTCCTTCTTACTTAGTGCAGGCTGAAGCCTCACCGACCTCTGAGGATGCACAGCAAGAGAAATGTTGCAGTTGCTGTAAGAACCTGGAGAAACAATATTCAAAGCAAAATCGTCGCCGGAGTTGGAGCTTGCCAGTTCCTGAAGTGTCCACTTGCAGTTCCAGTGGCCAGAAGATGAAGTAAATGATGCAGAGGAGTCCTGGTGGAATCTTGCATGTCGTTTCGGGGGACCTACCCTAAAGGGAGTCCCTAAATAGCCCTAAAAGGGGGTTTGGTGACCTAGTGAGGTGACCACCTATCAGGAGGGGTCTGTAACGTCACCTGCCTGACCTGGCCACTCAGATGCTCCCACGGGCCACTGCACATCTTGGTTTCTAGATGGCAGAATCAAGGGGGCACCTAGAGGAGCTCTGGGCACCACCCCTGGGGTGGTGATGGACATGGGAGTAGTCACTCCCCCTTTCTTTTGTCCAGTTTCATGCCAGAGCAGGGACCCGGGGTCCCTGGACTGGTGCAGACCTGTTTATGCAAGGAGGGCACCAAATCTGCCCTTCAAGGCATACCAGTGGCTTGGGGAGACCATCCCTCCAAAGCCTTGTAACACCTGTTTAGAAGGGAGAGGGGGGTTGCCTCCCTCTCCCACAGGAAATCATTTGTTCTGCCTTCCCCTGCCTGGGCTGGTCAAGCAGTAGGAGGGCATAAACCAGTCTGAGGGGAGGCAGCACCACAAGCTGCCCGGAAACCCCCAGAAGATTGGTAGGAGCAATGTTGGCGGGGGGGTCCTCTGAGGAAACCCCGAAGTGCATGGAATCATACAAGCAATACTGGCAACAGTATTGGGGTATGATTCCAACAGATTTGATATCAAACATGCTCAGGTTCGGAGTTACTATTATGTAGCTTGACACCTGTGTCCTGTACACGGGTAAAATGGCTTCCCCGCACTTACGAATTCCAGGAAAATGGAGCTGGAGTTTCTAGGGGCCCCTCTGCTCATTCAGGGGTACTCTCACACACTGGGACCTGCAGCCTGCCCTGCCCTCTAGTCTAGGAGGGCCTACCATAGGGGTGATTTAGTGACCTGTGGTGAAGGGGTGCATGCACCTTTTCACTCAGGCTGGAATGGCAGGCCTGCAGACGTATTTTTCCATGGGCTCCCATGGGTGACACAATACATGCTGCAGCCCATGGGGAACCCCGTGTGCCCCAATGCCCTGGGTGAATTTGTAAGTGACACCCGTAGGAAGCTGGCCTGGTGTGTGGTGGACACCTATGGTGTTATCACTCTATACCAGCTCCAGGTATTCCCTATTAGTGAAGTGTACGCAGTGTCTAGAAAGCCAGGACTCTCTAGAGGTATCTGTGTACGAGCAGCCAAGACTTATCTAGGAGACATGCAAAACTGTTGCAATACTACTATAGTCACACAGCACTATCACACATGAAAGAACCACACATTATTATAAAAATAAAGGTACTTTATTAGGGTAACACAAATAATAGAATACTACTAGGCAGCCCCCCGCCCTCCAACTGAAGGTAAGTAAACACACTAGTTATATACACATTAGCAATCAGTAAGGAGTATAAAAGCAGCAAGCATTGGCAAAAGTATTAGAAATTAGTGAGGGCCCTAGGGTGGGACCAAACCATATACTAAAAGTGAAATGCAAGATACAGTCCCCACCCAAGGATGTGGAATCGTAAGAGGGGAGCTGGAGGAACTAGGAACCCCAAGAGGTGAGTACCAGAGAGACCTCCAGCGACCAGGATGGCAGAGGTAAGTACTTGGTTTTCCCCAGAACCAACAGGCGGACTCTGGAAAAAGATTTTGCAAGACCCAGACCAGACTGGAAGAAACCAAAGGTGGATTCTGGCAGAAGAGGACCTGCAAAGGAAGGGGACCAAGTCCAGTTCATGATGGAGTGTCCGGTCATGGCAGGAGCCACTACCCACCCTTCTGTGGGACTAGGTCGAAGGGGGACGGAGACGGCCAGCTGTGCAGCACAGGCAATGAAGAGGAGCCCCAGAAGTGATGCAGATGGTGTCCCACATTGGCTGTCAGGTTGCAGTTGGTTAGTGGTGTAGGAAAACCACCAACAAGTCTTGGCAAATGCAGGAGAAGAAAAATAAGAGTTGCAAGGCTGAAGAGGACCAGCGAGGTCTAGGCAACTCGACCCTTGGAGAGGAGTCTTAAGTCACCCTCAGAAGTCGGGAGAGCCAACAAAAGCGATTGCAGCCCACACAGGCAAGCTACTGGCAGCAGGCACAGCAAGTTGCAGTGAGGCTCACACAGCACACCTGAAGAGGAGTCTTATGTCACTGTAGCAGCAGAGAGGAGACTGTGCTTTGCAGGAAGAGGTGCTAGGGGCCAGGACTAAACGGAGCCTGTAGATCCCTTGGAACAGGCGGAAACAAGCCTTGGTAGCGCTGCAAGAGTCGTGGTGCACAGGGGTGATGTCCTGCAAGGAGAGGCAAGGGCTTACCTTCTCCAAAGTTGGACAGCTGGTAGAGAGGTCCAAGGGGACCACTCCAGACCACCACCTGTGATGCAGGGAGGGCACCAAATGTGCCCGTCAAAGCATACCTGTGGCTCAGGGAAGCTACCCCTCCCAAGCCATGTAATACCTATTTCCAAGGGGAAGGATGTTGCCTTCCTCTCCCACAGGAAATCCTTTGTTCTGCCTTACTCTGCACGAGCTGGTCAAGCCACAGGAGGGCAAAATCCTGTCTGAGGGGCAGCAGCAGTGCGGGCTGCCCGGAAAACCCCGGAATACTGGTAGCAGTAGTGCTGGAGGTCCAATATGGAGCCCCCAGAGTGCGTGCAATCATACACCAATACTGGCAATAGTATTGGGGTATGATTCTGACATGTTTGATAGCAAACATGTCCAGGTTCAGAGTTAACCCCAGCACTTAAAGTCCAGTGGTATGGGGCTGGGGTTTGTAGGGACACCTCTGCTTATGCAGTGGTGCCCTCACACACAAGGGCCTGCACCTTGCCCTTTGGGCAGGGAGGGCCTACCATAGGGGTAACTTAGAGTAACTTGGTGCAGTGATATGTTGTGAAAGGGTGCATGCACCTTTTCACGCAGGCTTCAATGGCAGGCCTTCAGTCGCATTTTGCATGGGCTTCCATGGGTGCTGTAAGGAAATGCCTCCTTGGCATGGTTACACCTTAACTTTTTGCCTTTGCTGATGCTACGTTTTGATTGCAAGTGCGCTGGGACCCTGCTAACCAGGCCCCAGCACCAGTGTTCTTTCCCTAAACTGAACCTTTGTCTCCACAATTGGCACAACCCTGGCACTCAGGTAAGTCCGTTGTAACTGGTACCCCTGGTACCCAGGGCCCTGATGCCAGGGAAGGTCTCTAAGGGCTGCAGCATGTCTTAGACCACCCTGGGAACCCCTCACTCAGCACAGGCACCCTGCCTCACAGCTTGTGTGTGCTGGTGGGAAGAAAAAGACTAAGTCGACATGGCACTCCCCTCAGAGTGCCATGCCAACCTCACACTGCCTGTGGCATAGGTAAGTCACACGTCTAGCAGGCCTCACAGCCCTAAGGCAGGGTGCACTGTACCACAGGTGAGGGCATAAGTGCATGAGCACTATGCCCCTACAGTGTCTAAGCAAAACCTTAGACATTGTAAGTGCAGGGTAGCCATAAGAGTATATGGTCTGGGAGCTTGTCAAACACGAACTCCACAGTTCCATAATGGCTACACTGAAATCTGGGAAGTTTGGTATCAAACTTCTCAGCACAATAAATGCACACTGATGCCAGTGTGCCATTTATTGTAACATACACCCAGAGGGCATCTTAGAGATGCCCCCTGAATACCAATCCGACTTCTAGTGTGGGCTGAACAGTTTCTGCCAGTCTGCCACACACCAGACATGTTGCTCGTCACATGAGGAAGAGTGCCTTTGTCACTCTGTGGCCAGGAACAACGCCTGTACTGGGTGGAGGTGCCTCAAAGGCTTACCCCTTTTGTTACAGCGCCCCAGGGCATCCCAGCTAGTGGAGATGCCCTACCGGCCTGTCTACAACTTCGAAAACCTGCAACCAGCGACGCATCCGACAGGGACCAGCGACCTCTGAAGCCTCAGAGGACTGCCCTGGACTAAAGGACCAAGAAACTCCAGTGAACAACGGCCCTGTTCAAAACCAGTTCAAAACCAGCTACTTCTTTGCAACAAAGAAGCAACTTTCAAAGACTGCACGTTTCCCGCCGGAAGCGTGAGACTCCACACTCTGCATCCAACGCCCCCGGCTTGAGATCCAGAGAACAAACACCACAGGGAGGACTCCCCGGCGAGTCAGTAGCCAGAGATGACCCCCCTGAACCCCCACAGCGACACCTTCAGAGAGAATCCAGAGGCTCCCCCTGACCGCGACTGCCTGTAACAAGGGACCCAACGCCTGGAACCAACACTGCACCCGCTGACCCCAGGACCTGAAGGAACTGAACCTCAGTGCAGGAGTGACCCCCAGGCGACCCTCTACCTAGCCCAGGTGGTGGCTGTCCCGAGAAGCCCGCCCCCCCAGTGCCTGCCTGCACCGCTAGAGTGACCCCCGGGTCCCTCCATTGATTCTAATATAAAACCTGACGCCTGCTTTGCACACTGCACCCGCCCGCCCCTGTGCCGCTGAGGGTGTGTTTTGTGTGCCTAGATGTCAAACCCCCCCCCCCCCAGACACGGGTTCTGACCTGCTGGCAGACTGGTACCAGAGCACCCCTGTTCTCAATAGGCGCCTATGTGTTTTGGGTACCTCTTTGACCTCTGCACCTGACCGGCCCTGAGCTGCTGGTGTGGTAACTTTGGGGTTGCCTTGAACCCCCAATGGTGGGCTGCCTATGCCCCAGAACTGAGACTTGTAAGTGTTTCACTTGCCTCCTAATCTAACCTTTACTTACCTCCGCCAGGAACTGTTGATTTTTGCACTGTGTCCACTTTGAAAATAGCTTATTGCCAATTTTACAAAGACTGTATATGATATTGCTTTTATTCAAAGTGCCTAAAGTATCTAAGTGAAGTACCTTGCATTTAATGTGTTTACTGCAAATCTTGAACGTGTGGTTCTTTAAAAAAAACTAAAAGAAGATATTTTTCAATATAAAAACCTATTGGCCTGGAGTAAGAATTTGAGTGTGTGTTCCTCATTTATTGCCTGTGTGTGTAACAATAAATGCTTAACACTACCCTCTGATAAGCCTACTGCTCGACCACACTACCACAAAATAGAGCATTCGAATGATCTACTTTTGCCACTATCTTACGTCTACGGGGAACCCTTGGACTCTGTGCACACTATTTCTTACTTTGAAATAGTATATACAGAGCCTACTTCCTACCAGTGCACAATACATGCTGTAGGCCATGGGGAACCCCTGGTGTCCCAATGCCCTGGATACCTTAGTACCTTATGCTAGGGTCTTATAAGGGGGCACAAGTATGTCAATCGTGGGGGTGTACAAAGTCCTAGGAAACCAAATTTATAGGGAGAGAGCATAATCACTGGGGTCCTGGTTAGCTGGATCCCAGTGAGAACAGTCTAAGCACACTTATAGTTGGTGAAAAGTGGGGATAACCATGACAAAAAGAGGGTCCTTTCAGTTCACCGTGCTCCCCTTCTGCCTTCCCTGCGCCCCTCAGGGGTTCACGAAAGTGATAGCCGTGGTCGCAAATCATCTGCTCCAGCTAGAGATTTCAGTCTTCTACCTCGACGACTGGCTGTTGAAGACGGGCCAGCCCCAAGTTTTTGTCTCCCACCTCCAGACTATGGCAAAGCTCCTGCATTCTCTGGGGTTCACTATAAACGTGCTGCCATCACAACGGACTCCCTCTGGTCACAGTGCAGTTTTGGGCCTATCCTCCAAAGCAGCGAGTCCAGGATATTCAGGCTATGATATTGATTTTTCAGCCTCTATCCTAGTCTTCGGTGAGAATGACTGAGTCTGCTGGGCCTCCTGCATCCTGCTGTTCACACATGCCAAATGACATATGCGGGCTCTGCAGTGGGTCCTTAAGTTCCAGTGGGCGCAGCATCAGGGGAATCTCTCTGACATGGTCCAGATCTTGGAGGTAACTGTGCAAAATCTGCAGTGGTGGCTAACGAACCAAGATTGGATAAGAGGCAGATCCCTCTCCCAACCAGATGAGACAGTAGTGACAGATGCGTCACTACTGTGATGAAGGTGCCACATGAGAGGTGGAAATCGGAGGCATCCGGTCTCCAGACATGTCCAGAGACGCAGGCCCTCTTGACAAAGGGACAACAACCCCACCCCGCCTGGTCTCCAACAGAGTCCGGGATCCATATCAACCTTCTGGAGCTCATGGCGCTCAGACTTGCATTGAAGGCATTCCTTCCCTCTCTCAAGGTGAAGGTGTTAATGGACAACACCACTTCCATGTGGTACTGCTACAGGCAGTGTTGGATGGGGTCGTACGACCTTTGTCAGTAGGCCCTGCATCTCTGGACATAGCTGAAACATCAGAGCATTTCCCTGGTGGTTCAACTCTCTGAACGCCAGAGCAGACAAACTCAGCCATCTATGCATGGTCAATCGCAAAGCGCGTCTCCATCCGAGGTGGGGCAAGGTTTTTTTCAGCAGTGGGGAGAGCCTTGGTTAGATCTGTTTGCCTCTGCATAGAATGCACAATGCCAGCTGTTGTGCGCATTAGAGTTTCCAAGGCGGCACTCGCCCAGCTACGCTTTTCGTCTCGGATCTAACTCGGGCCTCCTGTACACCTTTCTGCCAATACCACTTCTGCCCAGAGTTCTCAAGAAGATCAAGAACGTCTGGCCCTAAGTAATTCTTGTGGCTCTGGATTGGGCACAGAGACTGATATCCCAAGCTTCTGAGAATGGCCATCGATTCACCACTCCGACTGCCTTTTCGGGAGGTTCTTCTGTCGCAGCAGCAGAGGAGGGTTCTTCACCCGAACCTGTCCAGTCGCTGTCTTCTTGTGTGGAGATTGAGCAGCGGTAATTGACAGCTTTCAACCTACTGCCTGAAGTCTGTGATGTCTGTGCCGCAGGGACGGCTACTTTCGCTGTTCGGTCCTGCAAGACTTTCTAGTATGATCTTGCTTGGCAATCCCTCCTCCGAGGATGGTATTGCTTGGGTTTCTATTCTAAAGGGGAAAATCTGCAACTAGAAGTTTCTGGTAGAGACAAATTCTAGCTGCAGATTCCTTACTGACCCACCCATCCTCCCTGCTCTGCGAACTGATTTCTAGGAACAGAGATTCCCTTTTAGGGCCCTACTTCTGGTGCAACAGTCTTTTCTTCTTCTTGGGTCCACGCTTCTGGTGTGGAAAGTCATGAAAAGAACCTGACGTCAGCGCGCTGGCATCGCACCTGTATACGATTGCAACGTCATCACAGTGATCATGACGGCAACAGTAGACGCAAAGCTGACAGACGCCACCTGACAGTCCACAAGGGTACTGCTTGAAGAAAAATGTCCAGATCGAGTCTGACGTCTGGGCAGTTACGGCTGGCGACAGGACAAAGTGGCGGGGGTGTACAAAACTAAAACATCTGATCTCTCCAACCTGGCAACACAGTGCCGGGTTGGAGTGAGCTCATTGAGCATGTATGGATGGCCGTCCAAACACACATGCGCACTGAGGGTAGTGCACACCACACCACTCCCCTCCATGTCCATGGCTGTCACCCCCCCATGGCCCGGCCCCTTTAAAAATTTATTTATTTTTCAATTTTTGCAGCTGCTGGTGTGTGGGGGGGTTGGGTGTGGGTGGGGAGGGGGTGACTCTGCTGAGGAGCCGCCGCTGCATCTGGGGGAAATTCTGAGATAAGCAATCTGCAACTAGAATGTCTCTACCAGATAACTTGCTCATTAGGGCACGAGTTATGGTTACTTGGAATAACTCTAACAATAAAAGCTGAATTTCTCTGGTTTTGTACATGTAAAATCTGAACCTAACTATAATGTCCATCTGTTTTTTTTTTTGTGTGTGTGTGTATAAATATATATATATGTATATATGTTCGGTGGCATGTGTAGCTGCAGATACACATACTGTGCATTATACTTATGCCATCTAGTGTTAGGCTCGGAGTGTTACAAGTTGTTTTTCTTCAAAGAAGTGTTTTCGAGTCACGGGATCGGTACCGTCTGAGTAGACAACTTTACTCGCCCTTCAGGCCTAGTCGGGCCAACCGCGTTGAAGCCTCATGGATCAGACTCCATTCCGATTCTGTCCTCTGTGCCACGCAATATTCCCTTATACAGACCAACATCTCGTCTGTAATCTTTGCCTTTCCCCAGATCATCGGGAAGAAAATTGTGAGGCCTGTCGATCCTTCCGGTCCAAAAAGACGCTTCGAGACAGGAGGGCACGAAGACTCAAGATGGTGTCCAGAAGCCCTGAACATCTCGACCTGGAGGAGGAAGAGATCATGCAGACAGCAGTCTCCGTCCGATGTTACGACTCCGACCAAGAATCTGAGGATGACAGACTTGTCATGGCAGGACAGCATGTGAGTACGCCTGCCCCTGTACCATCACAAAGACACAAGCATAAGGCCTTGGGTACGCCACTGCCGGAAGGCCATGACTTCGCCTGGAAAAAGACATCCGGTGACCAAACTGCCAGTTCTTCACCGAAAATGGCCACTCCTCCAAAACCATCAGAGTCGATAAAAGGCTCCGTGTCCGACTTGAGTAAACACCAGTTTTCGGAGTAAAAAATTCGGAAATCCCTTTCAGAGCCAAGAACATCCACTACACCATCATTTTCGATACCGAAAAAGCCGGCTTCGGAACCGAAAAGAGCAGGATACACAGAGGAGCATGGACTTTCAAAGAGACTAAAAGAAAGCCACAAAACCTCTGAAGAGGAGACTCAAGTACAGCCAATACTTGAAGTAATGGATGAGAGGCAAGCCAGGATTCATATCCACAAGGAAACCGGCAGAATCCTAACAGCACCTCCTCTAAAACCTAGGAGGAAATTAGCCTTTCAGGAGGAATTGGACACTATGCAGCCTCCAGCTAAAGTGCCAAAACCAAAGGAGAGAGCACCACCTCCTCAGTTTTCTTCTCCTCATTCTCCTCCTCACTCTCCACACCTGCAAACCTCTCCTCCTACCAGTCATACACCAGTGCAGTCACCATCACATTTGTTTTTCCCAACAGGACAATGTAGATCCATGGGATCTTTATGATCCAGATCCCATTCCCAACAACCCGGACTGCTGTCCCTCTAAACCTTCACCACCTGAGGATAGAACGGTGTACAATCAGGATTTAGCTAGGGCTGCAGCATACCATGGTGTCACCATGCACACTGAACCGTTGGAGGAGGATTTTTTGTTTAATACTCTCTCCTCCACACATTCAAAATACCAGTTGCTTCCCATGCTCCCGGGCATGCTAAAACAAGCTGATCAAATATTTAGTGAGCGAGTTGAAGCAAGGATAGAAAAAGGGCAAACTCAGTGTCATCAGGTGATGCACCCCCACCAGACAAAGAAAGCAGGAAGTTTGATGCTGCAGGGAAGAGAGTTGCATCCCAGGCAGTGAATCACTGGAGGATAGCCAACTCACAGGCGTTGTTAGCTAGATACGACAGGGCCCATTGGGATGAGGTGCAAGACATAATTCAGCATTACCCCAAAGAACATCAAAAAAGGGCACAGCAAACGGTGGAGGAAAGGCAAGCCATCATCAATAATCAGATTAGGTCTGCCCTAGACGCAGCAGACACAGCTGCAAGGAGTATCAACACGGCTGTGACAATAAGGAGGCATGCATGGCTCAGGTCCTAGGGTCTTAAACCTGAAATCCAGCAAGCGGTGTTAAATATGCCGTTCAATAAAAAACAACTTTTCGGCCCAAGTTGACTCTGCAATTTAGAAATTGCGCAAAGATTCAGACACCGCAAAAGCCATGGGTGCACTATACACCACACCATACAGGGGATCCTTTCGGAAACCTCAGTTTAGAGGTGGATTTAGAGCTCAAACAGCAGAGGCATCCACATCACAGGCAAACCAACCACAATACCAACGAGGTGGTTTTAGGGGCACATATAGGGGCAGTATCCCAAAAATAGCGGGAAGTTTCAAACTTCTAAACAAACTCCACAGCACCCTAAGCAGTGACTTGGCTCATCCTCTTCCACTTCACACTTCTCCTGTGGGGGGAAGACTGCATCAGTTCCACACCAGTTGGCAAAACATTACCACAGACAATTGGGTACTATTAATTATCCGCAATTATTTTTGCCTAGAATTGATACAAACTCGCCCAATCATTCCACCAAAACAACACAACTTATCCACAGAACACATCAGTCTGTTACAGGAAGAAGTCAAATCTCTATTACTCAAACAAGCAATAGAAACAATCCCACAAGATCAACTAGGGACAGGAGTTTATTCTTATTCCCCAAAAAAAAGATGGCACTCTCAGGCCAATATTAAAACTCAGGACCCTCAATCTTTACATCCTGTCAGAACATTTTCACAGGGTAACTCTTCAAGATGTTATCGCTCTACTCCAAAAACAAGATTTCATGGCAACATTAGACCTCAAGGATGCGTATTTTCAAAAACCCATCCGTCCTGCGCACCGAAAATCTCAGGTTTGTCATTCAAGGAAAACACTATCAGTTCAAAGTGTTGCCCTTCGGGATAACAACAGCACCAAGGGTATTCACAAAATGCCTAGCGGTAGTCGCAGACTACCTAAGAAGACAGCATATACATGTCTTTCCATATCAAGACGATTGGCTAATAAAATCAAACAGTCATAGGCAGTGTCAAAAACATATGCATTACGTTATACAAACCCTGCACACGCTAGGGTTCTCAATAAATTACCAAAAATCGCATCTACAACCTGCACAAATACAACAGTATCTTGGTACAATACTAAACACTCAAAAAGCGCTACCATGTCCAAATACGCAAAGAATACAAGCATTCCAAAACACAATCACACAGATACAGACAAATCAACAGTACACTGTCAGATTTGTCATGAAAATTTTAGGGATGATGGCATCATGTATTACAATGGTTTCACACTCAAGACTAAACATGCGGCCATTACAACAGTGCCTTGCACAGCAATGGTCACAGGCACACGGTCAACTTCAAGATCTAGTGTTGATAGACCGCCAAACATGCATGTCCCTTCATTGGTGGAATTCCACAAATCTAAACAAAGGGCGGCCATTTCAAGACCCTGTGCCTCAGACCATAATTACAACAGATGCATCGATGATTGGTTGGGGAGCTCAACTCAACAATCACAACATTCAATGACAAGGGGATGCAACACACAAACAGCTACACATAAATCACTTGACGTTGTTAGCTGTCTTCCTAGCACTCAAAGCTTTTCAGCCTCTTCTCACACAGAAGAATGTCCTTATTAAAACAGACAACATGACAACCATGTATTACCTAAACAAAGAAGAAGGGACACATTCGTCCCAACTCTCCCTTCTGGCCCCAAAAATTTGGAAATGGGCAATCCACAACCAAATTCACCCGTTAGCACAATACATTCCAGGGATACACAATGAATTGGCATAAAACATAGATCTGTTCGCCACAAGTGAAAACGCAAAATGCCAAAACTTGACATCCAGACACCCACATCCCCTATCCAAGGGCAGTGCTCTGTGGATCAATTGGTCAGGGATATTTGCTTACGCTTTTCCCCGGCATGTGGCCGATACAAATTCTATGCATTATTCCGCCATCTGGTGTTGGGCTCGGAGTGTTACAAGTTGTTTTTCTTAGAAGAAGTCTTTTCGGAGTCACAGGATCGAGTGACTCCTCCTCTCGGTCATACTGCGCATGAGCATCGACTCAGTTGTTAGATTGTTTTCTTTCCTCTGTCGGGTTCAGACGTGTTTCCTCTCGCTCCAAGATTTTGAATCGAAAACTTTGGAAAACTCCCTTAGTTGTCAGTATTGTTTTGATCGCTTTTCCACCTAGCCTCGAACTGATAGTACAGTCGGAAACTAGATTTCGCCCTACTGGGTGCGTGAGCCCGCCTTGGGCCTGTTCGGGCCTACCGCATTGAAGCCTGATGGACTAGACTCTATTTCAATTTTGTCCTCGATGCCACTGCTGTACAGCACGTTTGTACGTCTGCACCTACGCCCACTTAGGAAAAAATAATCGAAGGCCTTTGGTACACCACTGCCAGAGAGCCATGGTTCGACCCGAAAAAAGACTCTCGACCGACCTTCGAGTTCAGCGTCGAAAAAGGCCACTCCTCTGTCGGTATGGGAGTCGAGTCAATCCATTAAAAGTTCTACTTTGGAGTCGAGCAAGCGTCCTCACTCCTCCGAGTCGAAGCCTCGATGCCCAGCGTCGGAGATGAAAGAACTGGCTGCATTTTTGGGACCGAAAAAGCTACCATCTTCGAAACCGTAAAAATCTTCTTATTCAGAAGAGCAAGGACTTTTGAGCTGTCTTAAACGGAGCTCAAAATCACTGCATCAGTAATCTTATAGACCTCCTGGTGAGGACACTGAGATTCAGCCTATCCTTGGGGTTATGGATGAAAGACAATCAAGGATTCACATCCATAAAGAAACTGACAGAATAGTTACTGCACCACCTCTAAAAAACAAAAGGAAGCTGGCTTTTCAAGAACAATTAGACATTGCTCAACCACCAGCAAAAATGTATAAACAGAAGGAGAAGCCAATACCTGCCCATACTTCTCCTCCTCATTAACCACAACTTTCTTTTTCGCCTACCACCTTTACCTTCACCAGCTCATTCCCAATATTCACATGGTGATACGGTTGATCCTTACAGCCCAGATCCTATTCCGGACAATGATCCTGATTTATACCCTTCTGAGCCTTCTCCACCAGAGAACACTACTGCATACATGCAGGTTGTTTCCAGGGCAGCAGCATACCACGGGGTGCTTATGCACATTGAGCCCCTGGAAGAGGATTTCTGTTTAACACTCTATCCTCCACCCACTCAAGATATCAATGCCTTCCTATGCTACCTGGCATGGTTAAAAATGCAGATCAAATATTCAGTGAGGCAGTCAAAACTAGAGTAATAACTCCACGTATTGGTAAAAAGTATAAACCTGCTCCTACAGATCCTGATTATATTACATACCACGTTCCTCCAGACTCAGTGGTAGTAAGTGCAGCTAGAAAAAGGGCTAATAGCCAGTCATCAGGGGATGCTCCTCCCCCTGATAAGGAGAGTAGGAATCTTGATGCTGCTGGCAGCAGGGTAGCCACATGTGCTGCCAACAAATGGCGAATTGCCAATTCGCAAGCCTTGCTAGCAAGGTACGATAGAGCCCACTGGGACGAGATGCAGGAACTCCTACAGCACCTCCCAAAGGAACACCAAAAAAGTGCACTGCAAATTGTGTAAGAGGGTCAGGCCATAGGCAATAATCAAATATGGTGTGCCCTTGATGGTGCAGATACAGGAGCTCGAAAGGTCAATACTGCCATTACTATACGTAGCCATACATGGCTACATTCTTCTGTTTTTAAACCAGAAATCCAGCAGGCAGTGCTCAACATGCCTTTTAATAAAAAGCAATTGTTTGGCCCTGAAGTTGATACGGCCATTAAAAAACTCAGGAAAGACTCACACTGCCAAAGCAATGGGAGCATTATATAAAACACCCTATAGAGGCTCCTTTTGCAGACAAAAATTCTGAGGAGGATTCAAGCCACAATCCACTGAGGCTTCTACCTCCCAGGCAAAGCAAGAGCAACAGCAGAACCAGATAGGGGAATTTAGAGGGTCTTACAGAGGCCAATACTTTAAAAACAGAGGCAAGTTCCAAACTTTGAAACAAGCCACTACCCCATCTAAACATTGATTTATTTGCCATCCCTCAACCCACACATCTCCTGTCGGGGGAAGAGTGCAACAATTCTACTCCCATTGGCAAAACATCACCACAGACCACTGGGTATTGTCAATTATCTGCAATGGCTTTTGCTTAGAATTGTTTTCTACCCCTCCAGACATTCCTTCACGCTACCACAAGCTGTCCCCAGAACACAATGTTCTATTACAGCAAGAAGTACAATTGCTACTACTGAAGCAAGCAATAGAATTGGTCCCACATTCTCAACAAGGAACAGGAGTATACTCCCTATGCGTCCTCATTCTCAAAAAGGATGACACCCTCAGGCCCATCCTAGACCTCAGATCCCAAAATCTATATATCCTGTCAGAACACTTTCACATGGTAACTCTGCAGGATGTCATCCCACTACCACAAAAACAAGATTACATGACTGCTGTAGACCTCAATGATGTGTATATCCATATACCCATCCATCCAGCTCACAGAAAATACCTAAGGTTTGTAATAGCAGGAAAACATTATCAATTCAAAGTTCTACCATTCAGCATAACAGCTTCAAGGGTTTTCACAAAATGTCTAGCAGTAGGGGCAGCCTACTTAAGAAGACAACACATACATGTCTTTCCATATCTAGACGATTGGCTAATAAAAATCAAGCAATTTTATACAATGCCAACAACACACTTAATATGTAATAGAGACCCTACATAACTCTAGGGTTTTCTCTCAACTACCAAAAATCTCATCTTCAGCCAGCACAGGTGCAACTTTACCTAGGTGCTATTTTAAAAACGCAAAACGCCTTAGCCTATCCAAATACACAAAGGATACAAGCCTTCCAAAATCTCTTACCACAAATGCGGCCAAACCAACAATGCACTGTAAGATTTATCATGAAACTATTAGGAATGATGGCATCCTGCACAGCAATAGTACTGCATGCAAGACTAAACATGAGGACACTACAACACTCCCTCTCACAGCAATGGTTTCAAGCATGGGGCCAATTGCAAGAGCTAGTGTTGTTGGACTGCCAAACGCACAAGTCCCTTCAATGGTGGAATCTCTTCAATTTAATGAAGGGGAGGTAATTTCAAGACGCTGAGCCTCAGACCACAATAACAACAGATGCATCGAGAATAGGTTGGGGAGCTCATCTCAACAACCTTACTATTCAAGGGGAATGGGATTCAAACAGCGAAATTTTCACATAAACCATTTAGAATTATTAGCTGTGTTTCTTGCCCGTAAAGCGGTTCAACCCTTTCTCAAACACAAGATTGTTCAGATAAAAACAGACAATATGACGACCATGTATTACTTGAAGAAACAAGGTGGGACACATTCATCTCAACTGTCCCTTTTAGCCCAAACTATATGGAAATGGGCAATTCACAGTCACATTCATCCATTAGCAGAATACATTCCAGGAATACACAATCAGCTAGCAGATCTCCTAAGCAGGACGCACCAAAAGACACACGAATGGGAAATTCACTCTCAGGTATTTCGTCAGTACTTTCAAAAGTGGGGAACACCAGAAATAGATCTATTCGCAATAAGCAAGAATGCAAAATGCCAAAACTTTGCATCCAGACACCCACATCCTCTATCCAAGGGCAATGCCTTATGGATCAACTGGTCAGGGATATTTGCTTATGCTTTTCCCCCTCTCCCACTACTTCCCTTTCTGGTCAACAAACTACGTCATACCTCTCTCACCATGATACTCATAGCCCCAACGTGGGCACGGCAACATCAGTACACGACACTCGTAGACCTGTCAGTAGTACCTCACTCCAAATTTCCAAACAGACTGGATTTGTTAACACAAAACACGGGACAATTCAGACATCCAAATCCCAGTGCTCTCAACTTAGCCATTTGGCTCCTGAAGTCTTAGAATTTAGATACTTGAAACTTCCACTAGAATGCATGGAAGTTCTCGAACAAGCATCTAAGCCTACAACTAGGCAATGCTATGCTAACAAATGGAAAATATTTCTTTAATACTGTTGATCTAAAAATACTGATCCACTTACAGCATCAATATAAGATATTGTATGCTATCTACTTCATTTGCAGAAATCAAATCTAGCTTTCTCATCCATTAAAATCCATCTTACTGCAATATCAGCATACTTGCAGACTATTCAGCATACCTCTCTTTTTAGAGTTCCAGTTATAAAAGACTTCATGGAAGGACTAAAACATATTATTTCCCCTAGAACACCACCTGTTCCTACTTGGAATCTAAATATTGTACTCACCCAATTGATGGGCCCACCTTTTGAACCCATGCAGTCTTGTGAGATTCAATTCTTAACATGGAAAGTTGTGTTCCTTGTGGCCATTACTTCATTGTGAAGAGTTAGTAAAATACAAGCATTTACTCTTGAAGAACCTTTTTTCCAAGTACACAAACATAAAGTTGTACTTGGAACAAATCCGAAATTTCTGCCAAAAGTGGTATCACCTTTTCACATAAACCAAACAGTGGAATTGCCAGTCTTCTTTCCACAGCCAGATTCAATTACAGAAAGAGCCCTCCATACTCTTGACCTTAAAGAAGCTCTAATGGACTATGTAGATAGAACCAAAGAATTCAGAAAAACAAAACAGCTTTTCGTTGCCTTTCAACAACCACATAAAGGGAATCATATCTCTAAACAAGGGTTGGCAAGATGGATTGTTAAATGTATACAAACATGTTACATTAAGGCAAAACGATAATCACACCTAAAGCACATTCCACTAATAAGAAAGGTGCATCTATGGCATTCTTAGGAAACATACCAATGGCATACTTACGTAAAGCTGCCACGTGGTCTACTCCATATACATTTACAAAGCATTATTATCAGGACCCCAGTGTCTGTGCTCGCTCTTCTAAATTTGGTTACTTGGACACCTTTTACACCCACAATTGGCATACTGGTGCACTTATGTAAGTCCCTGGTATATGGTTCTTTGTTATCCAGGGCATTGGTAAACTAGGGGTCCCCCATGGGCTGCAGCATGTATTGTGCCACCCATGCGGGCCAATGAAAACGGTGTCTGCAGTTCTGACATTCCAGCATGCGTGAAATGGTGCGTGCACCCTTTCACCACAGATATAAGGCTTGCCTTATATCCTGGTCACTGCACTTAGTGTAAGTCACCCCTTTGGAAGGCCCTTCAGCCCAAGGGCAGGATGCATGTCCCCAAGGGTGTGAGGGTACTCCTGTATGAGGAGGGTGGCCCTACAGACCCCAGGCCCTATTTTGCGGACTTTGTGAGTGCCAGGAAGCCATCTTAGGTATGTAGTGGACACTGGCCAGCACAAAATAATGTCTTCGAACCTTTTCATGCTTGGATTCAAACATTTTGGATCAGTGCTAGAGAGAGTCCAGTGCTAGATGCATGATACCATGTACTGTGGGGGTTCCTTAAATAATCCCCCAGTTCTGCTTTTGTAGTCTTACAGGGTCTTGCTGCCAACCCACACTGCTGTTGACCCCAGACACCGTTCTGCCCACTTGCTGGCGAGCCCGGCTCAGATCGGAGAGCACGAACAAAGGATTTCCTGCAAGGGAGATGTGTAACCACCTCCCCTGTGTATTAGATGTTTAAGGGCTGGGGTTATGTGGCTCTAAGCACCATCAGACTGCTTTGAAGGGCACATTTGGTGTCCTCCTTGCATAATCCAGTTTGCACCAGTTCCAGCTCTGGCGCTAAACTGCTCAAAGGACAGGGAAGTGGCTACATCCCTGTACAGCTTCTCCCCTAGGGAGGTTTTCAGAGTTCTGCCAGGTGGCCACCTGATTCTACCATCTTGAAAATAAGATGTTCAGAGGCCCATATGGGAGCATCTGACGGTTAGGCCAGGTAGATGATGTCCCTGACCCCATCTGATAGGTTGATCACCCCAGAGAGTGACCAACCCCTCTTTTAGGGTTTCCTAAGGGCTCCCTGTGGGTGGGTCCTCAGGTTTGTCGAGCAAGTCTCTCCAAGGAACTCTCTGTAAGACAGTCTGCTCCTGGCCTCTGGAACCAAAACAGGTCTGCTTCTTGTGGGAAGGCTCCCATTGCAACATTGTTTCTCTGGATACTGCAAGAATTCTGCAGTATCCAAGGCTGTGCATCCTCAGTGGTCACAAGGACTCTGCACCTGGAGCTACGAAGGAGTCTTCCTTGGAGTGAAGGAGTCACTCCCCTGCATCTGCAAGCACCTCAAAACGTCGACCGGCAGTTGGGTTCTGCTGTTCCACGGACATCGAAAGGCTCTGCTCCACAGGTGGTGAGCCTGTGGCTTACTATGGGTGCTGCTAGTCTTCTGACCAACTTGGGAGACTGAGGTCCCCCTGCTCCTGCCATCTGGACTGGAACCCCTGTGCACCGCGAGTGTCACACTTGGCAAGGCTTATTGACTCCAGGAGATCTTCAGGCGCCAAGAACCTTCAGGCTCCAGCACTCTGCAACTCGAAGATCAGCCCCTGTCCTGCAACTCCTGTGACATGGGACTTCTTTTTTGTTGTGCTGCTGAGGCCTCCTTGTGACTCCGTGTCCATGGCCTGTGGGGGCACCAGCAATTCCTGCTGGCCTTCATGCGTGCTGAGGGCTAGCCCTGACTCCCCCTCAAGGATAGGGTCTCCTAGACCTTGCTAGTCCCCAAAACTCTGCAAATACGTCTTCAGCTCCTGCTTGCATTTGACAGTGCTTGTTGGTGACCTGGCTAGTTACTGACCCTCCTGCAATCTGGTGACTGTTGAGGGACAGCTTGTAGGCAACTCCGGGGATCTTCTGCAACTCCTGGACCCCGCAGCTGGACTTAACCCTCCACTGACTTGCAGGAACTTCATCTCCAAGGCTGCTGGACTCTGCCCCCTTGCTTTTCAAGTCCTCCACATCCAAAATTCATCCCTGGGTTCCACTGGCCTGGTCCACGGGTCATGACAGCAGCTGGACGATCTGAGGCTTCCAATGACTTCAAAAGAGTCCCTTCTCCCCTCTGCATCCTGATCTCCTGGTGTAGGTACCTCTGTCTTCTGGGTATCGTCGGTGGGGGCACTCTCTGACCTTCCTCTTGTCTGTTAGCTATCTTGGGGTCCACTGGGGAGGGTCCTGAATCACATGAACTGCAACCACTACTTCCTGTGTTAGTCTACGGGACAACTGGGTGGGTAACTACCTTGCACCTGGACACTGGGGACACTTACCGTACTTACCTCTGGTGTTTTCATATACCCCTAGCTAACTACCACATACTTACCTTGGTTGGGTTCACTATTTTGCATTCCACTTACTTAGTATATGGTTTGAAGCCCAACCCTCCCCCCCCTCTGTATTTTATGCTATTTCTGTGGATACTTTGTGTTTAGATATCTCCAAAGGGAGATACTACAGCACTACTACAAGACTACCATTGGTATAAGAAATCCTTTATTTTTGCAACACTTGTGTGGTTCTTTCTTGTGAGTTACTGTCTGACTACTGTGGTATTGCAAGTGCTTTACATCCCTCCCTGATAAGATTCCGCTGCTCACCTCAGCTACCCCTAGAGAGCATTTGCTATCTGGACATCTATTCACTATCACTAAGGGTTGGCTGGACTCGGTATAAGGTGCCACACCATAGGTGTACACCATAAACTGAGCCAACCTCCTACAAACGTAGGCTCATGTATTGCTTCAAACCATTGCTGCTTTGTACTGAAAGGTAGGTAGACACTGCACACCTTACTACATGCATTCAATGTCATTACTCTGTTCCATTCCAGCATATTAAACAGGTTTATTGGCGTGGCAAAACAGAGGCCATGGGGGCCAGGTCAATTTGAGCTGGGGCATGGGCCACATTTGTTTCACCTCTGGGCATGCCATTGACCACATGCAAGGATGCTGCCTTTATACAGCTTCATGTCCTGTGGGGATGCTGGATTTGCAACAGAGGGACATGGCAACCCCTGCCAATGCGCTAGACCTATTGCAAAGAGATTTCGGGATCAAGTACAGTGACTAAGGAATGTCCAAATGCGAGGAATCTGCCGATAGATAAGAGTATCCACCAGTAAGAGCATTAGTGAAAGGTGAGTTACTTGTTCTTCACATTGGGAACCAAGGCTACTCTGCTTCACCCCTTTCCGATAATTCAGCTGCAACCTCATCAGTGCTTGTGACACTTCAGGTTTACCATCAAACCAGAGACAGACATGCATATTTAATAGCGTTTTCATTATTACCTGTTCTGCCACCCTGATCTGAGCTAATATTAACGATTTATTGATGTTGGGAGTGTTCCACGGTAGCCGTAGTTTGACTTTTCCAAAGTCAATCTCCCAACTGTCTAAATCGTAAGTGTCTAATCTCCTCATTTTGTTGTGAATGTCTTCATTGATGTTAGTGTTTGATTTAGTAGGTTTGTAAAACATGCTTTGTATGATTTTTTTTTATATTGTGAGAATCAAAGTTTGATCATGCTAAGTTTATGCTGGTATTTCTTTTTTATTTTTTGTTTTTTAGTTGTTTTGTTTCTGTCTCCCTTTTTTTGATAATTTAGTGTAGGAAACAATTTATGTTGGATAAGTCTATGGTACTGGCAACATTAGCTCAGTTTTCTCTGTGTGAATTTGACTTTTCTCTCTTCGAATTGTGGCACCTTGTGGCCGCATGCAGCTGTTCAGTTTTTGCTGATTGCTAGTTTATTTAGTCTAAAAAGTCATCTTTATGCCTCGTTCTTTTATATAAGTGATCAGACTGTTTTTTTCCAATTTGAAATGGATACTTGTAGGAGGCTGGTCGGATGAGTGGTGGGTACCCAAGGTGCTTACACCATGTCCAGGTATCCCCTCTTAATGAAATGTGGGCAGTGTCTGGAAGCCAGGCTCTCTGTAAAGGTAGCTGTGGATGAGCAGCCAAGGCTTATCTGGGAGACATGCAAAGCTCATACAATACCACTGTAGTCACACAACACTGACACACATGAAAGAAAACAACCAGTGTTACACACATCAGGCTACTTTATTTTTGGAACAAAATACTAGAAGGGCAACCCTCCAATAAGAGGTAAGTAGTACAATAAATATATACTCTACAATCAGAAATAGGCATAGAAAAGGTTAGAAAGGTTTGCAAATAGCAATAACCAATATTGACACTAGGGAGAACAGAAAGCATATACTAAAATGGAATGCGAACACAGGACCCCCACCTAGGTAAGTGGAATGTGTAGAGAGGAGCTGGGGGTGCTAGAAAACCATAAATGTAAATAACACAACATCCCCTAGCGACCAGGAAAGCAGGAGTAAATCACTGGGTTTTCCCCAAACCACCCAAAAGGAGGAAAAGAAGAAAAAGAAGATACCCAGAGAAGACTGCAAGAAAACCAGCTGTGGATTCCTGAAGAAAGAAGACCTGTGGAGAGAGGGGACCAAGTCCAAGAGCCACAGTGGAGTCCAAGAGGAGTAGGAGCTATTACCCACCCAGCTGTTTTTGTAGGGGTTGGTTGACAGTAACGAAGAACAGGTCAGCACTGCAGCCCCGGAGCCAGAGAAGAGTTCCTGATGGATGCAGATGTTCCACGCTGGAGTGGAGATTGCAGACAGGTGTCGGTGCAGGAATTCCACCAACAAGCCTTGGCAAAGGCAAACTCGCTGTTAGTGGAAAAGTGGTGCTGCTGGGTATCAGCAAGGCCCAGATGGACTCAACCAAGGAGGAATAGTCACATGGGACCCTCAGCATCGCAGAGTCCACAGGTGCAGAGGCAGCACCCACAGGAGTCCCACAGGATGGGGGACACAGGAGTCGCAGAAGGAGCCCACGCAGCACCACAAAAGAGGAGCCCAAGCCACTGGAGAACCACGCAGGAGGCAGGGCTTTGCAGGAAGGCGTGCTGGGGGCTGGAGCTGCACAACACCTGAAGATCCCTTGGAGGAGATGCCAACAAACCTTGGCAGCTGCAAAAGTCATGGTGCATGGGGGTACTGTCAGATCCGAGTCTACGAAGTACTGGTGAAACAAATCAGTCACACAGTTGTTAAGTATATGCTCTCTCAAAATCAGATTGTATAAGCCCTAATAATCAGTGACTTTGCTACCATGTAACCTGCCTTCTAAATCCTTCACAGAGCAATCCACAAAATCAACCCAGTCTTGGGAGGACTCTTTACTGGTCTCCCTAAAATTGATTCTGTATAGTTAAGTGATAACACCAAACCCATCCAAAAGAGCAGACTTTAACACAGGGTAATTGTCTGCATCCTCCTCTCTGACAGTAAGAGACCTATCCCTATCCTTGTCAAAGAAGGAGAGCCAAAGGATAGCAGCCCAGTATCTCTGGGGGGCCCTATGATCTTTGCAGGCCCTTTCTGGAGCAGAGAACCACTTATGGATGTCATCCCCCACCTTGTAGGGGGGGTTAACTTTGCTAAGGTTCCTGGAATCAGAAGAGTCCTCCCTGACCCTAGGCTCCCTGAAACCAAAGCTACTGCCACCATGAGTTACTAACCCCAATCCCTGCCTGTAGGAAAATGCCTCTGTTGGCATGGTTACCTCCTAACGTTTTGCCTTTTGTTGATGTTAGTTATGATTAAAAGTGTGCTGGGAACCTGCTAACCTTTTCCTAAACTGTACCTTTGTCTCATCATTTGGAACAGCCCTAGCACACAGATAAGTCTGTTGTTAATGGTACCCTTGGTACCAAGGGCCCTGTGGCCAGTGAAGGTCTCTAAGGGCTGCATCATGTTTTATGCCATCCTGGGGACCCCTCGCTCAGCACACAGCCTCACAGCTTGTGTGTGTGGTGGGGAGGAAAAGACTAAGTCGACATGGCACTTCCCTTGGGGTGCCATGCCCACTACCCACTGCTTGTGGCATAGGTAAGTCACCCCTCTAGCAGGCCTTACAGCCCTAAGGCAGGGTACACTATACCACAGGTGAGGACATAGCTGCACGAGCACTATGCCCATACAGTGTCTAAGCTAATTCTTAGACATTGTAAGTGCAGTTTAGACCTAAAGAGTATACAGTCTGGGAGTCTGTCAATTACGAACTCCACAGTTCCATAATGGCTACACTGAATACTGGGAAGTTGGGTATCAAACTTCTCAGCACAATAAACCCACACTGATGCCAGTGTGAGATGTATTGAGAAATGCACACTGTGGGCATCTTAGAGTTGTTCCCTGTATACCAGTCCAACTACTAGTGCTAGGCTGACCAGTTTCTGCCAACCTGCCACATCCAGATGGGTTTCTGGCCACATAGGGTGGTGAGTGCCTTTGTGCACTCTGTGGCCAGGAACAAAGCCTGTACTGGGTTGAGGTGCTTCACACCTCCCCCTGCAGGAACTGTAACACCTGGCGGTGAGCCTCAAAGGCTCAATCCTGGTGTTACAACGCCCCAGGGCACTCCAGCTAGTGGAGATGCCCTCCCCCCGGACACAGTCCCCTCTTTTGGTGGCAAGTCCGGAGGAAATGATGAGAAAAACAAGGAGGAGTCACCCTCCAGCCAGCGCAGCCCCTAAGGTGTCCAGAGCTGAGGGGACCTCTGCCTTAGGAAATCCTCCAGCTTGGTTCGAGGATTCCCCCCAATAGGATTAGGGATGTGCCCCCCTCCCCACAGGGAGGAGGCACAAGGAGGGTGTAGCCACCCTCAAGGACAGTAGCCATTGGCTACTGCCCTCCAGACTTAAACACACCCCTAAATTGAGTATTTAGGGGCGACCCTGCACCCAGGAAAACAAATTCCTGACTACCTGGAACAAGAAGGACTGCTGACCTGAAAGCCCCGCAGAGATGACGGACACAACAACTGACTTGGCCCTAGCCCTACCGGCCTGTCTCCAGACTCTGAGAACCTGAAACTGCGACGCATCCAGCGGGACCAGTGACCTCTGCCAAGTCAGAGGACTGCCCTGTAAACCAAAGGACCAAGAAATTACCGAAGACAGCGGCTCTGTCTTAACGATAAAAAAAATATCTGTTAATGGACTGCCGCTTCACTCCAGAAGAGTGAGTCCCCAACACTCTGCACCTGACTACCCTGGCTCGTGTCCACAAGACCAACACTGCAGAGAGGACCCCCAGGCGACTTCAACGACATGGGCACCCTGAGACGACCTCCCTGCACCCCCACAGCAACACCTGCAGAGAGAATCCAGAGGCTCCCCTGGACTGTGACTGCCCGGTAACAAAGAACCCGATGCCTGGAAGAAGCACTGCACCCGCAGCCCCCAGGCCTGAGAGAAACCAACTACCGGTACAGGAGTGACCAGCAGGCAGCCCTCATCCTTGCCCAGTCGGTGGCTGGCCCCCGGGTCTCTCCATTGATTTCTATCTAAAACCAGACACCTACTTTGCACACTTCACCAGGCCGCCCCTTTGTCGCTGAGGGTGTATTTTATGTGCCTGTTTGTGATCTCCCCAGTGCTCTACAAAACCCCCCCTGGTCTGCTCCCCAAGGGCGCAGGTACTTACCTGCCAGCAGACTGGAGCAAGAGCACCCCTAGTCTCCATAGGGGCCTATGTTATTTGTGCCCTACTTTGACCTCTGCACCTGACAGGCCCTGTGCTGCTGGTGCTGGGTGTTTGGGGTTGACTTGAACCCCCAACAGTGGGCTGCCTATGCCCCAGAGACTGAACTTGTAAGTGCTTTTCTTAACTGATAATTTAACTTGTACTTACCTCCCCCAGGAACTGTCCACTTTTAAAATAGCTTATTGCCATGTTTGCCAAAACTGCGTACATCACTGTTTTACTTCAAAGTTCCATATTTACTTATGCCATGTACCTTACAATTTATGTATTTACTTGAATTCTGAATCTTGTGGTTCTAAAATAAAGAAAACAATATTTTTTGTATAAAAACCTATTGGCCTGGAGTTATGTCTTTGAATGTGTGTTCCCATTCATTGCCTGTGTGTGTACAACAAACGCTTAACACTACCCTCTGATAAGCCTACTGCTCGACCACATTACCACAAAATAGAGCATTAGTATTATCTAATTTTCCCACTATCAACCTACAAGGGGAACCCTTGGACTCTGTGCACACCATCTCTCACTTCGAGATAGTGTATACAGAGCCAACTTCCTACACTGCCTCTCTCTCTCTCTACTGCTAAGGCCTCCATATCTAGGGCTAGCTGTTGCAGCCTCAGCTTGGCCTCCTCCAGCCTCAATTTCCTGAGCTCCCTGCCTGGAGAACCTTCTGCTGGAGTTGAGCAGCATATCCGCTCAGATACTGAGGAGACATGAGTGGGCAGATGAGGCTCTGTCCCTATCCTTACTAACCCTCTGGACTAGCCCTCAAGGTACAAAGGGGGACCCACTGACATGGCCACCTTTAGCACTACCTGTAGTGCTCCCAGCTACACTAGGGGGTTTACTAGGGACCCTGTGATCCTCTGAGGAACCCTCCTGACCCTCATCAGTGTCCAGATCTTCTCTTTCGAACACTGGGGTAGTTAGAGTCTACATCCTCTTCCCTCTTCTCCTGGCTACCAGCTTGGTCCTGGTCATCCTGAAGGAGCAGGCCTGGGAGCAGACTTTTGGAAGGGTTCTTCCCTGTCTTCAGTTTCCCACTTTTACACACTTCCCTCAGTTCCTCAAAGGTAAGATCCTCATAGTAAGAACCCCTGGTCTGAGATGTGCTAGGTCCTGAAGACATGTTTGCGTTAGAGTGGTGTAGGGTATGCCTAACCTCCCTAACTTCTAGTCTCTCTTAGAGAAGTTTGGAGTAAGAGCTATACCTAGACCCCTCTCTTACCCAAACCCCAGAGACTGTCCTGAAACTAGGCGAATGTGTATATTCCTAGCTAGTAAGTGATCTTTCCTTTGGAAAGTACCAAGTGACAGAGTGGTAAGGCAATTGCAAGTGCTTATCCCACCGCTGCACCAGCAAAGGAGGAAGCTGGCCTGGTGTGTGGTGGGGTCCCCAAGGTACTTAAACTTTACATCAGGTCCGGGTATCCCCTCCTAGTGACGTGTAAGCAGTGTCTAGAAGCCAGGCTCTCTAGAGATAGCTATGGATGAGCAGCCAAGGCTTATCTAGGAGACATGCAAAGCTCATACTATACCATTGTAGTCATACAGCACGGATACACATGAAAGAAAACACTCAGTTGTACAAAAATAAAGGTACTTTATTTTAGTGAAACAATTACCAAAAAGTACTAGGTACTTTTTTTAACACAATACCACAAAATACTAGAAGGGCGACCCTCCAATAGGATGTAAGTACTACACTAAATATATACACTAACAATCAGAAATAGTCATAGAAAAGGGTAGTGTCATAAAAAGACAGTGCAAATAGCAAAAACCAACCTTGACCCTAGGTGGAGCAGAAACCATATACTATAAAACATGGAATGCAAACACAGGACTCCCACCTAAGTCAGTGGAATGTGTAGAGGGGAGCTGGGGGTACTAGAAAACCACAGAGGTAAGTAACACAACACCCCCCAACGACCAGTAAAGCAGGAGTAAATGACTGAGTTTTCCCCCAAACCACCCAAAAGGGGGGGGGGGGGGGGGGGGGGGGGAAGAAGACACCCAGAGAAGACTGTAAGAAAACTATCGGTGGATTCTTGAAGAAAGAAGACCTGTGGAGAGAGGGTTCCAAGTCCAAGAGTCACAGTGGAGTCCAAGAGGAGTAGGCGCTACTACCCAGCCTCCTTTACTTACAGGAGTTGGTTGACGGTGATGAAGAACAGGTCAGAACTGCAGCCCTGGAGCCGGAGAAGAGTTCCTGATGGATGCAATAGATATCCAACGCTGGAGTGAAGATTGGAGATGGGTTTTATTGCAGAAATTCCACCAACAAGCCTTGGCAAAGGTAAACTCACGGTTAGTGGAAAAGTGGTGCTGCCATGGACTGGCAAGGCTCAGGAGGACTCAACCCAAGCAGGGGGAGTCACAGAGGACCCTCTACGTCACAGAGTCCACAGGAGCAGAGGCAGCACCCACAGGAGTCGTACAGGAGGGGGACACAGAAGTCACAGAAGGCACCCACGCAGCACCACAAAATAGGATCCCATGCCGCTGGAGAACCACACAGGAGGCTGTGCTTTGTAGAAAGGAGTGCTGGGGGCTGGAGCTGCACCTTGCATGAAGATCCCTTGGAGGAGATGCCAACAAGCCTTGGCAGCTGCAAAAGATGCAGTGCATAGGGGTACTGTCCTGCGTGGAAAGGCAAAGGCTTACCTCCACCAAAGTTGGACAGTTGGCAGAGAGGACCAAGAGGACTACTCCGGACCACCACCTGTGATTCAGGATCCATGCAGCTTAAGATGAGGGGAGATCAACACAGGTGGTCATCGTTGCAGCAGGTGCCTGCAGATGCATGGGAGTGACTCCTTCACTCCAAGGGAGATTCCTCCTTTTTGTGCAGGCTGAAGAGTTGCTGTCTTCTAAGGATGCACGCCCGGTAAAATGTTGCAAAGCTGGCAGGAGTCGTAGAAACAAAGTTGCAAAAGAGACCTCTTTGATTGCAGCGTTGTTGGTTCCTGGAGGGGCCAGTCGCAGGTCCAGTGGCCAGAAGTCAAGCTGGAGGTTGCAGAGGAATCCTGCTGGAGTCTTGCAAGCCGAATCTGAGGGTCCACCTAAGAGAGAGAACCTAAATAGGCATGAAAGGGGGATTGGTCACGTAACCAGGTAAGCACATATCAGGAGGGGACTCTGACGTCACCTGCCTGGATTGGCCACTCAGATGCTCCCAGAGTTCCCTGCCAACCTTGGAAACAAGATGGCGGAACCGAGGGACCCTCTGGAGGAGTTGAGTGCCACTCCTGTGTTGTGATGGACAGGGGAGTGGTCACTCCCCTTTCCATTGTCCATATTCACGCCAGAGCAGGGACTGGGGGGAGGGGGGGTCTCTGAACTGGTGTTGACTGGTTTATGCAGGGAGGGCACCAAATGTGCCTTTCAAAGCAGAACAGTGGCTTAAGGAGGATACCCCTCGCAAGCCAGTCACACCTATTTCCAGAGGAAGAGGGTGTTACCTTCCTCTCCCAAATTAAATCCTTTGTTCTGCCTTCCTGGGCTTGATCAGATCAAGCAGGAGGAGGGCAGAAACCAGTCTGAGGGTTGGCAGAAGCTTGAGCTGCCCGGAAAACCCTGTAAGATTGGTGGGTGCGAACACTGGGGGCAGTGCTTAATTTGTAAATAAAAAGGTGCCGGTGCTCAAAGCCCTCCTCTTGAACACACGGCTGCTGCAATTAAATGTGGGAACACGGAATACTGAGGCGGCATAATCCTGAAGCCATCTCGAGCCTCTTCAATTTATATAAAGCCACTCCCTGCCCCCTCAGCTCACTCAGGCAGCTTTTTGTTTTCTCCCTTTGTGACGCTTTTTCGTTTTTCTCTTCCTCCGTCTTTCTCATCTGTGTCTTTTGCTCGAAGCAAATGCTCGAGGCAGAAGAATAAGCCCAGGCCCTCACAAATAAGTGCTGGTGCTCAGCACTGATACAACAAGCACAAATTAAGCACTGGCTGGGGGACCTCTAAGGAGCCCCCAGAGTGCATGGAATCATACTGGCAACAGTATTGGGGGTGGATTCCAACATGTTTGATGCCAAACAGGCCCAGGTTCGTAGTTACCATTATGTAGCTGGACATAGGTAGTGACCTATGGTCCAGTACACATGTAAAATGGCATCCCGCATTCACAAAGTCCAGGAAAATGGACCCTGAGTTTGTGGGGCCACCTCTGCTACTGCAGGGCTGCCCTCACACACAGGTACCAGCACCTTGCCCTCTGGACTGAGAGGGCCTACATTAGGAGTGACTTACAGGGATCTGGTGCAGTGACCTGTAGTGAAAATGGGTGCAAGTACCAGTTTCACGCGGGCTGCAATGGCAGGCCTGCAGAACCCTTTGCATGGCCTCCCCATGGGTGGCAGGATAACTGCTGCAGCCCATAGGGATCCCCTAGAACCCCATTGCCCTTGATACCTAGGTACCATATACTAGGGACTTAGATGGTGGGGGACCAGTATGCCAATTGTGGGAAGAAAAAGGTACAATATACAGGAGAAAGCATAACTACTGGGGTCCTGGTTACCAGGATCCCAGTAGACAGAGTCAAACACTGGAAACAGGTAGAAAATGGGGGTAACCATGGCAGGAAAGAGGGTACATTCCTTCAATACTTTGTTCTTTAAAAGTAACATTTAAAAAATACATATATGTACTATGGTTAACGATGTTTTTGTAACTCTTTTAGTGAAATTGATGTCTGGGTGCCAGAACCAGATCATGCAGAAGTCCCTGTAGACTGGTGGGATGCCGATGCAGACAAATCTCTCCTTATTGGCGTTTTTAAACATGGTAAGACATGAAGGTAGACAATTTACCTTTCCTCATAAGGCAATGCTTGTAACCTCCTTTATGGTGTATCAGTAGTTTGTTGCTGTATCAAGTGTTTTTTCTTACTTTAACAGGATATGAAAAGTACAACACAATTAGAGCCGACCCATCTCTCTGCTTTATGGAAAGAGTAGGAAAACCAGATGAGAAAGCAGTTGCTGCTGAACAAAGAGCAAATGATTATATAGACGGGTATGACCACCATTATTTATGTTGCATTGACTTCCAGAACGTTGAACCTGAAAACACTATTCAGTGTTAAAATGTCTTTATTGTTGATGACACAGATTTAAAATAAACTCTCATACTTATAGCAATGCCTGGTGATTTGTATCTGTAGCAAGCTGGCTCTCTCTATGGTGCCCTAAAAAGAAGTGCACCGTGCAGAAGATTCCAGTGGATCCCTAATTGGTTTGCAGAGGCAAAAGTAGATAGAACTAATACTCTATTTTGTGGTAGTGTGGGCCACCTGTTAGGCTTATCATAAGGGTGTGCTAAGCATTTGTTATACTCACAGAGGCAATAAATTAGACACACACTCAAAGAATAAATCTGAAACCAATTTAGAAAAATAATACTTTTGTTTATATATAGTTGAAACTTAAGAACTTCGTTCCGAGGTAAGTATGTTTTCAGCCATAAATACTATTTAGTAAAAATAAAATCGACACAGTGCAATTTCAGAGTTCTTCAGCGTTAACCTATGAAGGAAAACAAGGTTCAGCAAACACACGGTTAACTACTTACGAGACCGATCTCCGAGAGTTAAGCTAAGTACTGGGCACTGATCAGAACCACACCAGCAGGTCACTCCGGGCAGCACTTGGGCGTCCGCATACAGGGGTGTGCAGCAAGGCATCGGGTGCCCAATAGTTTTCAATGGGAATTGGTTCTCAGGAAGACAGGCTGCATGCTCTGGCTAGGAAACCAGTTAGGGACAACAAACAGGTAGATTGTAGACTTGGGGTGCTTGGGGACATAGGTGCACCTTTGGTCCTTTTCTCCAGGGCCTAGTGGCGACAGGGGCAGGGGTATCCTTAGGCTTTGGTTTCTTGCACCCAATCCCCCCACTCCCCCAGCCCCTAAACCCCTGAGCATTCAGTTGGGGTGTCTGTGTGTTGTTGCTGCAGATGTCGTTGGAAGTCCAGCAGGGGTGGATCCATGGTTGGATTCGTGCTCAGTGGAGCCGGGGGCATCGTTTGAAGCAGTGACCCACCTCCGATGCGGTCAGGGGCAACGGGTGCAGTCGTTGCTGGAGGTGTCTGGTTTTCTCTCACCACAAGGCCTCGGTAGAGGGGGCCTTCGTGCAGAGGCTACAGGCAACCTCGGGGAGTCCAAGAATGGTGAAACCACCTGAGTGGAGTCGAATTCTGGAAAGCTGGGGATCCTTGCTGGCACTGTTTGTTGGCTTCACCTGGGGTCGTGGATGTCGGGTGCAGAGGTCACTTCGGGTGCCGGGTCTTCGCTCTTCCAAAGGCTGCAGAGTCCTTTCTTGAGACTGTTGCTGAGCCGATCCGCTGCTCACAGGAGTCTGAATCTTTATGGAAGACAGGCAATCCTCCTGGGTTTTGTGGAGACTGCTGCACGACGAGTCGTCTTTTTGGCCTAAGTCCATCGAGGTCAGCAGGCGGGCCGGTGGGGCTGGTACTGAGTCAGCTGTTTCTTCTTTTCCTCTTCTGCAGGTGCGACTCCTCTGTGTCTTTTACTTCTTAGTTCATCAGGATCTTAGTTCTAGGGTTCAGGGGTGCCACTTAAATACTCAATTTAGTCGTGTTACAGGGAGTGCCAAGTGGTAGCCAATGAGCTGACTACCTTCAGAGTGACTACACCCTCTCTATGAACTCTCAGTTGTGAAGTGGGCATAACCCTAATCCTAGTGGCCTAATTCCTTCCAAACAAGATTTAGGAATTTAAAAAGTAGTGTCCACTTCAGCTCGTCCACCTTAGGGATGGGACTAGCATGAAGTGGGCACACCTCTTAATCTGACTAATTTTCCTTCCTCTTCTGTGTGGGTCAGTCATCTATGCCATCTGGAGAGACCTGGGTCACATTACAAAGGTGGAAAGCTTTTGAAGCTCCCTGCCCTGCAATGTCCATCCTACCTGTTTAGGGTACTAACACCCCTGCCCAGCGTAGGCTTTTGTCTCTGGCCCTCGAGAGCACTGGCTCTCTCTTTGGGGGCCAGAAACGTGTCTAAGGTGAATGAACTGATCAGGACCAGTCAGTCAACACACTAGTAGCTGGTAGGTTTTCAGGGGGCACCTTTAAGGTGCCCTCTGGATGCAGTTATTAATCAATCTCTCACTGGCAACACTGTGGGTGTGTTATTCTGGAGATGTTTGGTACCAGGCATCCCAGACTTCAGATAAGCTATCATGTAGCTGGGAAACTTGTAGTGACCAGTGTCCAGCGCATGCAGTTAAAATGACTTCCCTTGCCACTTACTATGTCTACTAATGGACAGAGACATAGCAGGGGCATATCTGCTCATGTAGATTTGCCTTCTCATGTAATATAATGCACCCTTTCTTAGGGCAGTAAGGCCTGATAGAGGGATGACTTACATGTGTTGCATGCAGTGTTTAGGGAACATGGCACACTGGTTGTGTCATGTTATGATTTCACTTTTGTCTGCACCAAGACGCGCTGCCTGCAATGGCAGCCTGCCATGTACTTGATGAGGGGTCTCTTACGGTGGCACAATAGGTGCTGCAACCCTTATTGACTCTGTTTCGTACCCCAGGCCCTAGGTACCAGGGGGTACCATTTACTGGGGAATTACAGTGTGTAGTAAGCTGGCCTCATGTGTGGTGGGTACCTATAGTACTTACACTTTATACCAGGTCCAGAAATGCCCTCTTAGTGAAGTGTAGGCAGAGTCTACAAACCAGGCTCCCTAGAGGTAGCTGTGGATGAGCAGCCAACGCTTATCTAAGAGACATGAAAGGCTCATGCAATACCACTGTAGTCACACAGCACTTACACACATGAAAGAAAACACTCAGTTGTACAGAAATAAAGGTACTTTATTTTTGGAACAAATCACCACAAAACACTAGAACCGGTGACCCACCCTTAGGAGGTAAGTAATACACTAAATATATACAATAGTAAACAGAAACAGACATAGAAAAGGTTAGAAAACAGTGCAAATAGCAATAACCAATAGTGACGCTAGGGGGAGAACAAACCATATTCAAAAAAAAAAATGGAATGCGAATAAGGTGCCCCCACCTAGGTAAGTAAAATGTGGAGAGGGGAGCTGGGAGTACTAGAAAACCACAGAGGTAAGTAACACAGTACTTCCCAACGACCCGGAATGAAGGAGTAAAACACAGAATTTTCCCCAAACCACCCAAAATGATGAAAAGAAGAAAGAGAAAACACCCAGAGAAGACTGCAAGAAAACCAGCTGTGGATTCCTGAAGAAAGAAGACCTGTGGAGAGGGGAACAAATCCAAAAGTCACAGTGGAGTCCAGGAGGAGAAGGAGCTACTACCCACCCAGCTGTGGATGCAGGAGTTGGTCGACAGTGATGAAAACAGGTCAGCACTGCAGCCCTGGAGAAGGAGAAGAGTTATTGATAAATGCAGATGAAGTCCCACGCTGGAAGGAAGATTGCAGACGGGTGTCTGTGCAGGAATTCCACCGAGTAGCCTAGACAAATCTAAACTGATGTTTGGTGTAAAAGAGGTGCTGCCAGGAACCAGCAAGGCCCAGGAGGACTCAACCCAGGAGGGGGAGTCACAGGGGACCCTCAGGATTGCAGAGAGTCCACAGGAGCTGAGCCAGCATCCACACAAGCCGAGGACGGGGACACAGGAGTTGCAGAAGAAGCCCACCTAGTACCACAAAAGAGGATTCCACGCCACCGGAGAGCCTCGCAAGAGGCTGTGCTTTGCGGGATGGAGTGCTGGGGGATGGAGCTACAGGTCGCCTGAAGATTCCCTGGCGGCGATACAAACAAGCCTTGGCAGCTGCAAGAGACACTGCGCACGGGCTAGTGTCCTGCGTGGGAAGGCAAAGGCTTACCTCCACCAATGTTGGACCGCTGGCAGAGAGGACCAAGAGGACTACTCCAACCACCACCCGTGATGCAGGATCCACGCAACTCAAGATGAAGGGGATCAACACAGATGTTCGTCGCTTGTTGTAGGTGCCTGTGGTTTCAGGGGAGTGACTCCTTCACTTCAAGGGAGATTCCTCCTTCTTCTTGTGCAGGCTGAAGAGTTGCAGTTTTCTCAGGATGCATGGCCGGGGAACTGTTGCAAAGCTGGCGGGAGACTTGAAAACTAAGTTGCAGAAGAGTATTCTTCGTTGTAGTAGCGTTTCTCGGTTCCTGGAGGGTCCATTTGCGGTTCCACTGGCCAGAAGTCGAAACAGAGGTTTCAGAGGACTCCTGCTGGAATTTGCAAGCCGAATCTGAGGACCCATCCAGGAGAGAGAGAGACCCTAAATAGCCTTGAAGGAGGGAATTGGTCACTTAACCAGGTAAGCACCTATCAGGAGGAGGCTCGAATGTCACCTGCCTGGCCACTCATATGCTCCCAGAGTTCCCTGGAAACACAATGGAAGAACCCAGGGATCCTCTGGAGGACCTCTAAGCACCACCCCTGGGGTGGTGATGGAGAAGGGAGTGTTCACTCCCGCTTTCATTGTACAGTTTCGCTCCAGAGCAGGAACTGGGGGTCCCTGAACCGGTGTGGACTGGCTTATGCATGGAGCCACCAAATGTGCCCTTCAAAGCAAACCAGTGGCTTGGGGAGGCTACCCCTCCCAAACCAGTCACACCTATTTCTAAAGGGAGAGGGTGTTACCTCCCTGTCGAAAAAGGAAATCATTTGTCCTGCCTTCCTGGGCTTGATAGGATCCAGCAGTAGGGCGGCAGACACCTGTCTGAGGAGTGGCAGCAGCTGGGCTGCCCCACAAACCCTGTAAGACTGGTGGTAGCAACGCTGGGGTTTGTTTGAGGAGCCCCCAGAGTGCATGGAATCATACTTCCAATACTTGCAACAGTATTGGGGTATGATTCTCGCATGTTTGATACCAAACATGCCCAGGTTCGGAGTTACCGTTATGTAGCTGGACATAAGTAGTGAACTATGTCCAGTACACGTGTAAAATTGCGTCCTCTGCACAGGGTACCTGCACCCTGCCCTCTGGGCTGAGAGAGTCTACCATAGGGCTGACTTACAGTGACCTGGTGCAGTGACCTGTAGTGAAAATGGGTGCATGCATCCGTTTCACACTGACTGCAACTGCAGGCCTGCAGAACCCTTTGAATGGGCTCCCTATGGGTAGCAGAATAACTGCTGCAGCCCATAGGGATCCCCTGGAACCCCAATGCCCTGGGTACCTAGGTACCATAAACTAGGGACTTACATGGGGGGACCAGTATGCCAATTGTGGGACGAAAAAGGTAGAATTTAAAGGAGAGAGCAAAAGTACTGGGGTCATGGTTAGCAGGCACCCAATAGACACAAACATACTGACAACAGGCAGAAAATGGGAGTAACCATGCCAAAAGAGAGAGTAATTTCCTACATCTGAAAACCGGCAAGTTAATGTCACTGTGTTCACAGACACCCTCAGTCCCAAATCGCCCGCTAACCAGTTCTTGCTACCCTACCGCCCACAAGCAGGAGCTGAAGCAATTTTTCCCCAGATGCTATGTCGCTCGCAGCCGAAGTCACACTTTTCAGTACTCTGGAGACAAGGTGGATTGAAAGAAAGAGATAACGGTTACTCAGGCAACAGTTAACACATGGAGGCTTGGGCACCACTCGGGAGCTTCACTCAGATGTCTGCAAAGCACGTGGGGAGGGTTGCTGGAGCCGCGCGTTAGTTGCTGTGGCCACATGGTAGTCACTGCAGCGCCCAGCCAGGCACTCCAATACCCAAATAGTCACCAATGCCGCACCATCCAGGAAGGAGGCAGAATGTCTGGGGGGGTGATGTCATAAACCGCCCAATGATTCTGGTTGCTCATGAAGAGTTACCAGGTCCGCACCTCCTGGGAAGGAGGCACAATGTAGGGGGTGCAATGACTTGAGTCGCCAGGGACAATTGCATCACACATGAAAAGGTTTCCAGTGCAGTACCTCCCCGGAATGAGGCACTAGTTCTGTGTGGGATGACTTGAATCGCAACCAAACAATTGCAGACAATCACACGAAGAACTCCAATGCCCGCACCTCCCTGGAATGAGACTCAAGGCTTGGTGCATGATGGCTTGAGTCACACCAGACAATCCGATCGCACACAAAGAACTCCATTCGCATACGTCCCTATAATGAGGCACAGCGTCTGGTGCCACATGCGGTAGAATGCAGCACGTCTCATAATGCACCCCCACCTCCGAGGGTCACAACCTACTAATCAGCCAAAATGCACAATGAGCATGCAGTCGGGTGTAGCACAAGCAAAATGTGATGCACTCGACAAAAGCGGGCCCGCAGGGTCCTACGACCAGTGAATCTGCTCACAACAAACAAGACGCTTATGCATGCAGTGGCCACACAATGAATGGCCACACTCCTTAAGTGCGGACAGTACTTTGAAGGCTCCACGCCGTGCTGTTCCAGTCTCCAGGCGCAATTCATGTTCTACGCTGACAGCGGTGCTACAAGGTGGAGTCCCACAAGGTGATGTAGGCATGGAGGAAGGTTACTCGCAGGAGGTCTTTGATGTCCCTGAAACTTCCAGAAAGAACGGGGGAAGTCAACAAGCCCTTGGACAGTACACTTCAGAGGGCCACAAAGCAGCAGTCATTCTTCCCAGGCCAGCCACAATGCATGAAGGGTGCACAGATCCCTTCCAAGTGTAGGAAAGTACACTTTTTTGGGCATATTTACCCCCACCTTTTGCCTGGTATCAGTGTGTTTTGACTGTGTTCACTGGGATCCTACTAACCAGGACCCCAGTGACTGTGCTCTATCCCTCTAAATGTGGTTGTTTCATACTTAGTACACCCCAGAATTGGCATACTGGTGAACCCATGTAGGTCCCTAGTATATGGTACCTAGATACTCAAGGCATTAGGGCACCAAGTGTTGCCCACGGGCTGCAGCATGTATTATGCCACACATGGGAGTCCATGTAAAATGTGTCTGCTGGCCTGCCATTGCAGCCTGCATGAAAAGGTGCATGCACCCTTTCACTACAGGTAACTGTAAGTCACCTGTATGACAGGCCTTCTTAGCCCAGAGGGCAGGCTGCAAGTACCTGTGTGTAAGGGCACCCCTGCATGAGCAGAGTTGCCCCTATGAACTTCAGCTCCATTTTCCTGTGCATGTTTGGTATCAAACATGTCAAAATCGTACCCCAATACTGTTGCCAGTATTAGTTGTATGATTCCATGCAATCTGGGGACTCCTTAGAGGACCCCCAGCTTTGCTCCTAACAGTTTGCATGGTTTTCCCGGGAAGTCTGCGCTGCTGCTGCCCTTCTGCTGCATGACCAGCTGTTGGAAAGTGGGTTATTGGTAGTGGTAAGTATGAACCTACCGCTGGCAGTAATTCTACTAACCAAATATAAGTTCAGTAAAGGTCTCAGTAAATTAGCCCCTTGCTCAACCTGATAGCTGTAACCCAGCAGGCAGGCCTAACTTAGGAGACTAGAGTGTAAAGCATTCACAAACTCCAATACAGTAAATAAGTGAGACACAACACACAATAAAAATCCCACACCAATTTATAAAAATAGGTTATATTTCTATGAGTAAATAGACACCAAAACGTAGGGATCCAGAGACATGAATGTTTACAGAATAAACACTTTCTATTGCTTAGAAACACAAAGTATCATCTTTACCAAAAGTATCCAAACTTCAGAAGGTGTTTTCTGAAGTTCTCTTTGCAGGTACAAAAGGTCCAAATCACAAATCCAAGGGTCTGGAATCTCTTTGTTGGTCCTTGGAACCGGAAATGTGAATTTGTTGAAGAATAAATACTTCCTAGTGCTTAGAAACACAAAGTGCCAACTTTACCAAAATCCTTCAAACTTCAGGAGGTGTTTCCTGAAGTCGTCCTTACATGTACAGAGGGTCCAAACACAAATCCAAGGGTTTGGAATCTCCTGGGTGGTCCTTGAAAAGTTGGACCACAATTCCCACAGTGCAGCTGGTCAAATCCCTAAAAGTCCACTGGGTGCACTCCAGGCTAGATACTCTTGCTGGGGAGGATGCAGGTGAAGCTTTAATCTGTAGTTGCACGAGTTCTCTCGAAGTCCTTCTTCAAACAAGGCACCGTCCCCAGGGTTGTAGTACCAGATTGTGCATCAGGCGCAGTTCACTCTGAAGTGCAGGCCAAGGGTGCAGATCCAGGTTACAGGAGGGCAGTCCATCTTCCTCTTGTGGTTTCAGGCAGCAGCTCTGAGAAGCTATGCACCTCTCACATATTTATTCCCAGCTCCTGGGCATCAGGAAGGGGCGCACCCCAACCAGTACAGTGCTGAGGGACACCCATATGCATGATCACTTCTCCCAAAGTGTAGCATATTCCTGTCCCAGAAAGCAACATTCTTCCAAAATCCATGATGGTTGAAATTTCAGCAGAGCAGTAAGAGCTGACTAAACTATCCTCCAGTGTGGCTCATCTCCATAGCTGTCCTCCTAACATCTGCAAGTTCATTCCTTAAGCCTGATATCTAGCTGAGGGGTCCAGAAGGTGGGGGGTTATGTGATCTGGCATTCCCTTCTGTCCTGCTCTCCTTTGAGGCTGTATGTTATACCACCCATCCCCCTGCTCTGGCATTCCTGTCTAGCCCCAGAGCTGCCCTTCCCCATATAGGTGCTCCCCTGGATAGGCACCTATCACTTAATCAAGCAGCTATGCTGATCCTGTTAGCACTGACCACTCAGAGGGGACCTTCAAAAGGCTGGATTTTGGCTTACAGAAAGAGATCCTTATAACTTATTTTCTGGTCAAGATGTGGTAAATTCACCAATGTCAGATTGCTGGATTTATCAAAACAAATCTTTTAAGTCCTTGAATGACTTTTCTGTGCTGTTTCTTACTATAATTACAATGAAATACAATATTGCAATGATAGGCTATGAAGGCCAGTATCTATAATGGGGCAGGGAGGAATGAAATGATCAGGTCTTCCTGCCTCAGGATTTAAAAATATCTTTTATAAGGCCCCTGCTTATAGTTATGTGACACCCCCCCCCCCCCACCCCCCCAAAGCCCAGGGACACTTAGGGGAGACCCTGGGGGTATGTAACATGTGAAAATAAGGTAGATCATCCAATTTAAAGTGTCCATAGCACCAATGTCGAATTGGAACACCGTTTCCATTTAAATGCAGTCTGCAGAGTCAGGCTTCATTTAAATAATGACAGAAAACCTCAGGCAGTGCCCAAATGCAAAGGGCAGCAATTCTACTGGGCCCCTGCTTCCATGCCCTGTTATGTACCAGGGTCTTATAGGTAGTTGGCACCCCGTTGCCATTTTATGTACTAGGGACTTATAAGGAGCTATCGGGCAAATAGTATGAATTTAACTTTTAAAGACAAGCTGCAAGGCAAGCCTGCATTCAAAAGGACAGAAAGCACACATCAGTGCACACATGCAAGTGCAGAAATTCTGCTGGGCCTCCAATCTCCATGCCCTATTATATACTAGGGACTTGCAGGGTCTGTCAGGCAAATTGGAAGGGCACCCCAATACCTAGTGCACTCTACTACATGTGTGTGTTTTAACGTAGCACTGGCCTGGGTCTGACTAACAGAGCCCAGTGCACAGTCAGAGTCAGTTATCATCAGCACCAGTCAGCAACACAACAAAGGGTGTGAACAGGGGAAAAAGATGACTTTGCTACGCCTGCTCAAGCCCAGGAAGGCAGAACAAAAGATTTCCTTTGGGAGTGGGAGGCGACACCCCCTCTCTTTGGAAATAGGTGTTACATGGCTTGGAAGGGTTAGCCTCCCCAAGCCACCAGTATGCTTTGAAGGGCACATTTGGTGTCCTCCTTACATAAACCGGCTTGCACCAGACCGGGGACCTCTCGGCCCTGCTCTGGCGTAAAAATGGACAATGGAAAGGGGAGTGACCACTCCCCTGTCCATCACCACCCCAGGGGTGGTGTCCAGAGCTCCAGCAGGCTGCCACTTAATTCTGAGAATCTGAGTGGCCATGCAAGGCAGGTGATGTCACAGCCCCCTCCTGATAGATGGTCACCCTGCTAGGTGACCAATCCCCCTTCCTGGCCTATTTAGTTTCTCCCTCTTGGGTGGGTCCTCAGATTCAACGTGCAAGATTTCAGCAGGACTCCTCTGCATCGTTTACTTCAACTTTTAACCACCAGGACTGCAACTGGACCCTCCAGGAACCAACAATCTGCAACTCCGGCAGCGACTCTGCTTTGCAAAATTGTTTCTCCGGCTACTTCCAGCAACTGCAACATTTCCCTGTCTGTGCATTCGCTGAGGGCAACAAGTCGTCAACCTGCACAAGAAGCAAGAAGGAATCTTGCTTGGAGTGAAGGAGTCACTCACCTGCATCCGCAGGCACCATCTGCAATGACAACCAACTGCATGGATTCTCTCTCCTCTGGAACTGCGTGGATCCTGCATCACAGTTGGTGGTATGGAGTGGTCCTCTTTGTCCTCTCTACCAGCTGTCCAACTTGGGAGACTGTAAGCCCTTGCCTCTCCTTGTAGGACAGTACCACTTTGTACTGTTACTCTTGCAGCTACCAAGGCTTGTTAGCTCTGCTTCCAAAGGATCTTCAGGCTCTGTGTAGCCCCAGCCTCCAGCACTCTTCCCTGCAAAGCACAGTCTCCTGTCTTCTGCTCCAGAGACGTTGGACTCCTCTCCAGGTGTGCCGAGTGAGCCTCACTGCAACTCCTTTGCCTTCACCCTGTGAGTTGCCTGTGGGCGCTGCATCCACAACTTCTGACTCTACTCACAGCTGAGGGTCTCCTGGGTCTCCCCTCCTTGGGTTGAGTCCCACCGGACCTTCCAGGTCCCCAGCAACCCTGCAACTCTTCCTCTGTGACTCTTGCCTTTGCCAAGGCTTGTTGGTGGTTCTTCCACACCATTGACTGACTGTAACTTTTCTTCTAACGTGGGACATCATCTGCATCACCCCCGGACCTCTTCTCCTGGCTCTGTGCTGCATAGCTGACTCCTGGTCTTCAGCGTCGACCTGGTCCTGCTTCTCCAGAAGGGTGACTTAGTGGCTCCTGCCCCAACCTAACACTCCAACTGGAACTGGACTTGGTCCCCTTTATTTGCAGGTCCTCTTCTGTCTGGATTTACCTTTGGTTTCTTCCAGTCTTGCTTGGACCTTGCATAGTCCTTTTCCAATGTTTCCCTTTGGATTTGGGGAAAAACCAGGTACCTAGCTCTTCTCTCCTGGTTGCTGGGGGGACACTAGTACTCACCTTTTGGGGTTCCTAGTTCCTCCAGCTCCCCTCTACAGATTCCACTTCCTTCCCGCAGGATGTGTCGCTGTTGCAGGTTCTTTAAATCTGGAGGGAGGCCGGTAGGGCTGGGGCCAAACCAGTTGTCTTCCTTCTTCTCTGCGGAGTTTTCACGTGAGGAGTCTTTCTTCTTTGTAGGTCATCAGGAATCTGATTTCCTGGATTCAGGGTCGCCCCTAAATACTAGATTTAGTGATGTGTTTAGGGCTGGAGGGCAGTAGCCAATGGATACTGTCCCTGAGGGTGGGTACACCCTCCTTGTGCCTCCTCCCTTTTGAGGGGAGATGGGGTAGGGGTGGAGGGGGAAGACATCCCTAATCCTATTGGGCTAAATCCTGCAAAGCAAGATGGAGGATTTTCTATGGAGGGGTCACATCAGCTCTGGTCACCTTAGGGGTGGACCTGGCTGAGGGGGGTGACTCCTTGTTTTTCTCATTATTTCCCCCGGACTTGCCGCCAAAGGTTGGGGCTGTGTCTGGGGGGCGGGCATCTCCACTAGCTGGAGTGCCCTGGGGCGTTGTAACCCCAGGCTTGAGCCTTTGAGGCTCACCGCCAGGTGTTACAGTTCCTGCAGGGGGAGGTGTGAAGCACCTCCACCCAGGACAGGCTTTGTTCCTGGCCACAGAGTGCACAAAGGCACTCACCCCATGTGGCAAGAAACTAGTTTGGACGTGGCAGGCTGGCAGGGATCGGTGAACCTAACACGAGCCGTTTGGCTGGCATGCAGGGGGCATCTCTAAGATGCCCTCTGGGTGCATTTTACAATAAATTCCTCACTGGCATCAGTGTGCATTTATTATGCTGAGAAGTTTGATACCAAACTTCCCAGATTTCAGTGTAGCAATTATGGAACCTTGGAGTTCGTGTTTGACAAACTCCCAGACCATATACTCCTTATGGCTACCTTGCACTTACAATGTCTAAGGTTTTGCCTAGACGCGGTAGGGGCTCAGTGCTCATGCACATATGCCCTCACCTGTGGTATAGCGCACCCTGCCTTAGGGCTGTAAGGCCTGCTAGAGGGGTGACTTACCTATGCCACAGGCAGTGTGAGGTTGGCATGGCACTCTGAGGGGAGTGCCATGTCGACTTAGTCATTTTCTCCCCACCAGCACACACAAGCTGTGAGGCAGTGTGCATGTGCTGAGTGAGGGGTCTCCAGGGTGTCATAAGACATGCTGCAGCCCTTATAGACTTTCCCTGGCCACAGTGCCCTTGGTACCAGGGGTACCAGTTACAAGGGACTTATCTGTGTGCCAGGGCTGTGCCAATTGTGGGAGCAAAGGTACAGTTTTAGGGAAAGAACACTGGTGCTGGGGACTGGTTAGCAGGAACCCTTAGAGGGTTAAATTGAAACACTTGAAAACTTGTATGCCTGCACAATACATTTACCCCTGCTCAGTACACCACAGGTGAAGGTTTATGAATTTTATGATGCTGCATATCGTAAGGTCTTTTATTTAGGTAAGAATGCTAAAGCTCAACTCTTTGGAGAGGGTGTTAGGCCAGGCAAAACTCTGGCATGGGAGCTTGAATTTGATCTTCTCCATAACACTATAGCCAGCATAATTGAGGACGGTGGGGAAGCCACCCTGTAAACCAGAGTAAATACTGGAAGCGTTTAATCAATATTACCTAGACATATATATTTCCAGAGTCCGAACTGGAGGCTCTGATACTGACGAATACCTGGATCATATCCCCGTAGACTGGTTCAAAGGAGCGATGAGGGAATTGCTGAATTCCCCATTGACACTGGAAGATGTTGAGAGCGTAATAATGTTCTTCTCCAGTGGCAAGACACTGGGTGGGGATAGTCTGCTGGTAGAGTTTTATTAAGAGTATACAGATCTTCTATATAAAGCACTGCTGGTGCGTACTGGTGTGATAGTGTCTGACTAATTTGATAGTGAACGAGGCATACAGCGGGGCTGTCCACTGTCGCCGCTCCTGTTCGCGTTGGCATACAACTGAGGGCAAGGCTGCAAAGGTGAGGCATACAGGTGGAGAAAAGGACGCACATTGCATCACTGTATGCAGATGATGCTCTGGTGTATGCTACAGACTCAGAACGGTTGATCCCGCTCCAGTTACATATGATGGATGACTTTGGAGAGATATCTGGCCTCCGTGTCAACCGTCAGAAGTTGGTGTTGTTCCTTTCAGTACTTGGGTATGCATGTAGCGCACTCCCCTCAACTACAATATGAATTGAACATGGGTAGAGTGATGGATGGCTTCCGAGCCTCTGTTCAATTTTGGACCACCCTCTCACTGTCGGTTATGGGCAGAATCGCACTCAGTAAAATGGTCTTACTCCTGTGTTGCCTGTATTTTATGCAAAACTTGTTCTGTGAGTTACCCCCCTACTCTGTTTCGACAGGTAGATAAATTTCTTCTGTCCTTAGTCTGGGCAGGTAAGAGATGCAGAGTCCGCCTGGAGGTGCTGAAGTTAGATTTGGCTGACGGGGGATTGGGGCTAACAGATCTCCATCTATACAACATGGCGCACTTGCTGCTTTAGGTGGCTGTGTGGTGCGATGATGCCCCCAACTGGGAAAAAGAATTGCTAGAAGGCTTCATATGTATATCCCGACTCCCAGGCCTGCTCATGGGCGTCTCTAAGCTTCTGCAAGGTACCCCCTTCCTAATATCGGAGGTGTTGTGGATGTGAGGACAAGCTGTCACGTGGTATGTGCGCCTACTCTCGCTCTGGTGGATTTGCCCCTTTGATACAGTCACTAATATGCTGGACGTTTCAAAATGGCGAGCAGGCGGATGTAATAATGTAGCTGATTTATACCAAAATGGCACATTTGTAATGGGGGGGAGGCCGACTCCCTATTTGGAATTGACCAGGGACAATTCCTGGAAATGCAAGCCTATCCAGGACGGCGCAGGAGATTTGGACCTCCTTCCTTGCGGAGCCCACTGAATCCCGCCTCGTGACGGCTCTTATTGACCCAGGTTGCGACAGTGGTCTACTCTCCCAAATCTACAAGGCTCTTAAAAGGGATAGGCAGATAAACATAAACGGATAAGAGCTATGTGGCATGCAGACCTGGGAACTCCACTTACTGAAGGGGAATGGAACAGGGCCTGCTCACTAGTGCGGGATGGGACTAGCAATGCTAGATTTAAACTGATGCAGTTTTACTACCTGTACAGAGCATATCTGACACCACAGCGCCTTCCAAGACTATTCCCAAAACGACCCGACAATTGTGCTCGCTTTGATACCTTCCCAGCCACTTTTGGGCACATAACATGGGCATGTAATGCCATCCTACCCTTTTGGTGCCAGTTAGTGCAGACTCTGAGGGATATGAACGCTGTGAGAGGGAAGGTAACAATGAATCACTGCTTGCTGGGACTACTTCCCATTCCGAAAAAAAAAAGTGTAAAATGGTGTAGAGATTCGCGCAACTGGGGCTTGTTTTGTCCAAGAGACGCATTGCAATCCAGTGGGCAAACCCAACGCATCCGACGCATAAGTGGCTGTCCGACCTCATTGAGTGGGCGACTGCTGAGGAATGTCACCTCCATAAAATACGTATGGATGAACACGCTGAGCAGGATGTGGAAGTCTGATGTGGTATGAACGAGGAACTGCATGGAAAGCCCGTGGGGGAAGTGGGGGGACACCTCGGCAGATGAATCTCAATAGTTGAGTGCAGATGCAGACATGCCCCATGGGGCAGTAAATTGGCAGTTGCCGACGTGAGGCTGAATGTGGCTGGAAGACGACATGCCCCTCTCCCTCCCTTCTCTACTCTCCTTTCTGGGACTCCCCCTCGCTAGACTTAGCTGTATAGCGGTCTGCTGGCCCTTCTAAGAGCCTATACCGCCCGAATACTGTTGTCTACTCCGTGACAACTGTTCTCTCTACATGTTTGAACCTGGTAACGTGCATTGTAGTGTCACTGTTTGATTGTAAAGTTCAATGTACTATGCACTGTGATTCATATTGATAGACTTGCTCACTTTAACTACATTTGAATATTTCACATTTTATGATGGACTATTCTGAAGTCACTTCTGTGTAGCTCGAACATACGCACTGTACTATAGCACTCTGTAAAAGGGTGCAGACTGAAGTGCTGGTGTGGAATAGATACCATATCTGGAAGGCCAAGATCATTTAGATCTGCACCTGTCGGCAGTGCTATATAATGCGGAAAATACATTGGACACCCTGGAATGGCCATTTATGTTTAAAGCACTTTGATGTGGGGGATGGGGAACCTAGGTCCTGCAAAATGTGGCACTCTTGTATGAAACACCATGTGCTAGGGTCAGATTGAACGGCCAGTACTCTCAAGCAATAACTACCACAAGAGGCACACGCAAGGGCTGCTACCCCATCACCACTATTCTTTGCACTTGCGATTGAGCCACCTAAATGCTTCCTGCACTATTTCCATGAGGTATATATATATATATATATATATACATATGCTCGATGGCATGTGTAGGTGCAGATACACATAGTTTGCATAAGTTCACCTTCTAGTGTTGAGCTCAGAGTGTTACAAGTTGTTTTTCTTTACAGAAGCTTTTTCGAGTCTCAAGATCGAGTGGTGACTCCTCTCTGTGATAGTGTGCATAGGCATTGAATCCTTTGTTAGATTGTTTTCTTTCCGCCGTCGGGTTCAGACATGTTCCCTCTCGGTTCGGTACTATCTGAACATCGGGTTCAGACATGTTCCCTCTCGGTTCGGTACTATCTGAACATCTCTATCTTTCCTTTAAACGTCGGTATTGTTTTTCGAATGCGTTTTCCTAACTACACTTGATCTGATTGAAGCGTCTGGATCGATTAAATGCCCTTTCAAGCACCCACACCTCTGGCCTACTGCGTCACAGGCTCATGGATCGGACTTCATTTCGATTCTGTCCTCTTTGTCACTCCAAGTTCCTCTACACCGACCAACACTCGGTGTGTAACCTTTGCCTCTCTCCGGATCATAAGAAGGAAATCTGTGAGGCATGCCGATCCTTCTGTTCCTAGAAGACTCTGCAGGATCGAAGAGCGTGTCAGCTAGAGATGGCATTGAAGTCAACAGAACTAATGCCCGACATTTTCGGTGAGGAACAGGCGCAGACAGCAGTTTCCTTCGCAGACTCCAATTCTGACCGTAACTCAGATGGGGACAGACAAGTTATTCCTGCGGCTCAGTACGTGAGTACGCCAGCCTCTTCCCATCACCAAAAACATTTTAAAAAGTCAGGGCAGGTGGTCTTGGGTCCACCACTGTTTGCCAGCCATGGTCTCACCCGAAATTAACATCTCGACGACCGTCCCTCGGGTTTGGTGTCGAAGAAGGCCAAAATGCATTTGAACAAACAGACTGCCACGTCTGTTTTTGGATCGAGTCGCAAGGTGGAAGCTTCCTCTTCGGAACCGAAACACATACATACCACCTCGGAGCCGAAGCATCCAAGCTCCTCTTTGGAACCCAAAAAACTTCCATCTGCTTCAGAAACCACATTTTGAGCCTGATTAAAGAAGTCAATCGCTCAGCTTTCAGAGAATACATTTGTGGGAAGTAAACTTGTTCCATCTTCAGAGCAGTCAACAGAAATTAGGCCCATTTGTGAAGTGATGAACCATAAACAGAGGAAAATACAAATCCATAAGGATACAGGAAAATGTTTTTCTCTCCTCCTCCTATAACCAAGTGGAAACTGTCATTCCAAGAAAGTCTGGAAGCTGGGCCTTCACCTGCAGAAATATTCAAGCTCAAGGAGAAGCTAAAGATAGTACATGAACCTTCTCCTTCCTTCCTTCTCCACCGCCTGATACTCCTCCGCCTACACTCACACAGTTTTCTATACAATCTCCTTTCTCTTCACATGGGCATTATATTGGTGGCAGTCCTTATAATGTAGACCCATGGGACATGTGTGATACAGACCCTATTCCATCTAATGACCCTAATCTATATCCCACAAAGCCATCTCCACCTGAAGACACCACAGCCTATAATTAGGTGATTGCTGGTGCAGCCACATACCACAATGTGCAGCTGCACTCCGAACCCATAGAGGATGATTTCCTTTTCAACACCCTAACCTCTATGCATAAACAGTACCAATGTTTGCTAATGCTATCAGGCATGCTAAAACATGCTGATGGCATTTTTAAAGAGCCAGGAAAGCTAGGGTATTAACACCAAGGGTGGACAACAAAATAAAACTGTACCATCAGATCCAATTTTTATAACACAACAATTGCCACCTGATTCCCTTGTGGTCAGTGTAGCTATGAAAAGGGCAAATAGTCAGTCCACAGGGGATGCTTCTCCCCCTGATAAAGAAAGCCGCAAATTTGATGCAGCAGGCAAAAGAGTGGCAACTCGTGCTGCAAATCAGTGGCGAATTTCCAACTCCCAAGCTCTTTTAGCCAGATATGACAGGGCCCATTGGGATGAGATGCAGGAGTTCCTCCAATATCTCCCTACTCAACACCAAAAACAGGCACAGCAGGTAGTGGAAGAAGGACAAGCTATTGCCAACAATCAAATCAGATCCGCCCTAAATGTAGCTGACACTGCAGCTAAGGGAATAAATACTAGTGTTATGATCAGCAGGCAAGCTTGGTTGCGGTCCTCAGGATTCAAACCTGAGATACAGGAAGCGGTCCTTAATATGCCGTTTAACAGCAACTATTTGGACCAGAGGTGGATACCACCTTTGAAAAATTAAAAAAGGACTCAGATACCGCAAAGGCCATGGGCGGCCTTTACACAACACCCTTTCGGGGTACTTTTCGAAAGCCCCAATTCAGAGGGGCTTTTAAACCCCAAACAGAGGCCTCTACGTCCCAACAAAAACGGGTACAACCGTATTATTCTCAGGGATCTTTTAGAGGATCCTATAGATGAGACAACTTCAGAAATAGGGGCAACTCCACTGCCACAATAGGTGCCTCTACCTCATCAAAGCAGTGACTTTCTCAGCATCCCCACACAGCACACATCTCCTGTGGGAGGAAGACTGCAACATTTCTACCATCAATGGCACAAAATTACATCAGATCAATGGGTGCTGCCAATTATCCACAATGGTTATTGCCTAGAATTCATCTCCACTCCACAAGATATTCCCCCTCACTCACACAGGCTTTCTCAGGAACACATTGTTCTGCTAAAACAAGAGGTAGAATCTCGTCTACTCAAAGGTGCAATAGAGGTAGTACCTTTCACTCAACAAGGAACAGGAGTATGTTCTCTATACTTCATCATAGCAAAAAAGGATGGCACTCTCAGACCAATCCTCGATCTCAGACCTCTCAATCAGTACATTCTCTTAGAGCATTTCCACATGGTCAGTCTACAGAATGTCATCCCCTTGTTACAAAAACAAGACTACATGACATTATTAGATCTAAAAGATGCTTACTTCCATATTCCCATACGTCCAGCACACCGCAAATAATTGAGGGTTGTGATAGCAGGCGAGCACTGCCAATTCAAAGGTCTACCCTTTGGAGTAACAACAGCACCGAGGGTATTCACTTCAGGAGAACCCTTCTTCCAAATACACAAAAACAAAATCGTACTTAGAACAAAGACATTTTTAAAAAAAAAAAAATTTTTTACCCAATGTGGTTTCAGCATTTCACATTAATCAGTCAGTGGAATTGCCAGTCTTCTTTCCACAGCCAGATTCAGTTGCTAAAAGAGCCCTCCACACGCTGAATCTCAAAAGAGCTCTCATGTAATATATAGACGGAACGAAAGACTTCAAAAAATCTAAAAAACTTTTTGTTGCTTTCGAACAGCCTCATAAGGGTAATCCAATTTCCAAACAAGGATTAACCAGATGGATAGTAAAGTGTATTCAGACTAGGCAGATCGGTTGCATCAACGGTGGCATTGAGATGCCACACCTGGCTGAGAACATCTGGCTTTTCGGGGGATGTCCAGCAATCCTTGATTGACATGCCCACAAGGCTGACTCGCTGCTCGAGCGTTTTAAGGATGCCCAAGCCATGGCCCGCTTGGTCTCGCACCCTCACCTAGATCCCAGCAAGTCCGCCTTTCGCCCCTTTCATGGCTACGGAAGGGGCACCCAACTGCGTCCTTTTCCCCCTGGACACCGTCCTGTGCATGCTGTACAGCCCCTGCGCGGCCGCGGATGCGGGATCCCACTTTCCCGGGGATGAGGGAGTCAGCGCCCCCTCTTCAGCCTCTAAGCCTTCCTAGTCCGCAGGTGTAAGGAAATGCCTTCCTTGGCATGGTTACGCCCTGACTTTTTGCCTTTTGTTGATGCCAGTTATTATTGAAAGTGTGCTGGGACCCTGCTAACCAGGCTCTAGCACCAGTGTTCTTTCCCTAAACTGTACCTTTGTTCCCACAATTGGCACTGCCCTGGCACACAGATAAGTCTCTTGTAACCACCCTGTTGTCAGGGAAGGTCTCTAAAGGTTGCAGCATGTCTTATGCCACCCTGGGGACCCCTCACTCAGCACCTGCACACTGCCTCACAGCTTGTGTGTGCTGGTGGGGAGAAAATGACTTAAGTCAACATGGCATGCCTCCCTCTCACTGCCTGTGCATAGGTAAGTCACCCCTCTAGCAGACCTTACAGCCCTATTGCAGGGTGCACTGTACCACAGGTGAGGGCATAAGTGCATGAGCACTATGCCCCTACAGTGTCTAAGCAAAACCTTAGACATTGTAAGTGCAGGGTAGCCATAAAGATTATATGGTCTGGGATTTTGTCAAACACAAACTCCACAGTTCCATAATGGCTACACTGAAATCTGGGAAGTTTGGTATCAAACTTCTCAGCACAATAAATGTACACTGATGCCAGTGTGGGATTTATTCTAAAATACACCCAGAGGGCATCTTAGAGATGCCCCCTGAATACTAGTCCGACTCCTAGTGCTAGGCTGACCAGTTTCTGCCAGCCTGCCACAACCAGGCGAGTTGCTGGCCAGATGGGGTGAGTGCCTTTGTTACTCTCTGGCCAGGAACAAAGCCTGTACTGTGTGGAGGTGAATCTCACCTCCCCCTGCAGGAACTGTAACACCTAGTGGTGAGCCTCAAAGGCTTATGTCTTTTGTTACAGCACCCCAGGGCATCCCAGCTAGTGGAGATGCCAGCCCCTCTGGCCACTGCCCCCACTTTTGGAGGCAAGGCGGAGGAGATAATGAGGAAAACAAGGAGGAGCCACCCACCAGTCAGGACAGCCCCTAAGGTGCCCTGAGCTGAGGTGACTCCTGCCTTTAGAAAGCCTCCATCTTGAGATTGGAGGATTCCCCCAATAGGAATAGGGATGTGCCCCCCTCCCCTCAGGGAGGAGGCACAAAGAGGGTGTAGCCACCCTTCAGGACAGTAGCTATTGGCTACTGCCCCCCTACCTAAACACACCCCTAAATTTAGTATTTAGGGGTGACCCTGAACCCAGGAAATCAGATTCCTGCAACCTGAAGAAAGGAGGACTGCTGACCTGAAAGCCCCGCAGAGACGATGGAGACACCAACTGACTTGGCACCAGCCCTACCGACCTGTCTGAAGACTCAAAGAACCTGCACAGCGACACATCAGACATGGACCAGCGACCTCTGAAGACTCAGAGGACTTCCCTGAACCCAAAGGACCTAGAAACTCCAGAGAACAGAGGCACTGTTCAAAAACAGCAACAACTTTCCCACCGGAAGCGTGAGACTTCTCACTCTGCACCCAATGCCCACGGGTCGAGCTCCAGAGAACTAACACCACAGAGAGGACTCCCAGGCAACTACAATGAGGTGAGTAACCTGAGTCAAATCCCCCTACATCCCCACAGCGATGCCTGCAGAGAGGATCCAGAGGCTCCCCCCTGACCACGACTGCCTGGTAACAAGGCACCCGGCGCCTGGACCAAGCACTGCACCCGCAGCCCCCAGGACCTAGAGGGAACCACCTTCCACTGCAGGAGTGACCAGCAGGTGGCCCTCTTCCTAGCCCATTCGGTGTCTGACCCGAGAAGCCCCCTTGTGCCCTGCCTGCACCGCCTAAGTGACCCCCGGGTCTCTCCTTTGTTTTCAATAGCAAATCCGATGCCTACTCTGCACACTGCACCCGTCCGCACCTGTGCCGCTGAGGGTCTGTTTTGTGTGACAGTTTGTGTCCCCCCCAGTGCTCTACAAAACCCCCATGGTCTGCTCCCCGAGGACGCAGGTACTTACCTGCTAGCAGACTGGAACCGGAGCACCCCTGTTCTCCATAGGCGCCTATGTGTTTCGGGCCCTCCTTTGACCTCTGCTCCTGACCGGCCCTGTGTTGCTGGTGCTGTGACTTTGGGGTTGCCTTGAATCCCCAACTGTGGGCTAGCTATGCCCAGGGACTGACTGTGTAAGTGCTTTACTTACCTGAGAAACCTATCCAAACTTATCTCCCCCAGGAACTGATGATTTTTGCACTGTGTCCACTTTTAAAATAGCTTTTTGCCATTTCAACCTAAACTGTGTGTACAACTGTTTTAAATCAAAGTTCTATACTTACCTGTTTGACGTACCTTGCATTTTATGTACTTACCTCAAATCTTGAATCTTGTGGTACTAAAATAAATTAAGAAAATAATATTTTTCTATATAAAAACTATTGACCTGGAGTTAAGTCTTTGAGTGTGTGTTCCTCATTTATTGCCTGTGTGTGTACAAGTGCTTAACACTACCCTCTGATAAGCCTACTGCTCGACCACACTACCACAAAATAGAGCATTAGTATTATCTAGTATTGCCACTATCAACCTCTAAGGGGAACTCTTGGACTCTGTGCACACAATCTCTCACTTTGAGATAGTATATACAGAGCCAATTTCCTACAGCAGGTACATCAGGAACCAGTAGGTGGCAGGATACGCCATCACCTGCCCCAATGGCAAGCCATTACCTCAGACAGGTGGGTACTCCAAATTGTCTGAAGGGGCTACTCCCTCCCCTTCAAGGCTTCTCCTCCAGGCATGCCACCTTCATACAGTCGATATTGGAGGATCATATGGCGCGTCTCCGCGAGGAAGTCCAAGCCCTTTTGGCCAGAGGAGCTATAGAGAGGGTTCAGTTGCAAGAAGTAGGTTGTGGCTGCTATTCCCACTACTTTCTGGTTCCGAAAAAGGACAACGGTCATCGACCTATATTAGATCTTTGGTCCCTCAATCTCTTCCTACAAATGGAGAAGTTCAAAATGTTGACATTGGCTCAGGTCCTATCTGCCCTGGATCCCGGAGACTGGATGGTAGCGTTAGACTTGCAAGACACATACTTCCACATTCCAGTCTTGCCAGCCCACAGACGTTACCTACGATTCATGGTAGGTCATGAGCACTTTCAGTTTACCGTGCTCCCCTTTGGCCTTATCAGTGCCCCTTGGGTGTTCATGAAGGTGATGGTAGTGGTGGCAGCTCATATGTGCAGGTTAGGGGTCCCAGTCTTCCCCTACCTCGACAATTGGCTGTTGAAGGGGAACTCGCCCCAGACAGTCGTCTCTCACCTCCAGACTACAGTGAACCTTTTGCACTCGCTGGGGTTCACTATAAACGAGCAGAAGTCACACCTGACTTCTTCTCAGTCGCTCCTTTCATCCGAGCTATTCTGGATACAGTGCAGTTTCTGGCTTATCCTCCCAAAAAGCAAGTCGAGGATATTCAGGCTATGATAGTGATGTTTCAGCCTCTGTTCTGGATTTCGATGAGAATGACTGAGGCTGCTGGGCCTCATGGCCTCCTGCATCCTGCTGGTTCAAAATGCCAGATGGCATATGCGGGCTCTGCAGTGGGACCTGAAGTTCTAGTGGCGCTGCATCAGGGAAATCTCTCCGAAAAGGTCCAGATCTCTGGAGGGACTGCGAAAGACCTGCAGTGGTGGTTAACAAATCAGGATTGGGTCAAGGGCAGATCCCTTTCCTTTCCCCAACTAGATCTTACTGTCGTGACAGATGCCTCACTCCTGGGATGGGGTGGCCACATGGGAGAGACAGAGATCAGAGGCATCTGGAGCTCCCAGTGATTCCACTAGCATTAAAAGCATTTCTTCCCTCCCTCAAGGGGAAAGCAGTGCAGGTGTTCACAGCCATGTGGTATTGCAACAAAGAAGGCTGAGTGGGGTTGTGGGCTCTTTGTCAAGAGGCCCTCCGTCTCTGGACTTGGCTGGAACATCAGTGCATTTCCCTGGTGGTTCAACACCTGGAAGGCTCCTTGAATGCCAGAACAGACAAACTCATCCGACAATGCATGATCGACCATGAATGGCGTCTCCATCCAGAGGTAGCGCTGTTGAAGTAAGCCTCAGCAAGGCCTACTAGTGCAAGGGGTTCGCCCTTCTCTGCACAAAGTCCTCAGACCATATAGGAAGAAGTTGGAACAGAAACTGAAATAAAAGACAAAGTTTACTAAACCTGATGAGGTGGTACTACAGTTCAAACAGCACCCTTCGGTAATGTTTGAAGTATCACACTGAACTAAGAGAGCATGGTCCTTTTATACCCACGCAGGGGCTAAAAGAAGGTGGTACAATTATAGAAGCAAGACTTATATACATATAAGTGTAGGAAGTTGGCTCTGTATGTACTATTTCAAAGTAAGAAATAGCATGCATAGAGTCCAAGGGTTCACCTTAGAGGTAAGATTGTGGCAAAAAGAGATAATTCTAATGCTCTATTTTGTGGTAGTGTGGTCGAGCAGTAGGCTTATCAGAGGGTAGTGTTAAGCATTTGTTGTACACACACAGGCAATAAATGAGGAACTCACACTCAAAGACTTACTCCAGGCCAATAGGTTTTTATATAGAAAAATATATTTTCTTAGTTTATTTTAAGAACCACAGCTTCAAGATTTACAGACAATACTTTTAAATGAAAGGTATTTCACTCAGGTATCTTAGGAACATTGAATCATCACAATAGCATGTACAGTTTTGGCAAAAATGGAAATAAGCTATTTTAAAATTGGACACAGTGCAAAATTCAACAGTTCCTGGGGGAGGTAAGTATTTGTTAGTTTCACAGGTAAGTAAAGCACTTACAGGGTTCAAATTTGGGTCCAAGGTAGCCCACCATTGGGGGTTTAAGGCAACCCCTAAGTTACCACACCAGCAGCTCAGGCCGGTCAGGTGCAGAGGTCAAAGAGGTGCCCAAAACACACAGTTTTCAATGGAGAACAGGGGTGCCCCGGTTCCAGTCTGCCAGCAGGTAAGTACACGCAACTTCGGAGGGCAGACCAGGGGGGTTTTGTAGGGCACCGGGGGGGACACAAGCAGGCACAGAAAGTACACCCTCAGCGGCACAGGGGCGGCCGGGTGCAGTGTGCAAACAGGTGTCGGGTTTGCAATAGGTTTCAATAGGAGACCCAGGGGTCCCTTCAGCGATGCAGGGGGGGGAGGGGGCTCCTCGGGGTAGCCCCCACCTGGGCTAGGGAGAGGACCTCCTGGGGGTCACTCCTGCACTGGAGTTCGGTTCCTTCAGGTCCTGGGGGCTACGGGTGCAGTGTCTTTATCAGGCATCGGGTTCCTTGAAGCAGGCAGTCGCGGTCAGGGGGAGCCTCTGGATTCCCTCTGCAGGCGTCACTGTGGGAGCTCAAGGGGGTCAACTCTGGCTACTCACGGCCTCGCAGTCGCCGGGGAGTCCTCCCTGTGGTGTTAGTTTTCCGCAGGTCGAGCCAGGGGCGTCAGGTGCAGAGTGGAAAGTCTCACGCTTCTGGCGGGAAACTTGGGGTCTGTAAAAGTTGCTTCTTTGTTGCAAAGTTGCAGTTTCTTTGAAACAGGGCCGCTGTCCTCTGGAGTTGTTGGTCCTTTTAGATGCAGGGTAGTCCTCTGAGGCTTCAGATGTCGCTGGACCCTGGGGGATGCATCGCTGTTGCAGTTTTTCTTGAAGTGGGGAGACAGGCCGGTAGGGCTGGGGCCAGAGCAGTTGGTGTCTCCGTCTTCTCTGCAGGGCTTCAGGTCAGCAGTGCTTCCTCGTCTTCAGGTTGCAGGAATCTATCTTCCTAGGTTCTGGGGGCCCTAAATACTCAATTTAGGGGTGTGTTTAGGTCTGGAGGGGTTAGTAGCCAATGGCTACTAGCCCTGAGGGTGGCTACACCCTCTTTGTGCCTCCTCCCTGAGGGGAGGGGGGGCACATCCCTAATGCTTTTGGGGGTGTCCTCCATCTGCAAGACGGAGGATTTCTAAAAGTCAGAGTCACCTCAGCTCAGGACACCTTAGGGGTTGTCCTGACTGGCCAGTGACTCCTTCTTGTTTTTCTCATTATCTCCTCCGGCCTTGCCGCCAAAAGTGGGGCAGTGGCCGGAGGGGGCGGGAATCTCCACTAGCTTGGATACCCTATGGCGCTGTATCAAAGTGGGTGAGCCTTTGAGGCTCACCGCCGGGTGTTACATTTCCTGAAGGGGGAGGTGAGAAGCACCTCAACCCAGTACAGGCTTTGTTACTAGCCACCGAGTGACAAAGGCACTCTCCCCATGTGGGCAGCAACATGTCTGGTGTGTGGCAGGCTGGCAAAACTAGTCAGCCCACACTGGAAGTCGGGTATGTTTTCAGGGGGCATCTTTAAGATGCCCTCTGGGTGTATTTCACATTAAAATGTACACTGGCATCAGTGTGCATTTATTGTGCTGAGAAGTTTGATACCAAACTTCCCAATTTTCAGTGTAGCCATTATGGTGCTGTGGAGTTCGTGTATGACAGACTCCCAGACCATATACTCTTATGGCTACCCTGCACTTACAATGTCTAAGGTTTTGCTTAGACACTGTAGGGGCATAGTGCTCATGCATCTATGCCCTCACCTGTGGTATAGTGCACCCTGCCTTAGGGCTGTAAGGCCTTCTAGAGGGGTGACGTACCTATGCCATAGGCAGAATGAGGTTGGCATGGCACTCTGAGGGGAGTGCCATGTCGACTTAGTCATTTTCTCCCCACCAGCACACACAAGCTGGCAAGCAGTGTGTTTGTGCTGAGTGAGGGGTCCCCAGGGTGGCATAAGACATGCTGCAGCCCTTAGAGACCTTCCCTGGCATCAGGGCCCTTGGTACCAGGGGTACCAGTTACAAAGGACTTACCTGAATGCCAGGGTGTGCCAATTGTGGAGACAAAGGTACAGTTTTAGGGAAAGAACACTGGTGCTGGGGCCTGGTTAGCAATAATAGTGATCCTCTGGTACTGGAGTAGTGCCAACAAAAACCTCACGTGCAGGAGGGGCTAACAGTTTTCAAGGACTAGTTGACACATTACTGTCTGTTACTAATTACTAAGAGCTGCAGATCTTAATGGGCATGTGCGAAAGTGGGAGATGCTAAATATAACTTGTCACTAGTCAGATTTTCAACAGTAGTTAGCAGGAAGGTAGGATAGAGCACATGGCAGCATGTGGCAGAGAAAATGGCTGCCATGAATACAGAATGGATTCCGCTAAATGTTCACAATAGTTGCTAAATACAAGATGTCTTCTGCTAATGCTTAATCTAATCGCTACTAAATTACAACAGCGCTAGGTCTCTTCCTGCAGTGGGGAAAACCTTGGTTAGACTTGTTCGCCTCCGTAGAGAACGAGCAATGTCAGCTGTTTTGCGCATTGGAGTTTCCAAGGTGGCACTTGCTCGGCTATGTTTTTCGTCGCAAGTATTTTGGTGGCTCCGGACTGGGCACGAAGAGTCTGATATCCTGAGCTTTTGAACATGGCCATATCTCCTCCGATCAGACTGCCCCTTCGGGTGGATCTTCTGTTGCAGCAGCAGGGGAAGGTACTCCACCTGAACCTGTCAACTCTGCGGCTTCATGAGTGGAGATTGAGCAGCAACAGTTGACACCTTTTGACTTGCCACCCGAAGTCTGTGACGGCAGCCAGGCGTCCCTCAACCAAAACTGTATACGCCTGTCTTTGGAAGAAATTTGTGGCATGGTGCAGCGACAATTCTGTCGATCCTCTATCTGCTCCTCTCTCTCAGGTTCTTTTCTTTATTCTTTCCCTTGCCCAGCAGGGTTCCACCTTGGGCTCTCTTAAGGGATATCTTTCGGCTATCTCTGCTTTCTTAAGGTTACTTGATCAGCCTTCCTTATTTAAATCTCCCATAGTTGGGAGGTTTATTAAAGGCCTCACACATCTCTTTCGGCCTATCCCATTTATCATGCCCCAGTGGTATCTCAACCTGGTCCTAACTTACCTTATGTGTACCCTGTTTGAATCAGTTCACAACTGTCCTTTAAGGCTCTTAACTATAAAGACTGACTTTTTAGTTGCCATTACTTCTACCTGCAGAATTAGTGAACTCCAGGCTCTGTCATCTAAGCCACCTTTTCTTGCCATACATCCTGGCAAAGTGGTGCTTTGCACGAGGGCTTCTTTTCTACCTAAGATGGTGACACATTTCCATGTTTGGCAGTCCCATCTCCTTGCCTACATTTTATGCACCCCCACATCCCTCTCCTGAGGAGGAGAGACTCCACCATCTAGACCCAAAAAGATAATTTGCGTTATATCTTGATCGTACCAAAAACTTCTGGGTGGACAATCATCTCTTTGTGGCATATGTGGGTGCAAATAAGGGGAAGGTGGTGCAGAAGAGAACCATTTCAAGATGGGTACTCTTATGGATCAAAATGTGCTACGCTCTGGCTAAGAAGCAACCTCCTAAAGATTTGCAAGCTCACTCCACCAGGGCTACTGTTGCTTCCACGGCGCTAGCATGGGGCGTTCCAGTCCTGGATATTTGTCAGGCAGCAACGTGGGCATCTCTGCACACTTTTACCAAGCACTACTACCTGGACAATCCGGTCCGAAGGGACGGCTACTTTGGCCGTTGGGTCCTGCAGGACTTTTTTGTGTGATCTTGGTTCGCAGGCCCACCACTGGGGATGGTATTGCTCGGGTATCTATTCAAAGGTAAGGAATCTGGAACTAGAAGTCTCTATCAGATGTACAAGTTACTTTCCTTCGGTAACTAAATATCTGGTAGAGACATATTCTAGTTGCATATTCCTTACCTACCCGCCCATCCTCCCCTCACTGCGAACTGATTTCTAGGGACAGGAACTTTCCCTTGAGGGCCCTAGCTTTGGTGCACCACTCTGTGTTCTTCGTGGCTCCATGCTACTGGCGTGGAAAGTCGTGAAAAGAAACTAATGTCAGCGTGCCGGGGTGGCGCCTATAAACGACCGCGATGTCATCACCGTGAGCACGACGCCCGCGAAGTCGACTGACGACGCACAGAGGTAATGCTCTAAAAATCTCCGGATCCAGTCTGACGCCGGGGGAAATTCAAAGGTAAGGAATCTGCATCTAGAATATGTCTCTACAAGATATTTTGTTACCGAAGGTAAGTAACTCATACATTATGTATATACATTGCATGGACATCTTCTTTACTTACTATATATTTGCATATATACAATTGTTCACTCCTTACTTCACCCTCCTGCCGGAAAACAGTCTAACAAAGGATTCGATGCCCATACGTACTATCACCGAGAGGAGTCATCGCTCGAACTTCTGACTCGAAAAAAGCTTCTTTGGAGAAAATCAACTTGTAACACTCCGAGCCAAACACTAGATGGCGACATATGCACAGCATGTGAATCTGTCAATGACCGGAAAGAAAATCTGATTCTGGTTATAAGAGAAGTCACCATGTTCCGTGCCTATTATGGTCTACATTTAAATTGGAAACATTTTGAGATATTTCAACTGCCTGAATGTCCCATCCATATTCCCTTTCAAGTGGAGTCCTGAAGGGTGAAATGTCTTGATAACCTTGTGACACAATACATTGGCGATGCTCTGTCATGAAATGGCTGTACTCCTTAAGTTCTTGTATATTTTCACAAATAAACCCATTTGTTAAGAAATTGCAGCAGGTGTTGAGTCCATGGTATGGGGAGATAAACAACCATGCATGAAGTAGTACATCCAAACGCAGCCCATGCACGCTGGTGTTTTTGGCTGTTCTGGATTTTCTGATCTATTATTTAGTGGCACTAACATATGATATTAAATTCTGGATTCCTGGCTAGAATTGAACATACAATGCACTAAATCTCTTTTAGCCATGGGTTGCCAGCAGGAGTCTGTGCTCCTGGATGACAACAGATGTGGTTGGGGATGACATAGATGCGTCTGCCACAACATGTCATGCATAGTGGCCCTTGTAGAAGATGTTGGGTTGCCCACCATCATACTCCCTGCTTTTGCCTCTTGCTTCGGTCCACTGTTTCCTCTATGCTGGAAAAACCAGTGATGCAGATTTTGAGAAAAGGGAATATAAATACTCTGAGATCTTTTCCCTGAAGTCGAACTTATTCATTTCAGGTGAGCGGGATCCTAACCTCTATGGTTGCGCTATTCTATAATAATTTATAAACTTCCATGAGCTAAGTCTTCACACATTTTTACAGCTCACCGCATGACCCTGCCATGCTCTCACGCAATTTAGGATAAATGGGCTTGGGTAGGTCTGTCTCTTTATACATGGAGAGGACTGCAAGTTCTTCCACATGGCATAGAACCAGATTAGAGTGGAAGTTCAATAAAGCCATTTTTTTGCAACAAATAAAAATAGAGAATCTGCCTCCATTTCATTTAGACGCCAGAGTAACCATAGAAATTCAAATGGTTTTCAGGGGATACCAACCTTTAGCTACCACTGTGTAGGAAAGTACCCTCTTTCTTGGCCATGGTTACCCCCCTTTTCTGCCTGTTGTCAGTGTGTTGGACTGTGTCTACAGGGATCGTGCTAACCACCACCCCAGTAGTTTTGCTCTCTCCTCTAAACTCTACCTTTTTCTTTCCACAATTGGCTTGTGGGCGGTGGGGTAGCAAGAACTGGTTAGCGGGCGATTTGGGGCTGAGGGTGTCTGCGAACACAGTGACATTAACTTGCCGGATATCAGATGTAGGAAATTACTCTCTCTCTTGGCATGGTTACTCCCATTTTCTGCCTGTTGTCAGTATGTTTGTGTCTATTGGGTGCCTGCTAACCATGACCCCAGTACTTTTGCTCTCTCCTTTAAATTCTACCTTTTTCGTCCCACAATTGGCATACTGGTCCCCCCATGTAACTCCCTAGTATATGGTACCTAGGTACCCAGGGCATTGGGGTTCCAGGGGATCCCTATGGGCTGCAGCAGTTATTCTGCCACCCATAAGGATCCCATGCAAAGGGTTCTGCAGGCCTGCGATTGCAATCTGCGTGAAACAGGTGCATGCAACCATTTCCACTACAGGTCACTGCACCAGGTCACTGTAAGTCACCCCTATGGTAGGCTCTCAGCCCAGAGGGCAGGGTGCAGGTACCTGTGTGTGAGGGCACCCCCACAAACTCCAGATTCATTTTCCTGGACTTTGTGAGTGGGCAGACGCCATCTTACGTGTGTACTGGACATAGGTCACTACCGAAGTCCAGCTACATAATGGTAACTCCGAACCTGGGCATGCTTGGTATCAAATATGTCGAAATCATACCCCAATACTCTTACTAGTATTGGAAGTACGATTCCGTGCACTCTGGGGGCTCCTTACAGGACCCCCAGCATTGCTGCCACCAGTCTTAAAGGGTTTTCCGGGCAGCCCACCTGCTGCCATCCTCCTCAGACAGGTTTCTGCCTTCCTGCTGCTTGATCTGATCAAGCCAAGGAAGGCAGAACAAAGGATTTCCTTTAGGACAGGGAGGTAACCTCCCTTACCCTTTAGAAATAGGTGTGACTGGCTTGGGAGGGGTAGCCTCCCCAAGCCATCAGTTTGCTTTGAAGCACACATTTGGGGAACTCCGTGCATAAACCAGTCCACACCAGTTCAGTGATCCCCAGTCCCTGCTCTGGCGCGAAACTGGACAATGGAAAAGGGAGTGACCACTCCCCTCTCCATCACCACCCCAGGGGTGTGGCGCTCAGAGCTCCTCCAGAGGGTCCCTGGGTTCTGCCATCTTGTTTCCAAGGTTGGCAGGTAACTCTGGGAGCATCTGAGTGGCCAGGCCAGGCAGGTGATGTCTGAGCCCCTTCCTCATAGTTGCTTACCTGGTTAGGTGACCAATCCCCCTTTCAGGGCTATTTAGGGTCTCTCTCTTGGGTGGTGTTCAGATTCGGCTTGAAAGATTCCAGCAGGACTCCTCTGCAACCTCTGCTTCGAATTCTGGCCACTGGAACCACAAATGGAACCTCCAGGAACCAACAAACACTGCTGCAACAAAGAAGACTCTTCTGCAGCTTTGTTTCCACATCTCCTGCCAGCTTTGCAACATTTCCCCGGCCCTGCAACCTTGGAAGACTACAACTCTTCAGCCTGGTCAAGAAGAAGTAATCTCCCTTGGAGTGAAGGAGTCACACCCCTGCAACCGTACGCACTTACAACAAGCGAAGACCGGTTGCGTGTGGATCTCCTATCATCTTGAGCTGCATGGATCCTGCATCATGGGTGGTGGTCCGGAGTAATCCACTTGGTCCTCTCTGCCAGCTGTCCAACTTTGGAGGAGGTAAGCCTTTTCCTTCCCACGCAGGACAGTACCCCTGTGCATGACATCTCTTGCAGCTGCCAAGGCTTGTTTGCATCTCCTCCAGGGGATCTTTAGGTGAAGTGTAGCTCCAGCCCCCAGCATTACATCCTGCAAAGCACAGCCTCCTGCGTGGTTCTCTTGCGGCGTGGGATTCTCTTTTGTAGTGCTTCATGGGTTTCTTCTGCGACTCCTGTGACCCCGTACTGTGGGACTCGTGTGGGTGCTGCCTCTGCGACCTATGGACTCTCTGCGTTGTGAGGGTCCCTGTGACTCCCTGTCCTGGGCCTTGCTTGTCCCCAGCAGCACCTCTTTTTCACCAACCATGAGTTTTCCTTTGCCAAGGCTTGTTTGTGGAATTTCTGCCCCAACACCCGTCTGCAATCTTCACTCCAGCATGGGACATCTTCTGCATCCATCAGGAACTCGTTTCAGGCTCCAGGATTGCAGTGCGGACATATTCTACATCACAGTCGACCAACTCCTGCATCCAGAGCTGGGTGGGTAGTAGCTTCTACTCCTCCTTGACTCCACTGTGACTCTTGGACTTGGTCCCCTCTCTCCATTGGTCTTCTTTCTTCAGAAAGCCACTACTGGTTTTCTTGAAGTCTTCTCTGGGTGTCTTCTTTTTCTTCTTTTCATCCTTTTGGGTGGTTAGGGGAAAATCCACTGCTTTACTCCTGCATTCCTGGTCTCTGGGGGGTACTGTGTTACTTACCTCTGTGGTTTTCTAGTACCCCCAGCTCCCCTCTACACATTTTACTTACCTAGGTGGGGGCACCTTATTCACATTCCATATTTTTAGTATATGGTTTGTGCTCCCCCCAGGGTCACTATTGGTTATTGGTAGTTGCACTGTTTTGTAACCTTTTCTATGTCTGTTTCTGATTACTTACCTCCTAAGGGTGGGTCACTTGTTCTAGTATTTTGTGGTGATTTGTTCCAAAAAATAAAGTCCCTTTATTTTTGTACAACTGAGTGTTTTCTTTCATGAGTGTAAGTGCTGTGTGACTACAGTGGTATTGCATGAGCTTTGCGTGGCTCCTAGATAAGCCTTGCTGCTCATCCACATCTACCTCTAGAGATCCTGGCTTCTAGACACTGCCTACACTTCACTAAGAGGGGATACCTGGACCTGGTATAAGGTGTAAGTACCATAGGTACCCACCACACACCAGGCCAGCGCCCTACATCTGTGCACCGCATTGTGGTTCGAGGAGTGAGTGAGTGCGTGCGTGTGGCCTAATATACGTGGTACTGCGTAGCGGTGTGGAGTAAATGTAAGGGAGTGAGTGTGGATGATTGATGAAACAACACAGTGGTGTTGCCGTACATGTTATTTTTCTTGCCTGAAGCCTCTTACAGTTGATATTGAGTTTTACCTGAGGCGACCCAGGCCGTGGAGCTAATGAAAAGTGCTGTAAGTTTTTGTATGTACATATTGCTGCTAGTGTTGCGAACCAGGTGCACTCTACAATAGTGTGCTATTAAATTGGGGTAATTGCTAGGGTGGGTCTTGCGCTGACAGCGTTGGGCACCACATGAATGTGCTGGAAAAGAAAGTATTAGTTTTTTGACACTTTCTGATACTTTTGAAAGTATTATGGTGTTTAATACAGTTGGGCTTAGTACTGCGAGTAATATTTCTGAATGTGATTTATACCCAGATTTACGTGATGATCATGCTGCATTAATAATGTGTGTTGAATACAAATTTTATTTACATACACCTCGTGTGAAGTCTGTTTTTTTGTGATGCTCATTGTAATTGTTGTGTGGTAGTACTGTGCCATTGCTTTACACATTGTCCGTCTGATAAGCCTGACCGCTCTGTGCCAAGCTACCCAAGGGTGAGCGCACTTTAAACATTGAGTGGAATCATCCACCCCTGACGGGAGTGGTAGGTTCTGCCTGGCTAGGGGCTTGCCTCAGTCAACCAGAACGTGCCACCTCCAGCACCCACAATCTGGGCTAGACCTTATAGGTGCCACACGTTAGCATTATGTTGGAAAGTCATGATTCTCAATATCTGATAAAGACTTCTAGTTGCAGATTCCTTACCTTAGAATTTCACCCAGGTGTCAGACAGATCCAGAGATTTTTCTTGAAGCAGTACCGTTGTGTGCCGTCAGTTGACTCCACATTTGTCGTGGCCTTCGTGGTCGCTGAGATAACATCGTGGTCGTACTTAAGCACCACCCCGGCGCACTGATGTCAGTTCTTTTCTTTTCGCACCACCCGCAGATCTGGAGAAGAGCAACCCTGGTCAATTTTTGACCAAATTCAACTTTTTGTCCGTTTTTTGGTGCATCAAGGGATGTCTCGTAAGACCGGTTTTAAGCCTTGCTATGCCTGTCACAGCATGATGTCTGTGACGGACCCGCACCTGGTTTGTTTGTGGTGTCTGGAGCACTACCACGACCCAACGTCATGCTCTAGAGTGTCGGACCATGAACCCGAAGGCTTTGGGGGAGTAACCCCTAAAGCTTATGATGGCCCTGCGCTCGATTCCGCTGTCGCTCCCAGTCTCGCTCAAGAGGAAGGTCTTGTGACCCCTCGCAGAGTCATGACTAGTCCTTGTCTCATTCAGAATCATCAGGTCATAAGTAGAAGTCGAGGAAGGCTAAATGTTCTTCGACTTTGGCCCATTGTTTGCCTGATGCAGCAGGGAGAGTGTCGACGCTCGAGGCCTCCATCTTGCAAAACCAGTCTCTGGGTCCACTCCACACCTCCCCGAGTTTCCAGGAGCCGGAACCACCCCTGACCAGCTTAAGGAGTTTTATGAGGTCATGCACTTCATTTTTGGGCAGACGGCCCCCTCTAGATCTGTTCCCGGAGACATGCTGACGCCGGTCGGTCATACCACTGTGACCTGCGTCGGCTAAGACTTCGACTGGGCACAGGTATTGGGTGAACCTAGTGGTCTGGATTCTTCTCCAGATGCTGGCATGCTTTCTCCTCCTACCGTGGCTATGGTGGAGGGAGCATCTTACTGCATGGTGGTCAGTAGGGTGGCTGAGGTCCTTGGCCTTGAGCTTCCCACTGTGACAGTCAGGACTAACCTCCTGACAGAGGTGCTTCAACCTGGGGCTTCTGCTTCGGAGCCTGTGCTTCCACTTAATGAAGCCCTCATTGATGTCCTTCTGGGTACTTGCCCCAGACCCAGCACAGGGGCTCCTGTGAATAGGACAATTGGCTGCTGCCATCAGCCCTCCCCAAACGACCCTAAATTCCTGTCCCAACACTGCACACCTGTGGGCTGAAAGCCTTTTCATCTAGGCTTTCTTGTCATCTAGCCCATTACCATCCGTTCCCCCAGATAGGGAATCAAAGACACTTGACCATCTTGGGAAGAAGATCTTTTCTTTCTCTAGTCTGGCATAGCAGTCCATGAACACTGCATGCCTTTTGGGCTGCTGCCCCCATTCAGTGTGGGATACGGTTGGGCAGGTATTGCTGCAGGGCCTGAAGGAGGACCGAGCCATCATCTCCCAAGCCGTTGCTGATGGAAGGAATGCTGCTAAGTTCACGATTCATTGTGGGCTGGACATGGCTGACTCAGTGGGTACATCGGCTGCGTCAGTGGTGGCCTTGAGGCACAACTCTTGGTTGAGGACATCTTGTTTTTCAGGGGATGTCCAACAGTCTCTCACGGACATGCCCTTAGATGGCACCCATCTTTTTGAAAACAAAGCGGACTCCGCCTTCGAGAGGGTCAAGTAGTCTTGGACAACGGCTCAGTCCCTTGGCCTAGCGACTGCCCCTCACCCACCAAAGTCCCCTTTTCGCGGCCATGGAAGGGGCTCCCTGTTGCATCCTTACCCTGCCAGCCACAGAGCCACACATGCTTCCCTGCCACTGCGTGGCCATGGATGCGGAATCCTACGGGCTTGTGGGACAGGGAGCCAGAGGTCTGCCCAGTCCGCCACTGAAGCAGCCTCCAAGCCTTCCTAGTCCATCCTCCCATCTCAGACCAGCTGGCGGCAGGATTCGCCATCACCTTCCCCACTGGGAATCCATCACAATGGATAGGTGGGTTTTGCAGATCATCAGAAGGGGCTAGTTCCTCCCCTTCGAGACTGCCCCTTCAGCAAGACCTCCATCCTACGGCCACTTACCAGAGAATCATCTGGCACTTCGCTGTGAGGCAGTTGCTGCTCTCTTGGCCAAGTAGGTTGTGGTTGTTATTCCCGCTAATTTCCGGTGCCCAAAAAGATCCTATCCAAGACCTTTGGGCCCTCAATCTCTTCCTCAAGAAGGAGAAGTTCAAAATGCTCTCTCTGGCTCAAGTCCTGTCTGCCTTGGACCACAAAGTGTGGATGGTAGCGTTGCACTTGTAGGACGCTTAATTTTATATACCCGTCTTGCCTGCCCACAGGCCCTACTTGCGTTTCATGGTAGGTCATGAGCACTTTCAATTTACCGTCCTCCCCTTCGGCTTTACCCTCGCCCCGCGGGTGTTCATGAAAGGGATGGCAGTTGGTTGCAGTCTTCCCCTACCTCGACGACTGACTATTGAAGATGAACATGACTCCAAAAGTCATCTCCCACCTTCAGACTACGGCAAACCATCTGCATTCACTGGGGTTAAGTATAAACGTGACAAAGACACACCTGACTCTTTCTCAGACTCTCCATTTCACAGGAGCTGTTCTGGACACTTTGCTGTTTCGGGCATATCCTCCCAAAAAACGAATCTAGAATATTCAGTCTATGATTCTGATGTTTCGGCCTCAATCCTGGATTTCGTTGAGAATGACTCTGAGGGTGCTGAGCCTCGTAGCCTCCTCTGCATCCTGCTGGCAACACATGCCAGATGGCATATATGGGCTCTGCAGTGGGACCTGAAGTTCCAATGGGTGCAGCATCAGGAAAATCTCTCTGACATGGTCCAGATCTCGGAGGGAACTGCGAAAGACCTGCAGTGGTGGCTTTCGAATCGTGATTGGGTCAGCAGCAGATCCCTCTCCCTTCCCCAACCAGATATCACAGTAGTGACAGATGCGTCACTCTTGGGATGGGGTGGCCACATGGGAAGGTCGGAGATCTGAGGTCTCTGGTGGAATCCAGACTCCAAATTAATCATTTGGAGCTCCAGGCAATCAGGCTTGCATAGTAAGCATTCCTTGGAAAGTGGTGCAGGTGTTCACGGACAACACTACCGCCTGCTGTCTCCAACTCAGCAACGCAATGCCTACGTTGCTTGGTTGGAGAGAGCCCAGTGCGCATTTGTTTGGCTGCCCTGAAACGGCCGGCCGAACATATATGCGAACTGAGAGGGAGTGCTGCGCACTCCCCCTGTGTGCTCGTCACAGCCCCATGGCCTCACCTCTTTAACTATAAAATGATAAACATAGTTTATTGTTTTATACTAAAAGTTTTGCACCTGCTGCTGGAGGGACGACGCTCCTCTGCTATAGCAGAGGGGCCTCCCCTGGTACCAGGGCTTCCTTTCTACCTAAAGTGGTCACGCCCTTTCATGTAGGCCAAACCATCATCTTGCCTACTTTTTACACGCTCCCACATCATTCTAAGAAAGAGGAGAGACTCCACCGCCTGTGTAGGAAGCTGGCCTGGTGTGTGGTGAGCACCTATGGTGTTACCAGCTTATACCAGGTATCCCCTATTAGTGATGTGTAGGCAGTGTATAGGAGGACAGGGCTCTTTAGAGGTAGCTGTGGATGAGCAGCCAAGAAGTATCTAGGAGACATGCAAAGCTTATGCAATACCACTATAGTCTCACGGCACTCACATAGATGAAAGAACCACACAGTGTTACAAAAATAAAGGTACTTTATTATAGTAACATAATTACTAAAATACTATATAGGCAATACTTCACTAGGAGGTGAGTAAACACACTATTATATACACATTAGCAATCTGTAAATAGCATGGAAAGCAATAGGCACTGGTAAAAGCAATAGCAAATAGTGAGGGCCCTAGGGGAGGGCCAAACCATATACTAGAAAAGTGGAATGTGAAATGCAGTCCCCAACCCAAGGACGTGGAATCAGTAGAAGGGAGCTGGAGGAACTAGGAACCCCAAGAAGTGAGTACCAGAGTGACCCCCAGCGGCCAGGAGAGCAGAGGTAATTACTTGGTTTTCTCCAAAACCAGTAGGAGGGCTTTAAAAAAGGATTGTGCAAGCCTCAAACAAGACTGGAAGAACCCAAAGGTGGATCCTGCGAGAAGAGGGCCTGCAAAAGAATGGGACCAAGTCCAGTTTGTGGTGGAGTGTCCAGTGGTGGCAGGAGCCACTACCCACCCTTCTGTGGATACAGGACCAGGACGAAGGTCAGTGCAACACAGGAGCTGAAGAGGATTCCTAGACGTGATGCAAGTAATGTTCCACCTCGGTGGTCGTGATGCAGTCGCTTATTGGTGCTGGAAAACCAACAAGCATTGGCAAATGCAAGAGACGGAGTTAAAGGTTTGCAAGGCTGAAGATGACCAGCAAGGTCCAGGGGACGCGACCCAAGGAGGGGTGTCCAGGGTGATCCTCAGCAGCTGTGAGAGTCGCAACAAGAGAAGGCAGCCCCACAGGCCACCCACTGGCAGCAGGCACAGGAGTCGTATTGAGGCCCACTCAGCACACCTGGAGAAGTGTCGCTGGAGCAGCAGACAGGAGACTGTGCTTTGCAGGAAGAAGTGCTAGGTGAAGGGGCTACATGGAGCCTAAAGATCCCTTCGAGGAGGATTAAACAAACCTTGTTAGCTGCAAGAGTTGCGGTGCACAGGCGTACTGTCCTGCAAGGAGAGGCAAGGGCTTACTGCCTCCCACGTTAGACAGCTGGTAGAGAGGAAGAAGGGGACCAATCCAGACCACCACCTGTGATGCAGGATCTACACCACTCTGGAGGAGAGAAGATCCACGCAGCCGGTCATCGTTGCAGTTGGTACCTGCGGATACAGGGGAGTGACTCCTTCACTCCAAGGGAGATTCCTTCTTACTTTTTCTGCAGACTCATTGCCATCAGAGGATGCACAGCCGAGGGATATGTTGCAGTTGCTGGAAGGAGAAGGAGAAACACTGTTGCAGAGTGGAGTCGTCACTGAAGTTGCAGATTGTCGGTTCCTGGAGGGTGCAGTTGCAGTCCCAGTGGCCATAAGATGTTGTAAACGATGCAGATCAGTCCTGCTGGAATCTTGCACGTCAAAGCTGAGGACCCACCCAAGAGGGAGAGCCTAAATAGCCCAGAAAGGGGAATTGGTTACCTAGATGGTTGGTTCCTGGAGGGTTCAGTTGCAGTCCCAGTGGCCATTAGATGTTGTAAACGATGCAGAGGACTCCTGCTGGAATCTTGTACATCGAATCTGAGGACCCATCCAAGAGGGAGAGCCTAAATAGCCCAGGAAGGGGGATTGCTCACCTAGCAGTGTGACCACCTATCAGGAGGGGGCTGTGATATCACCTAGCGGACCTGGCCACTCAGTTGCTCCCAGGGGCCTCTGCCCACCTTGGATTCAAGATGGCAGATTCAAGTGGCCACCTGGAGGAGCTCTGGGCACCACCCCTGGGGTGGTGATGGACATGGGTGTGGTCACTCCCATTTCCTTTGTCCAGTATCGCGCCAGAGCAGAGACCGGGGGACCCAGGACTGGTGCAAACATGTTTATGCAAGGAGGGCACCAAATGTGCCCATTAAGTGCATACCAGTGGCTTTGGGAGACTACTCCTCCCAAGCCATGTAACACCTATTTCCAAGGGAGGGGGTATTACCTCCCTCCCCCACAGAAAATCCTTTGTTCTGCATTCCTCTGCCTGAGTTGGTCAAGCAGCAAGAGAATAGAAACCTATCTAAAGGGTGGCAGCAGTGCGGGCTGCCGGGAAAACCCAGGAAGACTGGTAGGAGCAGTGCTGGGGGTCCTCAAAGGAGCACCCAGAGTGCTTGGAATCATACAACCAATAGTGGCAACAGTATTGGGGTATGATTTTGACATGTTTAATACCAAACATGCCCAGGTTCGGAGTTACCATTATGTAGCTGGACACAGGTAGTGACCTTTGTCCAGTACACAGGTAAAATGGCTTCCCCACACTTAAAGTCCAGTGTAATGGAACTGGAGTCCATAGGGACACCTCTGCTCATGCAGGGGTGCCCACACACAGTGGTACCTCTACCCTGCCCTCTGGGCTTGGAGGGCCTACAGTGACCTGGTGCAGTGACCTGTAGTGGAAGCGTGCATGCACCTTTTCACGGAGGCTGCAAAGGCAGCCCTGCAGACTCACTTTGCGTGGGCTCCCAAGGATGGCACAATTCATGCTGCAGTTCATGGGGAACCCCTGGTGCCCAAGTCCCCTGGGTGCCCAAGTACCATATTCTAGGGACTTACATGGGGGCACCAGTATGCCATTTGTGGGGTGTTCAAATCCCTAAGCAACCAGATTTAGAGAGCGCGAGCACAATCACTTGGGTCCTGGTTAGCAGGATCCCAGTGAAAACAGTCAAAACATACTGGCAGCAAGCAAAACGTGAGGGTAGCCATGCCGAAAAGGGGGTACTTTCCTACAGTAAGAGTTTATTTGGCTTATACAGACGAAAGGCGGACCTGATGGGCAGTGGGCCCTTGCCATGTAAAGCAAGGTGGACTGTGCAGAGTGCTTTGAAAATCAACTGCGCCCTGACTGAAAGCCAGTGGAGATTTTTAAGACCATTTCTCACACAGAGATGTTTCAGGGCGTTAAGGATAAGTCCCGCTGCTGCATTTTGCACCAACTGAAGTTTATTTATAGAATAACTGATTGTATTGAGATAGATAGCTTTACAGTAGTCTAGTTTTGAGGTGATTAATGAGATAGCCAAGTTTTGAGAATCTCCTCTGGAATGAAAAGGAAAATCTTTCTGAGGGATCAAATCATTTGGAAGCAGATGCTTGTGACACAGTATACCTGCAAATTAAAATTAAGGTAGTTATCGAACAGATCCCCTAAGTTCTTCACTGATTCCGCAGGCGTAGGGAGGGACCTAATTGAGCCCGGCCACCAAAGATCTTAGGAGCTAGTGTGTTGGGCTCCGAAGACCATCCCTTCGGTTTCATCAGCATTAAGCTTGAGAAAATTATCCTAAATCCAGCTACTCATGCCAATCATGTTAAGTTTGAACTTTTTAGCTGTCTCAGTTAGGTTATCAGTAAAGGGCACAATAATTTGAGATACTACTTGGAATCCGAACAATCTTACTAAGGCTGCCAAAGGGGAAATTTATAAATTTAAAAAGTGTGGGGCCCTGCAGCGCCCCACATGCAAGACTGAAGGCCTTAGCTCTAAACTGACCACAGTTTACAATCTGCCATCCCCAAACAAGGAAGGAAGGAGGGAAGCAGTTTTAACGCCTTTACTCCCACCCCTATTTGTTGTAGCCATTTAAACATTCGTGAGAGGAAGACAGTATCAAAGAGCGCTTATAGGTCCAGCAGGACCAGGACAGTTGTCCCTCCCTGATCCACCTGCATTTTCATAGAGTAAGTGACAGCAATCAGTGCCAACTCCGTGCTTTGACCACTTCTAAAATCGTTTTGTGATTTGGTCCAGAAGGTCATGATCAGTGATAAATCTCACTAAATCATTCAGATGTTTCTCAAGAATTTTGGCAGGCGTAAGAAGCAATAAGATCGGACAATAGTTCTTGAGTTCCTCTGGCTCTATTAGGGTTTTTTGGTAGTGGGATGATGACAATTTCCTCCCAGGTCTAAGGGAACACTCCCAATGAGAGTATGTGATTGAAAACCTTTTCTAAAACCTCTGATACAAGATCAGGGACTAACTGCAGAGTTTTAGGAGGGCATAGATCAGTAGAAGTGCCTGATATAGTACTCATCAGAATCTCCTTGACCTGGTTATTTGTAATGGGTGAGAAAGTCTGCATCGAAGAAACTGCTGTGGATCTGTGCTGAGCTAAGTACATCTCCTCTTGTGTCTCCACCAGGTTAAATTCTGAGTACATCTAAAGAATTGTATCCCGTCCCTGAAGAACATAGCCTGGTTATCACAAAAGGCCTGGGAAGCATCAGTTAGTTGCTTGTTGGGGGACTGGATAGGCTCTTTACTACTTTAAAAAGTTAATTGGTAAAATTCACAGATAGCCTGGTTTTCAGTGTATAATAGGATTTAGCTTCAGCAATCACTACCTCAAATGTGGCTAGTGCGGATTGATGCTTCCCTTTTCATCACTAAGTTTTTGTGCCATTTCCTATCCTGCCTGTGGCAGAACTGCCTCAGTTCTCTAGGTTTAGTGAAGAACCATGGGGTTGACTCTTTCCTCTTATTGGGGGCAGTTAACCCTCATAGGTGCTTCCTCATGCAAGGCATTCTTAAGCCAGTTAGTTACCACTTTTGCTAGGCGTTCTAAGTTGGCCTCTACATCTCCTGTGGAGGTACTGAGAGCTACTTGAAGCTCTTCTTGGATAACTCTTATCCCAGTTCCTGTAGGCCTGAGGTTTAGTTTGTGGCCATTTAAAGTTGACCGTCAGGTAGGGAAAGGACAGTGTAAAAAGTATCACCTGATGGTCGGACCAACTAATAGGAAGAACATCCTTCATATGAAAATTAGTAGAGTTTGTAAAAATGCCTTCTAACGTATGGCCTGCATTATGTGTAGCAGTGTCAACTCATTTAGGGAATCCCAGATTGGCCATAAGCTCCAACAATGTGATGGCATTTTTACTGGAGGAGTCCTCTAAAGGGAAGTTAAAATTGCCTAAAATAGTAACATTTGGGTGCATGATGAAAGGCTCCAAGTCTTGTCCCCACATCGAGAGGAACTTTACTCGAAGGCCTTGAGGACGATAAATGAAAAGGCCTTCAAAAGTGGCCTTTCCATGATAAGTCTAAAGCCGCTTCTCATACCTCGTTAGGCATCTGCTCCAATCTACAGGTGGGATGTTCTTTACTGACTATAGCTAGGCCACTGCCTAGATTGCTAAAGCGATCCGATCAGGTGATCATGTAGCTTTTCGGTGGTGCTTCTACTATATCCGGCCCAGAGTCCTCTCTTAACCAAGTTTCCGTGATAAAAAGGCAGTCTAGTTCCAGATTTTCAGTACGGTCCAAGACTTCATGTCTTTGCTTAATCACCGAGCACATTAATAAGAGATCCTGTTATAATCAAAGTAGCTTCTGCCTTCAGAAAGGGCATCTCAGCATGCCTATGGTACTGAGTAAATAAGTGACAGTTGGAATAAGTTAATAGAGATCAGAATTCAATTTGTGAGCTTACTTAGAGGGCATAGTGTAACAAGCTGGGCTTTAGTGTACGTAATTCTAAAAAGAACCTCGTGGCTCTGGTATGAAACGGACAGCATGCCTGGCGCGATCCAGGAGCAGATGGGCTTGCCTCTGGTGCGCCCGCTGCGTGCTATTCACTGTGCACACGCTATTAATTACAAATCCAGCTTAACCAGTGAATTGGACTTGTAATAAATATTTCAAAAGATCCCAAATTTACATTTGTATCTGTTTCTTAGTCAGAGATAACCTTTGTTTAGCGTAATAATGTACCCCCGTGCTTTTCTAAGGAACAGCTAACTTTGTTACAGTGAAAGTAGCTTTTGTGGCCATCTCACTGTATGGTCATGTTTAACATTAAAATTTCACATGTCCTTCTTTTAAATACTATGCACCCGTCCTTATGGGCAATAAGTTCTACTTGTTAATATTTAAAAGGTAGATTTGTAGTGCACAGCTGGGCTACTGGTGGTAGGCCTGCAGTCATGTATACGTTGCCACTGCAGTGCATGGCACAATGGGTGCTGCAGTCCATGTGACATTTAACTTACAGGCCCTGGGTACGCAACTTTGTTCCATGTACTAGGAACTTATAATGAAGTTAAATATGGCAGACAGGTGTATACCAATATCATCATGTTGAAATGAGAAGCAAAATCACTTTACCACTGATTATCAGGGGTAAAGTGCACAGAGTTCTATAGCTTGAAAGAATAGGGTTCAGTAAAACGCAGAAAATAATCCAAAGTAACCCTGCAAAAATTGCAACTTTCCATCACTGTGTCTGTGAAGGAGTCCATTGTGACTTCAGCTCATGAACCCCCATGATGTTAGGGGATTCACTGTTGTCTGGAAATGTTTCATAACTGCCGAAAGCAAGTCTGTCATCAGCAGCCAGACATCTATGTAGGGTTAGACTGGTATCACCAAGTTCTGGTAGGTTCTGCAATCACAGCCATCACTTTCATAAACACTCACAAGGCACTGTTAAGCCAAAAGCAGAGCACTAAGAACTGATAATGCTCCTGGCCCACCGTGTACCGCAGGTCGCGCCTGTGGGCCTGCTGGACGTGAATGCGAAAATAAGCATCTTGCAGGTCCAGTGCTACCATCAAGTATCCAGGGTCTAAAGTTGACAGGATCTGGGCTCGCAGGAGTATCTTCAGTTTGTCCCTCCGTAGGAAGGCATTGAGAAGGTGACAATCTAACATATGACAGAGGACTCTGTCCTTCGCACAAGGAAGTAGTGGAAGTAACATCCAGCTCCTGCTGCTGAGAAACCTTTGACCAAAAGGGCCTGCACTTCCTGCTGTAAGACAGGAAGATGGACCTCTTTCAGCCACTCTGAAGGCAGTGGAAGGTGCGACGCAGTAAAAAGGAATGGAAGGGTCATTGCCTCGATGGACATTTTGCAGGTCCCACTTGTGATGGCTTACCACCTTTGGAGAAAATGTCAGATCCTGCCTCCAACAAGGGTGGCTGTGTACCAGAAAAGAGTCGCTAAAATATTTTGCAGGGTTGCTTTGTCCCTACTGTCGTAGTTGTCCCTGAGAACTGTGGCCTCTGCCATGAAAGGGATGAAAAGCCTGTTACACTGGAAGAAGGGACTTGAGTGGACGGATGGGAAAACCTCTACCATAGACACAGAGGCTAAAATTGCTAGTGAACTTGCCTTGTCGGAGCAAAATGTCTCAAGGAATGTACTATAACTCTGCTGTCTATAAAACGCTCCTGTGCCTCTGCTCTCTTTGAAACGTTGCAAGGTCAAGTCGGCTTTCTTCCCAAAAAGGTGAAACCGATCAATTTAATGTCCATTAAAGATGCCTGGACATCCCCAGAAAAAACTGAGGACCTTACCCTGGTGTAGCGTTGATGAGCCACACCGGTACATCCTAGGAAATCAACTGTATCCAGTCCTGAGTGTATCACAAAGGTTGCAGCATCAAGGTGGTCCTCAATAGCCTGCATGAGAAATTCCTGAAGGTCAAATTTGGGCCACTGTATCTCAAAGGGCATGGGAATAACAGCCAAAGAGACTGCTGGCATAGGTCAATCTCTTGCCAAGAGTCTCTGTTTTGGAAATTATTTGGGTTGACCCTGCTGTGGACACCTGTGCCACTAGGCTTTCTGGAGTGTGATGATGGCTTATAAAAGCTGGTCTACTAGGTGCAGAGCAATTGCATCGGGCAACCTGTCTGTTAACAGGTTGGAGTGGGAGGGCAAGAGGGTTTAGCCCAGGTGCCTAGAAGGATTTCAGTGCCTTGTTAAATGGTTAAACAGTGGCTTAGTGGGAGCCTGTCCAAGCTGTAGCACATCCTTTACCATGGTAATTTTCCCTCCCATGGTGGGTGATTGTAAATCTACCACTTCAGCTGCCCTTCACATCACCACAGCAAAACAAGAGCTTTCCTCCATAGCAAGATCTGGGGAAGACACCAGGCTAGTATGTGGGGGGAAGTGTCAAGTCCAATGGCATCTTAAAGCTCTTCATACCAATTGGGAAACATACTGATCTCCTTCATCTAAGTTGTTATGTTTGCAGTTTATGCCCAAAAGATTATGTAGGCTATGTCCTTCCAGCTATAAACGATTCCATGAATGTGTTGCCCGCCCTTATTATTCTTTGAACTGAGAGGGGAACAAAGTGTCAAAGTGTTCTGATAATGACCCAGATGTAACACCTGTTGGGACACTAAGGGGGTCATTCTGACCCTGGCGGTAATTACCGCCATGGCGGAGGTCGGCGGTAGCACCGCCAACAGGCTGGCGGTGAACCGCTGGGCATTCTGACTGCGGCGGTTCAGCCGCGGCCAGAAACGGAAAGTCGGCGGTGTACCGCTGACTTCCCGCTGACTTCCCGCTGCCCTTGAGAATCCTCCATGGCGGCGGAGCGCGCTCCGCCGCCATGGGGATTCTGACACCCCCTACCGCCATCCTGTTCCTGGCGGGTCTCCCGCCAGCAACAGGATGGCGGTAGGGGGTGCCGCGGGGCCCCTGTGGGCCCCTGCAGTGCCCATGCCAATGGCATGGGCACTGCAGGGGCCCCCGTAAGAGGGCCCCACGAAGAATTTCAGTGTCTGCTTTGCAGACACTGAAATTCGCGACGGGTGCAACTGCACCCGTCGCACCTTCCCACTCCGCCGGCTCCATTCTGAGCCGGCGTCCTCGTGGGAAGGGTGTTTCCCGCTGGGCTGGCGGGTGGACTTTCGGCGGTCGCCCACCAGCCCAGTGGGAAAGCCAGAATGACCGCTGCAGTCTTTTGACCGCGGAGCGGTCTTTCGGCGGGAACCGCTTGGCGGGCGGCGACCGCCGTCCGCCGCGGTCAGAATCACCCCCTAAGTCTTGGACAAGTGTTCCCTTATCAAAATGTCAGGTCCATCAAGAAACATCCGTAGGTAATTCATCAAAGAGATGTATTTCAAATTGACATTCCATTGTCTCCAGTTTTTCTTAGATATCTCTAGGACCCCTTTTCTGGTGCCTGTAATCTATACTCCACATTCCTAAAATTAGGTCAAAGATCTTCATCCCTAATAACATCTTAAACTATCTTGGTTATTGCTGGCATTTAGAGAATCCTGCCTGAAGCTGATAGGAGAACTGTTACCTCTGCGCATTTGCTTTTGGCAGGGAACACATCCTCCACAGCTCTTCTGATACCACCATCCCAAGCTGTCAACAGCGTATGCCGTGCGCTGCTTCTTCCAAAGGAACTAGCCTGCAAGTTACTCTACTATGTGTTCTCCTAGCATAGCGCATAGAAGTTGGTTTAGGGCGTTAGACTTTTAGATAACATTTTAATCATGTTAAAAAGTTAATTGTATTGTCATTGTTTGCAACGCGCCTTCTTGCTGTTTTTATGATAGCCTGGGTAATTATTTTAGATGTACTAAAAAACAAGTTCACCCTGTTATAATACTTTCAGTTAAGTGTTTGTTCTTTTTAGTGCTGTTCATGTGATATTGTGAAATAGGTTTACTGTTTCCACAATGCCCCTCATCCCTTTTTGGGGATTATTATAAACGCAATAGCTATGAATTCACTTCAGCTATGTACTGATTGGAGTTCTGCGGGACTACAATAGTCTGTCTTACACATACACTGCTGCTGCATTAAACTAAGTTCACCTAGGTCACCTGTGGTTAGAAAAGGAAACCTTATAGAGGTATGCCAACACAATTTGTAGCTGGATAGGATTGTAGCCTGTATATCCTCGTCTGGTGTCATCGGCATCAGGGTTTGGTGCCAGAGTGGAAATGGGTACCGTAGGCCCTGCTGAATCAGATGTGGGTTCACCGGCCACAGACAGCGCTGAAGGCAGACCCACTAGTGGTAGTCCAACAAGAGGCCCTTTCTTGAGAGCTAAAGGTGCACCAGATGGAGCTGGTTAAGTGCAGAACATCCGCAGCATATCATACCTGAAGGCTTCTACTTGCTGCAAAATCAGTGATGGACATGGAAAATCAAAGTGTCGGACCAAATTCTAAATTGGCTCCTGATGGACATCAAGAATGATACCAGGAGGCCCTTGCACATTCTGGAGTTTGGGGGTCAAGGGGCTTGTGATTTCCCTTCAATTTACCCAAAGATTTTGACCGCAACAAAGCTGTGCCGTGGGAACAAGTCCTTTTTTGTTTTTTTACTTATCACAGTGTGGTGCGTTCTTTTGCTTGGTGAGTAGAGTTTGGCTTCTCGTTTGTGTTTTCCCTTCAGGTTCATCAGGATGCTTCTCCACAAGTCTTGAGGTCATTGTCTGACCCCCAGGCATCACAAGCAGACTTTTTGAGTGTCCATCACGGTCATTTGTTTGCAAAAGTCCCTGCACGGTTTGAGCCTTGTGGTTTTAGCAGGTGACAGTTTCCTTGTACACTGGATACTTTTTGACAAAATGTCTGGCCAAAAAACAGGGAAGCTCCAGATCTGCATTTCAAGCTGAGGAAAGAAAAAACTGACTGCTGCGTGCGTGGGTGGCACTTGTATGTGACTCCACTTGTCACAGAATGATGTCAGCGTAGAGCTTCATGACTCCACCTAGCAGAACACAGGCAATCTGCTCTGAAAATGTCTGTATCCAGTCTGGCACCTGGGGGTTATTGACAAGGTGAGGAACCTGCAGTTAGAATTATCCACAAGAAACCTAAGTACTTTCAGTCAATACACACAATTGAGTATGTGAGTAAAGTTGACTAGCAGCCAGTAGAACAGTGGTTGCATTGCAAAAATTGAATGAAGGGTACTTGGTTGCAATTTTGCAATAATATCACTTGAAGGAGTTCTGCAGAAAGAATTTTCAGTGAAGATAGTTTGTATACCTTCTTTTTTCCCCATTCCTGTAATCCATAAACAGTCAGTACAGCTGCTTGAAAACATGAAGGCCACTTTTTGTTGTCCCTGCCCTGAAACTTCAAAATAAACGGAAAAAATAATGATTAATTATCTAAGATGGTTAGTTCCTGATGTTGAATCTGATGAGCCGAAGTCCTGCAGGTCACTGGTTCGTACCTCCTTGTACACAGGCTATGTCCTCAATAGTCTGTGTTTTTTTATTTATTTTTTGTTTAGTGAGCAATAGTCAGTGTCCCTGTTCGGTTAGGGAGATGTCCAGCTATATTCCTCAAGTCTTTCTTCTTAGACTCTGTCAGTATTTCTCATGTTCCCACTTGGGTCCAGTCCACACAATATAAAGCCTCTTACACGTTTGCTTCCTTTTTCACTCTCTTCTTGTCATTTTGGTTATCTTGAAGTCTGGATGTTTGCGTTGCTGGTCTATGATACTAACCAATTTTGTAAGCTAAGCAACAGCAATTGTTCCTATTTTCACAATCCTAGCCCAGTCTTGGAGGAGGATTAAGAATGGTGACTGCAGCACATCTGAATCCCCTATGAAGAATATGTTGCCCCAACTACTTCTACATCCTGTGTGGCCCTCCTCATTATTCTCAATACTTCTGATACCAGACCTAATTTTCTATCCAGTATGAGTTTCTACATATTTCTGTTCTCTTTTGCTCCTAGATGATTGATATCTTCAGGGTGCAGGGGTTTGCTCCTACCTCAACATGTCCTCCAAGGAGTACCCCACATCCATGTTGTAGTATTTAATTACAGATTCCTTCAGTGGGAGGTTGGTATGAGAAGCTTTCATTGGTATAGGGCGGCATTTAAATTGGCACTCAGAGAATGTATGTTTGAATGTTGTAGCCGGCTGTAGTGTGTGGTTGAGTTGTGGCCTTTGAGCGAGCGATTGTGAGGGTAGGGGCAAAAAAGTAATTTGAAGGAAGGGAAGAATAGCAAGAGGTGACAGCAACAGGAAACTAGAGAAGATGACAAAGTGTAGGAAGTTCGCTCTGTATATAGTATCTCAAAGTAAGAAATAGTGTGCACAGAGTCCAAGGGTTCCCCTTAGAGGTAAGATAGTGGCAAAATTAGATAATTCTAATGCTCTATTTTGTGGTAGTGTGGTCGAGCAATAGGCTTATCAGAGGGTAGTGTTACGCATTTGTTGTACACACACAGGCAATAAATGAGGAACACACACTCAAAGACTTACTCCAGGCCAATAGGTTTTTATATTGAAAAAAATATTTTCTTAATTTATTTTTAGAACCAAAAGTTCAAGATTTGAAGTAAATACATAAAACGCAAGGTACTCCATACAGGTAAGTTAGGAACTTTGAATTAGAGCAATAACATACAGTTTTTGTTAAAATGGCAGTAAGCTATTTTAAAAGTAGACAGTGCAAAAATCAACAGTTCCTGGGGGAGGTAAGTATTGGTTAGATTGTGAGGTAAGTAAGACACCTGCAAGTCTCAGTTCCTGGGCATAGGCAGCCCACAAAGTTACCACACCAGCAGCTCAGGCCCAGTCAGGTGCAGAGGTCAAAGAGGTGCCCAAAACACATAGGCGCCTATGGAGAACAGGGGTGCTCCGGTTCCAGTCTGCCAGCAGGTGTCCTTGGGGGGCAGACCAGGGGGATTTTGTTGAGCACTGGGGAGGGGCACAAGTAGGCACACAACACACCGTAAGCGGCACAGGGGCGGCCGGGTGCAGTGTGCAAAGCAGGCATCGGGTAAGATAGGTTTCAAAGGAGGGACCACGGGGGTCACTCTAGCGGTGCAGGCAGGCACAGGTTGGGGCTTCTCGGGACAGCCACCATCTGGGCTAGGCAGAGGGTCGCCTGGGGGTCACTCCTGCACTGAGGTTCGGTTCCTTAATGTCCTGGGGGCTGCGGGTGCAGTGCTTGGTCCAGGCGTCGGGTCCCTTGTTACAGGCAGTCGCGGTCAGGGGGAGCCTCTGGATTCTCTCTGCAGGCGTTGCTGTGGGGGTCCTAGGGGGTCGTCTCGGGCAATTCACGGAGTCGCAGTCGCCTGGGAGTCCTCCCTGTGGTGTTGGTTCTCTGGATCTCGAGCCGGGGGCATCAGGTGCAGAGTGTGAAGTCTCACGCTTCTGGCGGAAAGAGTGAGTTCTTTGAAAGTTGCTTCTTTGTTGCAAAGATGTTGCTGTTGTTGAGCAGAGCTGCTGCTCATGGGTGTTTCTTGGTCCTAGGGGGTCAGGGCAGTCCTCTGAGGCTTCAGAGGTCGCTGGTTGCAGGTTTTCGACTCTGGAGACAGACCGGTAGGGCTGGGGCCAAAGCAGTTGTCGTCATTCGTCGTCTCTGCAGGCTTGTAGGTCAGCAGTCCTTCTTCTTTGGTTCAGGCTGCAGGAATCTGATTTCCTGGGTTCAGGGTTGCCCCTAAATACTCTATTTAGGGGTGTGTTTAGGTCTGGGGGGGCAGTGGCCAATGGCTACTGTCCTTGAGTGTGGCTACACCCTCCTTGTGCCTCCTCCATGAGGGGAGGGGAGAGGAGCACATCCCTATTCTTATATGGGGAATCCTCCAAAATCAAGATGGAGGATTTCTAAAGGCAGGGGTCACCTCAGCTCAGGACACCTTAGGGGCTGTCCTGACCGGTGGGTGGTGACTCCTTGTTTTTCTCATTATCTCCCCTAGACTTGCCGCCAAAAGTGGGGGTTGTGTCCAGAGGGCGGGCATCTCCACTAGCTGAAGTGCCCTCGGGCATTGTAACACTGAGCCTGAGCCGTTGAGGCTCACTGCTAGGTGTTACAGTTCCTGCAGGGGGAGGTGTGAAGCACCTCCACCCAGAGCAGGCTTTGTTTAAGGCCTCAGAGGGCACAAAGGCCCTCACCCCATGGGGTCAGAATCTCATCTCTCAGCAGCAGGCTGGCACAGACCAGTCAGTCCTGCACTGAAGAATTGGTTAAAATACAGGGGGGATCTCTAAGATGCCCTCTGTGTGCATTTCTTCATAAATTCAACACTGGCATCAGTGTGGGTTTATTATTCTGAGAAGTTTGATACCAAACTTCCCAGTATTCAGTGTACCCATTATGGAGCTGTGGAGTTCGTTTCTGACAAACTCCCAGACCATATACTTAATATGGCCACACTGTACTTACAATGTCTAAGAATGGACTTAAACAATGTAGTGGCATATTTCTCATGCAGCTATGCCCTCACCTGTGGTATAGTGCACCCTGCCTTAGGGCAGTAAGGCCTGCTAGAGGGGTGATTCACCTATGCCATGGGCAGTGGTTTGTGGGCATGGCACTCTGAGGGACGTGCCATGTCGACTTAATCTTTTTCACTCCACCAGCACACACAAGCTGCAAGGCAGTATGCATGTGCTGAGTGAGGGGTCTCCAGGGCGGCATAATACATGCTGCAGCCCTTAGAGACCTTCCTTGGCCACAGGGTCCTTGGTACCTGGGGTACCTTTTACAAGGGGCTTAACTGTGTGCCAGGGCTGTGCCAATTGTGAAAACAAATGTACAGTTTTAGGTAAAAAACACTGGTGCTTGGGCCTCGTTAGCAGGGTCCCAGCAGTTTCCAAAGTTGGCATCAACACTAGGCAAAACTTGAGGGGTAACCATGCCAACAGTGGCATTTTCCTACAACTAGTATGTTTTTTTTGTGTGTGATTCAGTGAAACGTGATTCGGAGTCTTTGTGGGTACTGTAACATAGACTAGAGTCGTGGTCTGTTGATTGGTTTGAAATGTTTTTGTATGATTAGGTTATGATGGTACTGGGAGAGTGCTTTTAAATTGTGTAGTTTGATGCAGATCGATGTGCTATTTGTGTGGTATGCTGGGGTTTGGTGTTTACTTGTATGTGTGTAATATTAGTGTGTTGTAGGCTATGATATATTGTGTTGAAGTAAGGTGTTAAATTATAATGTAATGAATGTTGATAGCACCTCTGACCCTTATGAGAGAGCAAAACAATAGTGTTGTGACGTAGTGTGAGGGCTTATGAGATGCCACTGTACCAAGTTGTGGGCTGTAATGATTAATCTGTATGCTTGAGTACATGCTGTGTAAGAAATACTACTATATGCTCTTATAGCTATTGGTTTATTTTGATGGTGCATTGTATGGAGCTGGGTGGTGTGATGATGTACCACAATTGTATAGTTTGCAGTGACCATGTTTTGGATATTAGAATTTGTTACTGGGTGGTGTAGTGGATTGGAAAGTAGCATTATCAGAATTTAGTATAGTGTGAAGTGATGTGATGTGAGTGGTCTGAGGTGATTGAGTCATAAGGAGTGGGTAGTGATCACAGATTAAGGTAGTGTGGTGCAGGACATGACATTGTTTGGTGGATCTTGTGTTGTCCTTTGTGTTGTTTCTAAGAATGGTAAATGGGATGTTCTGCACTTTTGAGTTGTGTGGTAGTCTGGGTTTGGCATGACGTGGTGTTTTAGTGGTGTGATGTCAAATATTGCTTTGTATTGTAGTAAGGTCTAAAGGTATTATGTGTTATTTCTGTAGTGTGCTTTTTCCACAGACATAGCATTGTAGCACTGTTGCCTTGTCCAACAGCAGTGCTAAACTTCACCTGCTTGAGTAGTTGGAGAGGTTTAGGGTGTATTGTGTGGGAAGAGTCTGGTGTGGTTCATCAAGAGAGGAGAGAATGTGGCGTAATAACCAGAGCTTGCCAACTTTGGAACTAGGTAGCACGTTTGAGTCTTGCTGTCCGGATCAACACCCTGTGATTCTGGGCAAATCACTTAATCTCTCCATGTGTCTTTGTGTAATGTAATCGGTGCTCATGTAAAGCGCCCCAATACCTTCGGGTTGAGTTTGTGTTACATGAAACTGCCCAAAAAAAGGGACCCGAGATGTTCTCCGCCTATGTGTTGGTGGTTTTGTCACACCAATATAGGTCCATCTAGATGTGAAATTCTGAATGTAAATGATAGACTCCACAACCTGCATGATTTGCTTAAACCACCTGAGCTTCAAGAGTGGAATTCCTCATATTTCAGGTTGGTTGTCAAATACACAGAAATATTCAAAGATAAATGAAAATACTGCAGACCTACTTGTTTGTTTCTTCAGACCACCCAAAGGAGAATTTCAAGGGGCAACTTACAATGAATAGAATTAAAACCTTATTTGATAACCCAGTAAATTGAGGTTGAGCTACCCAGGTGGAGCCTCTAGTTAAGCCCTACCTGCCCTAAGACCTTGGTAAGTGCGAATACTTATCTTTCAGCCAATTATATTTCACATCCCAATACGCTACTGTGAAAAAGGTTAGTGATGAATGTGGCTGGCCTGCATTCAGAAAGCAGGATGTTATGGTCACTTAGCATGGGGAGGTTGACTGATAAGGAAGAAAAGAATATGTAAGCAAGCAAATGACATGTATTTATTAGTGTCGCTATAGGGCATCTTAACATGAGACATTCAGAGGATATATGGTAATTTGGGACAACAATGGGTCTTGTCCGCATTTCTGAATGGGGGAGGGGGGGAAGCAGAAAGAGTCACTCTATCTTAAGTGTAGGAAACCTTGGAATGTCATTCCTGTAAGACTGTGTGGACCAGTAGGGCTCCGGTCACATGATTTATCTATGAGATGGCTTTCTGCCCAATATGACCACTGGTTGGTCAAAAGTGTCATGTGACTCAGTCTGGCCAAGGTTGTCGCACCAGCCAGGGAAAAAAAACAGTGGTAGCAGAATGGAAAAGGGGAGGACTGCCAGGGAAGAGAAGAGACTCAGTACAATGAGAAAAAGTTATTACTAAAAGAAATGTTACCCGCAGGTCCTGCAGCTGCTTGGGCACAGTTTGAGCAGTTAACTTGTACTAGTGTACGTGCACAGTTCCAATTTAACACATAGATATGCATGGAACCACTTTCTGGCCTTACTTAAAAGGACAAGGTTGATAGTCAGGATTTCATTGAATTCTTTTGTACATGCTATTTAATACTTGATGATCAGATTGAATACTTTAAATGGGTGACTTTGTATTTATATGAAGGAGATGAGCATTACTAAAATTGTTTTCTTGGAATTCCAACAGGGATGTGGAAGATCCAGAGTATAAGCCAGCACCAGCATTATTTAAAGATGATATGGAGGTATTGTGTTAAAAATATTTTATTCCTCATGTTTCAGCAAAGTTTAGAATATCTTTTTGGTGAACTATTTTTTTTGTACATCTCATGTTGATAGAAGTGACGCTCTCTTCATTTATATTGTGAAGGCTTTATACAATATTTATTACTGTAAAATGTTATTAGCATTCTTGTATCTTTTTATTAAGAGGATAACTTTACTTGTAAGGTTTTTATAAAAAATATGGTATTTGAGATTTGAATAACAGTTGGGGAAAAAAAAAAAGATTTTCAAGTTCTTAGTCTGAGGGTATGCATAGAATTTCTTTTTTATTTTTTTTAATTAGCTAAGCATTTTCCATGTTGAGTGTAAAGTGTATAACTGAGTAGCCATTTTATATTGGTTCACCAAAATCAGAAATTTCCATGACTGCACTTCTGTAATTTATCTGTGTTGTCCTTTAGGATGATGCCTTGTCACCTGGAGATCTTGTAATAGCTGAGGGAGGTAAGAAATTACTCAAATCCAGAAGTTGGATTATAAATGTATTACTTTCTTGCTTTCTCTTTGTTCTTGATTTGGTGTGTGATAAGAACATTCTGATTCAGCCCATTCATCACACAGTTCTAGTACCTTGCTGCTGCCACCACTAGTACTTATTGTGCCCTTTCAAGCTGTTTAATATGGTGTATTTTGTACTAGAAAAGACTACACCATCCGGTACTGTTACTGCTTAATAAATCTATAGATTATCTCATTGAGCACAGATATGGAGACAATGCTTACTAGTTAATAACGTTAAAACAATATGTGAATGTTTTTCATTTTTGCCTTGTGTATGTAAGATTTTTAAATCACCACTACACTATACTTTCAGAAATAGCTGTTCTGCAAGAAACTTCTAACCGCAAATGCCTCACCTTTTGGATAATCCTCAGGCGTCAGACTGGATCCAGAAACTTACTTCTGCATGTCTGTAGGCGGTGCCATGCAGCTCAGCACCGGCTCTATTCCGTCTTGGATAGGGCAGGTGCCACACCCGTACTCAGTCATCGGTTCCTTTCTTTCCATGCCACTACACTTAATTCCATGTCTATTTCTCAATTTGAAACAGTTTACCTCAAAACGTTTTCTCTTTGTAAGGGAAATGTCACCTCACGATACAGTAGGTTTTAAGCCCAGTAAGGGCTGTTGTAAAAAGTCTGTGGCAGATCCTCATCCGGTTTGCCTGGGGTCAAGCCACAACGCCAAGGTCTGCAGTGCCTGTGCACCAATGAACCCAAAGACCTTTCAAGACTGTGAAGTGAAACTCTGTTGCCAAGCACTGGACGACTCTGCTGCAAGACTAGTCCAAATCGAAGGGTCGGTCCCAGTCCAGAAGTCACAGGAGTTGTTCTCGAGGTCGATCGTCATCGCGCCACAAGTCTTTGGGTAATTTGAAGAAAAACATTTTAAAATCTAAACTGAACTCTGCCCCTTTCCGCCTCTCACTTTTTCCTGAGAAGCCATTAAAGCATTGCCATGCCTCAAATAATGACTGTGGTGCAGGTGACAAGATAAGGGTAACCATAACATGAGGAAAACCGGTATGATGACCTCCAAGATGCCAGTGACCTTGACACTTTTCCTGAGTTGGAACTACTCTCTTCTCTTTCCCCCAGGCCCTGCCACTGAGGAGAGTGCATCATACACAATGATCCTGTATAGAGTAGCTCCTCACCGTAGAGGTCAAAACCTGTCTTGACTGAAGTGCTCCAGCCGGGGTACACTTCTGCTGATCCCCTATTACCCGTTAGTGAGGCACTTAAAGGTACCCTCTTCGGGACCTGGTCCAAACCTTGTTCTGACCCTACGGTCCTTCTCCATATTATGAAATGCCACCTCCCTGGGTGACCCTGCATTTTTGTCATATCATCCCTCCTCTGTCAGGTGAACCTGAATACCTTTCCGGTTATGGACATGCCCTTCAATGGGACCTGCCTCTTTGGAGACAAGGCAGATTCAGTGCTCGGGTGCTTTAAAGACTCAGGCAATGGCTAGGTCCTCGGGCCTCGTGATGACCCCCCCCCCCCCGCCATTCAGCCAATCTGCCTTTTGTGGCTACAGAATGGGCTTCCAGGTGTGACAGTTCCAGCCCAGCCACCGTGCTATGCATGCTTTCCAGCCTCTGTGTGGACGAGAGAGCGGTACCCACTGAACTAGTGAGTCAAGTGGCCAGCAGCTTGGTCCGTAAGCCACCCTGATATCCCCCCCCACCACACTTAAACTCCTGCAGCCTCTAAACCCTCCTAGTATGCTTCTTTATCGCCAAGAGTACACAGTTGGCGACTGGATTCACCATCACCTGCACCACTGGCAGTCCATAACATCAGACAGGTGGGTTTTGCAGATTGTCTGAAGGGGCTACTCCCTCTCCTTCGAGGTTACCCTTCCCTTCATTACACCATCCCACAACCTGAGGACCCTTCTCTGCAAGGAAGTAGCAGCTCTCTTGGCCACGCGAGCCATCGAGAGTGTTCCGGTGAAGGAGGGTGGCTCTCTATGTAGTGTGCAAAGCTAGACACTCCCTGCATGGGGTTCAGGCAAGCACATGTTGGGTTACAGAGGTAAAACTTAGATCATCTTATGCTCTAATTTTTATGGTAGCTTGGTTGAGCAGTTACCCTAATCTTAGGGAAGTGGAAAGCATTTTTTGTACTCACAGTATCAATAAATGAGACCGCACACTCAAAAGAATAACTCAAGACCAATTTACAAAAATACTAAGGATTTTTATTTAAAAAAAAGATCAAGATCATCAAAATCGGGTAAGTACTTTTAAAGTTATGTATTTTTGGAGTTTTAATAAAAATAGTATTTTGGGGCGTAATTACACACAATAGGAATCAATGGAGAAAATACTTTGAAAATGCATTTAAAATCAAGCAGTGCGTTTACCAATATCTCCTTTTGCAGGTATGTCAACGTCGTCAGTGGGCACTATGGACCAGGAGGAGAAGATCAGGCAACTCACTGTTTCGGCGGGCGCAGCTGCAGAAAGTTGTTGGAGTTGGTGCCAGGCCACTGCACGGAACCACCTGGAAAAGCACTACACGGGTGGACTTAAAGGTAAGTCTAGTGGTTCCCCTTAGAGTGTGAAGGTGGCAAGGGGGGTGGGACCCTTAGTGCGTAGCTGGATCTTTGGTGCAGGGCACATGACGGCCGGGAGCAGAGCAAATCAGTGATCCAGGAGTTGTGTGCAAAGGTTCCCTTATAAGCAGGAGGTATGTCTCTTTGATAGTCACTTGCAGATCGGCAGGGGCACTCTGGTGGGAGGTCCAAAATGTCATAAAAAAGGGCTAGATCAGACACAAGATCTCCTTCGGAGCAATCAAGAAAAGCCCACCAAAAGGCTGCCTCAGGGTCTTACAAGGGCTGCAGCCCCTCTACTTCACCTCATAGATCCTCCAAGAAAGGGGAGAGAGGTCATGCCAGCAGCTCTGAAAGGCACAAGAAGTCATCCTCTGTACCATCATCTGTGCCTTTCAAAAGGCCCTCACCTGCTACTGGGGCAAAGACTGTACAGTCGACGACAAATTAATCGTCGACGAGGGCTTCTGTGAGTGCTTTTTTGCGGTCTACGATGCCTTCCACCGTTTCAGCGTCGACGGCAGTTGTGACCACGACATCGTCGATTACGAGTGTCCCACCGTCGACAAGAACAGCGTCAACGTCGACGAGGATCTACACCTCATCGTCGACGGCAGTGACAATGGCGTCTGCATTGCCATCGTCGATGGTAGACTCTTCAGTAAGACTGTCGACAATTAAGATCTCTATGCGTTCGTTGACAACGACTCCACTGTCGACGAAAGCTATATCTGTGCCGTCGACGACACCGTCAATGAGGGAAAAACAGCAGAAAAAAACAGGAAAAACTTACCCCAAAGCACACCTCACCTAGTACGGTAACCCCTCTCATGCCAGTACACCTGCTGGAGGGGGATGGCGAGTCAGACGACGAGGGTCCCTTTGGGACAGCACATAGTCCCTCACAATTAAATGTCAAATATCAAGAGGACGATGATGAATATAGCGAAACCTATGACCCACAGTACTATGGAGGAGATGAACCATATCAGGAGGGGACATATATACACCAGCCTCTTTGCTTTCTGATCTCAGAGCAATGCTGGCTGACTACAATAAGCTTTTTCCTCCTCAAGGACATCAACCTCCTCCATTGCCTGTTTCAGGGGTTACCACTCCACATCAGAGGCCAACCTCTTTACCACTAGAGAAGATGGTCACGCCAGATATAACCATACTGCACCACACTGATGTTTCAGAAGGTGATCAAGAAGAAGGGGTGCTCTTGACACTCAGTCAGAGTGGGACGAATATATTATTCCTTCTCCTCCTTCTCCGTCTCAGCCAAAGGTGGATTCCCCGCCAGATGACATCGGGGGGTTCCATAATCTCCTGGAGAGAGCGGGTAAATGGTTTGCTCTGCCAATGCCGTCCAAGCAAACAGATTGCTTCTTATATGATTTTAAAGAGCTGTTCCCGAAATCTGTGCGCTCTATACCATTGGCCGACTTCTTATGGGAAGAGGGGTTGAAAGTTATGCACAACCCCGCTACGGTTACGGCGGTGCTTCCCCGGCTCTGCAAGAAATACAAAGCACCGGAGGATGCCCCAGCATGCCTAACAGGGCACCCTCCTCCATACTCAGTGGTTGCTCAGGCGGCACAGAGAAGGTCCAAAAATCCATCTGCTCCAATTTCCGCACCTCCAGACAAAGAGGGTAAACGGTTGGACAATATTGAAAAGAGGTTTTTGTCAATGGCTAGCCTCGTTATAAGAGCGGCTAACTCCCTGGCAGTGTTAGCCAGATATGACCGACAACTATGGGCAGACAGCGCCCCGCATATTGACAAGTTGCCGGTGGATGTTAAATCGGAGGCGAAGATGATGTTAAATGAGGGAGAGCGTACGTCAGCGGAACTGATAGACTGTTCTATGGACATAGCCACGACTGCATTTTGTCAGCTTGCAGGTGCGGCTGTCCTTCGCGGGCAAGGCTGGCTGAGAGCTACATCCTTCCGACCTGAGTCCAAAATAAAGTTTTATACCTTCCTTTCGATGGCCAAGCGTTGTTTGGGAAACATATTGATGAGGCTCTGCAATCCATTAACTCCGACAAGGATACGGCAAAATCATTGGGAACTCTCCAGTATCTGAAACCTTCCTTTCGAGCCAGAGGACGTGGACTACCTTCATATAGGGGAGGCTACCAGCAATACAGATACTCAACGTATCCTTCCTCCTCTCAGCAGTTTGTCAATACTACCCACAAGGGCAACCGCCACAAGCTGCTTATAGCAGATCCGGCTCTAGGGGACGCTCAGCTCACCCTGCTAAGGACTCTGCTCGCAGAGCCTGATACACCCAAGGCTCCAGCTACATCCGACCCTCCTCCCTAGGTTTTAGGCGGAAAGATATCCCTGTTTGTCAAACAATGGCAAGTCATCACATCAGACAAGTGGTTCCTACAATTAGTGAAACAGGGCCACACTTTGGAGTTTGTCCAAATACCTCCTCCTCGCAGAACTCCATCAAGGTATCTAGCACAGCTCAAGAGGGAGATCAACAAGATGCTCCTCAAAGGAGCAATAGAGAAAGTACCTCTATCACAGCGAGGAAGGGGGTTTTATTCCAGGTTCTTTCTCATTCGCAAAAAGTGGAAGGACTGGAGGCCGATCCTCAACCTCAGAGAATTAAATCTCTACTTGACAAAACTGTCATTCCGCATGATAAGCCTACAGGATGTCCTTCTGCGACTGAACCACGGATAGTTTATGTCTACAATAAACCTAAAGGATGCATATTTCCACATTCCCATTCACCAAACCCACAGATAATACCTGAGATTTATGGTAGCCGGAAGCCATTTTCAGTTTTTCTTCCTCCCTTTTGGCCTAAAGTCAGCTCTCAGGATATTTACCAAGTGCCTACCGCCAATTGCAGCCTTCCTCAGGAGGCGAAAACATCAGATATTCCCATATCTTGACGATTGGCTGATAAAGGCGAACACCTACACAGGAGCGCGCAAGTCAACAAGAAAGTGAGTTTCCTTACTCAACAGCTTAGGCCTGAACATCAACTGGGAGAAGCCCAAACCCCTACCATCACGCAAAATCACCTTTTTAGGAGGAAATCTGGACACTCAATCCACCATGGCATGTCCCACTGTGGAGAGACAACAAAAGTTACTAACTCTAGCAAAGTCCATACAGAGAAGAAACTGCATTTCAGTTCACATTTTGAAATCTTTACTGGGCATGATGTCATCATGCATACCTCTAGTTCCTCTCTGCAGACTCAAGCTGCGGCAACTGCAAGAGCAGCTCAATCTACAATGGCTCCAGAATTCGGGAAACTTCGAAGATCGGATAAGCATAACCCCAGCAATAGCCAAAGCTCTGGTATGGTGTGCTCAGAAGCATCATCTGTCTGTCGGCCTTTCGTTTCTCCATCGTCCAGGCCCGTGGACTATCACCACAGACGCCTCTCTGGAAGGCTGGGGGGCCGTTTTGCAAGACCTTCGAGTAAGTGGCAGGTGGCCACTAGAGTTGAGGACAATGCACATCAATCTGCTGGAGCTCAGAGCAGTTTATCTTGCTTTACAGGCTTTTCTTCCAAAGATTTCTGGATCAGGGGTGGCAATAAGAACAGACAACACCAGTACGATGCATTACCTCAACAAACAGAGAGGCACAAGATCTTTTACCCTTTCCAGGGAAGCTAAAAAAAATATAGAACTGGGCCTCGCAGCAAGGCATCAGGCTCACAGCGGTGCACCTTCCAGGCATAGAGAACAAAATAGCGGACTCACTCAGCAGGCAAAGATCGAGCTGCCACAAATGGGAACTGGAACTGTCCACAGTAGACCACATCTTTTCCCAGTGGGGCACACCGAAAATCGACCTATTCTCCAGCAAGTTGAATGCCAACTGCCAGTACTTCGCAAACTGGTATCACCAAAAGGGATCCTGGGGAAATGCGTTTTCCATAGCTTGGTCAGCCATCTTTGCTTACGCCTTTCCTCCGATACCTTTGATCCCAAGAGTCCTGACGAAGATGAAGAGAGAACCGTGCATTCTAATATTAATAGCTCCGTAGTGGCCTCGCCAACATTGGTTTGCAGAGCTTCTTCTCTCAGTGAAGCCTCACATCCCGCTGAAATCATCTCTGCACTTACTGACAATGAACAAAGGGCAGATATCGCATCCGGATCCTCAGTCGATACGATTGTCAGCATGGCTCCTGAGCACAGGGAATTTGCACTTTTAAATATTCCACAGGAGTGCAGAGACATTCTGTCCAAGGCTAGGGCAGATATCACTCATAAGGCTTACTCTTGCAAGTGGAAAAGGTTTTGTTTGTGGTGTCACCAACAGCAAATTGCTCCGTTTTCCTCATCACCTGAGCAAATATTGCCTTATTTACTGCATTTAGCGCAATCAGGTCTCACGCATTCCTCTATAAAGTTGCACCTGGCAGCAATAACATCTTACAGGTGTTCAGACTCTTCCCCTTCGTTGTATTCCTGTAGATTAATCAAACAGTTTCTGAAAGGACTTTTCAGAATTTTTCCTACATTCAGACCCCCTCCTCCCTCGTGGAACCTTAATATCTAGCACAACTAATGAAGCACCCGTTTGAGCCAATGCATTGAGCTTCTCTGAAATTCCTCTCCTGGAAAGTTGCCATACTGGTGGCCCTTATATCAGCCAGGCGAGTCAGTGAGATACAGGCTCTTTCCATACAAGAGCCGTTTTTACAGATCAAACAAGACAGACTACTGTTACGCACTAACCCGCATTTTATTCCAAAGGTCCCTTCGGATTTTCATCTGAACGAGCCCTTAGTTTTCAAAACCTTTTTTCCACATCCTTCAACTCCTGCGGAGAGAGCTTTGCACTCTTTAGACATTAAAAGATGTGTTAAATTCTATCTGGACAGAATTAAGTCTTTTCGCAGGTCCAATCAGCTCTGTGTAGCTTACAGTGCACCCAGGCGCGGTCAAATGCTCTCCAAACAGAGTATAGCTAGATGGATCTCCTCAGCTATTCAATTCTGCCATCAAGCAGCAGGCAAGCCACTGCATTCATCAGTCCGTGTACACTCTACGCCAGCAGTTTCTTCCTCCGCAGCACTGTCTACGGGGGTACCGCTGCAAGACATATGTAGAGCAGCGACGTGGAAAATCTGCCATACGTTTACAAGACATTACTGCTTGGAAGCACTATCTCAAGGAGAGGTAGCGGTGGGTCAAACAGTCCTCAGGAACCTCTTCCGGGGAAGGTGAGCCATCTCTTTCATCCCTCCATCCTAAGATCCGGTATGCACATTGTTTATGACTATTACTTTTGGATTCAGATCCAAAGCTTATGATTTTTTTTTTTTTTAAAGGGGGCATATGGGGGAACAGACAGTATTTGATTTGAAATGTTGCTGTATATTAACGTGTTCTGTGACATACATGGCCACAGTGTTCCAATGTGCATAGATACTGCTCGCTACTCTGATTCAAGCATGTGAATCTATTAAAGTTCCAATACTTGAGTAAGAAAATTAGTTACTTACCTGTAACTGTAGTTCTCCAATATTGGAATCTTTCATAGATTCACATGCGACCCACCTGCCTCCCCGGAGAAGCTCACTTTGATCTATCTATCTATCTATCTCGCTCTTTCTTTCTCTTTCTTTCTCTCTCTCTCTCTCTGTTTTGTTATGTTATACGCACTTGTGCTTGGAAAATCTGAGCTACTGGAGCTTCTTTCAGGAGGGTTCTAGAGGGTGGTGTCGTCTGATTGGTGGATGCTCAAGTTTGGTCCTTTTTCTTAAAATGACTCAGACTGTTAAATTAAAGAGGCCTAGGGCCCTTAGATTATATCTATTTCAACACTACTTAGTTAAATATACGGGGGCTCCCATCTCGATGACGGGGAATGATTCAAGCATGTGAATCTATGAAAGATTCCAATACTGGAGAACTACTGTTATAGGTAAATAACTAATTTTCTTTGGTTAGCTCAAAAAATAAATGCGCTGGAAGCAATATTTTCCCATACGGGACCTCAAGATAAACACACAATTCTCACAATGTGCTTCCCTTTTGGGGTGGTTACCACAGTAGATAACTGCAATACTAGGGGGAACAGTATTTGCCACGCTCTACACCACCGCACACGGTAGACCAACACTTGCCAATCTTCTGGAAGTGTTAAATTCAAGATGAATACAGGGCTGCCCCAGCCGTGGATTTGTGGATGCAATTAATGGGCAATTTTGCCACTGTCTCTTCAATAATGTTAAGTAATCTTAAAGGGGAAGCAGCAGCACTAGCAGTGCACATGTGGCTCTGGGACGTTCCTGTACAGGATCGAGAATGCAAAAAGATTTTTGCCAAGACCTACTTCAGTATTGGTCAGGATAGTCTGGGAGCCAGACCTAGTAGTACACGATAATTACAAGGTAAATCCAATAAGAATTGTACCAAGCAAGCATCTGAGGGTTCTAAAAAATGCTGGGATAAACAAAAACAAACACCCAAAAAAGAAAGGGGAAAATTACCATGAGCGTAGACCCCTCAAAATTGCTACAATCTTAGAAATAGAGATAATATAAAAACTATTGATAGATAACAATATACTGATACACACCAATCTCGTTCCTTTTAGGACTTATTTAATAAACATAGTGAGAGCGGTGGGCGGTCAGAACAGCGAACAGAGTAAGTGAAACCAAGAAAGGAGTCACAACGCTCGTCAGAGGTGTGTTACGAAAGAAAAAAAACTTCCCTAACAAAAAACCTCAGTTCAAAAAGAGGGTGGCAACGATTTCTACACGAAATGCCACTCAGGTTGAGAGCTTTACTGAAGAACAGGAAGTGGGCACCGGCCCTGCTAGACAGTGCGGCGGAGGTCACAATAGTTAGCCAGAATCTTCAAGAGTATCTGGAGGTCAAAGCAATTCACAACTTTTTACAGGTCGAGACTGCAGACATGCAAGACTCCAAACCTGATAGGGTGTATAAAGTAAAAATACATTTAGCAGGAAGCATTGCAAGAGCAATAGTCGCTATCTTCTGGGATTGTGTAGTTACCATTTATGATATTTTATTGACTGAAAAAGATTGTCTGTTATCTCTGATATGGGTAAAAAGTAATTGAACCCTCTTTTCTCGCCACTTGTTCCAAGAGAGCTCAGGGAGGCTTGCACCATTTATTGTGGTAAAGAGCAGGCACTCACATTATACCGCAACCATGTAGGGCAGGATAAAGATTCTCCCTACCATATGATACCAATTAGATTACAACAACCACCTCAACCCCAATATCCAATAAAGCATGAAGCTAGAGCACCCATAAGAGAAATCCTCACGCAGCTAGAGTAACAAGGCGTAAACGATCCTTGTGTCTCACCAATGAACAACCCATGGTTCCCCGTAGTTAAACCGGACCATTCATATAGAATAGTCTCAGACTATAGGCATCTAATTCGTCATACATGCTCATTTGCCATTCAAAATGCACTCAGTACAGCACTCATTAACAATATAGTGCGCTAAAAATACCAACAAAAAAAACTTGACTATTTCCAACGTTTTTTTCTGCCAAAATATAGCACCTGAAAATAGGGATTTAACAAGTTTTAGCACTTTTGGCTCACAAAAAAATGTTGCTGACTCCCAGAGGAGTAGAAAAACAATCCAGGCTTGTTTTCAGCTCATGTCACATCAGTTTTACACAACATTGACTCTGAGGCATTGTCCTACCATACGGATGATGATCTTGTTCAACATATAAGACTGGTGAGCAGCATTGTTGGGGGATTTGCCGAATTAGGATACAAATTTAATTTCAGAAAAACAAAAGTAGCCTTCCTTATTGTCCTTTGTTTGGGATACGAATTACTAGACGAAGGCAAGCACCTAGCGCCCCAATTTCTCAAAAGATGCACACAATTGCAACTACCAAACACAATCAAAAAGCTCCAGTCGTGGTTTGGCTTTTAAAACTTCTGCAGGACTTACATTCCAGATGATGCACAACACAATAAACCAATATATGACGTAATACGTCCAGACTTTTCAAGTAAATATTGGACAGTCGAACACACACACATTCTCAAGGCATTGCAACAAGACATGCTTGTAGCTGAACACTTACACACAAGGGACAACAAAACACATTTGGTCTTTAGAGTAATTGCTGGTGCCGTTGGTTTCACCTATGTAACGTTCATTGAGGGTGATACCGCCCCCATAAGCATTCACATCTGTATTCTGTAGCGGAACAGCACTAAGCTCCCATAGAAAACAATTCTAACTGTTGTTCAGATGGGTGTCATAAAGAGAGACTTATGGACGAGGGGAAACACATTGTTGAATCTCTGATCCCAGGCCTCAAGGCTGTCACAGAAGCCAGTGTCCCTAACGCCAGGGCAATATATCCACATTGGATTCAATGGGCAACATCTCTGACGGCCGATGATGTTGATTTTTTTTTCTCCCTAAATTACAAACTCAAGGATTTCTCCAATATGAACTAGAATACCCAGTTCCAGCAAACGCATTCCCTATTGAACAATATTGAACAATTAAATACACTGATTGTTCAGTCCAACCAGCAGTAGGCACCAAACATCAATACTCTGCCACTTTTGCAGTTGTGAGTGGCTACGTGAAGGATGGTGAATTCCATCCACAACATACCTGCACTCTGAGCTTAGGGGACTGCACTTCACAGTTAGCAGAGCTAAAGGCTCTGTTGATGACACTGGAACATACGGATCCAAGGCTGTTAATAATAATTGTCTGTGATTCGTACTACTGTGTTCAGTCCTTCTATGAACATCTGCGTTATTTGCAACAGAATGGTTTCAGAGATTTAAAAGGCAACACCAACAAACACAGACTCCTGTAGGGCAAAGTAGCAGATCTGAAAGAAACACTACACAATATCCATATAGTTTATACATTGGGTCACTAAGGTGTTGGCATACACGTTACAGGCAGTTCCTTGGCTGATGAAGAGGCCAAGTCAGCAGTAGCTACGGCTTCTGTTGGTGCAATAACTCATTCACGGATGAGGTTGGATGATGAAACATAGGCTGCTGTGAAAGTGTAGGACGTTGGTTCTGTATATACTATCTCAAAGTGAGAGATAGTGTGCACAGAGTCCAAGGGTTCCCCTTAGAGGTTGATAGTGGCAAAATTAGATAATACTAATGCTCTATTTTGTGGTAGTGTGGTAGAGCAGTATGGTTATCAGAGGGTAGAGTTAAGCATTTGTTGTACACACACAGGCAGTAAATGAGGAACACACACTCAAAGACTTACTCCAGGCCAATAGGTTTTTTATATAGAAAAATATACTTTCTTAGTTTATTTTAAGAACCACAGGTTCAAGATTTGAAGTAAATACATAAAATGCAAGGTACTCCACACAGGTAAGTTAGCAACTTTGAATAAAAGCAATATCATATATAGTCTTTGTTAAAATGGCAATAAGCTATTTTAAAAGTGGAGACTGGGGGAGGTAAGTAAAAGTTAGATTGTGAGGTAAGTAAGACACTTACAAGTCTCAGTTCCTGGGCATAGGCAGCCCACCGTTGGGGGTTCAAGGCAACTCCGGGCCGGTCAGGTGCAGAGGTCAAAGAGGTGCCCAAAACACACAGGCGCCTATGGAGAACAGGGGTGCTCCTGTTCCAGTCTTCCAGCAGGTAAGTACCTGCGTCCTCGGGGGGCAGACCAGGGGGGTTTTGTAGAGGACTGGGGGGACACAAGTAGGCACACAACACACCGTCAGTGGCACAGGGGCGGCCGGGTGTAGTGTGCAAAGCAGGTGTCGAGTTTTAGATAGGTTTCAGTGGAGGGACCCGGGGGTCCCTCTAGCGGTGCAGGCAGGCACAGGAGGGCCTTCTCGGGACAGCCACCATCTGGGCTAAGAAGAGGGTCGCCTGGGGGTCACTCCTGCACTGAGGTTCGATTCCTTCAGGTCCTGGGGGCTGTGGGTGCAGTGCTTGGACCAGGCGTCAGGTCCTTTGTTACAGGCAGTCGTGGTCAGGGGGAGCCTCTGGATTCTCTCTACAAGTGTCGCTGTCGGGGTTCAGGGGGTCGTCTCGGGCTACTCACGGGGTCGCAGTCCTCCCTGTGGTGTTGGTTCTCTGGATCTTGAGTCGGGGCGTTGGGTGCAGAGTGTGAAGCCTCACGCTTCCGGTGGGAAGGGTGAGTTCTTTGAAAGTTGCTTCTTTGCTGCAAAGGTGTAGCTGTTTTTGAGCAGAGCCGCTGCTCACGGTAATTTCTTGGTCCTGGGGTCAGGGCAGTCCTCTGAGGCTTCAGAGGTCACTGGTCCCTGTTGGATGCATCTCTGGTTGCAGGTTTTCGACTCTGGAGACAGGCAGGTAGGGCTGGGGCCAAAGCAGTTGTCGTCGTCATTCGTCTCTGCAGGCTTGTAGGTCAGCAGTGCTTCTTTTTGGTTCAGGTTGTAGGAATCTGATTTCCTGGGTTCTGGGGTGCCCCTAAATACTAGATTTAGGGTTGTGTTTAGGTCTGGGAGAGCAGTAGCCAAAGGCTACTGTCCTGGAGGGTGGCTACACCCTCTTTGTGCCTCCTTCCTGTGCGGCGGGCCACATCCCTAATCCTATTGGGGGAATCCTCCAAAACTAAGAGGGAGGATTTCTAAACTCAGGGGTCACCTCAGCTCAAGGCACCTTAGGGGCTGTCCTGACTGGTGGGTGACTCCTCCTTGTTTTTCTCATTATCTCCTCCAGCCTTGCCGCCAAAAGTGGGGGCAGTGGCCGGAGGGGCGGGCATCTCCACTAGCTGGGATGCCCTGGGGCGCTGTAACAAAGGGGGTGAGCCGTTGAGGCTCACCGCCAGATGTTACAGTTCCTGCAGGGGGAGGTGTGAAGCACCTCCACCCAGTGCAGGCTTTGTTCCTGGCCACAGAGTGACAAAGGCACTCTCCCCATGTGGCCAGCAACTCGTCTGGTTGTGGCAGGCTGGCAGAAACTGGTCAGCCCCACACTAGAAGTCAGGTTGGTATTCAGGGGGTATCTCTAAGATACTCTCTGGGTGCATGTTACAATACATTGCACACTGGCATCAGTGTGCATTTATTGTGCTGATAAGTTTGATACCAAACTTTCCAGATTTCAGTGTAGCCGTTATGGAACTGTGGAGTTTGTGTTTGACAAACTCCCAGACCATATACTCCCATGGCTACCCTGCACTTACAATGTCTACGGTTTTGCTTAGACACTATAGGGGCATAGTGCTCATGCAGACATGACCTGAGCTAGGATAAGCATCTTGAACTTCTCCTTTTTGAGGAAGAGATTGAGGGCCTGAAGGTCTAGGATAGGACGTAAGCCCTTGTCCTTTTTGGGCATCAAAGTAGCAGGAATAACAACCACAGCCTACTTCTGGCACAGTGACCCTCTCTCTATTGCCTCCTTGGCCAAGAGAGCTGCTACTTCCTCACGGATAACGGCCAGATGATCCTCTGGTAAGTGGCCAAAGGATGGATGCATGGCTGGAGGGTCAGTCTCGAAGGGGAGGGAGTAGCTCCTTTGGACGATCTGCAAAACCCACCTGTCTGTAGTGATGGATTCCCAGTGTGGCAGGTTATGGCAAATCCTGCCGCCAACAGGCCTGGGATGGGGGGGACAGTCTAGGAAGGCTTGGAGGTTGCAGCAGGGGCGGGTGGACTGGGCATACATCTGGTTCCCTGTTCCATGAGCCAGTGGGATTCTGTGTCCCCGGCCACAAGGGCTGAATAGCATGAGTAGCATGGTGGCTGAGAAAGTGACGTGACAGGGAGCCCCTTCCATGGCCACGAAAGGGGTGAAAGACAGACTGTTGGGGATGAGGTCTAAAAGCTGAGGGACCGAGCAGTAGCCCGGGAGTCCTTGAACCTCTCAAGCGTAGAGTCCGCCTTGTCACCAGAGAGATGGCTGCCATCAAGGGGCATGTCCATAAGGGTCTGTTGGACATCCCACAAGAAACCAGATGTTCGCAACCAGGCGTGGCACCCCAAGGCCACCTTTGACGCAACCAATCTACCAGAGAGTCGGTCGTGTCCAGTCCACTTCGAATAGGGAACTTTGCTGCGTCTCTCCCATCAGCAACTCAATAGCTCGGGCCTCCTCTGGTATCTGCGGCAAAACGTGCGCAACCATATCCCACAGGGAGTGAGTGTAACGGCCCAAAAGGAATGTGGAGTTCACTAACTGCAACGCCCAGACTGGAGGAACATCTTCCCAAGTTGGTCCAGTCTCTGATATCCTAGCAGGAGGTACGGAAGGGAATGCGCCAGATATCTAGGGTGCCTGGATAAAAAGGCTTTCAGGTGTGAGTTGTTGTGACAGGAATTTACGGTCGTTAGGGGCGGGCCGATGGTGGCAAGCGATCATTGTGTTCACAGGAGCCCCTGTGCTGGGTCTGGACCAAGTACCCAGAAGGACAACAGTGAGGGCTGCTTTGAAAGGAAGGAGAGGCTCAGATGTGGAAGCCCCGGGTTGAAGCACCTCTGTCAGAAGATTAGACCTGACTTCAGCAGTAGGTAGTTCGAAGACAAGGACCTCAGCCGCCCTACTGACCACCATAGAATATGTGGCTCCATCTGCCATCGCTACGGTAGGAGGAGAAAGCATGCCAGCGCCTGGAGAAGTATCTAGACCACTGGCCTCGCCCAATTCCTGTACCCAGTCTATGTTCAGGTCATCCTGATATTCATAATGTTCCGGGGACCCCTACAGTACCTTCCTGTATTCATACCCATATAGAAAAGGGTCTGAATCCAACCTGGGGTGATAGACCCCATTGAAGAAGATGGAGGTGCCGGCTGACACCGCTCCGACTCAGTAGGATCTGGTCGACTTTGATTGTGGACACAACCGAAGTCTGGAACGTCGACGACTGAGCAGGCACCGGGGACGGTCTCGATGGTACCACCAGCGTCAGTACCGATCCAGTAGCAGATCCGGATGGGCCCTCAGAGGCTGAGGCCAGAACCGCTGGCACGGAACTCGGAGGGCCCCCTAGCTGAACCCCCAGGGCTGAAGGCACCGGAGGGGAGGTCAGACTTCCCAAATATGAAACTCTCAGCCTCATAGGAATCCTTTAATTGGGCAGTGGTTGCTGCAGCTCCCTGAAAGTCAGGAAGGAGCAGATCGGATCCAGAAGTAGGCTTGAGGATGGAGGCCTAGAGTATTGACGCTCCTCTCCCATCACATCAGCCGACCGACGGGGTGAAGTCGAAGAATGCCTAGCCTTCTTCGACTTCTTCTTCTTACTCGAGTGACACGAAGACTTGGAGGATGACGAGTGGTGGTGACTCCGCGAGCGGTCTCGAGACCTTCCTCAAGTGAGACTGGGAGCAATGCGGAGTCGAGCGCTGGGCCACCATAGCTTGAGGGAATGCTCCCTCAAGGCCTTCGGGTGCATGACCCGGCACTCTAAGCACGACTTTGGGGCATGGTCGCTGTAGGAGAGTAGCCTCTTTCTGGCTTGGTTACCCCCAGTTTTTGGCCTGTTTTTCAATGTGTTTTACTGTGTTCCCTGGGATCCTGCTAACCAGTATCCCAGTGATTATGCTGTCTAACTTGGTTTCTGGATCCTTTTTCACCCCACATTTGGCATACTGGTGCCCCCATGTAAGTCCCTAGTATCTGGTACCTAGGTAGCCAGGGCATTGGGGTACCAGGGGATCCCTATGGGCTGCAGCAGTTATTCTGCCACCCATAGGGAGCCCATGCAGAGAGTTCTACAGGCCTGCCATTGCAGCCTGCATGAAACAGGTGCATGCACCCTTTCACTACCAGGTCACTGCACCAGGTCACTGTAAATCGCCAAGAGGGCAGGGTGCAAGTACCTGTGTGTGAGGGCACCCCTGCACTAGCAGAGGTGCCCCCTCAAACTCCAGCTCCATTTTCAAATCAAATCAAATCATTAACATTTATAAAGCGCGCTACTCACCCGTGCGGGTCTCAAGGCGCTAGGGGGAAGGGGGTTACTGCTGCTCGAAGAGCCAGGTCTTGAGGAGTCTCCGGAATGCGGAGTGGTCCTGGGTGGTCCTGAGGCTGGTGGGGAGGGTGTTCCAGGTCTTGGCTGCCAGGTAGGAGAAAGACCTCCCACCCGCTGTGGAGCGGAGGATGCGAGGGACGGCAGCGAGCGCGAGGCCGGTGGAACGGAGGAGACGGGTAGGGGCGTAGAAGCTGAGGCGTCTGTTGAGGTATTCAGGTCCCTTGTCGTGGAGGGCTTTGTGTGCGTGGGTGAGAAGTCGGAAGGTGATCCTTTTGCTGACTGGGAGCCAATGCAGGTGTCTCAGGTGTGCGGAGATGTGGCTGTTGCGTGGTACGTTGAGGATGAGGCGGGCGGAGGCGTTTTGAATACGTTGCAGACGTTTTTGGAGTTTTGCGGTGGTCCCAGCATAAAGGGTGTTGCCGTAGTCCAGGCGGCTAGTGACTAGGGCGTGGGTCACGGTTTTTCTGGTGTCGGTGGGGATCCAGCGGAAGATCTTGCGGAGCATGCGGATGGTGAGGAAGCAGGAGGAGGACACGGCGTTGACTTGTTTGGTCATGGTGAGCAGAGGGTCCAAGGTGAAGCCGAGGTTGCGGGCGTGGTCTGAGGGGGTTGGTACGGTGCCAAGGGCCGTGGGCCACCAGGAGTCGTCCCATGCGGTCGGGGTGTTGCAGAGGATGAGGACTTCCGTTTTGTCAGAGTTCAGTTTTAGCCGGCTGAGCCTCATCCAATCTGCGACGTCCTTCATGCCATCTTGTAGGTTGGTCTTAGCGCTGGCGAGGTCCTTGGTGAGGGAAAGTATAAGTTGAGTGTTGTCGGCGTAGGAGGTGATGATGATGATGTGCTTGCGTACGATGTCAGCGAGGGGGCTCATGTAGACATTGAAGAGTGTCAGGCTGAGCGAGGAGCCTTGAGGGACGCCGCAGATGATCTCGGTGGGGTCTGAGCGAAAAGGTGGGAGGTAGACTCTTTGAGAGCGGTTGGAGAGGAAGGAGGCGATCCAGTCCAGGGCCTGGCCTTGGATCCCGGTGGAGCGGAGGCGGGTTATTAGGGTGCGGTGACAGACGGTGTCGAAGGCAGCCGAGAGGTCGAGGAGGATGAGGGCGACTGTTTCACCGTTGTTCATCAGGGTTCTGATGTCGTCTGTGACTGAGATGAGGGCGGTTTCAGTGCTGTGGTTGGTACGGAATCCGGATTGTGAAGGGTCGAGAAGGTTGTTGTCTTCCAGGAAGTTGGTAAGCTGTTTGTTGACGGTCTTCTCTCTTACCTTGGCAGGGAAGGGGAGGAGCGAGATGGGTCAGCCGTAGGTTTCTTTAGTAGGGCGTTGACTTCGGCGTGTTTCCAGCTTTCGGGGAAGGTAGCAGATGAAAAAGAGGAGTTGATGATGGTCTGGAGGTGCGGGGCGATGATGTTGTCGGCTTTATTGAAGATGAAGTGAGGGCAGGGGTCCGAGGGGGTGCCGGAGTGGATAGAGTTCATGGTGGTTTTGGTCTCTTCAGTGTTGATGTGGGTCCAGGCGTTGATGGTGATGGCAGGGGGTGTGGGTTCGGTGTTGCTTGGCTGGGTCTGGTGTCCGAAGCTGTCGTGGAGGTCGGTGATCTTGCGATGGAAGAAGGTGGCGAGGGAGTTGCACAGGTCTTGTGAGGGCGTGATGGCGTTGGGGTTGGAGAACTCTTTAACGATGCTGAAGAGTTCTCTGCTGTTGTGGCTGTTTTTGTCCAGTCTGTCGGTGAAGAAATTCCTTTTGGCTGCGCGGATCAGGTGGTGGTGTTCGCGGGTCGCGTTCTTGAGGGCGGTCATGTTGTCAGCGGTGTGGTCCTTGCGCCAGGCTTTCTCGAGGGCGCGACAGGTTTTCTTCGATTCCTTAAGGGTGTCAGAGAACCCGAGAGGTTTTTTGGTGTTGGCCTGTCGATGCGTGCGTCTGAGGGGAGCAAGGTTGTCTGCGCAGTTGGTGATCCAGTTCATGAGGCTGAGGGCTGCGTCGTTGGGGTCGTCGGTGGTGAGGGTAGGTTGGAATTATGATTCCATTTGCTCTGGGAACTCCTTAGTGGACCTCCAGCATTGCTACCACCAGCCTTGGGAGGGTTTTCCGGGCAGCCCGAGCTGCTGCCACCCCTCAGACAGGCTTTTGTCCTCGTGCTGCTTGATCTTATTAAGCCCAGGAAGGCTCAACAAAGTATTTCCTTTGGGAGAGGGCGGTAACCCCCTCTCCCTTTGGAAACAGGGTGACTGGCTTGGTGAGGGGTAGCCTCCCCAAGCAACTGGTATGCTTTGAAGGACATATTTGGTGCCCTCCATGCATAAACCAGTCCACACCGGTTCAGGGACCCCCAGTCCCTGCTCTGGCATTAAACTGTACAATGGAAATGGGAATGACCACTCTCCTGTCCATCACCACGCCAGGGGTGGTGCTCAGAGCTCCTTCAGAGGGTCCCTGGCTTCTTTCATCTTGTTTCCAAGGTTGACAGGGAACTCTGGAAGCATCTGAGTGGCCAGTCCAGACAGGTGATGACAGAGCCCCCTCCTGATGATAGGTGCTTATCTGGCTAGGTGACCAATCCCTTTTTCAGGGCTATTTAGGGTCTCTCTTGGGTGGGTCCTCCAATTCTGTTTGCAAGACTCCAGCAGGATTCCTCTGCAACCTCCACTTTGACTTCTGGCCACTGAAACTGCGAGTGGACCCTCCAGGAACTGGCAACGCTGTAGTCAACGAAGAAGACTCTTCTGCAACTTTGTTTCCACAACTCCTGCCAGCTTTGCAACATTTCCCCGGCCGTGCATCCTCAGAAGACAGTAACTCCTCAGCCTGCACAAGGAGGAGGAGTAGTCTCCCTTGGAGTAAAGGAGTCCCTCCCATGCATCCGCAGGCACCTGCTGCAACAACGACCAGCTGCGTGGATCTCCTCTCATCCTGAGCTGCATGGATCCTGCATCACAGTGGTGGTCCAAAATAGTCCTCTTGTTCCTCTCTGCCAGCTGTACAAATTTGGTGGAGGTAAGCCTTTGCCTTCCAATGCAGGACAGTACCCCCATGCACCATGTCTCTTGCATCTGCCAAGGCTTGTTTGCACCTCCTCCAATGGGATCTTCAGGGGACGTGTAGCTCCAGTCCCCAGCACTCCTTCCTGTGACGCTCAGCGCTCTGCATGGTTCTCCTGCGGCGTGGGATCCCTTTCTGAAGTGCTCCCTGGGCTCCTTCTGCAACTTCTTTGTCCCCGGCCTGTGGGACTCCTATGGGTGCTGCCTCTTCTCCTGAGGAGACTGCGATGCTGAAGGTCCCCTGTGACGCCCCCCTCCTGTGTTGAGTCTTCCTGGGCCTTACTGGTCCTCAGCAGCGCCACTTTTCCACTAACCACTGGTTTGCCTTTGCCAAGGCTTGTTGTTGGAATTCCTGCACCGACACTCGTCTGCAGTCTTCACTCCAGCATGGGAAATCTTCTGCATCCTTCAGGAACTCTTCTTTGGCTCCAGGCTGCAGTGCTGACCTGTTCTTCATCACCGTCAATCAACTCCTGCAAGTACAGCTGGGTGGGTAGTAGCTCCTATTCCTCCTGGACTCCAGTGTGACTTTTGGACTTGGTCCCCTCTCTCCACTGGTCTTTTTCTCCAGGAATCCACTGCTGGTTTCTTGCAGTCTTGTCTGGGTGTCTTCTTTTGTTCTTTTTTTTTCTTTTGGGTGGTTTGGGGAAAATCCAGTGATTTACTCCTGCGCTCCTGGTCGTGGTGGGAGGGTGAGTTACTTACCTCTGTGGTTTTCTAGTACCCCCAGCTCCTCTGTACACATTCCACTTATCCAGGTGGTGGTCCTGTGTTAGCATTCCATTTTTTTTGTATATGGTTTGGGCTCTCCCTAGGACCACTATTGGTTATTGATATTTGCACCTTTTATCTAACCTTTTCTATGCCTATTTCCGATTGCTAGGGTATATATTTTGTGTATTACTTACCTCCTACTGTAGGGGTGCCCATCTAGTATTTTATGGTATTGTGTTCCAAAAATAAAGTACCTTTATTTTTGTACAACTGAGTGTTTTCTTTCATGTGTATAAGTATTGTGTGACTACAGTGGTTTTGCATGAGCTTTGCATGTCTCCTAGATAAGCCTTGGCTGCTCATCCATAGCTACCTGTAGAGAGCCTGGCTTCTAGACACTGGCTAAACTTCACTAAGAGGGGGTACCTGGACCTGGTATAAAGTGTAAGTACCTTAGGTACCCACCACACGCTAGGCCAGCTTCCTACAGTAACTATGCCAAAAAGTGGGTACTTTCCTACGAGGTGCAGCATGCAGCTCAGCTCAGCCCAACTCACCACACTTCCAGCAACCACAAAACTGCTTTTGTGTCCTTGCACCTAGCCATCCTATCAGGAGAAGGAACCAATATATCCACCAGGGGTGGCAGGCCGTTATAACAGACAAGTGGGTCCTACAAATTCTCAGCTGGGACTATGCCATTCCTTTTCTTTATACCGAGACCTACTGACTGTATTATGAGAGGAAGTGGAGGCCCTTTTGACCCAAAGGGCTAAAGTGAGGGTTCCAGCCTTTGAATGTGGAAGTGTATTTTACTCCTCCTACTTCCTTCTGCCAAAAGAGGACGGACTTCTTTGTCCCGTTTTAGACCTCGCCCCCTCACCTCCTTACTGCAGACCCGCAGGGGCTATCTGCTGTTAGCAATGGACCAAGATAATTTTCAGTATTCCCCTTTGGGGTCACTAGCAACTGTAGGGTAGTCACGAAAATGACGATGGCAGCTGCAGTACATCTACTGAGGTCAGATATACCTACCTCGACCACCAGCTGTTGAAGGCCATCTCTCCCCAGGCAGTCGTCCACTTCCTCCAGTCAACAATGAATCTCCTCACATCATTGGGATTCACTGTCAACAAGCCAAAGTCACACCTGGCTCCTTCGCAGATGCTCTCTTTCATCTGAGACATGTTGGATAGAGTTTGGCTATGTGGCTTTCCCCTGGTAACCGAAAGTTCAAGATATTCGCGCTATGGTCCCGATGTCCTGGTTCTCAGTGTGGATGACTCTGAGGCTGCTGGGATTGCTGGTTTTCTGCTTCCTGCTATTGTTGCGTGCCAGATGGCACATGAATATCACAAAATACATCTCCATGTGAAACTCATTTACAATCAATTTAAATATTATAGCAGAAAAATCTTGCTACTGGTTTACTCATGTAAAAAATTCTTAAATGAAGACGAAAATCATCTGTCTAGAATCTTTAAAAAAAAAAAAAAAAAAATCTCAACTGAATCCAGTACCAACACGTGTGAAAAAACTTGTTTTTAATGCTTTAAAAATTGCATCCGCATATAATGGTGAATCATTTTCATAGGAAAATAAACAAAGAGTGATAGTTGAAACAAGTCATCCCCAAGTGAGAAACGAGACACCACACCATAAAGCAAGAAAAAATCACTTATAGTTCATTGATCTTTGGTGTATCTCACAAAGACAGCCTCTTATTAAGTTATGAAGTATGCTTGTCAATACATTGATAATTCAAAACAGAATCAAAAGGTCTTGTCCAATTAGCGTGTTGACAGCGTTTCGACCCTTATGCTGGCATTTAGGGTCTCATCAGGACAAAAAATGACCTAGGGAATGGTGAAAGGTTGGAATTATTAAAGAAAGCTTCAGCTGGATGTCGAATATTGGCATCACTGTCTGACCCAGAATGGTGCTTTTGTCACTTTAATATAAGAGCTGGGTAGACTAGCAGTATCTTCCCACAGTGGAGAATACTGTTTTTGTCTTAATTCTGAAGTCTGGACACAAGGCACATGAAGGCTCTGCAGTGGGGCCTGAAATTCCAGTGGACACAAGCTTGAGGGAAATCTGTTCGATTGTATCCAGATTTCAGAGGAAACTACATAAGATCTGCAGTGGTGGCTACTGGACTCTGATTGGGTAAACGATAGAACCCTCTCCTTACCCCACCCAGAGCTAGCAGTGAATACAGATGCATCACACCTCGGTTGGGAAGGCCACCTGGGAGAAATCAGAGAGGTCTGGTTTCTGGCAACTTGCTGGAGTTGAGAACAATTTGCTTGCCTGTGAATGCTTTCTTCCCTACCATCAAAGGAAACTAGGTGCAAATGCTTGCAAACAACACCACTGCCATGTGGTACTGCATCAGGCAGATACAGGCGGGGTTCTGGATCTTGTGGCAAGATCCTTGTGCCTATGTCATTGGCTGAACCGCCACAACATTTTCCTAGTACTGAGCCACTTGGCAGGATTTTTAAAAGCCAGTGCGGACAAACTCTGATTCTTAGTGGATCACAAATGGCAATTTCACCTGGATGTGGCACACAGTCTTCCAGCAATGAGGGTAACTCTGCCTCTGTCTTTTTGCCACTGCAGAGAACATGCAATATCAGCACTTCTGCGTGCTGGAGTTCCGGAGCCACTCTTGCTTAACAACACATTTCATCTGTTGAGCTCAGGACTCCTATAAACCTTCTTGCCTCTACTGCCCAGAGCTTTGAAGATCAGTAACAGCCCAAGTCATCCATGTGGCTCTTGATTGGGGAAGGAGAGTGTGGTGTCCAGAACTCCTGGTTATGAGCATCTGTCCTCTGATCAAGATGCCAATTCGAAAGGGACTTCTGTTTCAGCAGCATGGTGTTGCACCCAGGCCTGCACACTGCATCTCCATGCTCGGAGATTGAGCAGTGACAATTGACCGCTTTCAGCCTGCAATCTTAGGTCGTTCAGGTGATCCTGGTTGCAAGACCTCACACAACTAGTGTATGCGAGTTGATGAGAGATTTTTTTTTTTTGTTTGGTGTGGCACCTGGCAAATTTGACTTAACACATGGAGAGAGTAAGGGAGAGAAGGATAACTGGGAGGAACATAACCATACTTATCTCCCTTTGTACATAACCAAACATCACACCAAGAAGTACGGGGTTCACTCATATATAGAGGAGTGCTCACAGGAGAAATACACTTAGAACCCCTGCCGCTCTTAGTCCTTATTAGGAGAATGCGGATGATGAGATGCTGTGGAGAATTGGAATGAGGTGGGGGAATTTACTTTACGGACTAGGTGGTCTCATACACTATATAGTGAAACAATATAACATTTTTCTAACACAGGTGTGGTTCTTTCCTTTGTGTACATCACTGACTCACCTGTGTGCTATTTGCAACCGCTTTACACCCTCCTGGATAAGCCTTAGCTACTCTCCACATCTACCATTTTGAGAGCTCTGATTCTCTAGAACTGCCTACAGTATCACTAAGGGTTGCCTGAACTCAGTGCACGGTGCCTCACCTATACACATCCACAAAAATGATCGTTTCTCAAGGTAAGTAACTTGTTAGACACTGTTGTTGATGCCCTCTCGATTTAATTTGACAAAGTTCACTGGGCCGCAGAATAATTATGGGGAACGGACCTCAGCTTACTATTTGGCTTCTTCTATACACTGTTGACCTCATGTCTGGTGTTGGAGTTGCAGCTGGACCTGCATGGTTCCACCTGATATTGCTGGAAAGCAAAAAGCATTTTTCTGCACCAGTCTGAGGTCTGGGAAATATTCTAAAAGTGAGAAGTCTGCAGGAAGATTGCATCACCCAGAATATTGCTAACTGAAGGTAAATGATTAACTTTTCTTTGATAATTGGGTAAGAATATATAAATAAAGCTTTACTTTATTGTATTATTTCAGATTGTCAAGGGATTGAAGGGGACAAGACATGTTGGCCAACTCAGTCTGCTTTGACCACACGCTTGCGGCGACTGATAACTGCTTATCAGCGTAACAGCAAGAACAGGCAGGTCAAACAGATCCAGCAAGCATTCTTCCTCCAAGCTAGTGTGTCACAAACTCCATGTGAAGAAGCAGTTCTGAATCCAAAAATGGCAGCTAAACTAGAAAGGCAGCAGAGGTATGTATACTATTGGTTTACTTTAAAAATTCTGAGAAATATAGAAGTTATGCTCAATGGCAGGAACCTAGTAACATTTTCCCTGCCACCCTCTCTGTTAAGTGGTAGCCACCCTAGAAGGCATATAAAAACTGATCCACTCAATAGTTTGATACGATGGCAGGAAATATGATTAGAGTATCCCGATTAGCACTATTGGATATGAAATAAAAACACATAGAACCCTAATGTCCATCATTTTCTGTTTTTGATTAATTGATGACTGCATTTTGATCAAAGATTCCTCTTTTGACCAGATACACAAAATAACCTAAAATCATATTTTGTTTTTTAAACTATTTTTTTCATTTCTAGTTTTGCCATGCTACAATATTGCAAAATATTATATCATATTTAAAAAAAAAAAGACAATTCTGAAGAAATTGCTAAATGATAAAATGGGCAATCATGTTATAGGTGCCTAAATTAATAACAAAAAAAGGGAGAGAAGTGGGACAGCCGAGTGGAAAAGCCATTATTAAAAGAGAATGGACAAAAATTGAACTATCTACCATGAAATAGGTGCAAACAAAGAAACCTCACATCAAAAACCCTCAATTTGCTAATGAGTGTTTTTTTTTATTTACGGTTTCAGTCAGAATGATCTTCAGATATAGATCTCATATTATCTGCAACTCTTTAAACTGTACATTTTTTTAGGCCTACTTACCTAGAGGAGGACTTGGCTAGGTTTTTAATGTTATTCACAATTATCAAACAGGGCTAATATGAGTCTGATGTATGACATCTTTCAGATGTGTATATTTTATTTTTCTTTAGATGGACAAGAAGAGAGGAAGCTGATTTCTACAGAGTGGTTTCCACTTTCGGAGTTGTGTTTGATCCTGGAAGGGGGCGGTTTGACTGGACAAAATTCAGAGCCATGGCTAGACTCCATAAAAAAACAGATGAGAGTTTAGAGAAGTACTTGTATGCTTTCATGGCCATGTGCAGACAGGTCTGTCGATTGCCTTCAAAAGGTGTGTAACTTACTGTTTCTATTTTTTTTATTACTCCCAAGCCAGCACTCTTGAATGTTTCCAAATCAGATGGTAATTCATTGCGATATTTTTTTTTCAGTACATTTTAATAATGCAATTCTGACCCTTGCCCTGCAGCATCCTGAATTTGAGGGGGCGTTGGTGATGCAGCAACAAATTGAGGAATTCTATGAAGCATGTTGCTTGTTACTTCTGGCACACCTGCATGCCCCAAAGAGACAAGAGGTCTCCTGACTGTGCTTCCGCCAGAGAGTCTACCCTCAGCGCCAGCTGGGCCTTCTGGCTTCATTCCAGGTTCCAGCCTGATTTTGGTACCAGTTCCCTCTGCAGTGCCACAACCCACACCAAAACACAATTGGCCGACACCAGCACAATCCACTCCTCCGGACAATGATGGCAAACCCATAGTGTTGTCCAGTGCCGATTTACCTGAGCTGCGGCCGTTCAGTCAAAGTTCCGACTCTTGACAAACGGTGCCATTTCCCTTCCAAAGAGCTCATGTTCTCCATGAATTGTTTGGCACAAACTATGATGGTGGAGATTAATTTGCACAGCCATGTCAGGAGGATAACTGTTACAGGGACCTCCAAGATTCTGGTGGTCCCCTAGACATTAGACTGTTTTCACCTCTGGGCGCTGTCACACAAGACAGCACCTCCTTTGCTATGGTTGTGCGAAGGACTACTCAGTAAGTTAAGATAAATATCTTGACTGAGGTGCTTCATCCTGACCAAATGAGTTCTGAGCCCCTTCTTCCATTTAATGAGACTCTTACACGCTTTTGGGGACCTTGGCCATGCCCTTCACAGGCACACGTATTCATTAGTAGATCACCAGGCATCATGTCTGGCAAATTCCTCAACAGGGTTACGTCTTACCATTTCCTTGTGTAGGGAAGTGGGTTCTGATTGCAGTACCCTACCCAAATACTTTTTGCCTAGTTTTTAGATGCAACTTCGATATGCCCCTGCTATTTCTTTGTTGATTTTCAGACACAGTAAGTGTACAGGGAAGCTATTTTAAATACATGTGCTGAACACTGGTCACTACGAGTTCCCCATCTATATGATGGATTCTTTGTATCCTGGGATGTTTGGTATCAAACATCTCAGAATAATAAACCCTCACTGACCACAGTGATGGATTTAATAAAAAATGCACACAGAGGGCACCTTAGATGTGCCTCCTGGGAACCTACCCAGGTGTGTTCACTGACTGGGCCAAACCAGTTTAGTCACCTTAGACCAATTCTGGCCCCCCTGAGGTGAGAGCTCTCAGAAGCCCAAAGCAAGGCCTGCTCAGGGCAGAGGTGTGACCTCTTCTCTCAGGCAGGATGGACATTCCAGGACGGGGAGCTTCAAAGGGCTTGCTGCCTTTGTAATACGACCCAGGTCTCTCCAGATGGTGGAGATGACCAACCCCCTGTCCTGACCCCACTTTTGGTTGCAGCACAGGCGGGAAGATTAGTTAAATTAGGAGTAGTGCCAACTTCTTTCCAGTCTCACCCCTAGGATGGGCAAGCTGAAGAGGGCACTACTTTTTAAATTTCTTCATCTTGTTTTAAAGGAATTAGACCACTAGAGTTAGGGTTATGCCCACTTCCCAGTGGAAGTGGTCATAAGGAGGGTGTAGTCGCCCTCAAGGTGATCAGCCCTTTGGCTTCCGTCTGGCACTCCCTGTAACACACCTAAATTGAGTATTTAGGTGGCATCCCTGGACCCTAGAACTCAAATCCTCACTGCCTATGAAGAAGGACAAGGAAGAGTCGACCCCGACGGAAGAAGGAGCAGCTGACCCGGTATCAGCTCTTCTGGCCTGTCTGCTAACCTCAACAGACTCTGCACAGAAAGACTCATCCTGCAGCTTCAAGAACCTTGAGAAGCCTGCCTTCCTTATAAAAATACTCAGACTCCCATGAGCAGCGGACCTGCTCAGCAACAAAGTATCCAGCATGGACTCTGCAGCTTGGAAACCTGACACCCGATGTGACCTCTGCACTTGACAACCTGATGAGAAGCCCACCAACGGTGCCACAAGGGCTCCCCATCTGTCCTGAGCACGAGTCCACCCGAGTGTCACCTATTCTGGACTCATCCAAGTCATCTCCTCCCGCACGCTTGTGGAGAGAGAAAACTAGACAGCTACAGCAACCACTGCACCGGTGACTTCTGACTCCAGCTGAAGTGGGTCAACGGTGTTGACGATGTGCCCCGGCTCCTAGGAGCTCAAGTCCACCGTGGGTCCATCCCTGCTGGACTCCCCCATCATGCCTGCAGCCTCAATACACAGGAACCACAACCCGAACGTGAAAGCCTGACGCCTAAAGAGACCCTTGCATCCGTCACCCATGGGCATAAGAGAAGAGGACCAAAGCTGCACCCACATCCCCGAGCATCACAAGTCTCCACTACCCTCCTGTTTGTTGTCCCTGATTGACTTCCAAGCTAGAGCCTGCAGCCTGTCTTCACAAAGATCAATCTCCCATAGGAAATCATTGGGCACCCGACACCTTATTGCACTTCTGCACCTGGCCGCCCCAGCACTCTGGAGCCTGGATGGTAGCACTGGGACCTATAGGGTGCGTATTTCCACATGCCTCATCTTGCAGACCCACTGCTGTTTATTATGGGCTGCAAGCATTTTCATTTCAATATACTCCCTTTTGGTCTTACCAGCGCCCCTTGGGTGTCCACAAAAATTAGGGCAGTGATATGAACACATCTTCATAGGTCAGGGATCTAGTCTTCCCCCTACCTAGAGCATTGACTGTTGAAGGCGGGTTTGCTTCAGACAGGCATCGCCCACCTGTAGACTACAGCAAATCTCCTGACACGCTCCCCTTCACCAGAGCCATTCTGCACATAGTGCAGTTTTACACCTATGTCCCAGAGCGGTGAGACCAGGAAATTTGGCTCTGATCTCTATTTTTAGCCTATAACCTGGATCTGCGAAAGGATTTGAGGCTGCTAGAACTGATGGCATCCTGCTGGCCAAGCACACAAGTTGGCATGGTCACAGCTCAAGGGAATTTTTTTCGATCTTGCCCAGAATTTGGAGGAAACTGCAATGGTGGTTGTGGGACTGCTTTTGGGTTATCCCACCCAGAGTTCACAGTGGTGACCAATGCATCAATTTTGGGTTGGAGCGGCCATCTGGGAGAGGTAAAGATCAGAGGCATCTGATCTCTGGTGGAGGCTCGGCTCCATGTCATGCTTGTGGAGCTGACAACCATTCGCTTGACATTGAAAGCCTTCCTGACACCCATCTAAGTGAAGCTGGTGCACCTGCTCACAGACAACATCACTGACATCTGATACTGGAAAAGGCAGGGTGGGGTAAATCCATGGACCCTGTGCCAGGAGGCTTTGCTTCTCTGGGTGTGGCCTTACCATCAAGGAATTTTTCTTATGACATACCACCTGGCCAGAGCGAATAAACTAAGCAGGCACAAATGGTATTTACATACGAAGGTGGCATAGGGTGTTTTCTGTGAGTGAGGAGAGTTGTGGCTGGTTCTTTTTGCCACCACCAAGAATGCACAATTTCAGCACTTTTGTGCTTTGGAGTTTCCAAGACATCTCTTGTTTGGAGACGTGTTCTGCATAGACTGGAGCCCAGGACTGCTGTACGCTTTACCTCTCAATACTTCTCTTGCCCAGAGTTCTGAAGATAATCAGGACCAACCAGACCCAGGTCACTCTAGTGCCTTAGATTGGTCTGCGACTATGCTATTCCAAACTCCTGGGCATGATCATTTGTCCTCTGATCAGGCTGTTTCTGTGGGAAGATCCCCTGTCACAGTAGCATGGCAGGGGTCTGTACCCCAACCTCCACAACTTACACCTTCATGCATCGAGATTGAGCGGCAACACCTAGTATTTTTAACCCCTCTGCTGCCGGGCCTTTTCCCCCTCAGGTGCCAAGCCTTTTTCTTGCTATTTGGGGCAGTTCGCACTTAGGCCTTCATAACTTTTTGTCCACATAAGCTACCCACGCCAAATTTGTGTCCCTTTTTTCCCAACATCCTAGAAATTCTAGAGGTACCCAGAGTTTGTGGGTTCACCTGAAGGAGACGAAGAAATTAGCCAAAATACAGCAAACAAATTGTGTTTCTTTCACAATTTGTTTTTTTTAAAATGGGGAAAAAGGGCTGCAGAAGAAGGCTTGTGTTTTTTCCCCTGAAAATGGCATCAACAACGGGTTTGCGGTGCTGAAATCACCACCTTCCAAGCTTTCAGGAACAGGCAGACTTGAATCAGAAAACCCAATTTTTCGAAACTATTTTGGCATTTTACTGGTACATGCCCCATTTTTTTACAATGTTTTGTGCTTTCAACCTCCTTCCAGTTAGTGACAGAACTGGGTGTGAAACCAATGTTGGATCCCAGAAAGCTAAACATTTCTGAAAAGTAGGCAAAATCCTGAATTCAGCAAGGGGTAATTTGTGTACATCTTAAAAGGTTTTCCTAAAGAAAATAACAGCTGAAATAAAAACAAAAAATGAAATTGAGGTGATAAAACAGCCATTTTTCTCCACGTTTTACTCTGTAACTTCTTCCTCCGATGTCAGATTTTTCAAAGCAATATACTGTAATGTCTGCTGGACTCTTCTAGTTGCTGGGATATATAGAGCTTGTGGGTTCATCAAGAACCCTAGGTACCCATAGCCAATAAATGAGCTGCACCTTGCAATGGGTTTTCATTGTATACCGGGTCAGCAATTCTTTTGCTGAAGTATAAAGAGTGAAAAATGGGTATCAAGAAAACCTTTGTATTTCCAAAATTAGCACAACATAAGTTATTGAGAGGTAGTGGTTATTTGTACATCTCTGAATTCTGGGGTCCCCGTACTAGCATGTGAATTACAGGGTGTTTCTCAAATAGACGTCTTTTTTTACACAATGTCTTACATTTGGAATTTAAAAATGTAGAGAAACACAAGGGGCAATAACACATGTTCTGCTATTCTGTGTTCCCCCAAGTATCCCGATAAAAATTGTATCTCACTTGCGTGGGTAGGCCTAATGCCCAAGTCAGGAAACGCAACATGGACACATCACATTTTCCCAAAGAAATGTGACATGTTTTTTGGAAAGTACCTAGCGGTGGATTTTTGAAAACTAGACACTTAAGGGAATCCAGGATGAGGTGACTAGTGGGGCTCTCACCAGGTTCTGTTACCCAGAATCCTTTGCAAACCTCGAAATTTGGCCAAAAAAAACACTTTTTCTTCACACTTCGGTGACAGAGAGTTCTGGAATCTGAGAGAAGCCACAAATTTCCTTCCACCCAGCGTTCCCCCAAGTCTCCGGATAAAAATGGTACCTCACTTGTGTGGGTAGGCCTAGGTCCCGCATAAGGAAATGCCCCAAAACACTATGTGGACATCAAAATTATCAAATACTAAACCCAAACATTTCTGAAAACTAGATACCCGAGGGAATCCAGGAGGTGTGACTTGCATGAATCCCTCAATGTCTTCTTACCTAGAATCCTCAGCAAACCTCAAATTTAGCGAACAAATCACATTTTTCCCACATATTTGTGTGGGATCACCGCACCGGGACAAATTTCCTACCACCCAACGTTCCCCTTAGTCTCCCGGTAAAAATGAAACCTCACTTGTGTAGGTTGGCCAAGTGCCTGTGACAGGGAAGAGCCAAAAACTAGTCTAAATTGAGGGGGAACCAAAGCGGGTCCAAAAGGCCAGTTTAAAAAGAAAGAAAAAACATTTTTAGGCTGACATGTATGGCAGGATGATTATTTATATAGATGAGACAATGCTGGGTGGTAGGAATTTTGTGGATTCCTGCAGATTCCGGAAGGTTCCATCACAAAAATATGGGAAAAATGTGTGATTTCCAGCAAAGTTGGAGGTTTGCAGGGCATTGTGGGTAAGAAAATGGTTCAGGGTGCATGTGAAGCACACTGCCCTGGAATCTCCCAAATGATTAGTTTTCAGATGTGTCTAGGTCTAGGATTTTTCTACATGGCAGCGTCCCAAAGTCCAAAAATTGCAGCCCTCACTATGCCAAGTGGGATGATTTTGAGAGTTAGCCAAGCTCTCATGGCCCAAATGTAAAACCAAACCCCAAAATAATCAAATGTCCTCTTGCTTGCAGTCGGATAAGATGTTTTAGTGTGTGGGGGAGAGCTGAAAGACTGTTACCCCCTTCGGTTCGGGTGGGGGCATAACCAGGCCCATACAGGTTGGTAGCCACCACCCCACTATTTTTTTATTTTATTTTATTCCCTGGCATCAGGTAGACTTTCTGCACTGGTTGGTGGAAAATCCTTGGCCCCCATTTATTTGGGGTGGGGGTATGGCCATACACCCTCTTATTTTGAAGAAGAAAAAAATCTTCCCTGGTCTCTGGTGGGCTTTCTGCCCCCCATGAGGGCAGATGGGCCTTCCAAAAATAGGGCGATCTGCCCTTGCATGAAATTGACGCAAAAAAATTAAAATTCCCTGTTGGCTAGTGGTTTCTGCCCCCTTGGGGGCAGATTGGCCTAATAAAAATAGACTGATCTGCCCCCTAGGGGGGCAGAAACGGCCTAAAGACAATTTGCCCCCCAGGGGAGCGACCGTTGCTTAAGGGGTGGCTCCCTACATATAAAAAAATAGAATAAACACACAAGAAAATCCCTGGTGTCTAGGGTTTTTAGATCGGTCTAATTAAAATAGGCAGATCTGCCCCCAAAGGGGGGTAGAAATGGCCTACAACAAATTTGCCCCCTCCCCACCGGCTCGCCGTCGGGGGCAGGGGTGGAAGGGGAAGCGATTCCGCTTCCATCCCTGCCTTGGGGGTGCTGAGGCGAGGCTCATGGGGGAGCGCTAGCTCACCCCCCCTCATGAGCCGGTCCAAGGACGTAACTGTTACATCCTTGGCGCCTCAGCACTCCAGCCAAGGACATAACCGTTACGTCCTTGGCTGCCAAGTGGTTAACCGTCCTGCAGATGTTGTTGATGTTATCTTGGCAGTCAGGCAACCCTCAACCAAATCTGTATATGCCTGCTGTTAGGATAACCATATTGCCTGGTGTGCTTTTAAACAGATCAACCCACTTTATGCCATGCTGTCCCAAGTTTTGTTATTTGTGTTGTTCCTATCCCAGCAAGGCCTTACTTTGGCAACCGTTAAAGGGTACCTGTCCACTCGTTGGACCTTTTTTTTTTTACAGTTGCTAGAACAGCCTTAATTATTTTAATCACCAGTTGTGATGGGTTTCCTCAAAGGATTGCAGTATGTTCCCCCTTCTCCTTTTGATATGCCCTAATGGGGTTTAAATTTGGTCCTCGCATTCTTCATGTATGCACCCTTTGAGCCTCTCCACAGTTGTTCTCCATGGCTCTTTACACTCTGGACAGTCTTTCTTGCAGCCATAACATTGGTGCGGCAGGTGAGCAAGTTACAGGCCCTGTCTGTTAATTTGCCCTTCTCCACTTTCTACCCCTGCAAGCTGGTTCTGTGGTCTCAAGCCTCCGTACTGGTACACGTAGTGACTCCTTTTCATGTCTCCCAAAGCATCACTCTTCTGGTGTCCTTTGTTCTCCCTCACTCCTCCTCTGAGGAGGAGAGACTTCGCTAACTGAATCTAATAAGGGTTCTTAGCTCTTACATTGATTGTACCAAAGAACATCAGTTGAACAATCAGCTTATTATCAGATTCTCTGGAGCAAAGGAAGACAAGGCTGTACAAAAAAGACCATATCATACAGGAGCATACTCTGTATTAAGATCTGTCATGCACTCACCCAGTAGCAGCCCACTAAAGATTTGCAGACTCATTCTACCAGATACAAGGCTGCTACCACTGCGTTGGAGAATTAGGTACCAGTTGTGGACATTTGTCAGACGGCTAATTGTGCCTAAATACATATGTTCACAAGGCACTATTGGCTAGACAACCAGGTTACCCAGGGCCACCACTTTGCCCGCATAATCTTTCAGGAGATTTTGGTTTGAGACAGTAAATAGACCCACCTCCTGGAATGTACTGCTCTGGTATCTATTGAGAAGGTGAGTAATCTGTGGTTAAAAGTCTCTATCTTAATTGTGGTAATGCTCCATCCAGTAGAGACAATATAACTACATATTCCTCACTGCCCCTCCCCGTTCTATGAACTGGGCTTTTTCATCTGATAAGATTCCAACGTAAAGATCTACACACTGGTCGCGATACGCCTGATTTTGGCTCCTTATCTGCGGGCGCAGATGAATCTGAAACCAGCTGATGTCAGCCTATGTAGGCCGACACAAGCCTCTTCTGGCACGGAAGACAATGCAGAACCCCTGGCTCGCAGGAGTACTGCTGACAGTCTGACTCCTAGGGAAATATTTAGAAAGTGAGGAATCTGTAGTTAGGTAGTCTCTACCAGAAAGAGTGTTCCAGAAGGTAAGTACTTTGTTCTTTGGGTGTCGCACTTGCTTCACCAACAGCAAAGAGGTTTTGTAGGTTTGATAGGCAGTTTCATTGGAAGGCGCCTTTGAATTTATCTCAGCTACAGGAGCCACAGTCCTCCTAACAGGAATGCAGCTAGGGGATGTCCGCAGACTGTTGTCGTGCTCCCCAGACTGTAATATGAAGGCACTCAGCTGGGTTTCTCTTGTAGTGCCAATGTTTTTTTTTGTTTTTTTTGTTTTTTTGTTTTCAACAGCACATCCAAGAAATTACCGTACTGTATATCACATATATATATGTTTAGCGCCAATAATACAAATACAAATGTAAAACAGTCCCCCCCTTCAATTCCTTCCTCAGACACTGTTCAGCCATTACATATACCAAAAATAATCACATTTGCGAGTCTCTCCATCAGTTCCTCAAATGAGTCCCCACCCTCACCTTTTAATGCACATCAGGATTCTGGCTTTCCACATCATTTGGTACTTTCAAGAAATTAAAGTTCATCCATCCTCCCGAAATTTTTTAGAACTTTCGGGGGCAGAGAAAGTGACCTGCTTCCATAGGTCACTTTTTCTGCCATCATATAAATGTTCATACCCGTTTCCATCCCCCCAAAGTCTGACATTCCAGAGCTCACCAGTAGCAAACTTTATCTCTTGGCCTGTACCATCCAGGACCACAAAATAATAGCTTAGCTCGAGTCAGATCTATATCATTAGGGATTCCTTAGAGAATTAATTTGGGGTCCTGGGGGATTTTCTCTGAGAACCCCACATAGTTCCTCTTTATTAGCCACCAATTACTTCTGAATCAGCGGGCAAACCCAGATCGTGTGAATAAAGGAACCATCCTCCCCTTTCCACCTCATTCAGTGTGGATGTTGTGCTTTCCCCATAGCATGTAGTCTTCGCCTGTCATAATACACTTTATGTAGGATCTTAAATTGGACCAATCGGAGCCAGGTTCTAGTTGTTACCTCCCTTGGTGAAGCAAGGCTGCTTCCAGTCAGTATCTTCTAGTTCACCTAAGTCCATCACCCAACAGCCTCTAAAACTGATTAACACATCAGATGTATTATTAATAATGGTCTTATATGTCAAAGAAACCTTTTCTCTCCCCAGCTCCTCCATTAATAGCATCCCTTCCAATGGGGTGTATTCTGGGAGCCTCTCTCCTGGGAGATCCTCTGCATTCCATGCATGCCGTAGTGTAAAAATGGAGTGACACTTAGCTCCAACTCCCGCTTAAGAGAGGTAAAGGGCATGATATTGCCCCCTTCAACAGGTCCCCAGTCTAAGAAATCCCAATGCGATCTCAGTCCTGGAAGCTATATAGCTTTTGCATCTCTGGGAGCCATTTTCCTTCACACAGGGGAAGTCTCCTGCGTAGGTCGGTGATGCCACCCTCCACTGTGATCGCTGCAATCGAAAGGTGGAATAGTCCGATGGGACAAACAGCCAGTCATTTATGTTAATTAAATGAGCCGCCCAGTAATATGCCTCAGGGACAGTCCTCCCTTACTCTGGTTATATTGAAGTGTTTTTAAGGCAATTCTAGGGTGTTTCCGATCCTAAAGGAAGAGGTGCATATAACTCTTGTGTATGGCGGTAAAGCCTCCGGGAAGATCCAATTGTAGGAAAGTATCTTCATTCGATGGCATCTGTCGCTGTAGATACGCATGTTTTGCAATAGCTCGCCATCTGGTGTTGGGCCGGAGTGTTACAAGTTGTTTTTCTTCGAAGAAGTCTTTCGAGTCACGGGACCGAGTGACTCCTCCTTTTGTGTCCATTGCGCATGGGCGTCGACTCTATCCTCGATTGTTTTTTTTCCGCCATCGGGTTCGGACGTGTTCCTGTCGCTCCGAGTTTCGGAACGGAAAGATAGCTAAATTCGGAAGATTTTCGTCGGTATTGTTGCGTTCGGGATCGGCGTAGTTAGATTCAACACCGCATCGAAGATCGAAGAGCTCCGGTGCCCATCAGGGTAGTTTTTCGATCCCCCGTCGGGGCCTGGTCGGCCCGACCGCGTGCTGAAGAACGCCGATGGAACGGACCCCATTCCGTTTCTGTCCCAAATGCCACAACAAGTACCCCTATACAGACCAACACTTGGTCTGTAACCTGTGCCTGTCACCTGAGCACAGTGAAGACACCTGCGAGGCCTGTTGTGCGTTCCGGTCCCGAAAAACACTCCGAGACCGTCGAGCCAGAAGACTTCAAATGGCGTCCGCGCCGACAGCCCACCGAGAGTTCGAGGAACAAGAAGAGGAAGGTACCTTCTCGATCCGCGAATCGGACTCCGAGGAATTCAATGACCCACAAACCGTGAGTAAGACGTCGAAAACAACACATAAGAAGATTGACAAGGCCCAGGGGACGCCACTGCCACCAGGCCATGGCTCGACCCATAAATTCGGTGACCGACCGTCGGCACCGAAAAAGGCCCAAACAGTGCCGAGACAGTCCGACTCCGGTCGAGACACCGGTACGCAGCCTTCTCGGGACCGAGAAAGTGCTGGAGACAAGCATCGACACCGAGATAGCGGTGTAGACACGGCTCGACGCCGAGACAGCGGCACCCACGAAGATCGACGCCGAGAGGTTTCGGCCCCGAAAAAAAGAAAAGTCAGGTCGGAGCAGAAAAAAGATGCAGACAGGGTTTCGGCGCCAAAACAACCTGCAACCGACCCAGTTTCAGGCTCTTATACAGAGGAGCATTCACTAACCTCCCAAATGCGAAAGCATAGGTTCGAGGAAGAGCTGCAATCTACCGATGTAGACCATATGCAAAAGCGTATCTTCATACAGGAGGGAACAGGGAAAATAAGCACCCTTCCCCCTATTAGAAGAAAGAGAAGACTGGAGTTCCAAACTGAACAAACACCACAAACAAAGGTGGTGAAAAAGGTTACTCCACCACCCTCTCCTCCACCTGTAATTCACGTCTCACCAGCACAAACTCCATCACATTCCCCAGCTCACACCACCATGAGCCAGGGTGACCAGGATCAGGACGCATGGGACTTATACGACGCCCCAGTGTCAGATAACAGCCCGGAGGCATACCCTACAAAGCCATCTCCACCAGAAGACAGCACTGCGTATTCTCAAGTGGTGGCTAGAGCAGCACAATTTCACAATGTAAGCCTCCACTCAGAACAGGTCGAGGATGATTTTTTTATTCAACACCCTCTCCTCCACCCACAGCTCCTACCAAAGCCTGCCTATGCTCCCTGGTATGCTCCGGCACGCAAAATAAATTTTTAAGGAGCCGGTCAAAAGTAGGGCAATCACACCAAGAGTGGAAAAAAAGTATAAGGCGCCCCCTACAGACCCTGTTTTCATCACTGCACAGCTGCCACCAGATTCCGTCGTTGTAGGAGCAGCTAGGAAAAGGGCCAACTCCCACACATCTGGGGATGCACCACCCCCGGATAAAGAAAGCCGCAAGTTCGATGCAGCTGGAAAGAGAGTCGCAGCACAAGCTGCAAACCAGTGGCGCATCGCCAACTCTCAAGCTCTACTTGCGCGCTATGACAGAGCCCATTGGGATGAGATGCAACACCTCATTGAACATCTACCCAAAGACCTACAAAAAAGGGCAAAGCAAGTGGTTGAGGAAGGTCAAAACATTTCAAACAACCAGATACGCTCCTCCATGGACGCAGCAGACACAGCTGCAAGGACAATTAATACATCCGTGACCATCAGAAGGCATGCATGGCTACGAACATATGGGTTTAAACCAGAAATACAGCAGGCAGTTCTCAATATGCCTTTCAATGAAAAAGAACTGTTCGGTCCAGAAGTGGACACAGCGATAGAAAAACTTAAAAAGGACACGGACATTGCTAAAGCAATGGGCGCACTCTACTCCCCGCAGAGCAGAGGAAACTACGGCACCTTCCGCAAGACACCCTTTAGAGGGGGGTTTCGGGGTCAGGCCACACAAGCCAGCACCTCACAGGCAACACCGTCCAGTTACCAGGGACAGTACAGGGGAGGCTTTCGGGGCCAATACAGAGGAGGGCAATTCCCTAGGAATAGGGGAAAATTTCAAAGCCCCAAAACCCCTGCAACTAAGCAGTGACTCACATGTCACTCATCCCCTCCACACAACACCAGTGGGGGGAAGAATAGGTCATTATTACAAAGCATGGCAGGAAATCACTACAGACACTTGGGTTCTAGCAATTATCCAACATGGTTATTGCATAGAATTTCTACAATTCCCTCCAAACATACCACCAAGAGCACAAAATTTATCACAACATCATTCCGAGCTCCTGGAGACAGAAGTTCAAGCACTATTGCAGAGGAATGCAATCGAATTAGTACCAAACACACAAATAAACACAGGAGTTTATTCACTGTACTTCTTAATACCAAAGAAGGACAAAACGCTAAGACCAATCCTAGACCTCAGGATAGTAAACACATACATCAAATCAGACCACTTTCACATGGTCACACTACAAGAAGTGCTACCATTGCTCAAACTACACGACTACATGACAACCTTAGACCTCAAAGACGCGTATTTCCATATACCAATACATCCATCGCACAGGAAATACCTAAGGTTTGTATTCAAAGGAATACATTACCAATTCAAAGTATTGCCTTTCGGTTTAACAACAGCACCAAGAGTCTTTACAAAATGTCTAGCAGTAGTCGCTGCACACATCAGAAGGCAGCAAATACATGTATTCCCGTATCTAGACGACTGGCTAATCAAGACCCATTCGTTATCAAAGTGCTCACACCACACAAATCAAATCATACAAACCCTCTACAGACTGGGGTTCACCGTCAACTTCGCAAAATCCAACATCCTGCCGTGCAAAGTACAACAGTACCTAGGAGCCATAATAAACACAACAAAAGGAGTAGCCACTCCAAGTCCACAAAGAATTCAAAACTTCAACAACATCATACAACGCATGTGTCCAACACAAAAGATACAAGCAAAGATGATATTACAACTCCTAGGCATGATGTCTTCATGCATAGCCATTGTCCCAAACGCAAGACTGCACATGAGGCCCTTACAACAGTGCCTAGCATCACAATGGTCACAAGCACAGGGTCACCTTCTAGATCTGGTGTTAATAGACCGCCAAACTTACCTCTCGCTTCTATGGTGGGACAATATAAATTTAAACAAAGGGCGGCCTTTCCAAGACCCACTGCCACAATACGTAATAACAACAGATGCTTCCATGACAGGGTGGGGAGCACACCTCGATCAACACAGCATACAAGGACAATGGAACGTACATCAAACAAAACTGCATATAAATCACCTAGAACTGCTAGCAGTTTTTCAAGCACTAAAGGCTTTCCAACCAATAATAGTTCACAAATACATTCTCGTCAAAACAGACAACATGACAACAATGTATTATCTAAACAAGCAATGGGGGACACACTCAACACAGTTGAGCCGGTTGGCACAAAAAATATGGCATTGGGCAATTCACAACCAAATTCGCCTAATAGCACAGTTTATCCCAGGGATTCAGAATCAACTCGCAGACAATCTCTCTCGAGATCACCAACAGGTCCACGAATGGGAAATTCACCCCCAAACTCTGAACACTTACTTCAAGATCTGGGGAACACCTCAGATAGACTTGTTTGCGACAAAAGAGAACGCAAAATGCCAAAACTTCGCATCCAGATACCCACACAGGCAGTCCCAGGGCAATGCCCTATGGATGAACTGGTCAGGGATATTTGCCTACGCTTTTCCTCCTCTCCCTCTCCTTCCTTACCTGGTAAACAAACTCAGTCAAAACAAACTCAAACTCATATTAATAGCACCAACTTGGGCAAGGCAACCCTGGTACACAACGCTGCTAGACCTATCAGTAGTACCACACATCAAACTGCCCAACAGACCGGATCTGTTAACTCAACACAACCAACAGATCAGGCACCCAGATCCAGCATCGCTGAATCTAGCAATCTGGCTCCTGAAATCCTAGAATTCGGACACTTACAACTTACACAAGAGTGTATGGAAGTCATAAAGCAAGCCAGAAGGCCATCCACCAGGCACTGCTATGCAAGTAAATGGAAGAGGTTTGTTTGCTACTGCCATATTAATCAAATCCAACCATTACACGCAACTCCAAAAGATGTAGTGGGTTACTTGCTTCACTTACAAAAATCTAACCTAGCTTTCTCTTCCATTAAAATACACCTTGCAGCAATATCTGCATACCCACAGACTACCTATTCAACTTCCCTTTATAGGATACCAGTCATTAAAGCATTCATGGAGGGCCTTAAAAGAATTATTCCACCAAGAACACCACCTGTTCCTTCATGGAACCTAAATGTTGTCCTAACTAGACTTATGGGTCCACCTTTCGAACCCATGCACTCCTGCGAAATACAGTTCCTAACCTGGAAGGTTGCATTCCTCATCGCCATTACTTCCCTAAGAAGAGTAAGCGAGATTCAGGCGTTTACAATACAAGAACCTTTTATACAACTACACAAGAATAAGGTCGTCCTGAGGACTAATCCTAAATTTTTACCAAAGGTTATTTCACCGTTCCATCTAAATCAAACAGTGGAACTTCCAGTGTTCTTCCCACAGCCAGATTCCGTAGCTGAGAGGGCACTACATACATTAGATGTCAAAAGAGCATTAATGTATTACATTGACAGAACTAAAAACATCAGAAAGACTAAACAACTATTTATTGCATTCCAAAAACCTCATGCAGGAAACCCAATATCAAAACAAGGTATAGCCAGATGGATAGTTAAATGCATCCAAATCTGCTACCTTAAAGCTAAACGACAGCTGCCCATTACACCAAGGGCACACTCAACCAGAAAGAAAGGTGCTACCATGGCCTTTCTAGGAAACATCCCAATGCAAGAAATATGTAAGGCAGCCACATGGTCTACGCCTCACACATTCACCAAGCACTACTGTGTAGACGTGTTATCCGCACAACAAGCCACAGTAGGGCAAGCCGTATTAAGAACATTGTTTCAGACTACTTCCACTCCTACAGGCTGAGCCACCGCTTTTGGGGAGATAACTGCTTACTAGTCTATGCAAAACATGCGTATCTACAGCGACAGATGCCATCGAACTGAAAATGTCACTTACCCAGTGTACATCTGTTCGTGGCATCAGTCGCTGTAGATTCGCATGTGCCCACCCGCCTCCCCGGGAGCCTGTAGCGGTTCGGAAGTTACCTTCAACTATTTGTATATATATCATTTCAACCTTATATAGGTACATACTTAGTCACTCCATTGCATGGGCAATATTACTACAATACAACTCCTACCTCACCCTCTGCGGGGAAAAACAATCGAGGATAGAGTCGACGCCCATGCGCAATGGACACAAAAGGAGGAGTCACTCGGTCCCGTGACTCAAGACTTCTTCGAAGAAAAACAACTTGTAACACTCCGGCCCAACACCAGATGGCGAGCTATTGCAAAACATGCAAATCTACAGCGACTGATGCCACGAACAGATGTACACTGGGTAAGTGACATTTTCATTTTTGGCATGGTTACCCCCACTTTTCAGTGTTTTTTGATTGTGTTAACTGGGATCCTGCTAACCAGGACCCCAGTGACTGTGCTCTCTTTCCCTAAATTCAGTTGTTTATGGTTTTTACATTCCACAATTGGAATACTGGTGCCCCCATGTAAGTCCCTTGACTTTTATTGATTTCAGCTGGGGGGCATGTTACTGGTGCTAAAAAGGCTGTGGTTTCCTCAGAGCTACCTGTAGAGTGTCTACTAGGGAACAACCCGGAGACCTCAGCTTGGGCTGAGGTGGTATTGGGAAGCCCATGCAGCAATGCTGGGCCTCCCAGGGTGTATCTTTGCCCTTACCAGAGCACAGGCTAAGAAGCAAAAAAAGCAAGAAACCTTGGAGCCTGGAACAATGGTCCTAGAGCTTCCTAAATCCATGGGCAGGAATGGTAAGAAGTCACCCACTGCTCCAGCCTCCAGTGAGGATTCAGCTCCTGAGGGAGAAGAATCCACTACCTGGGTGGAACCTACACCAGAGGAGCTTCAGGCTGACACAGCTCTTGGATGCAGGGGGGCCCATCAAGGAAGAACTCAATAAGGAGAAACAAGTTTGTCCTACACTGGAGAGTTTGTGACAGCAAGCTGCAGCACAGCAGGCTGGGGATGTCAATGTCACCCATAAGGTGTAGTAGGAGAACAGTCTCCTTTATTCAGAGCCCAGGGTTCCCAAACCCGGTGCCACCATAAGATTGGTGATCCCTCCAAAGTTTAAGGAGTTTGTTGACCCTTGCTCATGACATTCCCCTGGCAGGTCACCTGGGGCAAAGCAAAACTTGGGACAGACTTGTCCCACACTTTCACTGGGCCCACGTGTCTGAAGACACAAAGGAGTTTTGTTGCTCCTGTGACACCTATCAAGCCATTAGAAAGACAGGTGGCACCCCCAAAGGCCCCCTTAATTCCACTTCCAGTAGTTGGAGTTCCCTTGAGAGGGATGGGGTAGCTACTGTTGGCCCCTTGGACCCTCCAACAGCCTCTGGGAACAGATTTATACTAGTGGCAGTGGACCATGCCACAAGGTACCGAGAGGCCATCCCTCTTAGGACCACTACAACTTCTGCAGCAGCCAAAGCCCTCTTAGCATCTTTTCAAGGTGGGCTTCGCAAAAGAGGTGGTATCAGACAGAGGTGCAAACTTCATATCTGCAAACCTAAAATCCATGTGGAAGGAATGTGGGGTGACTTACAAGTTCACCACTCCTTACCACCCACAAATATGTGGCTTAGTGGAGAGATTCAACAAAACTCTCAAGGATATGATAGTGGGGCTCTCTGAAAAACTCTGCAGATGGGATGTTCTACTACCATGCCTCCTTTTTGCCTACAGGGAGGTCCCTCAGAAGGGTGTGGGCTAGAGCCAATTTGAACTGCTGTTTGGGCACCCTGTTAGGGGTCCCATTGCTCTTGTTCAGGAAGGCTGGGAACAACCTCTTAAGCCCCCCCCAAACAAGACATAGTGGCTTATGTGCTTGGCCTCAAATCAGGGTTGGCTGAGTACATGAAGAGGACTAGTAAAAACCTCCAGGCCAGCCAAGCGCTCCAGAAGCAATGGCATGACCAGCAGGCTGTCCTAACTGTCTACCAGACAGGACAGAGAGTGTGGTCCCCACACTATTGTGGAGAGAAAAGGGGAGGTCACCTACCTGGTAGACCTTGACACTCCCAGAAGCCCCCGCATGGTGCTTCATGTGAACCGTCTTAAACCCTATTATGATATTTCAGACGTGACTCTGCTTATGGCTACTGATGAGGGACAGGAAGAGGAAAGTGAACCTCTGCCTGACCTCTTCTCCCACAATACAACTGATGGCTCAGTTAATGGGGTAGTCCTTGCTTGACTGTCTGAGTCCCAATAGTAGGACTGTAGAAACCCCCTAGGGAAGTTCTTAGAACTGTTCTCCCTAGCACCTGGTTAGACCACATGGTGTGACCACACCATTGACACAGGGGACAGTTTGCCAGTGAAGAGCACAATCTACAGACACCCTGACCATGTGAGGGAGTGCATCCAGTCTGAGGTTCAGAAGATGCTGGACCTAGGGGTCCTTGAGGCCTCAGATAGCCCTTGGGCTATCCCTGTAGTGCTTGTCCCAGAACCTCACTCCCAAAATGGCAAAAGAGAAATGAGGTGCTGTGTTGACTACAGAGGTCTCAACTCAGTTACCAAAACTGATGCGCATCCTATGCCTAGGGCAGATGAGCTAATAGATACACTGGCATCTGCCAAGTATCTAAGCACCTTTGACTTCACTGCTGGCTACTGGCAGATCAAGTTAGCACAGGATGCTAAACCCAAAACAGCATTTTCCACCCCTAGTGGGCATTATCACTTTACAGTGATGCCCTTTGGGTTGAAAAAATGCACCTGCCACATTCCAGAAGCTTTTGAATAAAGTTTTCCAGGGGTTGGTAAGCTTCAGTGCAGCATATCTAGATGATATAGCTGTCTTTAGCTTTACCTGGGAGGATCACCTGGTCCACCTCTGGAATGTTTTGGAGGCTCTGCAAAGGGCAGGCCTCACTTTCAAGACCTCTAAGTACCGGATAGGGCAGGGGAAGGTAGTATATCTGAGCCACCTGGTAGGTGGAGGCCAGATTCCACCACTGTAGGGGGAAAAAACAGACTATTCTGGATTGGACTACCCCTACTTCCCAGACCCAGGTGATAGCCTTTTTAGGCCTCACTGGGTAATACAGGAGGTTCATTAAGAACTATGGCTCCATTGTAGCCCCTCTTAATGACCTCCCTCCAAAAGAATGGTTTGTGGGCAGAGAGCTGCCAGGAGGCTTTTGATGACTTGAAACAAACCATGTGCTCTGCACCTATCTTAAGAAGCCCTAACTGTTGCAAGCAGTTCATAGTACAGACAGATGCTTCTGATGTAGGTATTGGGGCAGTGTTATCACAACTGAATACAGAGGGCCAGGATCAACCTGTAGCTTTTATCAGCAGAAGGTTGACCTCCAGGGAAAAGCATTGGTCAGCCAAAGAAAGGGAGGTCTTTGCTGTGGTCTGGCCCTGAAGAAACTGAGGCAGTACTTATTTGCCACTCAGTTCCTTGTTTAGACAGACCACAAGTCCCTCCAATGGTTGAAACAGATGAAGGGTGAAAATCCCAAACTTTTGAGGTGGTACAGATCCCTTCAGGGAATGGACTATATAGTGGAACATAGACGTTGGTAATAAGCACTCCAGTGCAGATGGACTCTCCGGATACTTCCCCTTAGACAGTGAAGGCTCATCTGGACAAGGTTAGCCTCATTGTCCTTTGTTTGGGGGGGGGGGGGGGGGGGGGGGTTTATGTATCTCGGAAATTACCTTCTTCTTGGCATGGTTACCCCCACTTTTTGCCTGATGTTGGTTTGTTTTTGACTGTTTGCTGGGATCTTGCTAACCAGGACTCCAGTGACTGTGCGCTCTTTCCCTAAATTCAGTTGTTCACGGCAGGGTTTTTACACTCCCCAATTGACATACTGGTGCCCCCATGTATGTCCCTTGTAAATGGTACCCAGGGCATTGGGGCACTAGAGGTCCCCCATGGGATGCAGCATGTATTATTCCACCCATAGGAGCCTATGCAAAACCTCTCTGCAGGCATGCCACTGCAGCCAGCGTGAAACGGTGCACACACCCTTTTCAGTACAGGTCACTGCACCAGCTCACCAACTCCCTCCATCCGGCTTTTGCATTAAATAAAACATTATTTTTCAAAGGCATGTTCGAAATAGGCACCTTGGCTCACATGATCAGATGCTGGAGACCCACAGTGGCGTACCTGGGCTAATCATGCCCATTTTCATTGTCGGAGGCCTAGGTATTCTCTGGTATCCTTACAGAATTCTTCCTAAGCTTGAAACCTAACTTTCTCCAGTATTAGGGTATCTTTCATAGATTCACATGCTTGAATAATTCCCCGTCGTCGAAGTGGGAGTCCCACGGTACATAGAAAGCAATAAATAGAGAAAAAACTTTTCCTCCTTCTCTTTTTTTTTTTTTTTCATTGAAGCCAATAGGAAAAAACATATTCAATTGTAGAACTATCAGCCTCTTTAGAAAGAGCCCAAACTTCAACCAATCAGGCGTGACCACCCTCTTAGAACCCTCAGCACAGAGGCTCAGTCTGTCAGATTTTCTACCGCACGTCGTGTGTAAGGGAGTCTCCCTGAGCTCTGCTCAGTTTTCCATCTCTTCAAGAGAAATCCTTAGAACTTCATTTTTCTTCAAGACTTTTTTCCATCATGTCTACAAGAAAAGGCCTTTTTAGACCTTGTGGGACCTGTGGCAAATTGAGACTTCACTGTGAGGACCCTCACAAGGAATGTATCTATTGCTTACATCCAGAGCACAAGGTCAAGGACTGTAAGATCTGCAGGACCTTTCCTAATAAGACTCTGAGGGACAGAGAAGCCAGGCTCCTACTTTGGCTCCAGAAAAAGAAGGCAAGAGAAGCTCTTTCTGAAGAAGAGAGTGACACTGCAGTGACCTCCAAGAAAAGAAAGAGGTCTGTGGAGAGCCTATCCCCTGTAAGCACTAAGTCAGCCAAGAAGCTGCATGCTTTTAAGGACACCGGGGATCTACCTTCAACATCTAAGGTAGCAAGTGGCAGGGTTCACTCAGAACCATCTACACCTGCTTCTTCTTCAAAGAAGCTTAAAAAGCCTTCCAGTTCTCTACCTTCGTCGACGTCCCAAAAATCTACACCGTCGACGACACCGTCGACGACCGCTCCGTCGACGATGGCTCTACCTGTGACGACGACTACGATGACGGCTACGTTTACAGCCCCTTCGTCTCCAATGATAGTGACTTCATCTCCGCTGTCGTCTACGACGATAACATCGGTGAGTCTCGAGTATGGTCCGTCGTCGTCGCACACTTTGAAGATCGTTAAGAAGCCGTCGACGGGTAAGAAGCTTAAATCTTTACCATCGACGCATTCATCGACGAAGAGATTCAGGAGGTCGCCGTCGGTTTCGCCGACGAAGATTCCATTGACGCACCGGATCGCGAAAACTCAGTCGTTGTCAACCCCGTCGACGGGTGACGCAGTGACATTGGCTTCGTCGACGGCTCCTTCGTCGACAGTGATTCCACCAACTACACCGACGGCCCCGTCGACGCCTGCTCCGTCGATGACAGCTCCGTCGACGGTTTATTTTCCTGGAACTTCTCCTTACCTACCACAAAGGATTTTGCCGGTACAGGTCAGGTCCTCTGTATTACAACCGTCGCATACATCGCCCAGCAAGGTTACACCCATTCCCCGCAGCATCTTTTTGCTGATGATGATGATGATGATGGCGATGGGTACTCTGACGGATTTTTTCCGGTAGCGCGTAGTCCGTCCGAACTACGTATAAAATGCCAGGAGGAGGATGAAGAGGAGGATCTTCAGCAATGTTCACACCAACAGGATCAAGGACATCTCGAACAACCAGAACAGACAGTACAAATGCCGGTATCATTGATTAATAACCTTCAGCAAATGATGCAGGACTACTATGCGAGGTTTCCCCCGCCTGGTCCATCTACACCGGTACAGCCTCAGCAGACACCAGTGTCCACTCCAGCTAGACCTTCCACATTACCAGACCCTACCACAGCACCTCCATCGGTTCAGACTATTGAGTCACCGTCATCCGAGGAGGAACAGGAAGAAGGGGAGATACAAGACTCAGACTCTTTAATACCGGAATGGGATGAGTATCAGATTCAGACTCCATCTCCATCTACACCACCGCCAGTAGACTCTCCTCCTCAGGACATTGGGGGTTTCCATAGTGTCATGGAGAGAGCTGCCAAAAGATTTCAGCTACCGATTACGTCAAAACAATCAGATTGTTTTCTTTATGATTTTAAAGAGGACACTAGAAAATCGGTAAGGGCCATTCCCATAGTCGATTTCATCTGGGAAGAAGGTTTAAAGGTCATGCAGACTCCGTCCTCCATTCCTGCAGTCTTGCCCAGACTAGAAAAGAAATATAAGGCACCTGACAACTCCCCAGCATGCCTAATCAGCCATCCTAAGCCGGATTCGGTTATCTCCCAAGCAGCTCAGAGAAGATCCAGGAATCCGTCAGCTTCTCTGACTGCCCCTCCAGACAAGGAAGGACGGCGTCTGGACTCTATAGGTAAAACATTTTCAACCATGGCTGCCACCACTGTTAGAGCTGCCAACTCTCTAGCAATACTGAGGAGATACGATCGTCAGATGTGGTCTGACATGTCACAATTCATTGACATGATACCCGAATCCAGTAGGGCAGAGGCACGCAGAATTCTTCAAGAAGGAGAAAAGATTTCGGCCGAAATCATAGACTCGGCCATTGATGTTTCTTCTACAGGTTTCAGACAATTGGCCGGTGCTGCGGTTCTAAGACGCCAAGGGTGGCTAAAGGCTACATCTTTTAGGCCGGAAGTTCAGTTGAAAATTCTAGACATGCCATATGATGGCGAACTTTTATTTGGAAAACATGTCGACGATGCTTTGCAGTCGATCAAATCAGACACTGAAACAGCCAGGTCACTTGCAACGCTTCAGTACAAAAGGCAACCCTTTCGAGGAGCGAGAGGGAGAGGTACTTTTTCACACAGAGGAGGTTTTCAACAATATAGACCGTACTCCTCTTACCAAGGGCAATATCGCTCAACTTATGGCCAGCAGCAACAGCATTCCTTTCGCCAGCAAACATCAGCTCGTTTCAAACAGCAAACGAGAGGAAAGTCTGCTTTCAGACCCAAGGATACGGCTAGAAAGCAGTGACCCTCATCAAGTGCCTGCACCCAGCCCCTGCACCAACACTCGTATAGGGGGCACAATTTCCGGATTTCTACACCAATGGTCCAGAATAACAACAGACAGATGGGTTTTGGATATTATCAGCCGGGGACATACTCTAGAATTCAACCAGTCTCCTCCTCAAGTACCACCAAGAGGCCCCCCGCCAGCCCATCTCAACGAGCTTATGGAGCAGATTGCTATCTTAATGAGCAAGGGAGCAATAGAGATCGTACCAAGAAACCAGAGGGGAATAGGTTTTTACTCCCGTTTTTACCTTATCAGGAAGAAAAACGGAGACTGGAGGCCTATTCTCGATCTTCGATCGCTCAACAAATACCTCAAGAAGCAATCTTTTCGCATGATCTCTCTTCAAGACGTCCTGAGCCTCCTCAACCGAGGGGATTTTATGACCTCGCTAGATCTTCAGGACGCATATTTTCACATTCCAATTCACCCCAATCATCGGAAATTCTTGCGGTTCAGGGTCGCAGGCATTCACTACCAGTTCAGAGTGCTTCCGTTTGGCCTCAAGTCGGCTCCAAGAGTGTTCACCAAGGTTTTGGCTCCAGTGGCAGCCCACCTCAGACAACTAGGGGTGCAGGTGTTCCCTTACCTAGACGACTGGCTAATAAAGGCACGTACAGCGTCGAAGGCTGCCAGAGACACAGAAACATGTCTCTCCCTTTTCGGAGCTTTGGGTTTGACGGTCAATTACCCCAAATCTCACACAGAGCCCACTCAGAACATCACGTTTCTGGGAGCCATCTTGGACACTTTACAAGCGAAAGCCTTTGCTTCACAGGACAGAAGACGGAGACTTCGAAACTTGGCAGCTCGGCTCAGCAAAAAAAGGTCAGTTTCAGTGCGGACTTACAAGTCTTTTCTAGGGATACTATCGTCTTGCATTCCATTGATAAAGAACTGTCGCCTCCACATGAGGACTCTTCAGCAACAACTAGACAACCAATGGAAACAGACAGAAGGCTCTTTCGACGAGCTAGTACGGATCACCCCTGCAGCGAAACAGGCTTTCAGGTGGTGGAAAGACACTCCCCTAGTCTCGGACGGGCTGTCATTTCTGAAAGACAGGACCATGCACATAGTAACAACGGACGCATCCCTGGATGGGGTGCTCATTTACAGGATCTTTCCGTGAGGGGAAAATGGTCTATGCAAGAATCAACTCTCCACATAAATGTATTAGAGCTCAGAGCGGTGTCTTTGGCACTCAAATCCTTCCTCATGAACATCAAGAATTCTTCAGTGTTGATAAGGACAGACAACACCACGGTCATGCACTATATCAACAAGCAAGGAGGCACAAGATCTCGAGCATTATCCCTGGAGGCGCAGAAGCTGTGGCATTGGGTGATTCAGCAGGGAATCACCATACGAGCAGAACATCTCCCAGGGATCACCAGCATCTGGGCAGATGCCTTGAGCAGGAATCGGACCAGCTGCCACGAGTGGGAACTCAATCAATCGGTTCTCGACAATCTCTTTCGTCTTTGGGGCAAGCCCACCCTAGATCTATTCGCGACCAAGGACAACAAGAAATGCCGACACTTCGCAAGCTGGCGTCCGCAGAAGGGTTCGTGGGGGAATGCATTTTTGATCAGATGGTCAGGGATTTATGCATACGCTTTTCCCCCGCTTCCACTCAAACCGAGACTTCTGCTCAAGATGAAGCGGGAGCGATGCAGGATTCTTCTAATCGCTCCAAGATGGCCGCGCCAGTTCTGGTTCACAGAACTTCTATTGCTATCGGAACAACCTCACATTCGGCTGAAGGCAATTCCGGATCTGCTGACAATGAGCCAGGGTCAGGTTCGTCATCCCAACCCGACATCTCTTCGTTTATCAGCCTGGCTCATGAATTCGATGGATTGAATATTCCTCCGGAGTGCAGAGAGATACTTGCCTGTGCCAGAGCCCAGTCTACGAATCGCACATACAGATTCAAGTGGAAGAGGTTTTGTGTGTGGTGCGCAGCTTCCAGCATCCATGCTCTAACATCATCCCCTGAACAAATTTTGCCATACTTACTACATTTGGCTAAATCCGGTCTTTCGCATTCATCGATTAAAGTGCATTTGGCTGCCATATCTCGTTACCGACGAACCTCTCAGTCACCTTCACTATGGTCCGCCAGAATAATAAAACAATTTCTTAAAGGTTTGTTCAGAAAATATCCACCAATTCATCGTCCTGCACCACAATGGCATCTGAACATTGTGCTCTCCCAATTAATGAAACATCCGTTCGAGCCTATTCATAGAGTGGATTAGAAGTTCGTTTCTTTTAAAACCGCCCTTCTTTTAGCCTTGACATCGGCAAGGAGAGTCAGCGATATCCAGGCATTTACAATTTCTCCACCTTTCCTTCAGTTCAAGCCAGAGGTGGTCATTTTGAGAACGAATCCAAGGTTTATACCTAAAGTTCCATCATCTTTTCACTTAAACGAACCAGTAGTTCTACGAACATTTTTTCCAAATCCTCAAACGGCAGCTGAACGAGCTCTGCATTCGTTAGACATTAAGCGCTGTTTAAAGTTCTATATAGAAAGAACAAGTGCTTTCCGTAAATCTGAACAGTTGTTTATCAGCTTTGGAAAGGTCAATCGCGGTAGCGCGGTTACTAAACAAACTATAGCGCGCTGAATTTCTACTGCCATTCAGTTGACCCACCAGTTGGCGGGAAAGCCATTATCATCTAAGGTCCGGGCACATTCCACTAGAGCGGTATCCACTTCCACAGCTCTGTTCGCTGGAATACCTCTGGACCAAATCTGCAAGGCAGCGACATGGACGCGTCCTCATACTTTCACCCAGCATTACTGCCTGGAAGCTACGGACAAGGTGGATGCTGCGGTAGGACAAGCAGTTTTGCGCAATTTGTTCACATAAGGTGAGCCTATAAACTTTACCCTCCGTCCTCTGTGTATTATTTCATATGCAATTTAGAGTATAAGCTTCTTATATGCAGTTAGGAATACACATATTTTCTTTGCTACATGGAGGTATATGTATTTATATTCATCTGTAAATGTTTATGTGGATATGGATAGGTATAGTATATATATATATATATATATATATATATATATATATATATATATATATAGTAGATGGTTACTACATGTACTTTATAATGATTACTTCTTAATTTGCAGATTTAACTGCTTATATACATTCAGTCAACATGCATTATGTTTATGCATTCTGTTGGTACTACAAGAAAATAATAACTTATCCTTACTGCTGGCTATTCTGATTCAAGCATGTGAATCTATGAAAGATACCCTAATACTGGAGAAGAAAATAAGTTACTTACCTGTAACTGTAGTTCTCCAGTATTGGTATCTTTCATAGATTCACATGCGACCCACCCTCCTCCCCAGAGAGGCTCACCTTCTGAGATTTTTTCCTGTGTACACTAGTGCGGAGAAATCTGACAGACTGAGCCTCTGTGCTGAGGGTTCTAAGAGGGTGGTCACGCCTGACTGGTTGAAGTTTGGGCTCTTTCTAAAGAGGCTGATAGTTCTACAATTGAATATGTTTTTTCCTATTGGCTTCAATGAAAAAAAAAAAAAAAGGAGGAAAAGTTTTTTCTCTATTTATTGCTTTCTATGTACCGTGGGACTCCCACTTCGACGACGGGGAATGATTCAAGCATGTGAATCTATGAAAGATACCAATACTGGAGAACTACAGTTACAGGTAAGTAACTTATTTTCTTCCATTTTGTTCACTACTCAGACATTCTCTCCGATGACGGCTAATTTAAAAAATAAAAATCAAGTATCCATTTGAAGAACAACTTGCTTAAAGTTTTTTCTTGTGGATACTATGATTCCTACTGATCCTTGTTCCCCTGCCCATCCTTTCCACTCTGAACGCTGGAGAGTGGTGGTCTTTAATTATGGTTTTCGGTATTTGTAACTCAGCTTCTTTTCCTCCTACCCTCTGGAAGGGAAACACTCATCAATAAAAACATTGCTAACTAAAGTTAAGTACTTTCTGCTTTAAAAAAAAAAAAAGAGAACTTAACTGTTCTACTCCTCTTTCTTGTTCTTCAACTTGCATCTTTTAAATGTTTTACACTGAGAATCTGTTAACCTTTACATGCTGTATGCAGTTGTGTTAAAATATTTAATAACTATCTTGCATGTGTTTTCCCTGAGGCAAAGAATTAAAACTTCTAACAAGCGAAAATGTGTATGTTAAATTTAGTGTTTGAATTTTATGATGTGTATTACATACTCTTTACACCAGTGTGTGGTATTTTGTTAACAGAACCCATTACAGAAATATTTTTTGTTTGAATGTTACAGCTGGTCTTTTTTTCTCAGGTAACAAAATATTAACATAAAAGTATTATTTCTGAAACCCCTCTTACTATTTTTAAATTGCAGACTTGGTGGGCTCAAACATTTCCATTCAACCAATTACAGAAGAGCGAGCCTCTAGGACCTTATACCGAATTGAACTCCTGAGGAAGGTGCGAGAGCAGGCTCTTCGACATCCTATGCTGTCTGATCGTTTGAAACTTTGCCAACCAAACCTTGACCTTCCTATTTGGTGGGAGTGTGGGGATCATGATAAGGATTTACTACTTGGAGCTGCTAAACATGGGGTTAGTAGAACAGATTATCACATACTACTTGACCCGGATCTCTCTTTTATGATGGCCCAAATAAAGTATAATCAAAATAAAGTGGCCCAACCAAGAGCATCTACTCCACTTCTACAGATGGCATTGACGTCTTCTCCTCTTACACCACAGTCAAAGCATCAAGATACCAAAGGGAATGCAGCTGAAGATGGGAAGGCGAAAACTGAAAATTCAAAAGAGGAAATTCAGTCTTCTGAGGAAGATCATGCATCCACAGACCAAACTGGTCTTGTTTTAAAGTGTGAACCTGTTAGCCCAAAAAGTGTGATATTGCCTCAGGCTGCAGAGCAGAAATTTCTTTCTAAAACTGAAACCAACAGGCGCATGGTAGCAGCAAGGACAGAGCCACTAACTCCAAACTCAGCTTCCAAGAAACAAAGAATCCACAAGAGAGGGTCTGGGTCAAGCTCAGATTCAGACTCTGATTCCAATAGATCATCTTGCTCATCTCGGTCATCATCTTCTTCCTCTTCTTCTTCCTCCTCTTGTTCCCAATCGCGATCAGGGTCCAGCTCTTCATCTTCATCATCCTGTTCTTCAACATCCTCCTCGTCTTCATCCTCTTCCTCATCTTCATCCTCCTCATCTGAGAACAGCAATAGCGATGATGAAGAAACACAGAAACAAGGTAGGCCCAAACAAATTGTCCTAAGACATACTCAGTTCATGTGTTAAACTGTTTAATTTAAACATTTTATTAAGCAATGGTGCATAAAAGAACATTACAGTATAAAGAGTGTGTCTGATATTTTTGATGTTTCCAGAGATTCTTTTTAGTACCTTTTGTTTACTTCAAAAGATATGAACAGTGCTGCTAGAATTTGCCTAATGCTTCCCAATAGTTTGCCTGTATTTTATAAAATTTTATTGCAGCCAGTGGTACTTTGAAATACCTTTTCTGATGTAAACTTCTAACTGCAGATTCCTGACCTTTTGAATACCACCAGGCACCAGACTGCATCCGGAGATTTTTCTCAGCAATTCCCTTTCACTAATAGGTGGCGTCATACAGATCCACGTCTGCTCCGTCACACCCTGAAAGTGACAGTGGGATCACAATATAACCACCAGCTCCGCACATCAATGTCAGTTCCTTTCTTTCTGTGCCTTCTATTGCGGATCAGGAGCTCACTCCCTCGCTTCTGTCACCTGACAGAACTTTTTAGCCAGAATTTTTCCAATGTGCAAGGGACATGTCTCCACCTAAGACTACATGGTTTAAACCCTGCAAGAGTTGCCATAAGCAAATGTCAGTGACAGGCCTCCACAAGGTCTCTCTCTAGTGTTTGGGCTCCTTGCACGAAAAAAACTGTGCACCGCCTAATCTCTGATGAATGCAGAGGCTGTGCGGGACTGCAAGGCCAAACTCCATTTAGGAAAGTGCCTTTTTTGGCATGCTTGCGCCCCCGGCCCACCCCAACCCTCCTCCTCCCACATTTTGACTGGTATTGATGTTAACTTGACTAAGTGTGTTGTGCAATCCTGCTAACCAGGTCCCAGCAGAAATGTTCTTTCCCTAAACCATACCATTGTTCCCACAAGTGGTACACCCCTGGCACACAGCTAAGTCCCTTGTAAAAGTTACCAATGGTACCAAGGGCTCTGTGACAAGGGAATGTCCCTAAGAGCTGCAGCATTTTTTGTGCCCCCCCCTAAGGGACCCTGGACCAAGCACATGCAAACTGCCATTACATATTGTTTGTGCTGGTGGGGAGAACAAGTTAGTCGACATGGCACCCCTTCCAGGGTGCCATGCCTACAAACCACTGCTTGTGGCATAGGTAAGTCACACCTCCAGCAGGTCTTACAGCCCTAAGGCAGGGTGCACTATGCCACAGGTGAGGGCATAGCTGCATGAGCAATATGCCTCTACAATGTCTAAGTCCATTCTTAGACATTGTAATTGCAGGCTGGCCATATAAAGTACATGGGCTGGGAGTTTGTCATTATGAACTCCACGGCCCCATGGTGGCTTCACTAAAGACTGGGAAGTTTGTTATCAAACTTCTCAGCCCAATAAACCCACACTGATGCCAGTATTGGATTTATTTTACAATGCACCCAGAGGAAGATGCCCCCTGTATTTTCCCCAACCCTTTAGTGCAGGCTGACCCATCTGTGCCAGCCTGCCACTAACAGACAATTTTCTGACCCCACGGGGTGGGAGCCTTTGTGCCCTCTGGGGTCAGAAACAGTCTGCTCTCGGTGGAGGTGCCTCACACCGCCCCCCTGCAGGAACGGTAACACTTGGTGGTGAGCCTCAAAGTTTCAAGCCTACTGTTACAGTGCCCCAGGGCATTGCTGTTAGTGGAGATGCCAGCCCCCGGTACCGAGCCCCACTTTTGGCAGCTGGTCAAGTGGGAAAATTAGGTAAAACAGGGACCACTGCAGCTAGGACCACCTCTAAGGTGTCCAGAGCTGAAGTGCCCCCCTCCCTGCAGAATTCTCCATTCTCCAGGGTAGGGATCAGTAGGGTTAGGGATGTGCTCCCCTCCCCAGAGGGAGTGGGCACAGGAAGCGTGTAGCCACCCTTAGGGACAGTAGCCATTGGCTACTGCCCTCTGATCCCTACACCCCTAAATCTAGTATTTAGAGACTCCCCTGATCCTCACTCACCAGATTGCTGGCAACCTCAGAAGAAAGGAGGAGGACTGCTAAGCCAGCCCCACCAGTGAAGACTCCTGATGACAACTGACTTTGCCCCAGTCCTACTGGCCTGTCTGCAGCTTCAAAGACCCCTGCTCCAAGAAGGCAACGCATCCTACAGGACCAGCGACCTCTACAAAACCGCCAGAGGACTGACTGCCTGCCCAGCAGATGACCAAGAACTCCCATGGACAGCGGCCCTGTCCAGAAGAAAGCTCCAAGAACTCCAGAACACCCCCAAGCCCCCCCCCCCCCTCCCCCCCAAGATCCATAAGCTCTGCCCACTCTGCACCCAACACCCCCCTCACAAAGATCCGGATCCTTAGCTGGTTCCGATGTAGCCTACATTTTTAGGGCCATCTCTGACGCCAAAGCAAATCCAGACTTTCAGCCATGATGCCCATTTTTTTGTATCCTGCCAGCTCCTTATGGTGTGCCTCTGAGCCCCATGAATCTGAGGATGCCTTTGGTGGTATTTCTGCTAGCGGATCCGTCCCTTGTGCAGACTGTGCCTACTGACCTAGACTCTAAGGCTGACACGTACTTTAACTTCTCACGGTGCCTAGACTAGTTCCCGGTTCTCATGCATCAATGCTAGCACTGATGCCGTGGAAGAACCAATGGATCTATTAGACTCTGAAGCAAACCCACTGCAACCTCAGCCAGTCAAATTCAGATGGAGTACGTCATTACTACATTTTTATGATCCCAATTCACACAGTGACAAAGACTGTAATGATGAATCTCAACTTTGATAACAAAATCTTCTGTTTGTGGCATGTATAGCTGCGGATACACATGCTGTGAATACTCCTGCTGTCTAGTGTTGGGCTTGGACATGTGCAAGTTTTTTGTCTTCAAATAAGTGTTTTTGAGTCACGAGGTATAGTGAGAAACTCCACCTATTGCTGGTATAGCGCATGGGCATCAGCTCCATTGTTAGATTGTTTTTTCTCTGTTGTCATGTTCAGATGTGTTTCTGTGAGTTCTGGTTCGACGCCACATGGTGTTCTCGGCAGGCACTCTGGTCCGTCCCTTGTTAGTAGAATTGACTGTCACACTTACTCATTGGGTCCAACTGTCACATATTTCTTTCGACTCTGCTCCACAGTCGATGACTAACCCATCTGGGCCTCCCTCACTTTGACATCCGAGAATGTCCTCCTGATGGAATGGACTTTGTTCCGTTTCTGCCTGACTTGTTGGTCCAATTACCCGAGGACAAACCTGCTCAAAGTCTCCAACTTTTGTTGAACAACCATTGAGAGGACTCTTATGCGGCTTGCATTGCGTTTTGAAATAAGAAACTGCTTTGGAACTGACGAGCCTGTTGCATTGCATTGGCTAATATAGCGCACAGATGCAAGGAAGAGGATACTCCTGACCTCTTCAGGAACCGGGATACCGAGGATCTCCAGTATTTGTAGGGTCCAGGCGCAGAGATGGAGGAGACATTCTCAGTGGACAATGCTAATTCTGATGCTATAACAAAAGAGTCCCTGCAAGCTCAGCGCCCGTCATTGTAGACAGTTGCAGTGATTACCACTCTCCAGCATACTACTCAATACAGGGAGGCAACAGTTTCAAACTCCCTTGTCACTCATGAGGCCTCCGGTCTGCCACTGCTTCACGGCCATGGTCAGCACCTAAAATCTGAGCCAGACACAGTGACTGCCTCCACCCCTGCACTGTAGTCCTCCTCGAAGCCTTGCAGGTTGACATCTACCACTGCCTTAGCGCAAGTTTCGAAGACACCCTCTAGGCCTCTGTCAGAACCGAAACCTAGATTGATGAAGCCAAAAAACACTTCAATGCCATTGGGCCATCAATAACCCTCTGCTGTGAGCAGACTGACTTCCACAGCTGCCTCCTGCACTTCTTCTGAGGCTCTCCCCCAGCCAATCCTTAATTGCCTCCAAGAATAGCTCAACGCCAGGCAGAAACGCATCCACATACAGCCAGGCACTGGTTGGAACTTGACGTTTAAGGATGCCCTAAACCCGCCTGTGGAGCCAATACCCAAGAAGCCTCAGTGCCTGGAGTGCGTCCCCACTCTCTCAATGACCACCTTTCCGTCCTTCTCCCCCACCTCCTTTAACTCTCCCTCTGCCTAGCTCTCTTCTGCTACCGGTGGACCCACTCCTTCATTTAACACAGGGTTCATCACATTCTTTAGGGGAAGGGCAGCCCTGTATCTTCATATGACCTTTATGGCCCTCTATATGATCCCCATGCCTCTAATGACCCCTGGGGTGACTACTGTATAGACCCCCAGCTGACACTGATTTGGACATATATCCTGCCAAGCCTTCACCCCCTGACAACACCTCATATCACAAGGTTTTACATTGGGCAGCCACATTCCACAAAGTGAAAATGCACGTTCAGTCTGAAGAGGATGACTTCCTCATGGGTACTCTCCTTCACTCAAAGGCCAATCCCAGTACCTGCCCTTGCTGAAAATCACATTGTAGCCTGCTAATTACATCTTTAAAGAACCAGTGAAAAGTGTGAGTTGTCACACCAAAGGGTGAACAAGAAATATAAAGCAGGTGCATCTGACCTACTTTACATCCCCCTGTGCATCTGATCTACTTTACATCAGGTCAGATGCAACTGATTCCCCCCCCCCAAAAAAAAAATCTTCGGTTGTGCACTCAGCTACAAAAAGTGCTAACTCCAGGGAACTGGAATGGTGGCCCGTCCAGACTGGCAGAGTAAAATGATTGAAGCGGGAGGCAAATGTGTCACCACATGATCTGCCACACATTTGTGTATGGCTAACTCTATGGGCCTATTCTCCCTACACAGCCAGGTCCACTGGGATCAAATAGAAGATCTCAGCCAACATCTCCCAGACACAAAAAAGAAGAGAGGTTAGAAGTTGGTCCAAATTAGGCATGCCTTGGATGCACCAGACACCACTACTGGTCCTTAACACCAGTGTCCTCCTTCACAGGAACGCTTGGCTGAGAGTATCTGGGTTCAAACCATAGGTGCAACATCATGGTAGGAAAGTACCCTCTTTTTTGGCATGGTTACTGTAGGAAGTTGGCTCTGTATATACTATCTCAAAGTGAGAGATAGTGTGCGCAGAGTCCAAGGGTTCCCTTTAGAGGTTGATAGTGGCAAAATTAGATAATACTAATGCTCTATTTTATGGTAGTGTGGTCGAGCAGTAGGCTTATCAGGATAGTGTTAAGCACTTCTTGTACACACACAGGCAATAAATGAGGAAAAATATATTTTCTTAATTTATTTTAGAACCACAAGATTCAAGATTTGAGGTACGTACATAAAATGCAAGGTACCTCACACAAGTAAGTATAGAACTTTGATTTAAAACAGTAGTACACACAGTTTTGGTTAAAATGACAATAAGCTATTTTAAAAGTGGACACAGTGCAAAAATCAACAGTTCTTGGGGGAGGTAAGTATTGGTTAGGTTTCTCAGTTAAGTAAAGCACTTACACAGTCAGTCTCCTGGGCATAGGCAGCCCCAAAGCCACAGCACCTGTAACACAGGGCCGGTCAGGTGCAGAGGTCAAAGGAGGGCCCAAAACTAATAGGCGCCTATGAAGAACAGGGGTGCTTCGGTCCTAGTCTGCTTACAGGTAAGTACCTGTGTCCTCGGGCAGCAGACCAGGGGGGTTTTGTAGAGCATTGGGGGGGACTCACACAAGCCCACAAAACACACCCTCAGCGGCACAGGGGCGGCCGGGTGCAGTGGACAAAGTAGGCGTCGGGTTTGCTATTGAAAGCAATTGAGGGACCCGGGGGTGATTCTAGCGATGCAGGCAGTGCACAGGGGGGCGTCTCGGGCCAGCCACCAACTGGGCTAGGATGAGGGCCGCCTGCTGATCACTCCTGCACTTGTAGGTGGTTTCTCTCGGTCCTGGGGGCTGCGGGTGCAGTGCCTGGTCCAGGCGTCGGGTTCCTTGGTTACCAGGCAGTCGCGGTCGGGGGAGCCTCTGGATCCTCTCTGCAAGTTTCGCTGTGGGGGTGCAGGGAGGTCGACTCAGGGTGTCCACGTTGTTGGAGTCACCTGGGAGTCCTTTCTGCGGTGTTGGTTCTCCAAACTCGAGCTGGGGGCATCGGGTGCAGTGTGTGAAGACTCACGCTTCTGGCGGAAGTGGAGTCTCTTTAAAAGTTGGTTTAAAGTTGCAAAGTTGTTGCAGTTTCTGAACAGTACCGAGGTCCTCGGTGGATCTTGGTCCTTTAGGTGCAGGGCAGTCTTGAGTCCTCAGAGGTCGCTGGTCCCGTCGGATGCGTCGCTGTGCAGGTTCTTTGAGTCTGGAGACAGACCGGTAGGGTTGGGAACAAGTCAGTTGGTGTCTGTCGTCTCTGTGGGGCTTTCAAATCAGCAGTCCTCCTCCTTTCTTCAGGTTGCAGGAATCTGATTTCCTGGGTTCCGGGTTGCACCAAAATACTTAATTTAGGGTTGCGTTTTGGTCTGGGGAGCAGTAGCCAATGGCTCCTGTCATTGAGGTTTGCTACACCCTCTTTGTGCCTCCTCCCTGAGGGCAGGGGGGCACATCCCTATTCCTATTAGGGGAATCCTCCAAACTCAAGATGGAGGATTTCTAAAGGAAGGGGTCACCTCAGCTCAGGGCACCTTAGAGGCTGTCCTGTCTGGTAGATGACTCTGCTTTGTTTTTCTCATTATCTCCTCTGAACTTGTAGCCAAAAGTGGGAGCTGTGTCCGGAGGGGCGGGCATCTCCTCTAGCTGAGATGTCCTGGGGTGCTGTAACAACAAGCAGAAGCCTCTGAGGCTCACCGCCAGGTGTTACAGTTCCTGCAGAGGGGGGTGAGAAGCACCTCCACCCAGTGCAGGCTTTGTCTCTGGCCCCAGAGTGACAAAGGCACTCACCCCATGTGGCCAAAAACCTGTCTGGTTGTGGCAGGCTGGCAGAATCTGGTCAGCCTAGCACTAGGAGTTGAACTGGTATTCAGGGGGCATCTCTAAGATGCCCTCTGGGTGTATTTTACAATAAAATCCACACTGGCATCAGTGTGCAGTTATTGTGCTGAGAAGTTGGATACCAAACTTCCTAGATTTCAGTGTAGCCATTATGGAACTCTGGAGTTCATAATTGACAGACTCCCAGACAATATACTCTTTATGGCTACCCTGCACTTACAATGTCCAAGGTTTCCCTTAGACACTGTAGGGGCATAGTGCTCATGCAACTATGCCCTCACCTGTGGTATAGTGCACCCTGCCTTAGGGCTGTAAGACCTGCTGGAGGTGTGACTTACCTATGCCACAAGCAGTGGTTTGTAGGCATGGCACCCTGGAAGGGGTGCCATGTCGACTAACTTGTTCTCCCCACCAGCACAAACAATATGTAATGGCAGTTTGCATGTGCTTGGTCCAGGGTCCCTTAGGGGGGGGCACAAAAAATGCTGCAGCTCTTAGGGACATTCCCTTCCACAGGCAGTGGTTTGTGGGCATGGCTGTGAGGCAGTGTGCATGTGCTGAGTGAGGGGTCCCCAGGGTGGCATAATACATGCTGCAGTCCTTAAAGACCTTCCCTGGCCACAGGACCCTTAGACCAGAGGTACCATTTACAAGGGACTTATCGGTGTGCCAGGCTGTGCCAATTGTGGGAACAAAGGTACAGTGTAGGGAAAGAACACTGGTGCTGGGGCTGAGTAGCAGGTTCCCAGCACACTTTCAATCATAACTGGCATCAACAAAAGTCAAAAAGTTAGGGGGTAACCATGCCAAGGAAGGCTTTCATTACAGTTACCCCCAACTTTTTGCCTGCTGTGAGTGTTTTGACTGTGTTCACTGGGATCCTGCTTACTGTGCTCTCTCCCTCTAAATTTGGTTGTTCCTGACTTTGTCCACCTTCCAATTGACATACTGGTGCCCCCTTATAATGTCCTAGTATATTGTACCTAGGTACCTGGGACATAGGGCCACCCATGGGAGCCCATGCAAAATGTGTCTGTAGGCCTGCAATTGCAGCCTGCACGAAAAGGTGCATGCACCCTTTAACTACAGGTCACTGTAAGTCACCCCTATGGAAGGCCCTCCTAACCCAGAGGGCAGGGTGCAAGTACCCTGTGTGTGACGGCACCTTTCTTGAGCAGAGGTGCCCTGACGAACTCCAGCTCCATCTTCCTGGACGTCGTAAGTGCGGGACAGCCATTTTTCCTGTGTACTGGGCACCTGTGTCCAGCTACATAATGGTGACTCTGAATCTGGGCATGTTTGGTATCAAACATGTCAAAATCATACCCCAATAGTTTTGCCAGTATTGGTGGTATAATTCCTTGCACTCTGGGGGCTCCTTATAGGACCCCAAGCTTTGCTCCTACCAGTTTGCAGGGTTTTCCCCAGCAGCCCGCACTGCTGCCGTCCTAAAGACAGGTTTCTGCCCTACTGCTGCTTGACAAGCAAGGGAGGCAACACCCCTCCCCCCTTTGGAAATAAGTGTTACATGGCTTGGGAGGGGTAGCCTCCCCAGGTCACTGATTTGTTTTGAAGGGCACATTTGGTGCTCTCCTTGCATAAATACGTTTGCACCAGTACACCGACCCCCGGTCCCTGCTCTGACTCAAAACTGGACAATGGAAAGGGGAGTGACCACTCCCCTGTCCATCATCACCCCAGGGGTGGTGCCCTGTGCTCCTCCAGGTGGCCACTTAATTCTGCCATCTTGAATCAAAGGTGGACAAAGGCCCCTGGGAGCATCTGAGTGGCCTGGTCAGGCAGGTGATGTCACTGCCTCCTTCTGGCAGGTGGTCACCCTGCTAGGTGACCAATCCTCCTTCCTGGGCTATTTAGGGTCTCCCTCTTGGGTGGGTCCTCAGATCCGACGTGCAATATTCCAGCAGGACTTTTCTGCATCCTTTACTTCAACCCTTAGCCACTGGGACTGTAACTGGACCCTCCAGGAACTGACAATCTGCAACTCTAGCGACGACTCCGCTTTGCAACATTGTTTCTCCGACTCCTTCCAGCAACTGCAACATTTCCCTGGCTGTGCATCCTCTGAGGGCAACGAGAGTTCAGTCTGCACAAGAAGCAAGAAGGAATCTTCGTTGGAGTGTAGGAGTCACTCCCCTGTATCCGCAGGTACCAGCTGCAAAAACGACTGGCTGTGTGGATCTTCTGTCCTGCAAAACTGCGTGGATCTTGCATCACAGGTGGTGATCTGGAGTAGTGCCTTTGGTCCTCTCTAACAGCTGTCCAACTTGGGAGACAGTAAGCCCTTTCCTGTCCTTGGAGGACAGTTCCCCTGTGTACTATGACTCTTGCAGCTACAACCGCTTGTTGGGGCTTCTTCCAAGGCATCTTCAGGCTCAGTGTAGCCCCAACCTCCAGCACTCTTCCCTGCATAGCACAGTCTCCTGCCTGCTGATCCAGCAATGTAGGACTCCTCTTCAGGTGTGCTGAGTGGGTCTCACTGCGACTCCTGTGCCTGCTGCCTGTGAGTTGCCTGTGGCGGGGGGCTGCATCCTCAAATTCTGGCTTTCCTCACAGCTGAGCGTCATCTGGGACTCCCCTCCTTGGGCTTAGTCCCCCTAGACCTTCCTGGTCCCCACCAGCTCTGGAACTCTTCTTTTGCAACTCTTGCCTTTGAAAGGATGGTTGGTGGTTTTTCTACACCACTGACTGACTGCAACTCTTTTTCTAAGTGGGACATCGACTGCATCACTCCTTGAACTCTTCTACTGCTCCTGTGCTGCATAGCCAACTCCCGGTCTTCATCGTTGACCTGGTCCTTCTTCTCCAGAAGGGTGGGTAGTGGCTCCTGCCCCAACCGGACACTCAAACTGGTCTTGGTCCCCTTCATTTTCTGGTCTTCTTCTGTCAGGATCCATCGTCTGTTTCTTCCAGTCTTGCTTTCAGTCTTGCACAGTCCTTTTACAAAGTTTACTTGTGGGTTTGGGGGAAAACCAGGTACTTACATCTTCTCTCCTGGTTGCTGGGGGACACTCTGGTACTAAGCTTTTGGAGTTCCTAATTCGTCCAGCTCCCCTCTACTGAATCTACTTCCTTGGGTGGGGGACTGACTTTCGCATTCCACTTGCATAGTATATGGTTTGGCCTCCCATTAGGGTCTCCTTTATTTACTGGTATTTCATTTTTTTATTGCTTTTTATGTCCATTCTTGATTACTAATGTGTATATAATAGTGTGTTTACTCACCTGGTAGTAAAGTATTGCCTATACAGTATTTTAGTATTTGTGTTACCATAATAATGTACCTTTAATTTTGTAACACTGTGTAGTTCTTTCATGTGTGTAAGTGCTGTGTGACTACAGTGGTATTGCATAAGCTTTGCATGTCTCCTGGATAAGTCTTGGCTGCTCATCCACAGCTACCTCTCGAGAGCCCTGGCTTCCTAGACACTGTCTACACCTCACTAATAGGGGATACCTGGACCTGGTATAAAATGATAACACCCTAGGTGCTCACCACACACCAGGCAAGCTTCCTACAATCGTATCCTCAGCATGCCTTTGGATGGAGAGCATCTCTTCAGCACGCAAGTAGACAAAATGTTGGAAAATGTTAAGGAGGACACCGTAATGGCAAAGCCTTGGGCGTCCTCCATACCCATTCTGCCCATGGCTCCTACCACACCACAGGCTTCCACATCCTTCCCTAGACAACGGCAACAACAGTCACCCTCACAGGGCTAGTTTAGTGGAAGATACAAAGGAAATAATGGCAGGAGTAAAAATGCAGCCCCAAAGGAACCCCACCTGCCAAGCAGTGACTCTCCCGTCCCATCTGATCCCATGACACCTTTTGGGGTGATCATTGTAGGGATTCCTGCCCCGTTGGGCAGATATCATCTCCGGGAAGTGGATTCTAGGCATCATACGGGGGGGGTATTGCTTAGAGCTCACACAAATTCCACCAGACATTCCCCCACACAACCATAGACTCTCCCTGGAACATCAGTGTGTGCTCCCAAGAAGAGATGCATGCACTATTTAGCAAAAGGGCTATATAACCAGTGCCACCACAATGCCACAGTAAAGTTGTATACTCCTTGTTAAGGACAAGACCCTAAGGCCCATCCTTGACCTCAAGCCTCCCTGCAAGTACATACTGTCAGAGCACTTCTACTTGGTGACACTCAAGGATGTTGTTCCTCTCCTACAACAAGGCGACCTCATGACTGCCCTAAATAAGAATGACCCCTAATTCCACATACCCTTCCACCCTGCGCATCAAAGATTCCTTTGGTTTGTGTACAGCATTATTAGTTCAAAGTACTGCCCTTCGGGGGGTAACCACAGCTCCCAGAGTGTTTTCAAAGTGTCTTGCAGTGGTAGCCGCTCACCTCAGAAGGAGCGGCATCCAAGTCTTTCCTTACCTGTAAGATGGGCTGATCAGCAGCTCCACTCTACAGCAGTGCCTATCAGACACACAGGCCACCGCACATTTCCTTCTCAGCTCAGCCTAGGCTTCAGTATCAGCACCACCAACCCCATTGTCAGCCTCCCAAGTGCTGTCTTTCCTCCGGGTCATACTCGACTTCTGAGTACGAAAAGCTTACCCCAGCCCAGTAGCAGTACAAACATCCCAAACAATACTACCTCTTTTTCAACTAGATCACTAGGTAACGGTCAGAAAGGTTATGCGCTTACTCGGCATGGTGTCATCCTGCTTTGCCATAGTTCCTCACATCCGTTGCAGCAGTGCCTAGCAGCACAATGGTCACAAGTGGAGGTTTATTGGGAGGATGTAGTGTTGATATGGGGAGCCATACTTATCACTCTCTGCAGTGGTGGAATGCAAAACAACCAGTTGTAGGGATAGCCCTTTCTTGACCCACGTCCACAAGAGACCATCACCACAGACCCCTCACTCACCAGCTGGGAGGAGCATCTGCAGAACCTCACTATTTAAGGTCTGTGGACACCTGCCCAACGGGTCTTCACATCAGCCACCTGGAGTTGCTAGCTATACAGATAACCCTCAAGGCATCCCTTCCTCACATTCAATACTAAGTAATCCTAATCCAGATGGACAATACAATAGCCATGTTTTATGTACAAAAACAGGGGGTCAAGTACTCGCTGCAGGTGTCTGTTTTAGCTCAGAGCATGTGACGGTGGCCATAAATCAGAGTAAAACTCCTTATACAGTACATTCAGTATCAACAAATCCATGAATGCGAACTCCTCCCCCCCAATTCCTAATCCTGCACTTCCACCGTTGGGGTTCCCACAAATAGACCTGGTTGCCACTGCCAAAAACACAAAATGCCCAGGGTTCTTTTCTGGGCTCCCACATCTGTAGTCCATGGGCAATGCACTATGGATGAACTGGCCAGAATACGCGCATAGGCTTTTCCACCTCTCCCACTCCTTCCATCTGTGATTGGGTAACTCAGACCAACATCATTCACTGTTATCCCAGTACCCCCAACATGGGCATGCAACACTACTGTTCTCAACCTCTCTCTTGGGCCTCATGAAAAACTCCCCTGCAGACTGGATCTTCTCTCTCCAAATCAAGGCATTCTCAGGCATCCCAACCCCAGACAACTCAATCTCTCAGTTGACTCCTGAGGTCTTAGAATTTGGCTACCTCCATGTCTCTGCAGAATATATGACCATTCTGAAGGAAGCTTGCAGACGTACAACAAGAGCCTGTTTTGCGGTCAAATTGAAACTGTACATACAGTGTCTCACTAGACATATTGACCCTCTAACAGCAGTAGTGCTGGGCTTTCTCTGTTGCCTTCTTCGGCTGCTGAGGTTGGGTCTTGCCTATATATTAATAAGGCTTCATTTAAGTGCTGTCGGCGCGTACCTACAAAATAGGGAACACCTTTCACTTTTCAGAACTCCTGTTATAAAAGCTTTCATGTAAGGCCTCAAAACATTTATAGCAACACGGACACCTCTGCTACAGTGTGTAATTTCAACATAGTCTAGTGAATACTAATGGAGCCTCCTTTTGAACAACTTCACTCTTGTCCTTTCCATTTTCTTTCCTGAAGGTGCCTTTCGTTGTAGCCATCACTTCCATCAGACTTGTCAGTGAAACACATGCTCTTACCATAGAAGAACCGTTCTTCGAGGTACATCATGATAGGGTAGTTCCAAGGACAAGCCCTAGATTCCTGCCCAAAGCAGTTCCTAGTTTTCATCTCAACCAGACGATAGAGCTCCCAGTAGTCTTTCCACATCCAGAATCAGTAGCAGAGCTCACACTGCGTACTTTAGTTGTCAAAAGAGTGCTCATGTATTACATTGACAGAAAAAATCCCTTCTGTAAGACACTACAGGTCTTTGTAGCTTTAGCCAAACCTCATAAGGGGCATGCTGTTTTGGAGTCAGATGTGGCACGCTGGCTCGTAAAGTGAATACATATCTGTTATACTAAGGCAAAAAGCCCCTTGCTTTTATGTCCCAGACCCCACTCCACCCATAAGAACGGCACTTCTATGGCTTTATTGGGTAATATTCCTAAAGCTGACATCTGCAAAACAGCTACAGGGTCGACCCCACACACATTGTCGAAGCATTAATGTGCTGAGGTTGGCCAGGCTTTCCTTCATACAATTTTCCAATCTTCTGCAGCATCCTCAAGCTGATCCATCGCTCTTGGGAGTACTGCTTTACAGTCTGTGTACAGCATGTGTATCTATAGCTGTACATGCCATGAACAGAAAATGTTACTTACCCTGTAAGCATCTGTTTGTAGTAGGCAGTGCTGTAGATTCACATGCGCCCACCATCTTCCCCAGTCACCTTTGGTTGTTGTAGATGATGTTACTTGTGTCTTCAGCTTTACTTTACGTGGTCATCTCTTCTGTATCTCTATACTCCGTCTACATCCTGACCATTTGTGTGTGGGGGGGGGTGACAATTGAACAATGGCGCCGATGCCCATGCACATTATTATCAGCAATATGTGGAGTCACTATATCTTTGAGCCTGATACTAGATGGCAGGAAGTATGCACAGCTTTGAATCTACAGCACTACATGCCACAAACAGATGCTTACTGTAGAAAAGCAACCTTTTTGGCACGGTTAGCCCCTATTTTTTGCCTGGTATCTGTGATTTTGACTGAAAGTCCACTGGATTCCTGCTAACCAGGTCCCCAGTGCTAGGCCTCTTTCCCTAAAATGGTACAGTTGTTTCTCTCAATTGGCATCACCTTGAGCACCTCCTGTAAGTCCCTAGTAAATGGTATCTTTGGCTACTAGGGCCTTAGGGCCTGGTGTAATAAGGAAGGCCCTTAAGGGCTGCAGCACAAATTGTGCCACTTTCTGGGGCCTTGCACAAAACACAACCAGTGCTGCCATCGCAGGCTGTGTCTCTTGGTGCAAACCAAAGTGAAAACATGATCTGACACACATCCCTGTGTGCCAGATCCACTGTCACTTTATGTGATATCTGATAGGGTCTTCTAGTTGCAGATTCCTTGCCTTAGAATTTTCCCCAGGCTTCAGACTGGATCCAGAGATTTTTCTTCAAGCAGCACCCTTGTGCGCCATCAGGTGGTGTCAGTCGACTCCGCGGCCATCGTAGGCGTCGTGGTCACCATGATGACTTGGTCGTATATAGGCGCCACCCCAGCATGCTGACGTCAGTTTTTTTCTTTCTGCACCACACGCAGATCTGGAGAAGGGCTATCCTTAGTCACTTTTTGTTTAACTCTGACTATTTTGTCATAATTTTTTACTTTTTGGAGCTTTGAGGGATGTCACGGAACACCAGGTTCAAACCGTGTGTCACCACATGATGATCCGCATCTCTTGTGCTTGTTTTGTCTAGAGCGCAACCACGACCTGAAGTCGTGCTCCGAGTGCTGGGGTATGAACACCAAGGCTTTGAGGGAGCAGTCCCTGAAGCTCATGGCGGCCTGGCGCTCGACCCTGTATCGCACCCAGTCTCATTGTAGAGGAAGGTCACAAGACCGTTCGCAAATTCATCACCACTCCTCGTAGTCCCATTCCAAATCTTCAGGACACTCTGGTCATAAGAAGTCGTAGAAGAAGGCCAAACTTTCTTTGAATTCACCCCGTCGCTTTTGCCGATGCGACGCGGGAAGAGCATCGACGCTCTAGGCCTCCATACGCGGATACTACTTCTAGGGCCGCCCCGCACCTCCCTGACTTTCCGGGAGCTGGAGCCACATCTGCCCAGTTAAGTTTTATGACAGGGGCCCTTTGGGACCTGGTATAGGGTGATATCACATAGGTGTCTACCACACACCAGGCCAGCTTCCTACAAGGCCTCTTTCAGCAATGGGGCGAACCTTGGTTAGATCTGTTCTCCACAGAGAACACGCATGTTTTGCGCGTTGGAGTCTCCAAAGTAGCAGTTGTTCGGTGAAGCTTTTCATCTTGAGTGGAGTGTAGGAAGCTGGCCTGGTCTGTGGTGGAAACCTTTGGTGGTGTCACCTAATACCAGGTCCAGGGATCCCCTGTTAGTGAATTGTAGGCAGTGTCTAGGAAGCCCGGGCTCTCTAGAGCTAGCTGTGGATGAGCAGCCAAGACTCATCTAGGAGACATGCAAAGCTTATTCACTACCACAATAGTCACACAGCAACTTACAATACATGAAAGAACCACACAGTGTTAAAAAAATAAATAAAGGTATTTTATTACAGTAACACAACACTAGAATACTTATAGGCAGTCCCCCAATTGGTGATAAGTAACACATTATTATATACACACTAGCAGTCAGTAAATAGCATAGAAAGCAATAGCCATTGGTAAAAGCAATAGCAAACAGTGAGGGTCCTAGGGAAGGCCCAAACCATATACTAAAAAAGTGTAAATGTGAAAGGCAGTCCCCCCACCTAAGGAAGTGGAATTGGTAGAAGGGAGCTGCAGGAACTAGGAACCCCAGGACGTGAGTACCAGAGTGACCCCTAGCAACCAGGAGAACAGAGATAAGTACCTGGTATTCTCCAAAACCAACAGGAGAACTTTGGAAAAGGATTATGTAAGACCCAGCCAAGTCTGGAAGAACTCAAAGGTGGATCCTGACAGAAGGGGACCTGCAAAGGAAGGGGACCAAGTCCAATTTGCATTGGAGTGTCCAGTGGCGGCAGGAGCCACTACCCATCCTTCTGTGGATGCAGGACCAGGTAGACGGTGGACGAAGAACGTCAGCAGTGCAGCACAGCAGCTGAAGAAAAGTCCCAGAAGTGATGCAAGTAATGTCCCACGACGGCGGTCAGTGGTGCTGGAAAGCCATCAACAACCCTTGGCAAATGCACAACACTGAGAAGAAAGTTTGCAAGGCTGAAGAGGACCAGCAAGCTCCAGGGGACTCGACCGGGGTGACCCTCAGCAGCTGGGAGAGTCACAAGAATAGGAGGCAACACCCACAGGCAACCCACTGGCAGCAGGCACAGGAATCGCAGTAAGGCCCACTCAGTACACCTGAAGATGAGTCCCAAATCGCTGGAGCAGCAGTCAGGAGACTGTGCTTTGCAGGAAGAAGTGCCGGGGACTGGGGCTACACGGAGCCAGAAGATCCCTTGGAGCAGGAGCAAACAAGCTTTGGTAGCTGCAAGAGTTGAGGTGCACAGCAGTACTGTCCTGTAAGGAGAGGCAAGGGCTTACTGTCTCCCACGTTGGTCAGCTGATAGAGAGGGACCAAGCAGACCACCACCTGTGATGAAGGATCCATGTGGTTCCAGTGGAGAGGAGACCCACGCAGCCGGTCGTTGTTGCAGTTGGTGCCTGAAGATGAGTCCTTCACTCCAAGGGAGATTCCGTCTAGCTTCTTGGTGCAGGCTGAAGTCTCACCAACCTCCGAGGATACACAGCAGGGGAAATCTTGCAGTTGCTGGAAGGACCCAGAGAAACAATGTTGCAAAGCAAAGTTGTCGCTGGAGTTGCAGTTTGTCAGTTCCAGTGGCCAGAAGATGAAGTAAACGATGCAGTAGAGTCCTGGTGGAGTCTTGCACGCCGAATCTGGTGACCCTTCCTCAAGGGAGTCCCTAAATAGCCCTAAGTGGTTTTGTCACCTAGTAAGGTGACCACATATCAGGAGGGTTCTGTGACGTCACCTGCCTGACCTGGCCACTCAGATGCTCCCAGGGGCCTCTGCACATCTTGGTTTCATCTTTGTTTCAAGATGGCAGAATGCAGTGGCCACCTGGTGGAGCTCTGGGCACCACCCCTGGGGTGGTGATGGACCGGGGACTGGTCACTCCTCTTTCCTTTGTCCAGTTTTGCGCCAGAGCAGGGACCGAGGGGGTCCCTGGCCTGGTGCAAATCAATTTATGCAAGGAGGGCACCAAATGTGCCTTTAAAAGCAAACCAGTGGCTTGAGGAGGCTACCCCTCCCAAGTCTTGTAACATCTATTTCCAAGGGAGATGGAGTTGCACCCCTCTCCCACAGGAAATCATTTGAAATCCTCAGCCTTCTCCTGCCTGAGCTGGTCAAGCAGCAGGAGGGCAGAAACCTGCCTGTAGGATGGCAGCAGCGCGGACTGCCCTAGAAAACCCTGCAAAGTGATAGGAGCAAAGCTGGGAACCACTAAGGAGCCCCCAGACTGCATGGAATCATACAACCAATACTGGCAAAGAATTGGGGTATGATTCCGACATGTTTGATACCAAACATGCCTAGGTTTGGAGATTCATTATGTAGCTGGACACAGGTGCCCAGTACATGGGTAAAATAACTTCCCTGCACTTACAAAGTCCAGGAAGATGGAGCTGGAGTTCGTAGAGGATCCTCTGCTCATGCATGGTTGCCCTCACACCCAGTTTCTTGCACCCTGTCCTCTGGGCTAGCAGGGCCTGCCATAGGGGTGACTTACAGTGATATGGTGCAGTGGCCTGCAGTGAAAGGATGCATACACCTTTTCACACAGGCTGCAATATCAGGCCTGCAGACAGATTTTGCATGGGCTCCCATGGATGGGAGGATATATGCTACAGCCCGGGGAGAACCCCTGGTACCCCAGTGCCCTGGGTACCTAGGAATCATATACTAGGGACTTACATGGAAGCACCAGTATGCCAATTGTTAGGGTGTATAAAGTCACACAGCCACATTTAGGGGGGAGAGCACAGTCACTGGGGTCCTGGTTAGAAGGATCCCAGTGAACACAGTCAAAACACACTGATAACAGGCAAAAAGTGGGGGTAACAATGCCAAAAAGAGGGTACTTTCCTACAATGTGGACACAGCTTTTCAAATTCCTCTATCCTGTTTTGGACGGAATTGGTATTCTAGGGTTATGCCTACAGAAGTGGGCATGACCCCTAAAGGTAGGCAACTCATTGGCTACTACCTGGCACTCCTTGTAATGCCCCTAAATTGAGTATTTAGGTGGCACCCCTGAACCCAATATCTTTGATTCTAAGAGATCAAGGACAAAGAACAGCCACTGTCTGGCGAAAACAGCAGAAGAGCTGTGGACACTTTTGACGCGAAACCCTGCCTGCCTGCGCCGCTCTAAATAATCACGACAGACTAACTTGTCCTGCAAGCTGGAGGACTACCAAAGCCTTGGGTAGCCTGCCAGCACTTAAAAACCCCGACAGTCTCCGTTGGAGTAGAGGAGCTAGTTCCTTGCAGTCATGAGGCATGAAAAAGCTGAGTCCCATCCACCGCCTTTCAGCTCCCCAGCCCGACCGATGCTGCAGACGACCAGGATGAAGTGCCCGTGCTCTGGAAGACCAGGACTGCTGTCCCACTAAAGGTGACCACAGCAGGATCCACTGGGGCCGTGAGGCAGCAACCCTGGGGTAACGGACACCCTGCACTGAGCATCAACAGTGAGAGTGCAGTCAGGATTCTCACTGCACCAGGATGAAACATCTGTTGAGGGACATCTGCATCACCGAGACCCACTTTGTGAGTGGGACAGCTGTTTTGATTTTGCTCCTCCCAGCTGGTTGACACTGACAATAAGGGGCACTTTTGCGCACAGAGCCCAGCAGCCCTGTTCACTCTGCACCCGAGCTGTCCAGACCCGGTCTGGAAGAACCGGCTGTTCCCTCTGGCTCCAAGTGTCACGATTCACTTTGTGCTCTCACCCATCACCAGGGAGCAAAATTGTGGGACTTTCCAATGTTCTAATAGGCTTCCAGCCCTCCCTCTACCTGCATATCCAGACTTCTGGCCATTTGGATGCTATTTGCAAATAACCATTCCCAATCCAAGCAGGCTTTGTGAAAGCCAGTCTGCTCATCCTTGACACTCCCATTACCTAGAATCCCATGCTCACTGCTTCATCTAGACCCCTAGAGGCCAATGGTGGGTGGAGGAATTCAGCACACCTAGCCTTTTCACACCTTATCCTTGTGATTAGTGTGAGCCATTTTATTCCTCAGCTTCTTTCAGTACAGTGTAGCTGTTTTCTGGTGCGACTGACCCTTGTTCCCTGAAGTTTCAGAGCCATAGTTATTCCTTGTTCCAGTTCCTGAGCCTTAGTTATTCCTCCCTGGTTTCCTGAGTGTTTGTTATTCATAATTTCGGAGTTCCTAAGCCATAGTTATTCCTTGTTCTTGAGCTGTAGTTGTTTCTGGTCCTGAGCTGTAGCTATCCTTGGTCTTGTTATTGTTCCTGAGCTGTAGCTATCCTTATTCCTGAACTGTAGCAATTCTTTGTTCCTGAACAAGCACTTTCTGCAGTGTTACTTGACTTCTGAGCCTCAGCTATTCCTTGATCCTTGAACTAGCACTGCTTGTAGTGCTACCTTGTTTCCTTGATCACTGAACCAGCACTTCTTGCGCTCCCTTAAAGCCTCTCCTTCTATATTTACTTTTTCCCCAGTCCTTGCCTTTCTTTCCATTTTGTTGTTTCAGTTCCAGGTTGTTTTCCTGCTGTCTTGCTTCTAGATTCCTTGTATATGTTACTTGCTTCCTGCCAAGTGTGCCATTGTTTTCCTTCTTTCCTGTTAAGGACTCCTCCATGCTAGCACCTCGACTATCATTGTTTTATTTAGTTCTACAGCCTTGCTGTTAACGCATTGTGTGTTCCTGTTTGAGTGGCACGATCTGTGGGCTCAGCTGACAACGTAGGTGACGTTTCTTGTCCACTATGAGTATTGTCTTTTAGTTACTTTGATAACATCACCATAGGTGTCAGTTTCACAGACCCTGCCTTTGCATGTTCATCCAATATATGGGTATTAGCAGTCAGAATCTGTAACAAGAATTGTGGCCGAGGAGCTTACTGAGCTTTAGTCTTACCGTGTGGAGCTACCATGTGTTTTACCCCACATTCCCTTTATTGTATATGCTGTTATATATACATATTAATTTATCTTGCACGTTCATCCAGGGATGCTAATTAGTCTGGGTGCCGCATTGCTTCTTGAATGCCTGTTCTTTCTGCACCTTTTCTCACGTATCCTCTTGAATAGAACATCCCTTTTGGATCCCTTCTCTCCTCTGACTCTGTGTGATATTGGGCAGACCTATACCAGTAGTCTGCCTCCTTTGTCTTACTTGCCACCAGTCTATCCATCACCCCAACAGTTCCTGACACTAAGGCCCCTTGTGACCCAATCCCCCGTTTGGGAGCTATTGGGACTTGTCCCCTAGTCCCGTTGTGCAACTTGTTTTTAGGTGGTACCCCTTCTTCGTAGGGAGCCCAGCTACACTCACACCAGCACCCTGCCCCCAGTTGAATTCGGGAAGCTCCCAACAAACTGCTGGTTGCACTTTAGACCTTGGGCCCCTTCAGTAGAAGGTGAACCCCAAAAACCGACTGTACTTACCTTTATGCATTATTGACTTTTCTCTGCATAGGATTGCATGGTGCATGAAGGCGCACAGGTTTGAACTCTTTACTTACCTGTAACTTTTAAACACAAAATCAATACTTAACTCTTTTGCAAAGTTCTTACTTTTAAAATATGTATTAAAAGAATTGTTATTTTCCTAAATTGGTCTTGGGTTAATTCTTTGAGTGTGTCTCTTTTATTGCCTCTGTGAGTACTACAAATGCTTAGCAATATCCTCAGATAAGCGTAACTGCTTGCCCTCGCTACCACAAAAGGAAGCGTGAGTGTTATCTACTTTTGCCTCTGTCAACCAATTGGGGATCTACTGTAGACTCTGCATGGTGCACTTCTTTTTAGTGCACCATATAGAGAGCCAGCTTCCTACATATACAGAATACGTAATATTTTCCTTCAGCACCTCAAGGAGAACAGTGACATTCACGCATAGGCTGACATTTGCCTCGACTCTCCGCCTGGTCCCTCTAAGAGGAATCTGCTTCTTTTGCTGTAGTGATCAGGAGGGCAACATAAGTCCTTGACATGCAGTTGCCCTCAGTAGAGATGAAAACACATGTCCCCATCAAAGTTCTGCAGCCCGGGCAGACTTCAGCAGGGAAACTCCTGCCCTTCAGTGAGACACTTTCAGACACTCTGATAAGTTCCAGGGCAAAGCCAGGATCTTAATGTCTCGACAACTGCCAAATAGCCAGGACAGACAGACAAGCTCCGGGGGACCCATCTTTCCTCCTGCACCACCAAAAACATGAGAGTCTCGTAGTTCTGGCCTCCACCAGTAGGCTGAACCCAATTGTATTCCTATCCACGATAACTTCATTTGCATTGTATTTCTTGTATCGGGCATGAAAGTTTTCTCCTGAGAAAGGGCTATTCCTGAAATGCATTGGAATGAACTAAGAAGCCTTACAAAATGATTTTAGTACAAAATAATTGGATTACATAATGTGACATTTTAACATTATATATATATATATATATTAGACCAAAACAATTGACAACAGAAAACCCTACAGAAAGGCCGCACTTTCCTTTGATATAGAGTGTAAACACAGGTGCTCAGTACATCCTAAACATGTCCGTTGTCCAACATGTATTAAGGGGCAAGAAACTTGCACCAACAAACTATAATCAAAAGGAAGAATGGAGCACACTATTATTGATTTACTTCCAATAATAATTGAAACCCTGAGTCCTTTGGTTCTATTTAAACTTCAATAGACAACCATGGTACAGTTCAAATACATAATAAGTTCTACTTCATTTGCATTGTATTTCTTGTATCGGGCATGAAAGTTTTCTCCTGAGAAAGGGCTATTCCTGAAATGCATTGGAATGAACTAAGAAGCCTTACAAAATGATTTTAGTACAAAATAATTGGATTACATAATGTGACATTTTAACATTATATATATATATATATATTTATATATATATATATTAGACCAAAACAATTGACAACAGAAAACCCTACAGAAAGGCCGCACTTTCCTTTGATATAGAGTGTAAACACAGGTGCTCAGTACATCCTAAACATGTCCGTTGTCCAACATGTATTAAGGGGCAAGAAACTTGCACCAACAAACTATAATCAAAAGGAAGAATGGAGCACACTATTATTGATTTACTTCCAATAATAATTGAAACCCTGAGTCCTTTGGTTCTATTTAAACTTCAATAGACAACCATGGTACAGTTCAAATACATAATAAGTTCTACATATTGGCTACACTATTTGAAATTCACATTTAATACAAATAGAAACACACCTATACAAATAAAACTAATAATTCAAAATAACAACAGAAAATTAAAGAAATAAATATCACAAATTTGACACAACTCGTCTAGAAAGTCCATATCATTGAACTCCAGAGACTTAAAAGTCAAAAGACACCCAAGTCCAAAAAGTCCGTGACAAGGGTGTATGTTGTCCCATATGTTGACTTGAAGCAATGCAGTTTCTTAGTATCCAATGCGAAACAATTCGCTGCAGAATCCGAACCAACTTCAGCCATCACAAATTTGACACAACTCGTCTAGAAAGTCCATATCATTGAACTCCAGAGACTTAAAAGTCAAAAGACACCCAAGTCCAAAAAGTCCGTGACAAGGGTGTATGTTGTCCCATATGTTGACTTGAAGCAATGCAGTTTCTTAGTATCCAATGCGAAACAATTCGCTGCAGAATCCGAACCAAATTCAGCCGACACGTGTTTCGTCCCTAAAGGGACTTTCTCAAGGCTCGTCCCTTCGCATTTGGTATGAACTTTTCAAAATCTGTTTGTCCAGTAGGGTACAGGGGTGCTACACATCTGTACTAATTTCATTTCCAGTGGAGAGATTCCCGATGAAACGTAATTTTCTAACCCTAGTTAAAAGCGAGGCACAACAACCTTTCTTCCACTATATCCTGAGATGCAAAACAAAGCTTTCAATTATTATTGGAAGTAAATCAATAATAGTGTGCTCCATTCTTCCTTTTGATTATATATATATATATATATATATATATATGTGTACAATACCAAGAATTTTTACCGCACTCCACGAGGTACCAGTAACGGATATTTTATTGCAGTAACAACCACCAACACGTTTCAACTCCCCAAGGAGTCTTGTTCGTGAAGACTCCTTGGGGAGTTGAAACGCGTTGGTGGTTGTTACTGCAATAAAATATACGTTACTGGTACGTCGTGGAGTGCAGTGAAAATTCTTGGTATTGTACAAATTTCGAGATTGGTCTTCTCTGTCACTGGGCACCGGCAGTGAAGTGCGCCACCCAGCAACTTTTTGACCACTTTGTTCCACAATATGTGTGTGTGTATATATACATATATATATATATATATATATATATATATTATTATATATAGAAGATTGTTATGCAGCAAATCTCAAGAATAAACAGAACTTTTGTAGTAGAACTCAAGACATGAAGAATTTATTACATTTTGGATGTACAATTCACGAAATGGGCACAATCTGGTGCACCAAGATAGATCCTCTCTTGGCGGAGTGCATTTAGGAGATACTGCCCCTGGCCAGGGGGACCGCAACTCTGTTTTTATTTATGCCCACAATGAGAGGGCGATATCCTGGTTCACCTGAATATTTATAAGTAGTTGACTATCACCTACATTACCTTTGGAGTTGCAAGTGATTGCAGATATTCCTTCTTAGTATTTTCCTGTCCACTTTGCCAGACAGAGAGTTGAAACGCATGGAGGCATTTGGAAAAAGCATGTTCTCATACGCTAGTCCTCCACTCGGTTCAGTCAATTCAAGTGGCCTCCTAGGGTGTGATTTGCATGCATTGTGGGACATGGTGGCCAATATGTAGCCAGCTATGGAAGAACAGAGTAGGATGCAGTCTGTGTAGATACTAGTGGCTGATATCGCTTTTGTGCATGCTTGGGTCAGGCCTAGACGCTACTGTTTGGATAGAGCATTTGGTACCAGCATTGCGCTTTAAAGCCATACCTGGATACATTCCACAGGATTTTCAAGTGATGCCTAACTATCACTCAGTGACCTGCTCTTTGATGTCACCCCTCTCTTTGGAGAGAAGATTGACTCAGCATTGGAGCACTTCAAGAGAGCAAAGCAACAGTAGGTTTCTTTCCCTAGCAGTGTTGCCCCTTTCAAAGCTTCAAAAGTGGTTTTCAGCAGAGGTCATGTCAAACCTTGCCTCAGCAACAACAGAACTCCCAAGCCTTTCGAGGCAGAAATAGGGAATCCAAGCCGACAGAATCTAGGCTCCCAGGGGCAACAAACTACATAATCTCTGCCCCTCAAACTGCTTCCCCCCACTCCCACTAGAAATCACCTTTAGTTTTTCCTCGGCACATGGGTGCTTCAAATTGTAAAATTGTACAACGTAGCTATGCCCTACCTCTCCTTTGCACTGGCTCCAAACTTGCCACCTACCCCCTGTGACTTCCAAGGTCCACTTGTTTGTTCTCCAAGAAGAAATCAAAGCTCTCTTGGAGAAGCGAGCTTTAGAGAAGGTGCTGATATATGTACTCTAGAGTGGTTGCCTCATCTGTTACTTTCTGGTTCCAAAGAAGGGATGGCCCATTCTAGACCCTTCACTACCTGAATTTCTTCCTTAAGAAGGACAAGTTTAGGATGCTCTCTCTGGCCCAAGTTCTGTTCGCCTTGGACCCACGTGACTGGATAGTTGTATTGACCTGCAGGAAGCCTGTTTCCATGTCTCCACCCTGCAGTCCTACAGATGCTACCTGTGGTCCAAGTGGGCCATGTAGGAGGCTGGCTCAGTATATGGTGTAAATGTAGTAGGCTAGCTCAGTTTATGGGGCACACCTATGGCGTGGCACCGTATATTTAGTCCAGGCAACCGTTAGTGATAGTGTTTAGGTGTCCAGATAGCAAACGTTCTCTAGGAGTAGCTGAAGCTTTCAACTGAAGCTTATCCTGGAGGAATATAGAGCACTTGCAATACAACAGTAGTCAGACAGTGACTCACTCACAAGAAAGAACCACACAAGTGTTGCAAACGTAAAGAATACTTTATTACAGCACTACTACTAGACTAGCATTGGTATATCTCCCTTTGGAGATATACATACACACAATATATATACACAAAAGAACTATCAGAAATAGCATACAAAATACACAGGTTCATATGGGAGGGCCAGACCATATACTAAAGTGGAAGGTGAAATAGTGAACCCAACCAAGGTAAGTGTGGTTAGCTAGGAGCTGGGGGTGGATAGAAACACCAGAGGCAAGTACAGTAAGTGACCCCAGCAACCAGGTGCAAGAGAGTTATCCAGCCATTTGTCCCATAGGCTAACACAGAGAGCAGTGATTGGAGTTTGTGGGATTCAGGACCATTCCCACTGGACCCCGAGGAAACCAGCAAAACACAAGAGGAAGGTTGGAGAGACCCCCCCCCCTTCCTTCCCCTGCCCAGGATACCCTAAAGACAGAGTACCTACACCAGGGGACGTGGATCCAGTTGGGAGTAGGGACTCTCTGAAGTCGTTCGATGCCTTGAATTGTCCAGCTGTTGTCACAACCTGTGGACCAGACCATTGGAACTCAGGTGCGTATTCCAGACATGGAGGACCTGCAAATGAAGGGGATAGGAGACTCTACCCTTGAGGGGGAGTCAGGGCTGGCCCTCAGCACGCAGGAGGGCCAGCAGAAATCGATGGAGCCTCAGTAAGCGACCCAGAGGCGAAGGACACAGTCACAAGAAGGCCTTACCAGCACAACAAAACAGAAGCCCCACATCGCTGGAGTTGCAGGACAAGGGGCTCTTCTTCGAGTTGCAGAGTACCGGAGGCTGGGGCTTCTTGGCGCCTGAAGATCTGGAGGAAGAGTCAACAAGCCTTAGCAAGTGCATCAGCCGCGGTGCACCAGGTTTCCAGTACAGTGGGAGGATCATGGGCCCACTGTCTCCCAAGTTGTTAAGAAGACAAGCAGGACCCAGAGGAGGCCATAGACTCACCACCTGTGAAGCAGAATCTTAAGATCTCCGTGGACAGCAGACACCACCAACCAGTTGATGTTGCCTTGAGGTGCCTGCGGATGCAAGGGAGTGGCTCCTTCACTTCAAGGGAGATGCCTTTGTGCATCCAGGTGCAAACAGAGTCCTTGTGACCCTGGAGGATGCACAGCCTTGGGTGCTGCAGATGTGTTACAGTTCCCAAGCAGACCAGCAGCAGTTCCAGAGGCCAGGAGCAGAAGATCCTGTGGAGAGTTCCTTGGAGAGTCTTGCTCAACGACCCACCAGTGAGGGAGCCCTTAAGAAACCCTAAAAGAGGGTTGTTCACTCTCTGGATGACCCAATTATCCGAGGGGGAATCAGTGTCATCATCTACCTGGCTAACCAGTCAGATGTTCCCAGGGGCCTCCGCACATCTTATTTCCAAGATGGCAGAATCTAGTGGCCGCCTGGCAGAGCTCTGTGCACCTCCCTAGGGGAGGAGCTGGACCCTGGGTTGACCACTCCCCTGTCCTTTGTGTGTTTTTTTACCATAGCGTGAGCCAGGGCCTCCTTCAGTGGAGTAAACCTTTTTATGCAAGTAATGCACAAAATGTGCCCTTCAAATAAGTCTGGTGGTGCTCAGAGGCACCTCCACCCCAGCCCAGTGACACCTATTTCAAAGGGAGAGGTATTCACACCTCTCCTCTACAGGAAATCCATTGTTCTGCCTTCCCCTAGTTAGGTTCAGCAGCAAGAGGGCAGAACATTTTCTTGGGTCAGCAGCAGCACAGGCTGGCATGCAGACCCTGCAAGGCTGTACAGGGAGACATGGTGGATCCCCCATAGTGCATGGTATCATGCACCTAGCAGTGGAATCTGTGTAGTTGCATGATTCCAACATGTTTGATACCAAATATGCCTAGGTTCGGGGAAGCCATTATGTAGTTGGACATCTCGTGTTGTCCAGTGTCCACTACGTACCTTAAGATGGGTTTCCTGCACTTATAAAGTCCAGAGACTGATGTTTGGGATTTGTAGGGGACCACTGCTCGTGCAGGGGTACTCTCACACTCAGAACCATGCACCCTGTACTTGGGACGAAAGGCCTATCATAGGGTTGACTTATAGTGTCCAATTGCAGTGACCGCGATATAAGGCAAGCATTATATCTGAAGTGAAAGGTGCATGCACCATTTCACACAGAGTGCAATGGCAAGCCTGCAAACACAATTTGCGTGGGCTCCCATGGGTGGCATAATAAGAGCTGCAGCCCATGGAAGACCCCTGGGGTACCAATGCCCTGGTTACCTGAGTACCATTTACCAGGGACTTAAAGGGGAGACCCCAGTATGCCAATGGTGGGTGAAGGAAACACTCACGAAGTCAATTTTAGGGGAGAGTGTAGGAAGCTGACCTGGTGTGTGGTGAGCACCTATAGTGTTATACCCTTATACCAGGTCCAGAGATTCCCTATTAGGGAATTATTGGCAGTGTCTAGAAAGCCAGGGCTCTCTAGCTGTAGCTGTGGATGAGCAGCCAATACTTATCTAGGAGACATGCAAAGCTTATGCCATACCACTACAGTCACACAGCACTCACAAACATGAAAGAACCACACAGTGTTACAAAACTAAAGGTACTTTATTATAGTACACGAATACTAGACTACTGAATAGGCAATCCTCCAGCTGGAGGTAAGTAAACACACTATTATATATACACATTAGCAATCAGTGAATAGCATGTAAAGCAATAGGCACTGGTAAAAGCAATAACAAATAGTGAGGGCTCTAGGGGAGGATCAAACCATATACTAGAAAAGTGGAATGTGAAATGCATTCCCCCCACCTAGGAAAGTGGAATCCGTAGAAGGGAGCTGGAGGAACGAGGAACCCCAAGAGGTGAGTATCAGAGTGCCCCCCCCCCCCCCCCCCCCCCCCCCCCCAGCGACCAGGAGAGCAGGGGTAAGTATCTGGTTTCCCCCAAAACCAATAGGAGGACTTTAAAAAAGGATTGTGCAAGACTTAACCAAGACTGGAACAACCCAAAGATGTATCCTGACCGCAGAGGACCTGCAAAGGAAGGGGGCCAAGTCCAGTTCATGGTGCAGAGTCCGGTGGTGGCAGGAGCCAATACCCACCCTTCTGTGGATGCAGGACCAGGTCGACGGTGACCGAAGGTCAGCAGTGCAACACAGGAGCTGAAGAGGATTCCCAGAAGTGATGCAAGTGATGTCCCACGTCGACGGTTGTGATGCATCTGCTAGTGGTGCTGAAATGCGACCAACAAGCCTTGGCAAAGGTGGAGAAGAAGGTTTCCAAGGCTGAAGAGGACCAGCAAGGTCCAGGGGACCAGGAGGGTAGTCTGGGGTGACCCTCAGCCGCTGGGAGAATCACTAGAAGAGGAGGCACCCTCCCCCCCCACAAGCTATCCACTGGCAGCAGGCCCAGTAGTCGCAGTGAAATCCACTCAGCACACCTGAAGAGGAGTCTTGCGTCACTGGGGCAGCAGGCAGGAGACTGTGCTTTACAGGAAGTACTGGAGGCTGGGGCTACACAGAGCCTGAAGATCCTTTGGAGGAGGAGCAAACAAGCCTGGGTAGTTGCAAGACTACTGCAAGGAGCAGCAGGGACTTACTGTCACCTAAGTTGGACAGCTGGTAGTGAGGACTACTTCAGACTACCACCTTTGATGCAGGCTCCATTCAGTTCCGGAGGAGAGCAGATCCACGCAGCCGGTCGTCATTGCAATTGGTGCCTTCAGATGCAGGAGAGTGACTCCTTCACTCCAAGGGAGATTCCTTCTTTTTTTCCTGTGCAGACTGAAGACTGACCGCCCTCAGAGGATGCACAGCCGGGGATATGTTGCAGTTGCTGGAAGGAGAAGGAGAAACACTGTTGCAGAGTGGAGTCATCACTGAAGTTGCAGATTGTTCCTGGAAGTCCAGTTGTAGGCCCAGTGGCCAAAAGATGAAGTAAACGATGCAGAGAAGTCCTACTGGAGTCTTGCACTTCGAATTTGAGGACCCACCCAAGAGGGAGACCCTAAATAGCTGAGGAAGGGAGGTTAGTCACCTAACAGGGGGACCACCTATCAAGAGGGGGCTGTGACGTCACCTACCTTACCTGAGCATTCAGATGTTCCCAGGGGCCTCCTCCCACCTTTAATTCAAGATGGCAGAATCAACTGACCACCTGGAGGAGCTCTGAACACCAGCCCTAGTATGGTTATGGACAGGGGAGTAGTCACTCCCCTTCCCGTTATCTAATTTTACGCCAGAGCAGGGACTGGGTGTTTTTTGTATTGGTGCAAGCTGGTTTATGCAAAAAGGGCACCAATTGTGTGCTTCAAAGCATAGAGGTGGATTGGGGAGGCTACCCCTCCCAAGCCATGTAACACCTATTTCCAAGGAAGACCGGGTTACCTCCTTCTCCCACAGGAAATCCTTTGTTCTACCTTCCTCTGCCTGAGCTGGTCAAGCAGCAGGAGGGCAGAACCCTGTCTGAGGAGGGGTAGCAGCAGCAGCTGACCGGATAACCCCAGAAGACTGGTTGGAACAATGCTAGGGGTCGTCTAAGGAGCCCCCAGAGTGCATGGAATCATATAACCAATACTGACAACAGTTTTGGGGTATGAATCCGACATGTTTGATACCAAACATGCCCAGGTTCGGAGTTAGCATTATGTAGCCGGACACAGGCTACATGTCCAGTACACAGTAAAATTTCTTCCCCACACTTACGAAGTCCAGTGCAAAGGAGCTGGAGTTTGCATGGGCACCTCTGCTCATGTAGGGGTGCACTCATACACAGGGACCTGTACCCTCCCCCCTGGACTGGGAGGGCCTACCATAGGGGTGACTTACAGTGACCTGGTGCAGTGACCTGTAGTGAAAAGGTGCATGCTCCTTTTCACGCAGGCTGCAACGTCAGGCCTGCAGACACATTTTGCATGAGCTCCCATGGGAGGCACAATACGTGCTGCAACCCATGGGGAACCCCTGGTGTCCTAATGCCCTGAGTACCTAAGGGGCATATACTACAGACCTATATGGGGGCACCAGTATGCCAATTGTGGGGTGTGCAAAGTCCTAAGCAAATACATTTAAAGGGAGAGAGCACAATCACTGAGGTCCTAGTTAGCAGGATCCCAGTGAAAACAGTCAAAGCATACTGACAGCAGGCAGTATGTGGGGGTGGTTTCATATAGAAAGCACATATCCTGGGGTACTGGTTAACAAGATCCCAGTGTACTACAGTCTAAATGCATTGAAACCAGGCAAAAAGTGGGGGTAACTGCTTTCCTACACTCTGAATGAGGTGTTATCACCTCTGCCCAGAGCTGGGTGCATTTCTTCAATAAATCAATCACTAGGGTCAATGAGGGTTATTATTCTTAGATTTTGATACCAAACATCCCAAGATTCAGAGAAGCCATCAAGTAGCTGGGGAACTCATAATGACCAGTGTCCAGCACCTGCATTTAAAATGGCTTCCATGTGCACTTAATTTGTCTCAGAATCGACAGACCTATATCACGGGCTTATTTGCTCCTGCAGACATGCCCTCACATGTGCATAGATGCACCCTGCCTTAGGGGTGGCATACGCCCTGCATGCACAGTGTTAGGGGACCTGGCACACAGGGTTGTGTGAAAGGTTGTGTTTTCAATTTGGCCTGCAATAAGACACACAGTCTGCAGTGGCAACACTTGTGTGAGTTTGATAAGAGGTACCTGAGTGTGGCACAGTGTGGTGCTGTAGCCCTCTGAGACTTTCCTTAGTACACCAGGCCCTAGGTACCGGGGGTACCATTTACTGAGAACTTATAGTGGTAGCTAAAGTGTGTGCCAGTTGAGCAAAACAAGGGATCTGGCACTGCTGACCTAGTTAGCAGGGACCCAGGCCTCTAACTGTCAAAATCACTCCAGAATCCAGGCAAAAAGTGTGTTTGCAGGGGGATGGCATGGGGTGGGGGGTGGGGGGGGGGGCATGTAAAAGAGGCACTTTTCTATAGTGACCATGTTCAAAAGGGGCTCCTTCTTACAAGGGCTGTCAGCCTTCCCCTATCCTGACGACTGGCTGTTGGAAGTCGGCCTCGCCACATGTTGTTGTCTCCAACCTGGAGAATACGACAAAACTCTTGCATTCGCTGGAGTTCACTATAAACGTGCCAAAGTCACACCTGACTCCCTTTCAGACTCTCCCATTCATCTGAACTGTTCTGAAAACAGTGCAATTTCGGGCTTTTCCTCCCAAGAGGCGAGTCCAGGATGTTCAGGCTATGATACCCATTTTTTAAGCCTCTATCCTGGATTTCGGTGAGACTGACTCTGAGGCTGTCGGGACTCGTGACCTCCTGTATCCTGATGATGATGCATGCCAGATAGCATATTTGGGCTCTGCTGTGGGACCTGAAGTTCCAGTGGGTGCTGCAGTGGGACCTGAAGTTCCAATGGGCACAGCATCAGGGGAATCTCTTTGACATGGTCCCGATCTCAGAGGGCACTGCAAAAGATCTACATTGGTGGTTAACAAACTGCGATTAAGCCTGAGGCAGATCCCTCTACCTTCGACAACCAGAATACCAAATCTGACAGTAGTGACAGGTGCACCACTATTGGGATGGGGCAGCCATCTGGGAGAGGTGGAGATCAGAGGAGTTGTGGGCAATCAGACTAGCATTGAAGGACTTCCTACCTTCCATCAAGGGTAAGCTAGTGCAGGTGTTCATGAACACCACCACCACCATGTGGTAGTGCAACAAACAGGGATCTGTTGCGTCGTGGACTCTGTCAAGAAGTTGTATGCCTCTGGACATGGCTGGAACAGCAGGGCTCATCCCTGGTGGTTCAACATCTGACGGGCTTTCTGAACGCCAAAGCAGACAAATTCAACCGAAAATGCCTAGCAGATCACAAATGGTGTCTCCCCCTGAGGTGGAGCAAGGTCGCTTTCAGTTGTAGGGAAAGCCTTTGTTAGATCTGTTCGCCTCTCCTTACAACGTGCAATGTCAGCAGTTTTGCTCATTGGCATTTCCAAGGCAGCTCTCACTTGGAGACGCTTTTTATTTCGAGTGGAATTTTATTTCGGCCCATACCACTCCTGCCCAGATTTCTCAAGAAGATCAGGAACAACGGAGAGTCTGGTATTTCGAGATGCTCTGCAGATCTGTCAACTGCCCCTTCGGTAACAACATTTGTTGCAGCAGCAGGGGATGGTTCTTCACCCAAATTTGTCCAGTCTCCGGATTCTTACATGGAGCTTGAGCTGCTGCAGTTGACTGCTTTTGACCTTTGCCCTGAAGTCTGTAAAATCATCATGGTTGCCATGCGTTCTCCACCCATACATATGTGCCTGTCGTTGGAAGAAATTGTTTGCACAGTACACAGACATGTAGGCTGATCGCCTGTCTGCCCTTTCTGACGGTCCTACTGTTCATTCTTTCCCTTGCCCTGCAGGGCACTGCCCTGGACACTTTAAAAAGCTATTTATATGCCATTTCTACCTTCTTGGGGCTGCCTTATCAACTCTTTATTGAAGTCTCCTATTGTACATAGGTTGCTTAAGGGGCTTAGTCCTCTCTTTTCTCCATTCCCATTCATTATGCTCCAGTGAGATCTTAATTTGGTTCTGGTTTCGAGCCTCTCCACAAATGTCTTCTCAGGCTTCTCACATTGAAAACAGCCTTCCTTGTGGCAAGTACCTCTGCCCTCAGAGTGAGTGAGCTGCAGGTCTTATCTAAGCTACCCTACCTCTCTATCCTGACAAAGTGCTGTTTTGCGCTGGGCCTTGTAGAAAGTTGGCTCTGTATATACTATCTCAAAGTGAGAGATAGTTTGCACAGAGTCCAAGGGTTACCCTTAGAGGTTGATAGTGGCAAAATTAGATAATACTAATGCTCTATTTTGTGGTAGTGTGATCGAGCAGTAGGCGTATCAAAGGGTGGTGTTTAGCATTTGTTGTACACACACAGGAAATAAATGAGGAACACACACTCAAAGACTTACTCCAGGCCAATAGGTTTTTATATACAAAAAAATATTTTCTTTATTTTTAGAACCACAAGTTCAAGATTTGAAGTAAATACATACAATGCAAGGTACTTCAAACAGGTAAGTATAGAACATTGATTAAAACAGTAGTACACACAGTTGAGGTTAAAATGGCAATAAGCTTTTTTAAAAGTGGACACTTAAAAATCAACAGTTCCTGGTAAGTAAAGCACTTACACAGTCAGTCTCCTGGGCATAGGCAACCCACCTTTGGGGGTTCAAGGCAACCCCAAAGCCACCGCACCAGCAACACAGGGCTCGTCAGGTGCAAAGGTCAAGGGAGGGCCCAAAACTCATAGGCACTTATGAAGAACAGGGGTGCTCCGGTCCTAGTCTGATTACAGGTAAGTATCTGCGTCCTCGGGGAGCAGACCAGGGGGGTTTTGTAGAGCACTGAGGGGGACACACACAACCCACAAAACACACCCTCAGCGGCACAGGGGCAGCCGGGTGCAGTAGGCAAAGTAGGCGTTGGGTTTGCTATTGAAAGAAATGGAGGGACCCCAGGGTCACTTAAGCAATGCAGGCAGGGCCAGAGCAGCTTCTCGGGCCAGCCACCGACTGGGCTAGGATGACAGCCGCCTGCTGGTCACTTCTGCACTGGTGGGTGTTTCCTCTCGGTCCTGGGGGCTATGGGTGCAGTGCTTGGTCCAGGCGGTCGTGGGGGGCTCTGGATCCGCTGCAGGTGTTGCTGTGGGGATGCAGGGGAGTTGACTCAGAGTGCCCACGCCGTCGTCGCCTGGGAGTCCTCTCTGCGGTGTTGGTTCTCCTGAACTTGAGCTGGGGGTGTCAGGTGCAGAGTGTGAAGTCTCACGCTTCCTGCGGGAAGAGAGAGTTCTTTGAAAGTTGCTTTAAAGTTGCAAAGTTGTTGCCGTTTTTGAACAGTGCTGCTGTTCTCTGGAGTTTCTTGATCCTTCGGGTACAGGGCAGACCTCTGAGTCCTCAGAGGTCGCTGGTCCCTGTTGGATGCGTCGCTGTGCTGAGTCTTTGAGTCTGTAGACAGGCAGGTAGGGCTGGGGCCAAGTCAGTTGTCGTCTCAGTCGTCTCTGGGGCTTTCAGGTCAGCAGTCCTTCTTTCTTCAGGTTGCAGGAATCTGATTTCCTGGGTTCAGGATTGCCCCTAAATACTCAATTTAGGGGTGTGTTTAGGTCTGGGGGGCAGTAGCCAAGGGCTACTGTCCTTGAGGGTGGCTACACCCTCTCTGTGTCCCCTCCCTGAGGGGAGAGGGTCACACCCCTATTCCTATTTGGGGAATCCTCCAAACTCAAGTTGGAGGATTTCTAAATGCAGGGGTCACCTCAGCTCAGTTCACCTCAGGGGCTGTCCTGACTGTTAAGTGGCTCCTCCTTGTTTTTCTCATTATCTCCTGTGGCTTTGCCGCCAAAAGTGGGGGCAGTGGCCAGAGGGGTGGGTATCTCCATTAGCTGGGATGCCCTGGGGTGATGTAACATAAGGCATGAGCCTTTAAGGCTCACCGCCAGGTGTTACAGTTCCTGCAGGGGGAGGTGAAAAGCACCTCCACACAGTACAGGCTTTATTCCTGGCCACAGAGTGACAAAGGCCAGAAACTCGTCTGGTTTGTGGCAGGCTTGCAGAAACTGGTCAGCCTAGCACTATGAGTCAGACTGGTATTCATCGGGCATCTCTAAGATGCCCTATGGGTGTATTTTTTAATATAAATCCCACACTGGCATCAGTGTGCATTTATTGTGCTGGGAAGTTTGATACCGAACTTCCCAGATTTCAGTGTAGCCATTATGGAACTGTGGAGTTCGGAATTGACAGGCTCCCAGACCATATACTCTTTATGGCTGCCCTGCTCTTACAATTAAGGTTTTGCTTAGACACTGTATGGGCATAGTGTTCATGCACTTATGCCCTCACCTGTGGTATAGGGCACCCTGCCTTACGGCTGTAAGGCCTGTTAGAGGGGTGACTAACTGATGCCACAGGAAGTGAGAGGTGTGCATGGCACCCTGAGGGGAGTGCCATGTCGACTCATTCATTTTCTCCCCACCAGTGCACACAAGCTGTGAGGCATTGTGCATGTGCTGAGTGAGGGTTCCCCAGGGTGGCATAATACATGCTGCAGCCCTTAGATACCTTCCCTGGCCACAGGGCCCTTTGTACCAGGGGTACCATTTACAAGGGACTTACCTGTGTGCCAGGGATGTGGCAATTTTGGGAACAAACGTACAGTTTAGGGAAAGAACTCTGTTGCTGGGGCCTGGCTAGCAGGGTCCCAGCACACTTTCAATCATAACTGACATCAACAAAAGGCAAAAGGTTAGGGGATAACCATGCCAAGGAAGGCATTTTCTTACAGGCCTCTTTTCTGTCAAAAGTGATTCTGCCTTTTCTTGTAGGCCAATCAATCACCTTGCCTACTTTTTACTCCCTCATCCTTCTAAGGAAGAGGAGAGACTCCACTGCCTCGACCCAAAAAGAGTATTGGTGTTCTTCCTTCATCGTACAAAAGAGTTCCAGGTGGATGACCAACTCTTCATCGGGAATGTGAGTGCGAAGAAGGTTTGGGTGGTGCAGAAGCGAACCATCTCTTGGGTCGTGCTCTGCTTCAAGATCTGCTACGCGTTGGCCAAAAAGCAAGCCCCTGAGGGCTTGCTAACTCATTCTGCTACAGCAAAAGCTGCAACAACTGCATGTGCATGAGGAGTTCTGGTCATAAATATCTGCCAGGCATCAACATTTGCCTCTCTGCACACATTTACCAAATATAACTGCCTGGACAGTCAGTTCCATAGGGATGAGCACTTTGCCTGTTCAGTTCTGCAGGACTTACTTGTTTGAAATTTGTCCGCAGTCCCTCCCCTGGGAGTAGGAATGCTTAAGTATCTATTGGACGGTACTGAATGTGCAGATACAAATCTCTATCAGATGGACAGATTACCTTTGGTAACGCTTATCTGATAGAAACTATCTAGCTGCAGATTCCTTACTGACCCTCCTATCCTCCCCACTCTGCAAACAGATTTCTTGGGGCAGGTATTTCCCTATCTGATAGAGACATCTAGTTGCACATTCTTTACCATATAATTTCCCCAGGAGTCAGTCTGGATCCGAACATTTTTCTCAAGCAGTACCCCTGCATGCCGTTTGGTGGCATTGATGGGCAACCATGTCTATCTGCATCGTTTGTACTGGATATGATGCTGTGGGTCCTATATTGGCGCTGCCCATTGCTTTGACCTCAGTTCTTTTCTTTCCACGCCAGCCATTGCTGATACAAAGAAAGAGCTCCCCCTCAGTTGTTTTTTGACTGGTCTTTTTTTTTTAATCTAAGCTCTTTTGAGTATTTCTACTCCTGGTGGGTTGAGGGATATGTTCACGTAAGACGAAGTTCAAGCCCGGCAGATCCTTCTATCGGGTGATGTCCGTGATGGATCCGCACCCTGTGTGCATTTGGTGTCTGGAGCGCGACCACAACCCAAAGTCATGCTCAGAGAGCTGGGCCATGAATCCGAAGGCTTTGAGGTAGCGGTCCCTAAAGCTGATAGTGACCTGACGCTCGGCTTCACCTCAGTCCTGGTTTCAGTCAAGAGGAAGGTCTCAGATTCGGCCATGGAGGCCCTGCCATCCCACCCCCTCCCCCCACACCCCTCCTTCCACAGTGACCCCTCTTTGCCATCCCACTACAATTCCTCGGGACGATCGGGTAAGTCGAGGCATAAGAATAAGTCAAAGAAAGAGAAACATTCTTTGACTTCACCTCATCCATTGGCCGACGAGGCAAAGGACCAGGAGCATAGTCGATCTAGGCCTCCCTCTGTGGAGCCTGCATCTGGGCCGACTCCGCACCTCCCCGAGTTTCCAGGAGCCAGAGAGACCCCTGCCCAACTGTAAGGAAATGCCTCCTTGGCATGGTTACCCCCTAACTTTTTGCCTTTACTGATGCTAAGTTTTGATTGAAAGTGTGCTGGGACCCTGCTAACCAGGCCCCAGCACCAGTGTTCTTTCCCTAAACTGTACCTTTGTCTCCACAATTGGCACAGCCCTGGCACTAAGATAAGTCCATTGTAACTGGTACCAAGGGCCCTGATGCCAGGGAAGGTCTGTAAGGACTGCATGGTCCCTCCATTGTTTCCCGGCCAACCCTGTGCCGCTGAGGGTGTGTTTTGTGTGCCTACTTGTTTCCCCCCCGATCCCCCCACCCCCCCCCGTCCCTCCTCCTCAGTGCTCTACAAAAACACTCTGGTCTGTCCACCGAGGAAACGGGTACTTAACTGCTGGCAGTCTGGAACCGGAGCACCCCTGTTCTCCATAGGCGCCTATGTGTTGTTTTGAGCACCTCTTTGACCTCTGCACCTTACTGGCCCTGAGCTGCTAGTGTGGGAACTTTGGGGTTGCCTTGAACCCCCAACGGTGGGCTGCCTATGCCCCAGAACTGAGACTTGTAAGTGTATTACTTACCTCACAAACTAACCTTTACTTACTTCCCCCAGGAACTGTTGATTTGTGCACTGTGTCCACTTTAAAAATAGCTTATTGCCATTTTTACAAAGACTGTATATGATATTGCTTTTATTTAAAGTTCCTAAGTTACCTATGTGAAGTACCTTGCATTTAATGTGTTTACTTCAAATCTTGAACCTGTGGTTCTTAAAATAAACTAAGAATATATATTTTTCTTTTTCATGTGTGTACAACAAATGCTTAACACTACCCTCTGATAAGCCTACTGCTCGACCACACTACCACTAAATTGAGCATTCAAATTATCTACTTTTGCCACTATCTTACCTCTAAGGGGAACCCTTGGACTCTGTGCACATCATCTCTCACTTTGAGATAGTATATACAGAGCCAACTTCCTACATTGGTGGATCAGCGGTAGGGTACAAGACTTTGCATTTGCTGTACTACTCAGCCAATACCTGATCACACGACTAAATTCCAAAAATTGTCATTAGAAACTGATTTTTGCAATTTGAGCTATTTTTCTAAATTTGTAAAAGTCCTGCTAGGGCCTTGTGTAAGTCCGTTAACATTTCTTTTAGAGTTTAAAAGTTTGTAAAAGTTTGGAATTAAGTTGTAGATACAGTTTTTAGATTCTTAAAAAGTTATCCCAACTTTTAGAGAAATAATGTCTAGCACAGAAGAGATGGTGGTGGTGGAACTCAACCTCACCCCTTAGCTGCATCTAGGGATGTCAGAGCTAAGGACTCTCTGTAAGCTAAAAATATAAAAACTGGGCCCAACCCTACCAAAGTTAAGCTCCAGGAGCTTTTGGTAGAGTTTGCAAAGGACCACCCCTCTGAGGATAACCCCACAGATGGGGAAGCTAGTAACCAGGAGGATTATTCCCTCCCTCCTGTCCTAGTTAGGGAGGCCAGGGTCCCTCGAACCCTGACTCCACAAGTGATAGTCAGAGATACTGGCTCTTCCACAGGGGAGACCAGTAACTCTGGAAGCATTGAAGGCAGCCTCAGTGAAGATGACCTCCGGTTAGCCAGGATGGCCAAAATATTGGCTTTGGAGAGACAGCTCCTAGCTATAGAGAGGGAAAGACAAGAGATGGGTTTAGCTCCCATCTATGGTGGCAGCAACATAAATAGGGTCAGAGAAAATACTGACATGCTAAAAATCCCCAAAGGGATTGTAACACAATATGAAGATGGTGATGACATCACCAAATGGTTCACAGCTTTTGAAAGGGCTTGTGCAACCAGAAAAGTAAACAGATCTCACTGGGGTGCTCTCCTTTGGGAAATGTTCACTGGAAAGTGTAGGTATAGACTCGTCACACTCTTTGGTAAACATGCAGAATCCTATGACCTCATGAAAGCTACCCTGATTGAGGGCTTTGGATTCTCAACTGAGTAGTACAGGATTAGGTTCAGGGAGGGCTCATAAATACTCGAGACAGACCTGGGTTGATTTCGTTGACTTCTCAGTCAAAACATTAGATGGTTGGATTAAGGGTAGTGGTGTAAATGATTATGATGGGCTGTATAACTTGTTCATGAGAGAACATCTGTTAAGTAATTGGTTCAATGATAAACTGCATCAGCATCTGGTAGACCTAGGTCCAATGTCTCCCCAAGAATTGGGAAAGAAGGCAGACCACTGGGTCAAGACAAGGGTGACCAAAAGAAAGGGGTCACAAAACCTCCCCAGGGGAAGAGTGTTGAGACATCCATTGAAGAGTCTTCTACAGGGCCCCAAAAAACGCCTCAGGAGGGTGGGTCCAAAGCCTCTTCACAATCCTCATTTGGGGACAAGGGTAAAAACGTTGATCCTAAAGAGGCCTGGTGTCGCAGCTGTAGCCAGCATGGACACCAAACTGGAGACAAGGCCTGTCCCAAGAAAGGTTCCACAACAACTACTACTCCAGTTATCACTGGAATAGCCAGTCTCCAGGTGGGATCAACAGTGTGCCCAGAGCAAATCAGGGTCCACTCTGAAGCTACATTAGTCTCAGAGGGTGGGGTGGACCTAGCCACACTTGCTGCCTGGCCACCTATCATTCAAAAATACAGGCAGCAGCTCTTAATTAATGGGACTAGAGTCCTGAGATGGAGGAGGCTTTTGTGGGGTTTTTTCAGAGCTTGTACACAGAAGATCAGCATTCTTCTGAAACGTCTGTAAAGGAGTATTTGGAAGCGCTTCATCTTCCTCAGTTAACAGCATTTAATCAGAACCAACTCGCTCGGGAAATAGATTTTGGGGAGGTGAGAGCAGCAATTCAGAATTTAAAGAAGGGGAAGGCTCCGGGTCCAGATGGTCTGCCCAATGAATTATATGGTAACCTTTGCGAGGAGTTGGTAACTATTTTGACAGAACTGTTTAATCTTCTTTTACAGGAAGGGGTTGATATGCCCAAGTCTTGGGGTGAGGCAGTTATTATCCTCCTTTTGAAACCAGGGAAAGATCTGGCCCTCTGTAGTTCATACAGGCCAATATCTCTGTTGAATTCAGATTATAAGCTTTACACTCACATTTTGTCCAACAGGCTTCAGATTGTGATTTGCAATTTGATTCATGAGAACCAGAAAGGGTTTGTTAGAGGTAGATATTTGCATGAGTTGACTCATGACTTGTTGGGTGCAGTGGATCTGGCGACCTCTGAAAAAGTTCCTCTATCGGTCCTCACATTTGACGCAGCCAAAGCTTTTGATCGGGTAAATTGGCGTTTTTTACAATGTGTAATGGAGGCCTTTGAGTTGGGCCCAAAATTTATCGAGGCATTTATAAAAGACCCATCTGCTTGCATTTTGATTAATAAGTTATCTTCTAGATTTAGCATTCAGAGAGGGATGCGGCAAGGTTGTCCGCTATCCCCTCTTCTTTTTAATTTATATATCGAACCTTTAGCAGCTAAAAATTAGGGTGGATCGAGTGATCCTTCCTTTTCAATGTATGGGCTGGGAGAAGAAGATTGCTTTATATGCTGATGATCTTATGATATACACTTGGGACACTTAATACATGTTTTCTCTAGAATTTTACTACGTTTAAAGGAGTATGGAGAAGTTTCGGGTTATTCCGTTAACACAGGGAAAACAGAAATTATGTGTTGGAATACTACTTTTGATAGCCCGCTGGTTAAGCAACAGATTAGATACCTGTGAATTCAAGTTATTCCCATCCTTAATGAATTGGCTAGGGTTAATTTTGATAAGCTTTGTAAGGAGAGTCGTAATTTAAGACTTGGGCCGGGCTCCCTCTGTCTTTTATAGGTAGAGTAAATATTCTTAAGATGGTCATTCTTCATAAATTTACGTTCCTGTTTAATACGATCCCCTTGGAATTCAAGAAGAGTTTGTTTCAGAACCTTGTTTGTTTGGTCATCAAAAGGTGTTAGGATTGCTTGGCAAAAACTATGTAGACCCAACGGGAAGGCGGGGATTGCAGCTCCAGATTTCTACAAATACTATTTAGCCTTTTACTTGAAAATTGTTAGGATTTTGCTACGGGATAGGTCTGAATATACGTTCTTTTGGGGCGCAGTGACTCAAGAGTTTTTAGCGGCTGGTAGTTTTTTCCTATATAAGTTTGGTCACCCGAAATTTTTCCAAAAGATCCGATTGAAGCTGCCTAAGGATGCTGCCAGAGTATGGTGGTTGGTACACCAAGCCCTCCATATTTATTATTACAGTCCAAGGGCTCCGGTCTGGGATTCCCCTGGCACGCCTGAGTTTCTTTTAGATAGATTGGCCTTGGTGTTAAAGGGAGTGACGAAGTGGTGACAAATTTTGAAGGATGCTAAGTTGGTGTCCTGGTCAAGATTTGAGGAACTAACAGATCATAAACTTTCAAGGTTTAAATATTTACAATTAGCAAGCTGGGCGGCATCCCTTCAGGAGAAAGGGGGGAGTGCACAATTTTTGGGAAGAGGAATTATCTTTGATATTGGTACGTAAAGAAGTCTCTGTTTGGTATCAGGCATTGCTTGATGCTTCAGATTCAGCGGTTTTGTTTCTCGAGAAGAAATGGGGAGAGGTCTTGCCGGATTTGGATATAGTGCATATTTGGGAATTGTCAAGCTCCATGATGTAGTCGGTAACCAGATTAGCTGCTTTGAAAAAAAAAATCTACTGTTTACGATGCATAGGGTTTATTGGTCTCCTCAGAAGTTATCCACTGTGGGTAAGTCAGAAAAAAAGTGTCCACGATGTGGGGAGCTTAATGCAAGCGATATACATAAGTTTTGGAGTTGTCCAACTCTAGGTATTTTTTGGTACGGGATTAATGGTTTTCTTAAGCGATTTATAAGCACTATAGTGGAGGTGACCTCTTTAGTACTCTTTGGCGTCTCCCCCGGTTCCACATGGGATCATAAGTTATCTAGGCCGCATAAGTGTATATTGTTCTTGTTGATGCTTTTGGCCAGGAGACAAATAATTCTAAAATGGGTCAGCGCTATACCCCTAAATGTTTTGGACTGGCTGTCTTCAGTAGATTACTTTTCTTGCTTGGAACGTAGTGGTCCAATGCGTAATAATAATGAATGTTGGGCTATTTGGGAAAATGCTCGGCAAAATAGAACTATTCTTGGTATATAGTACAATGATTATTCCTGCCTCCTTCCCCCCTCCTTTTCTCCTCGCTCACAGACTTGTGGTCGGATAAGAGCATTGGGAATGCCCAGGAGAGGTGAAGTGCTGCATCTGCTTGGGTTTACCTGGTCAAACTGGTTCACCATGCTTGATGTAGGTTGATGACCCTCGAGTGGTGTGGTGGGATTTTCTTTATGAGGACAAAAAAAAAAAAGACCATCCCATGGCATGGTAACTTTTAGAATGGGGAGGGGGTCACTGGCCTGAAACAAGTGGTAGTCTCTTCTGCTATACCAGTAGAATGTCTGCTTGGAAATGATCTGGTGTCCTCAGCATGGGCTGAGGTAGAACTCAAAACCCATGCAGCCATGCTGGGTATCCCTGAACTGGTGTGTGTCAAGAATAGGGCACCGTGCAGGGCTCAGGGTGAGAAAGAAGAGGGAGTCTGGAATAATGGCCCAACCTTCCAAGAGAAAAGGAAAGAAGACTGGGGAACCAGCTTCAGCACAGAAAAAGAAACAGAACCTCTCTTCCCAGGAAGAAGTTCTATCCCCTGAGAGAACTGAGTCCATGGAGCTGGAACCTTACCAGATTGAGCTCTTGGGCCCAGGGGGACCCTCAAGGGAACAGCTTTGCATGGGGTAATAAACGTTTCCCTCTCTTGAAGGCCTAAGACAGCAAGCAGCTGGACAAGAAAAATAAATTGTCAGTGGAACACACAGGGTCAGTTGGGAAGATGGACTCCTTTACACTGAGGCAAGAGATCCCAAACCTGGTGACACTAGGAGAGTGGTAGTGCCTCAGGAGTTTAGGGCGTTCATTCTGACCTTAGCCCCTGACATTCCCCTTGCTGGGCATTTGGAACAAACCAAGACATGGGAGAGGTTAGTCAACCATTTCTATTGGCCCAACATGACCCAGAAGGTAAAGGAGTTTTGTACCTCCTGTGTCACCTGTGAAGCCAGTGGTAAGACACATGGCTATCCAAAGGCCCCCCTCATTCCACTTCCAGTGGTGGGGGTCCCCTTTGAAAGAGTGGGAGTGGATATAGTGGGTTCACTTGAACCTCCCACAGCATCAGGGAATCAGTATATCCTTGTAGTAGTGGATCATGCTACTAGGTACCCTGAAGCAATTCCCCTTAGGTCCACTACTGCCCCTGCAGTAGCCAAAGCACTCATTGGTATTTTTACCAGAGTGGGATTTCCTAAGGAGGGGGTTTCTGACAGGTACCATCTTTATGTCAGCTTACCTGAAACACATGTGGAATGATTGTGGGGTGACTTAAAAATTCGCCACACCCTACCATCCACAAACCAATGGTCTTGTTGAGAGATTTAACAAGACATTGAAGGGCATGATCATGGGCTCCCTGAAAATCTCGAAAGGAGATGGGATGTCCTCTTGCATTCCTGCTTTTCGCCTACAGAGAGGTGCCGCAGAAGGAGGTAGGGTTTCCCCCTTTGAACTTTTGTTTGGCCATCCTGTTAGGGGACCACTAGCTCTTGTAAAAGAATACTGGGAGAGACCTCTCCATGAGCCTAAACAAGATGTGGTGGGCTAAGTACTAGGCCGACGTTCAAGGATGGCAGAGTACATGGAAAAGGCAAGCAAAAACCTTGAGGCCAGCCACTAACTCCAGAAGATGTGGTATGACCAAAAGGCTGCTATGGTTGAGTTTCAGCCAGGGCAGAAAGTCTGGGTTCTGGAGCCTGTGGCTCCCAGGGCACTTCGGGACAAATGGAGTGGCCCTTACCCAGTGCTAGAAAAAAGAGGAGCCAGGTCACCTACCTGGTGGTCCTTATCACTAGCAAGACCCCCAAAAGGGCAATCCATGTTAACCGCCTCAAACTCTTCCATGATAGCGCAGATGTAAACATGTTAATGGTTACAAATGAGGACCAGGAAGCAGAGAGTGAACCTCTTCCTGATATCTTCTCCACTGACCCTAAGGATGGCACAGTAGATGGAGTGAACTATTCAGACACCCTCTCTGGCCAACAGCAGGTTTACTGCAGGCAAGTCCTCCAGTCAATCAATCAATCAATCAAGAAATTTGTATAGCGCGCTACTCACCCGGAGGGTCTCAAGGCGCTGGGGGAGGGGGGACCGCTACTGCTCGAACAGCCAGGTCTTGAGTTGCTTCCTGAAGGAGAGGTGGTCTTGGGTCAGGCGGAGGTGGATGGGGAGGGAGTTCCAAGTCTTGGCTGCCAGGTAGGAAGAGGATCTTCCTCCCATGGTGGCTTTTCTAATGCGTGGCACGGCGGCGAGGGCGTGGCTGGTCGATCGTAGCTGGCGGGTGGGAGTGTAGAAGGTCAGGCGGTTGTTGAGGTACCTGGGGCCCAGGTCGTGGAGGGCCTTGTGGGTGAGGAGACGGAGCATGATTCTCTTGCTGACGGGGAGCCAGTGCAAGTCTCTCAGGTGTCCGGAGATGTGGCTGTGACGGGGGATGTCAAGGATGAGGCGTGCGGAGGCGTTCTGGATGCGTTGGAGTCTTTTCTGTAGTTTGGCCGTGGTTCCGGTGTAGAGGGTGTTACCGTAGTCCAGTCGGCTGGTGACGAGTGCCTGGGTGACCGTCTTCCTGGTTTCGATGGGGATCCATCGGAAGATCTTTCGGAGCATGCGTAGGATGTTGAAGCATGATGATGAGACGGCGTTGACTTGTCTGGTCATCGAGAGGGAGGAGTCCAGGATGAAGCCCAGGTTGCGTGCGTGGTCCGTTGGTTTGGGTGCGCTGCCCAGGGCAGGGGGCCACCAGGAGTCGTCCCAGGCAGAGGGTGATGATCCAAGGATGAGGACTTCCGTCTTGTCTGAGTTCAGTTTCAGGCGGCTGTTCATCATCCACTCTGCTACGTCTTTCATCCCTTCGTGCAGGTTGGTTCTGGCGGTGGCTGGGTCGTTGGTGAGGGAGAGGATCAGCTGGGTGTCGTCGGCATAGGAGATGATGTTGAGGTTGTGTTGGCGTGCGATGGCTGCGAGGGGGCTCATGTAGACGTTGAAGAGGGTGGTGCTGAGTGATGATCCTTGTGGTACGCCGCAGCTGACTTCGGTGGCCTCGGATCTGAACGGGGGGAGGCGGACTCTCTGGGTTCTTCCGGCGAGGAACGAGATGATCCACTCTAGTGCCTTCTCTTGGATTCCGATGTTGCTGAGGCGCTGCACTAGGGTGCGGTGGCAGACAGTGTCGAACGCTGCGGAGAGGTCCAGGAGGATGAGGGCCGCTGTCTCCCCGTTGTCGAGCAGGCCTCGGATGTCGTCGGTGGCTGCGATGAGGGCTGTCTCGGTGCTGTGGTTGGCTCGGAAGCCGGACTGCGAGTGGTCGAGGGATCCATTAGTCTTGAGGAAGGCGGCTAGCTGTCTGTGGACGATGGCGATGCCTCCTCCTGTCTGGTTGACGCGGTCCCTCCGGGTGATCTTGTATCCGTCCGGGATGGCGATGGCGATGTCGGGCGCTGAGGAGGCGTTCATCCAGGTTTCTGTGAGGAAGGTGACGTCTGGAGATGTGGTGTCGAGCAGGTTCCAGAGTTCCACGGCGTGTCTGTGGATAGAGCGGGTGTTGAGCAGGATGCACTTCAGGTGTTTGCTGCTGGTGCTTGGCGGGTGCGGTCCGTGTCTGAATGCAGGAGAACTTGCAGGATTGGCAGGTGAAGGGCCCGTGGGTGCGTCTAGGGGTGGCTCTGCAGCAGCCGGGGATCCGGCCGGTGTAGATTGCGATGAGAGTGGCGGCGTTGTAGGTCTTGCGGGTGGGCTGGCCTCTGCGGGGGCCAGGGGGTCTGGCGCTGGGCGCGGGCCAGGCGCGGACGGGCGCAGACGGGCTTGCCTTAGGCGCGCCTTCGGCGCGTCCGCTGCGCAGCCTCCATATGAGTGGGAGAGGGAGGGAGGAGCAGCTGGGAGGTGGGAGCGGGGCGGCCGATGGGGTGCGAGGGGGGCGGAGCTACGGGACGCCGCGGCGGGAAACGGGCGGCGAGGGGGAGACGCGGTGCGCAGGGAAACAGAGATATAGGACCACAAACTGGGCAGAAAAAGGTGGCCTTTCCAGGTTCTTCTACTTAGAAAATGAAGTCTCTCTTGGGAAAGGTTAGTCTCATCCTCTTTCTTTGGGGTGGGGGAGCATTGTGTAAGGAAATGCTTCCTTGGCATGGTTACCCCCTAACTTTTTGCCTTTGCTGATGCTAAGTTTTGATTGAAATTGTTATGGGACCCTGCTAACCAGGCCCCAGCACCAGTGTTCTTTCCCTAAACTGTACCTTTGTCTCCACAATTGGCACAGCACTCCGATAAGTCCCTTGTAACTGAAACCCCTGGTACCAAGGGCCCTGATACCAGGGAAGGTCTCTAAGGGCTGCAGCATGTCTTATGCCACCCTGGGGACCCCTCACTCAGCACATGCACCCTACCTCACAGCTTGTGTGTGCTGGTGGGGAGAAAAAGACTAAGTAGACATGGCACTCCCCTCAGAGTGCCATGCTAACCTCACGCTGCCTGTGACATAGGTAAGTCACTCCTCTAGCAGGCCTTACAGCCCTAAGGCAGGGTGCAGTATACCAGAGGGGAGGGCATATGTGCATGAGCACTATGCCCCTACAGTGTCTAAGCAAAACCTTAGACATTGTAAGTGCAGGGTAGCCATAAGAGTATATGGTCTGGTAGTTTGTTAAACACGAACTCCACAGTTCCATAATGGCTACAATGAAATCTGGGAAGTTTGGTATCAAACTTCTCAGCACAGTAAATGCACACTGATGCCAGTGCGCAATTTATTGTAATATACACCCAGAGGGCATCTTAGAGATGCCCCCGGAATACCAATCCGACTTCTAGTGTAGGCTGACCAGTTTCTGCCAGCCTGCCACAACCAGACGAGTTTCTGGCCACATGGGGTGAGTGCCTTTGTCACTCTGTGGCCAGGGACAAAGCCTGTACTGGGTGGAGGTGCTTCTCTCCTCCCCCTGCAGGAACTGTAACACCTGGTGTTGAGCCTCAAAGGCTCACCCCTTTTGTTACAGCACCCCAGGGCAACCCAGCTAGTGGAGATGCCCGCCCCTCCGGCCACTGCCCCCACTTTTGGCGGCAAGGCTGGAGGAGATAATGAGAAAAACAAGGAGGAGTCACCCACCAGTCAATACAGCCCCTAAGGTGTCCTGAGCTGAGGTGACTCATGCCTTTAGAAATCCTCCATCTTAGTTTTGGAGGATTCCCCCAATAGGATTAGGGATGTGCTCCCCTCCCCACAGGGAGGAGGCACAACGAAGATGTAGCCACCCTCAAGGACAGTAGCCATTGGCTACTGCCCTCCCAGACTTAAACACACCCCTAAATTTAGTATTTAGAGGCACCCCAGATCCCAGGAAATCAGATTCCTGCAACCTGAAGAAACAAGAAGGACTGCTGACCTACAAGCCTGCAGAGAAGACGGACGACGGCAACTTCTTTGGCCCCAGCCCTACCGGCCTGTCTCCAACATCGAAAACCTGCAACCAGCGACGCATCTGACAGGAAGCCTCAGAGGACTGCCCTGGACTAAAGGACCAAGAAATTCTCTTGAGCAGTGGCTCTGCTCAAAACCAGCAACTTATTTGCAACAAAGAAGCAACTTTAAAAGACTGCACTTTTCCCGCCTGAAGCGTGATACTTCACACTCTGCACCCGACGCCCCTGGCTCGAGATCCAGAGAACAAATACCACAGGGAGGACTCCCAGGCATCTGTGAGCCCGTGAGTAGCCAGAGACGACCCCCCCCCCCCCCCCTGAGCCCCCACAGCGACGCCTGCAGAGAGAATCCAGAGGCTCCTCCTGACCGCGACTGCCTGTAACAAGGGACCCGATGCCTGGAACCAGCACTGCACCCCCCAGGACCTGAAGGAACCGAACTTCAGCGCAGGAGTGACCCCCCATGTGACCCTCTGCCTAGCCCAGGTGGTGGCTGTCCCGTGAAGCCCCCCTGTGCCTGCCTGCACCGCTAGTGACCCCCGGGTCCCTCCATTGTTTCCTATCTGAAACCTGACGCCTGCTTTGCACACTGCACCCGGCAGCCCCTGTGCCGCTGAGGGTGTGTTTTGTGTGCCTACTTGTGTCCCCCCCTGCCCCCCCCCCCCCCCCCCCCCCCTCAGTGCTCTACAAAAACCCCCTGGTCTGCCCCCGAGGACGCGGGTACTTACCTGCTGGCAGACTGGAACCAGAGCACCTCTGTTTTCCTTAGGCGCCTATGTATTTTGGGCACCTCTTTGACCTCTGCACCTGACCGGCCCTGAGCTGCTGGTGTGGTAACTTTGCGGTTGCCTTGAACCCCCAACGGTGGGCTGCCTATGCCCCAGAACTGAGAAGTGTAAGTGTTTTAGTTACCTCCTAATCTTACCTTTACTTACCTCCTCCAGAAACTGATGATTTTTGCACTGTGTCCACTTTGAAAATAGCTTATTGCCATTTTTACAAAGACTGTATGATATTGCTTTTATTCAAAGTTCCTAAGTTACCTATGTGAAGTACCTTGCATTTTATGTGTTTACTTCAAATCTTGAACCTGTGGTTCCTAAAATAAACAAAGAAAATATATTTTTCTATATAAAAACCTATTGGCCTGGAGTAAGTCTTTCAGTGTGTGTTCCTCATTTATTGCCTGTGTGTGTACAACAAATGCTTAACACTACCCTCTGATAAGCCTACTGCTCGACCACACTACCACAAAATAGAGCATTACAATTATCTAATTTTGTCACTATCTTACCTCTAAGAGGAACCCTTGGACTCTGCACACTATTTCTTACTTTGAAATAGTATATACAGAGCCAACTTCCTACACCAACTTAAGGAGTTTTATGAGGATTGCGCAACATTTTTGGGCAGTCCAAATCTGCTGGTGCACCTTCAGACCCAACAGAGTCAGAAGAGGCCCCTTCTGGTTCCGCACTGGCGGTTTTGGCCTCCGCTCCGAGGGCACCCATGTATTAATTTCTGGATCCGGACCACGTTGGTCGTACCTCCTCGACCTTGCTGGGCGACGGTTCCAACATCAATGCTACAGGCGTTGCCTATGCCCCCGGGCAGCACCACCCCCATCCTCATTGCAGATTCTGATATAGAACCGGTTGGGCATTATACAACGCCAAAAGTGCCCTTTTGCCCCCTTTGTCGGATCCTGAGCTGCATTTCTGTGTGCTGGGTTACAGTGAGGAATGCAAGGGTTCTCTGAACCCTTTAGTATACCAGCTCCAAGTCCCCATGGACTGGCGTACGGACCTGGGTGAAGCCAGTTCACTGAATACCTCCCTATATACTGGCATGCTCACCACCCCCACCCTGGCTATGGGGTAGGACGTTTCATATTCAGTGATGGCGGGTTAAGCAGCCGAGGTCCTGGACCTTGAACTGTCATAAGTGGCAGTTAGGACTAACCTCCTGGCAGAGGTGCATCAGCGTGTGGCTTCAACCTCTGAAAAACTGCTCCCCATTATGGAAACCCTTATGGATGTCGTACTGGGACCTAGTATAAAACCAGCACAGGGGCTCCTGTAAACAGGACAGTCACCGCCGTCATCGCACAGCACCAGGTGACCCAGGTTTCCTGATGCAACACCCCACACCTGAGAGCTTGGTTATCCAAGCCTCCACTTCCCAGGGTGTGTTCCCTTCTGCACTTCCAGCTAGGGAATCCAAGAGGCTGGACATACATGGGAAGATGTTTTCTTCTGCAAGCCTTGTGATTTCGGCCTTTTGGACCGTTGTTCCCACACGCTGTGGGATATGGTTGCGCAGTTTTGAACAGGTCACGGAGGAGGCCTGGGCTGTACTTTTCCAAGCAGTTGCTGATGAGAGAGATGCAGCAAAGTTTAAGACTGAACTAGACATGACTGACTCAACGGGGAGAGCAGTTGCTTCGAAAGTGACTTTGACTTTGAGGCGTCACACCTGGTTGTGGACATCTTACTTTTTGGGGGACTTAGCTTATGGACGTGCCGTTTGATGGCCCCAGTCTCTTCGGAGGGAAAGCAGACTTGATGCTCAAGCACTTCATAGATTTTCGTGCTAAGAGCAACTCTTTGGGCCTCACGGCAGCTCCTCGACCCTCTCAGACTGCTTTTTGCCCCTTTTGTGGCTACAGATTATGTGCCCAGCCACATCCGTTCCCCTCCAGCCATAGTGGCGTGCATGCTGCTCAGCTCTGATTAACAAGGGCAGTGCAGCACACATACATGGCCAGTCAGGGAGCCAGCGGTCAGACTACAGCGCACCTCCTACATTTGCTGGGGTTCACTATAAACATGCCGACTTCACACCTGACTCCCTCTCAGACGCTCCCTTTCATTGGAGTTGTTCTGGACACAGTGAAGCTCAGGCCTATCCTCCCGAGCTGCGGGTCCAGGATATTCAGGCTATGATACCAATGTTTCAGCCTCTGTCCTGGATTTTGGTGAGAATGACTGAGGCTGTGGGCCTCGTGGCCTCCTGCATCCTGCTGGTGGCACATGACAGGTGGCATATGCTGGCTCTGCAGTAGGAGCGGAGGTACCAGGGGGTGCCGCATCAGGAGAAAATCTCCAACATGGTCCAGATCTCAAAGGGAACCGTGTGAGATCTGCAGTGGTGGCTAACAAACCACTATTGGGTAAGAGGCAGATCCCTCTCCCTTCCCCAGGCCAATATTGACAGTAGTGACAGATGCGTCATGGGATGTGGTGGCCACCTGTGAGAGGCGGAGATCTGAGGCATCTGGCGGAGTCTGGACTCCACATCAACCTGTTGGAGCTCCTGGTGATCAGACTAGCATTGAAAGCATTTATTCCCTCTCTCAAAGGGAAGCCAGTGCAGGTGTTCATGGACAACACCACTGCAATGTGGTACTGCAGCAAGCTGGGCAGGGTGGGTTCGTGGGCTGTTTGTCATGAGGCTCTGCGCTTTTGGATGTGGCTGGAACAGGACATTTCCCTGGTTGTTCTACATCTGTCGGACCCTCTGAACGCCAGAGCAGACAAACTCAGCCGACAGTTCTTAGTCGATCACAAATGGCCTTTCCATCCGGGGGTGGCGCAAGGTCTCTCTTAGCATTGGGGCGAGCTTTGGTTAGATCTATTTACCTCCGCAGAGAGCGTGCTGTTTCAGCAGTTTTGCATGTTGGAGTTTCCGTTTCAGCAGTCAGCGACTATTTTTGTCTCTGCCCAGACTTCTCAAGAAGATCAAGAACAACCAAGCCCAAGTAATCCTTGTGGTATCTTCCTGAGGACAAAAAGAGTGGGATCCTGAGCTGCTGAGTCTGGCCATCAATCCTTTGATCAGACCGCCCCTCCACGAGGATCTTCTGTTGCAGCTGCAAGAGAGAAGGTCCTCCTCCCAAACCTGCCCAGTCTCTGCCTTCTCACGTGGAGATTGAGCAGTGGCAGTTGACAGCTTTTGACCTTCTGCCCAGTCTGTAATGTATTCTTGGCAGCCAGGCGTCCCTCCACCAAAACGGTATACTCTTGTTGTTGGAAGAAATTTGTGGCATGGTGCAGAGACAGGTTTGTTGACCGCCTTTCTGCCCCTATTTCTGAAGTTGTGTTATTTTTCCTTTCTCTGGCCCAGCAGGGCTCAATCGGCACTCGCAAAGGTTATCTGTCTGTCATTTCTACTTTTTTGCAGTTGCCTGGTCAACCTTTCTTGTTTAAGTCTCCTGTTGCAAAAAGGTTCTGTAAAGTCCTATGTTTCCTCCATTCCCATTCATTATGCCCCAATGGGATTTGGATTTGGTATTGGCATTCCTCATGTGGGCTCCTTTCAAGCCTCTCCATAATTGTCCTTTCAGGTTTCTCACTTTGAAAGCAGCCTTCCTTGTGGCCATTACACTTTCCAGCAGGGTGAATGAGCTACAAGCTTTGTCATCTAAACCACCCTCCCTTTCCATCTGTCCTGACAAAGTGGTGCTTTGCACTAGGGCCTCCTTTCTCCCAAAAGTGTAGGCCAATCGATCACCTTGCCTACTTTATACGCACCCATGCATCCTTCTAAGAGGAGAGACGCCACCACCTGGACCTAACAAGAGTGTTCTACCTTGATCTTACCAAAGGGTTCCGGGTGGATAATCACCTCTTTGTTATGTGGGTGCGAAGAAAGGTCGGGCAGTGCAGAAGAGAACCACCTCCAGATGGGTCGTCCTCTGCATTAAAATGGGCTACGCACTGGCTAAGACGCAACCCACTGAGGGGTTTGCGTGCTCGTTCCAGTAGAGCTAAAGCTGCAACCACTGTGTTAGCATGCAGAGTTCCAGTCTGACATCTGTCAGGCAGCAAGGTGGGCATCTCTGCACACATTTACTGCCTGGACAGTCGGGTCCATAGGGACGGGCACATTTCCTGTTCGGTCCTGTTGGACTTATCTTCGGTAATGCCTTATGTGGAAGGGACGATATCTAGTTGGAGATTGCTTACCGACCCATCTATTCTCCCTGCTCTCCAAATTGATTTCTAGAGGCAGGGATTCCCCTTTTAGTGCCTTAGATTTGACGCACCAGTAGTACCTGTTCTTCACGGCTCTGTTTATGGTGTGGAAAGTCGTAAAAAGAAACTGACGTCAGTGTACCTGGGTGACGCCTATATAAGACCTGTGACGTGATTTCCGGCACAGATGACACCATTGACTGCGGGGAACGAGTCACCACCACCTACTGGTGCGCAGGGGTACTGGTCACAAAAATTCTTCTGCATCCAGCCTGACGCCTAGGGAGAATTCAAGGTAAGGGATCTGCAGCTTATAGTCTCTACCAGAGAAGGTGTTACCAAAGGCAAGTAACTTGTCCTTCTATTGTTAATCTGACACTGAGAACACACAATAGCCCTGTTTATTGTCCAGTTCACCATTGCATGTCTAGATATTAGGTGGCAGCTCTACCTTATTGTAGGAAAGTGTCTCTTTTGACATGGTCACCCCACCACTTTTTACCTGGTTTTTGGTGCAATTTTGACTGAAACTGCACTGGGTCCCTGCTAAACAGTCCCCCAGTGGCGGATGCCAGTGTTTAATTTATTGCGCAATGCATCTAGAGGTCACCTTGGAGATGTCCCTTGTATTTTAACCAACCCTTTAATGTAAGGCTGACCAGTCTCTGCCAGTCTGCCACTAAAAGACATGTTTCTGACCTCATGGGGTGAGAGACTTTGTGCTCCCTGGAATCAGAAACAAAGCCTACTCTGGGTGGAGGTGCTTCACGCATCCCCCGCAGTCACTGCAACACTTGGCTGTGAGCCTCAAAGGCTCAGGCCTCCTGTTACAGTGCCCTAGGGCACTCCAGCTAGTGGAGCTGGCCACCACTCAAGCAAAGCCCCACTTTTGGCATAAAGTCCGTTGGGAAAATTAAGTAAGTCAGGGAGGAATGACCATTCCAGCTAGGACCACCTCTATGGTGTCCAGAGATGAAGTGACACCCTCACTGCAAAATCCTCCATCTTGGTTTGGAGGACAGGAACCAATAGGGTTAGGAATCTGCCCTCCTCATTGGGAGCCCAATGATGTGTTTGCACCCTGCACTCGACTGCCCAAGTGCCGCTGAGGGTGTGTGTTTGGTGCTGACCTGTGTGTCCCACCTTCTCTTTCTCCTCCCCCCCCCCCCCCCCAAAAAAAAAACCCCTGCCCCCTGGTGCTCACCTAACCCCCCAGGTCGCAAGTACTTACCTGGCAGCAGATCTGTCATTGAGTGCCCCCCAGTCTCCAAAGGATCCCATTCTAAATCTAGCACCAACTTTGACCTCTGCACCCAACTGGCCCTGTGTCGCTGGTGGTGTATGTTTGGGGTCTTCTTGAACCGTGTCTAGTGTACATCCTAACCACTGAAGACTGGAACTTTAAGTTGTGTACTTAGCTGTTTTTTTCTTCTAATAATCATTCCCCCCCCACCCCTTTTCCCCCCTCCCCTAGACTCTAGGCTCCTATGGGAAATTGCACTGTCAACTTTTGAAATGGAAAAATTCTACTTGTAAACTGCTGTATCTGCTAAAACCAAACGAAGTACATTTGCTTGATACCTACTTATGACGGTACTTACCTGCAACAAGGTTCTTCTGGTTCTAGTATTAAAGTAACAAAATATATTTTTGCTGTATAAAACCCATTGGTCTGGAGTCAAGTCATTGAGTGTGTGCCTAATTTCTTGACTGTGTGTGTACAACAAATGCTTTGCACTACCCTCTGATAAGCCTAACTGCTCGACCACACTACCACAAAGAAAGCATTAGTATTATCTAGTTTAGCCTCTATTAAGCCTCTGGGGAACCCCAGGACTCTGTGCACACTAAATCTCATTTTGATATAGTATATACAGAGCCAGCTTCCAACAGCTGATTAAAAAGCAACAATGTGCATGATTATGAAGGGCTTTACAATCTAATGATGAGAGTATCCGTTGAGTAATTCTTTTCAAGAAAAGTTGCACCAGTATCTGGCAGACCTAGGTCTTCTCTCTTCAAGAGTTGGGGAAGAAGACAGACCACCAGGTCAAAGCAGGGGTGACCAAGACTTCCACTGAGGGGAGGGTACTAGAAAGAGGCCAAAAAGCCCCCACAAGGGAAAGAGGGTAATCAAAACAAGGACAAAAACAAAGAGCTTCTAAAGGCCCAAAATGCCTGCACAGGAGGTGGGCCCAAGACGCTTCCCAACCAAAGGGTGGGTACAAGGGGAATAATTGGGATCCCAGAAAGGCTTGGTGCCTTAACTTCAAAACCAATGGACACCGAACTGGAGTTCTTAACTGTCCTAACAAAAAGAATGCATTTAGTGCACGTGCAGTAAATGCAATGGTAAGTCTCCAGATGGGATTCCAAGTAGGTCCTGACTAAGTCAGTGAGCCTACTGAGGTAGCTTTAGTCTCAGAGGGTGATGTAGGTGTGCCCTGGCTGTCTGGCCCAGTAGTCTGGAGAAGTACAGACAACAGCCTCATATAAATGGCATTCAAGTTGAAGCACTGAGAGACACTGGTGCCAGTGTCTTCTGGGAGAGACACATCGTGTCCTCAGCGCTGACAATCAGGCTTAGGTCCATCTCATGGCAATGGTGTACTTAGAATGCCGAGGGGTTACAGGCCAGTGAAGGTGATGGTATCTCCTTCTATTCCTGTCCAATGTATGCTAGGGAATGATCTGGAGTCTTCAGCCTGGGCTGAGGTAGAAAGAAAAAACAATGCAGCTATGCTGGGTATTCCTTAGTGGGTGTGCGTCAAAACCCAAGCACAAAGCAAAGCACAGGGTGAAAAAGTGGAGTTGGAGCCTGGAATAATGGCCCAACCTACCACGAGAAAAGGCTAGAAAACTGAGGAACCAACTTCCAAACAGAACAGGGTCTCCCTCCCCTCAGGTAGAAGGCGTAAGGCTCCAGAAGCTCTGTTTTGACCAAAATGATGCACTGGTTGTATACCACCCTGGGCAGAAGGATTATGGGTGTTGGAGTCTGTGGCCCCTGGAGCCCTCCGAGATAAGTGGAGTGAACCCTACCCCATCCTAGTAAAGAAAGCGGTGTCACCTATCTGGTGGACCTTGGCAGTTGCAAGAAGCCCTGAGAGGGTAATTCATGTAAACTGCCTCGGTTACAGGAAATTGAGAGTGAACGTCTCCCTGATCTCCTTTCCAACAATCCCAAAGATGGCTCCGTTGAGGGAGTAGTCTTTTCAGACTGACTGCAGGCAGGTCTTGCACCAGTTTGCTGAACTCTTCTCTTTGACTCCTGGCAGGACTACCTGATGTACCCATGATGTGGACACTGGAGACAGTTTACCTGTCAAAAACAAAATATACAGACAAGCCAACCATGTCAAGGAGCGCATCAAATCTGAAGTCAGCAAGATGCTAGATTTAGAAGTCATTGAGCACTCCGAGAGCCCCTGGGCCAGCCCAGTCATACTATTCCCCAAATCTCATTCCTAGGGTGGAAAGAACAACATGAGCTTCTGTGTGGTCTGTAGGGGTCTCAATGCAGTGACCAAGACAGATGCTCACCTAATTCCAAGAGGGGATTAAATAATTAACAGATTGAGAGCAGCCAAATATCTGAGTACCTTTGATCTAACATCAGGGTACTGGCAGATAGGCCTGACTCCAGGAGCAAGGAAAGATCTCCATTCTCCCCTCCTTATAGGCATTATTAGTTCACTGTCCTTCCCTTTAGTCTGAGGAACGACCCTGCCAAATTTCAGAGGTAGGTGAATGAAGCTCTTGCTGGGTAATAAGACATATCTAGATGATATTGCTGTCTTTAGCTCTACATGGCAGGATCTACTGATCCACCGCAGAAAGGTCCTTGAGACTTTGTAAGGTGCAGGCCTCACTATCAAGGCAAGTAATTGTCTGATAGGGTAGGGTCAGATTGCATACCTGGGACACCTGGTAGGTGGGGGCCAAGTTCAACTACTCCAACCCAAGATCCAGACAATTCTGGACTGGGAAACTCCAACAAACCAGACCCAAGTCAGGGCATTTCTTGGCTTGATTGGGTATTACAGAAGATTTGTGAAGGGCTATCGCACCATTGTGGCACCCCTCACAGAATTCACATCCAAAAAGAAAGCCCAAAAAGGTAAACTGGACAGTCAGCTGTCAAGTGGCCTTTGACACCCTAAAAGAAGCAATGTGCTCAGCACCTGTTTTAAAAGCTCCAGACTACTTTAAGCATTTCATTGTGCAGACGGATGCCTCTAAACATGGGATGTGAGTAGTCCTGTCCCAAATCAATGCTGATGGCCATGACCAACCTATTGCTTTAATTAGCACAAGGTTAACTCCTGAGAGCAGCCTTGGAGTGCCATTGACAGGGAAGCCTTTACTGTGGTTTGGTCCCTGAAGAATCTGAGACAATACTTGTTGGTTCCCATTTCCTAGTTCAAACTGACAACAGCCATCTAAGTTGGCTAATGCAAATGAAACCGGAAACCCCCAAACTGTTAAGTGGTCCATCTGCCTTCAGGAAATGGACTTTACAGTGGACCCCAGACCTGGGACTGACCATACCATTGCAGATATCCTTTCCAGGCTATTCCACTTAGGAGATGACGACTCCCCTGGGAAGGGTTAGCTCCATCATCTTTCGTTTGGGCGGCAGGGGGGTGTCATGTAGGAAAGTGCCACTCCCCACCACCACTTTTTGCTTGGTTTTTGGTGCAGTTTCGACAGTAAGTGCACTTGGACCCTGCTAAACAGGTCCCCAGTGCCAGATCTCTTTCCCTGAAACTACACAGTCATTGTTCCCAATTGGCAAACCTTTACATACCACTGTATGTCCCTAGTAAATTGTGCCCATGGTACCTAGGGTATGAGGACTAAAGGAAGGCCCCTGAGGGTTGCAGCACGAGTTGTGCCACCCTCGGGGACCCTGTCACTAAGTGTATAAAGTGCTGCTTTCACAGGCTGTGTGTCTTGGTGCAGAACTAAAATGAAAACACGACATGCACACAGTCTGTGTGCTCTGTCCTCTTTTACACTGCATGTATGTAAGTCACCCCTCTAGCAGACCTATCAATCGTAAAGGCGCAGGGTGCCTTATATTACTTGTGAAGGCATACCGGCATGAGCATATATGCTCCTGCTGTCTTTGTCGTTTCTCAGATAGAGTATATGAACGGGGAAGCCATTTTAAGTACAAGTGCTGGTGTAGGAAAGTCCCCTCTTTTTGGAATGTTACCCCCAATTTCTGCCTGAAATCAGTGTGTTTGTGTTCACTGGGATCCTGCTAACCAGGACCCCAGTGATTATGCTCGCTCTCCTCTAAATTTTGTTACTGCATACTGGTAACCCAGTATTTCACCCAAAATTGGCATACGGGTCCCCCCCTTATAAGTCCCTATTATATGGTACCTAGGTACCCAGGGCATTGGGGTTCCATGGGATCCCTGTGGGCTGCAGTATTTCTTTTGCCACCCATAGGGAGTCCATGCAAAGGCTTCTGCAGTACTGCCATTGCAGTCTGTGTGAAATGGTGCATGCACCCTTTCACCATCATTTACGCTGTACCAGGTCACTTACAAGTCACCCATATTTCAGGCCTTCCAACCCTGAAGGCTGGGTGCAGAGTACATGTGTTTGAGGGCACCACTGCACTAGCAGAGGTGCCCCCACGACCTCCAGGACCATTTTCCCAGATGTCGTGAGTGCGGGGATGCCATTTTATACGGGCACCGGACATAGGTCACCACCTATGTTCAGCTTCACAATGGTAACTCTGAATATGGCCATGTTTGGTATCAAACATGTTGGAATCATACCCCAAGGCTTTTGCAAGCATTGGTTGTATGATTCCATGCACTCTGGGGACTCCTTAGAGGACCCCCAGTACTGCCATTACACCCTTCTGAGGTTTTCCAAGCAGGCCCCTCTGCTGCCACCTCACAGACAGGTTTCTGCCCTCCTTTTGCTTGAGCAGATGAAGCTCAGGAAGGCAGAACAAAGGATTTCCTTTGGTAGAGGGATGTTAAACCCTCTCCCATTGGAAATAGGTGTATCTGATAGAGACTTCTAGTTGCAGATTCCTTACCTTAGAATTTCCCCCTGGCATCAGACTGGATCCGAAGATTTTTCTTTGAGCAATACCCTTGCGCGTCGGTACGTGGCGTCTGTCGACTCCGCGACCGTCGGCGTCGCAATCAACGTGATAACGTCAGGAGCAGTATATAGACGCCGCCCCCGCGCAGTGAAGTCAGTTCTTTTCTTTACTCGCAATGCGCTGATCTGGAGAAGAGCTACCCTGGGCTCTTTTTTACCGACTTTGAAAGTTTTGTTGAGTTTTTGTGAGAAATTTGGTGCGTCGAGGATGTCCCCGAAGACCGGTTTCAAGCTGTGCGAGGACTGTCATCGTACGATGTCAGTGATGGATCGTCATCGGGTTTGTCTGTGGTATCTCGAGTGCGACCACAACCCGCAGTCGTGCTCCAAGTGCCGGTCCATGCACCCGAAGGCTTTGAGGGAGTGGTCCCTAAAGCTCACAGCGACCCAGCACTCTATCGAGAGGAGCCATCACCACTCGTCTTCTTCCAAATCCTCGGGTCAAGGTAAGAATAAGTAGTCGAACAGATCCCATCGCTCTCTGACTTCGCCTTGTCACTCGACTGACACGGAAGAAGCATCCACGCACAAGGCCTCCATCCTCTGAGCCTGCTTCTGGGTCGGCTCCACGCTTCCCCGAGTATCCCGGAGCGACCCCCGCCCAGTTTAGAGTTTTATGAGGTCATGTGCCTCATCTTTGGGTGGTCCGACGCCGATACAGCGCCTTCGGGCCCAAAGGGTTCAGATGAGGGGCCTTCGGGTACCGCACCGACCACTTCGGCTCCAGCCACCAAAGTCACCTCCGGATCTGCACGCGGACCCGCACCGGCGCCGGTCGCACCCTTGAGACTTTCCCCAGCGCGATTGTTGACGCTCCCGACATCAGTAGTGCCCACTATCGACGTCTACCTGATTCTTATCCCCTCTGACTCAGAGTCAGACGGCGTCGGACGCCGCCGCCGCCGCCTTCTACGCCGGTGGGGCCTATCCTTTTTCTTATGGGTACGAATATGGGGAGGCATTGGAGGGGTCCCTGGACCTTTATGAATACCAGGATGACCTGCTAACCAGGCCCCAGCACCAGTGTTCTTTCCCTAAACTGTATCTTTGTTCCTACAATTGACACAGCCCTTGCACACAGATAAGTCCCTTGTAACTGGTACCAAGGGCCCTGTGGCCAGGGAAGGTCTCTAAGGGCTGCAGCATGTATTATGCCACCCTGGGGACCCCTCACTCAGCACATGCACACTGCCTCACAGCTTGTGTGTGCTTGTGGGGAGAAAATGACTAAGTCGACATGGCACTCCCCTCAGGGTGCCATGCCCTCAACCCACTGCCTGTGGCATAGGTAAGTCACCCCTCTAGCAGGTCTTACAGCCCTATGACAGGGTGCACTATACCACAGGTGAGGGCATAGTTGCATGAGCACTATGTCCCTACAGTGTCTAAGCCGAATCTTATGGCAGGGTAGCCATAAAGAGTATATGGTCTGGGAGTCTGTCAATTACAAACTCCACAGTTCCATAATGGCTGCACTGAAAGCTGGGATGTTTGGTATCTAACTACTCAGCACAATAAATGCACACTGATGCCAGTGTGGGATTTATTGCAAAATGCACACAGAGGACATCTTAGAGATGCCCCTGCATGCTAGTCCGACTCCTAGTGTTAGGCTGACCAGTTCCAGCCAGCCTGCCGCAACCAAACAAGTTCCTGGCCACATGGGGTGAGTGCTTTGTCACTCTGTGGCCAGGAACAAAGCCTGCACTAGGTGGAGGTGCTTCTCACCTCCCCGTGCAGGAACGGTAACACCTGGCGGTGAGCCTCAGAGGCTCATGCCTGTTGTTACAGCGCCCCAGGGCATCCCAGCTAGAGGAGATAATGAGAAAAACAAGGAGTCACTCACCAGTCAGGACAGCCCCTAAGGTGTCCTGAGCTGAGGTGACTCTTAAGATTGGAGGATTCCCCCAATAGGAATACGGATGTGCCCACCTCCCCTCAGGGAGGAGGCACAAAAAAGGTGTAGCCACCCTCCAGGACAGTAGCTATTGGCTACTGCCCCCTGACCTAAACACACCCCTACATTTAGTATTTAGGGATGAACCTGAACCCAGGATATTGAATTCCTGCAACCTGAAGAAAGAAGGACTGCTGACCTGAAAGCCCCGCAGAGATGACGGAGACACCAACGGACTTGGCCCCAGCCCTACCGGCCTGTCTCCAGACTCAAAGTACCTTCACAGCGACACATCAGACAGGGACCAGCGACCTCTGAGGACTCAGAGGACTGCCCTAAACTCGAAGGACCAAGCAACTCCTGAGAACAGCGGCACTGTTTAAAAACAGCAACAACTTTGCAACTTTCTAACAACTTCCCAAAAACTCTCTCTTTACCCCAGAAGCGTGAGACTTCTCACTCTCCACCCCACACCCCCGGCTCCAGCTCCTGAGAAATAACACTGCAGAGAGGACTCCCAGGCAACTACGACGATGTGAGTAACCTGAGTCAACCCCCCTGCACCCCCACAGCAACGCCTGCAGAAAGGATCCAGAGGCTCCCCCTGACCACACCTACCTGGTAACATGGAAGCCGATGCCTGGACCAAGCACTGCACCCGCAGCCCCCAGGACCGAGATGAACCACCTTCCAGTGCAGGAGTGACCATCAGGCAGCCCTCTTCCTAGCCTAGTCGGTGGCTGGCCCGAGAAGCCCCCCAGAGCCCTGCCTGCATCACCTGAGTGACCCCCCCCCCGGGTGCCTCCATTGCTTTCTATAGCAAACCCGACGCCTACTTTGCACACCGCACCCGGCCCCCTCTGTGCGCACTGAGGGTGTGTTTTGTGTGCCTGTTTGTGTCGTTCCCCCACCACACCCCCCCACCCCCACCCCCACCCGTGCTCTACAAAACACCCCTTGTCTGTTCCCCGAGGACACTGGTACTGACCTGCCAGCAGACCGGAACCAGAGCACCCCTGTTCTCCGTAGGCACCTATGTGTTTTGGGCCCTCCCTGACCTTAGCACCTGACAGGCCCTGTGTTGCTGGTGCGGTGACTTTGGGGTTGCCTTGAACTCCCAATGTTGGGCTGCCTATGCCCAGGAGACTGACTGTGCAAGTCGTTTACTTACCAGAGAAACTTAACCAAACTTACCTCACCCAGGAACTGTTGATTTTTGCACTGTCTCCACTTTTAAAATAGCTTATTGCCATTTTAACTGAAACTGTGTGTACTACTGCTTTCAATTAAAGTTCCATACTTACCTGTGTGAACTACCTTGCATTTTATGTACTTACCTCAAATCTTGAATCTGGTGGTTCTAAAATAAATTAAGAAAATGTATTTTTCTATATAAAAACTATTGGCCTGGAGTGAAGTATTTGAGTGCGTGTTTTTCATTTATTGTCTCTGTGTGTACAACAAATGCTTAACACTACCCTCTGATAAGCCTACTGCTCGACCACACTACCACAAAATAGAGCATTTGTATTATCTAATTTTGCTACTATCAACCTCTAAGCGTAACCCTTGGACTCTGCACACTATTTCTTACTTTGAAATAGTATATACACAGCCAACTTCCTACACCAACTTAAGGAGTTTTATGAGGATTGTGCAACATTTTTGGGCAGTCCAAATCTGCTGGTGCACCTTCAGACCCAACAGAGTCAGAAGAGGCCCCTTCTGGTTCCGCACTGGCGGTTTTGGCCTCAGCTCCGAGGGCACCCATGTATTAATTTCTGGATCCGGACCACTTTGGTCGTACCACCTCGACCTTGCCGGGCGCCGGTCCCAACATCAATGCTACAGGCGTTGCCTATGCCCCCGGGCAGCACCACCCCCATCCTCATTGCAGATTCTGATATAGAACCGGATGGGCATTGTACAACGCCAAAAGTGCCCTTTTGCCCCCTTTGTCAGATCCTGAGCTGCATTCCTGTGTGCTAGGTTACGTTGAGGAATGCAAGGGTTCTCTGAACCCTTTGGTATACCAGCTCCAAGTCTCCCTCACTTTGAGATAGTATATACAGAGTCAACGTCCTACAACATGTTTTTCATCAGGGAAAAATAAAGCTGCAGCTACTACACTACCTTATTTATTTAGACAGTAAATTCATCCCAAATGCTCTTTTTGTGTATTGTAGTCAAGCAGTTAGGCATATCAGAGGGTAGTGCTAAGCATGCAAGGCATACACTCAAGCAGTAAGTGAAACACACACTCAATAAATAAATCTGACAGCAATTTATAAAAATAACACATACTTTCATATAAACTTTGATACCAAGTCCTTTGGATAAAGGTGAGTAGTTTTCAAGTTATGAATTTTGGGAATATTGATAAGTAGACAGTGCATTTTTCAGAAAGCTGCAATGCAGTCCTTTGGAGGAAAAACAAAGATGAAAATTGAGGTAGAGTACATTGACTTAAGGGACCAATCTCCTGGCTTAAGGTACGTTGTGGGCAAGGTCCAAGGCCACACCAACAGGTCACCTCGGGGAGCTCTGGTGCGTCCAGGTGTAGAGGTGTTTTACGGCATCAGGTATCCCATTCAGTCCAGTTACAAAGTTGCTACAGAGATGGACTGGAAGGACAGTCCAGGAGAACCCACAGTGGGGCTCGACCCTTGAGGTCCTTGGTCCACTTCTCCGCTGGCTGTAAGGTGCGGGTGCAGGGGTGTCTTTTGGTGTCAGGCCCAGCACTGGAGTTCCTCAAAGTTGCAGGGGGTCCCACAGAAATACTTTGCCGGCGTGGACTGGGAATCCAGTCCAACCAAGCCAACGAGTGGGCTCAAGCCTCATGAGGTGAGGAGACGTGGGGATACCCTTGATTCTCTTCTCCTGTGTCCGGTCCAGACTGGTGTAGAGGTGTTCTAGGATGTCGGGTCTTTGCCTTTTGGTCACTCACGGATTTAGGGGGGTCTGCAGAAACAGTCTGTAGAAGCCATCGCAAAATCCACAGTGGGCAAGCACAGGGGTGGGCTTCTTTTCTGGAGGACCTGGGGATCATGCTGACACCATTAGCCCACTCCAATACAGGCCTGGTGGCTCGGGTGCAGTAGTGATGTCTGGTGTCGGTTTTCTGGTGGTCCCAGTCCTCTTAGGGCTTTCTTGGGTGCCTTGGGTGCAGGGGAGCAGCACTTTTACTCCAAGTGAGTTCTGCCTGTTGATTGGCGAAGCACTGGCATCTTTCCCTGTTTCTTGGAGGCTGCAGCAGCAGGACAAGCCAGTTGCTCCTCATGCATAGGATGCAGCAGGCAGACCGGTAGGGTTTGCACCAGGTCAGTCGTGCTCCTCAGTTCTCGGGTTTAGCAAGCTTCTTGTCCACTCCTTTTGTGTCCAGCGAAGATCTGAGGATCTGGTTTCAGGAGGTCCCCCTAAATACTCAATTTAGGGGGCGTTAAGGGGAGTGAAGGGTAGTAGCCAATGGGCTGCTTATCCTCAGGACCACTACACCCCCTAGATGCCCACTTCCTATGGGGAGTGGGCATCACCCTGTCCAGAATTCCTCAATTCCACCACACGCAAGATGGCAGAATTTCCTAAGTTGTGTCCACTTGAGCTTGACCATTGTAGGGATGTTACCAGTCTAGAGGTGTGGCAGGCCTCCTGCATAGCTCATTTTCCCACCTGTCCAGGTGACAGATGGGCCCTGGGCCAAGGGGGTTGGCATCTTCCTCTGAGGAAGGAAGTTCTGCACACCAATGGCGGTGGGCTTCTTTGAAGCTCCTGCCTTGAAATGTAAGTCACCCTGTGGGGATGGGTGGGTAGCTCCCCACTGGGACAGACCTTTGTTTCTGACCTCTCGAGTGCGTAGGCCCCTTGGGAGGTCAGATTCTCATCTGTTGGTGGCAGGCTGGCCAGAACTGGTCAGAGATCTCACCAGCAGTTGGTGTGTTTTACAGGGGGCACCTCTAAGGTGCCCTCTGGGTGCATGTATTAATAAATCCCATCACTGGAATCCGTAAGGGTTTATGAATACAAGATGTTTGATACTAAGCATCCCTAGCTTCAGAGAAGCCATCATGTAGCTGGAGAACTCTTAGTGACCAGTGGCCAGCACATGAATAAAATGGCTTCCCTATACACTTACTACGCCTAAGAATTGACAGACCTAATATGGGCATATTTGCTCATGTGTATACACCCTCACTTGTAACATAATGCACCCTGCTTTAGGGCTGAAGGCCTGCTGTAGGCGGTGACTTACAAATATTACATGCAGTATTTTAGAGGACATGACACACGTGTGCGCCATGTTGTGTTTTCCGTTTTGGGAGTTCCTTGTTGTAAGGAAATGCCTCCTTGGCATGGTTACCCCCTGACTTTTTGCCTTTGCTGATGCTATGTTTTGAATTGAAAGTGTGCTGAGGCCTGCTAACCAGGCCCCAGCACCAGTGTTCCTTCCCTAACCTGTACTTTTGATTCCACAATTGGCACACCCTGGCATCCAGGTAAGTCCCTTGTAACTGGTACCCCTGGTACCAAGGGCCCTGATGCCAGGGAAGGTCTCTAAGGGCTGCAGCATATCTTATGCCACCCTAGGGACCCCTCACTCAGCACAGACACACTGCTTGCCAGCTTGTGTGTGCTGGTGAGAACAAAACGAGTAAGTCGACATGGCACTCCCCTCGGGGTGCCATGCCAACCTCACACTGCCTATGCAGTATAGATAAGTCACCCCTCTAGTAGGCCTTACAGCCCTAAGGCAGGGTGCACTATACCATAGGTGAGGGCACCAGTGCATGAGCACTGTGCCCCTACAGTGTCTAAGCCAAACCTTAGACATTGTAAGTGCAGGGTAGCCATAAGAGTATATGATCTGGGAGTCTGTCAAACACGGACTCCACAGCACCATAGTGGCTACACTGAAAACTGGGAAGTTTGGTATCAAACTTCTCAGCACAATAAATGCTCACTGATGCCAGTGTACATGTTATTGTAAAATACACCCAGAGGGCACCTTAGAGGTGCCCCCTGAAACCTAATCCAACTACCCGTGTAGGCTGACTGGTTCTAGCAGCCTGCCACACTCGAGACATGTGGCTGGCTACATGGGGAGAGTGCCTTTGTCACTCTGTGGCCTGTAACAAAGCCTGCACTTGGTGGAGATGCTATCACCTCCCCCAGGCAGGAGCTGTAACACCCGGCGGTGAGCCTCAAAGGCTTACCCCCTTTGTTCCAGCACCACAGGGCACTCCAGCTAGTGGAGTTGCCCACCCCCCTCCGGTCACGGACCCACTTTTGGCGGCAAGGCCAGAGGAGATAATGAGAATAACAAGGAGGAGTCACTGGCCAGTCAGGACAGCCCCTAAGGTGTCCTGAGCTGAGGTGACTCTAACTTTTAGAAATCCTCCATCTTGCAGATGGAGGATTCCCCCAATAGGGATAGGAATGTGACCCCCTCCCCTTGGGAGGAGGCACAAAGAGGGTGTACCCACCCTCAGGGCTAGTAGCCATTGGATACTAACCCCCCAGACCTAAACACGCCCTTAAATTTAGTATTTAAGGGCTTCCCTGAACCTAAGAATTTAGATTCCTGCAACTTACCGAAGAAGAAGACTGCTGAGCTGAAAACCCCTGCAGAAGAAGAAAGAAGACACCAACTGCTTTGGCCCCAGTCCTACCGGCCTGTCTCCTGCCTTCTAAAGAAACCTGCTCCAGCGACGCTTTCTCCAGGACCAGCGACCTCTGAATCCTCAGAGGACTGCCCTGCTTCAAGAGGAACAAGAAACTCCAGAGGACAGCGGCCCTGTTCCAAAAAGACTGCAACTTTGTTTCAGAGGAGCAGATTTAAAGACCCCTGCAATCCCCGCAAGAAGCGTGAGACTTGCAACACTGCACCCAGCGACCCCGACTCGACTGGTGGAGAACCAACACCTCAGGGAGGACCCTCCGGCGACTCTGAGACTGTGAGTAACCAAAGTTGTCCCCCCTGGTCCCCCACAGCGACGCCTGCAGAGGGAATCCCGAGGCTCCCCCTGACCGCGACTGCCTGACTCTAAAATCCCGACGGCTGGAAAAGACCCTGCACCCACAGCCCCCAGCACCTGAAGGATCGGAACTTCAGTGCAGGAGTGACCCCCAGGAGGCCCTCTCCCTTTCCCAGGTGGTGGCTACCCCGAGGAACCCCCCCCACCCTTGCCTGCCTGCACCGCTGAAGAGATCCCTTGGTCTCCCATTGATTTACTTTGCGAACCCGACGCTTGTTTGCACACTGCACCCGGCCGCCCCATTGCTGCTGAGGGTGTACTTTTTGTGTGAGCTTGTGTCCCCCCCGGTTCCCTACAAAACCCCCCTGGTCTGCCCTCCGAAGACGCGGGTACTTACCTGCTGCAAGACCGGAACCAGGGCACCCCCTTCTCTCCATTGAAGCCTATGCGTTTTGGGCACCACTTTGAACTCTGCACCTGACCGGCCCTGAGCTGCTGGTGTGGTGACTTTGGGGTTGCTCTGAATCCCCAACGGTGGGCTACCTTGGACCCCAATTTGAACCTCGTAGGTGGTTTACTTACCTGCAAGAACTAACATTACTTTACCTCCCCTAGGAACTGTGAAAATTGCACTGTGTCCACTTTTAAAACAGCTAAATGTGTTTTATGTAAAAAGTATATATGCTATTGTGATTATTCAAAGTTCCTAAAGTACTTCTGCAATACCTTTCAAATGAGATATTACATGTAGAATTTGAACCTGTGGTTCTTAAAATAAACTAAGAAAATATATGTTCGATGGCATCTGTCGCTGTAGATACACATGGTCTGCATAGCTCGCCATCTGGTGTTGGGTCGGAGTGTTACAAGTTGTTTTTCTTCGAAGAAGTGTTTTCGAGTCACTGGACCGAGTGACTCCTCCTTCTGTGCTCATTGCGCATGGGCGTCGACTCCATCTTCGATTGTTTTCTTTCCGCCATCGGGTTCGGACGTGTTCCTGTCGCTCCGAGTTTCGGAACGGAAAGATAGCTGAAAACGGAAGATTTTCGACGGTATCGTTGCGATCCGGTTCGAGATAAACACATACGACAACGCATTGAACATCGAAGCGCTTCGGTGCCCTTCGGGGTAGATTTCGGCACACCGTCGGGGCCTAGTCGGCCCGACTGCGTGGAGAACAACGCCGATGGAACGGACCCCGTTTCGATTCTGCCCTGAATGCCACAACAAATATCCCTATACGGACCAACACTCGGTCTGTAACCTGTGCCTGTCACCCGAGCACATCGAAGAATCCTGTGAGGCCTGTCGGGCGTTCCGGTCCCGAAAAACTCTGCGCGACCGTCAAGCGAGAAGACTGCAGATGGCGTCCACGCCAAAGGAGCATCGACAGTTCGAGACAGAAGAGGAACAGGAGGAATCCTTTTCCATCCAGGATTCAGACTCCGACGAACTCGACAATACAAAAACTGTGAGTAAGACGTCGAGATCAGAAATTAAAAAAGGAAAAAAGGCCCAGGGGACGCCACTGCCAACCGGCCATGGCTCAACCCAAATTCATGGTGACCAACAATCGGCACCGAAAAAGGCCCATTCAGTGTCGAGATCGTCCGACTCCGGTCGAGACACCGGCACGCAGCCTCCTCGGGAACGAGAGAGTGCTAAAGAGAAGCATCGACACCGAGAGTTCGGTGTCGACACGGATCGACGCCGAGACAGTGGCGCCGAAGACCATAGAGGCCAAGATTTTTCGGCACAAAAGAAGAGGAAGGTTACCTCGGAGCCGAAAAAACAAACAACAGGGTTTTCGGAGCCGAAAAAAGCACCAACAGACCCAGTTTCAGGCTCCTATACTGAAGAACTTTCTATGTCTTCACAAATGAAAAGACACAGATTCGAACAGGAACTGCAATCCACTGAAGTGGATCACACGCAAAAGCGTATCTTTATTCAGCAGGGGACAGGGAAGATCAGTACCCTTCCACCTGTCAAAAGAAAGAGAACACTTCAGTTTGTAGCACGAGAGGCTCCTCAGCAACAAACAGCAAAAACGGTAACACCTCCTCCCTCGCCTCCACCTGTAACTCCGGCTTCGCCAACTTACACCCCGTCACATTCGCCAGCTCACACCGCCATGAGCCACGACGACCAAGATCAAGACGCGTGGGACTTGTACGATACACCAGTGTCTGATAACAGCCCAGACACGTACCCAACTAGGCCATCACCACCTGAGGACAGCACAGCCTATTCACAAGTGGTGGCTAGAGCAGCTCAGTTCCATAATGTGGAACTACACTCTGAACAAGTAGAGGATGACTTTTTATTTAACACCCTCTCCTCCACCCACAGCTCCTACCAAAGCCTGCCTATGCTCCCAGGCATGCTACGCCATGCAAAGGAGATCTTCAAGGAGCCAGTTAAAAGTAGGGCAGTAACGCCTAGAGTGGACAAAAAGTATAAGGCGCCTCCTACGGACCCTGTATTCATCACCTCTCAGCTGCCACCAGATTCTGTGGTGGTAGGGGCTGCCAGAAAACGGGCAAATTCACACACTTCTGGGGATGCACCTCCCCCAGATAAAGAAAGCAGAAAGTTCGATGCAGCCGGGAAGAGGGTCGCTGTCCAGGCAGCAAACCAGTGGCGCATCGCAAACTCACAAGCGCTGCTAGCGCGATACGACAGAGCCCACTGGGATGAGATGCAGCATCTCATTGAACATCTCCCAAAAGATCTGCAAAAAAGAGCAAAACAGGTTGTTGAAGAGGGTCAAAACATTTCCAACAATCAAATACGCTCCTCTATGGATGCAGCAGACACAGCCGCAAGAACCATTAATACGTCGGTTACCATCCGTAGGCACGCATGGCTCAGAACGTCTGGATTCAAGCCAGAAATTCAGCAGGCAGTACTTAACATGCCAGTAAACGAAAAACTTCTGTTCGGTCCGGAGGTCGACACAGCCATAGAAAAGCTCAAAAAGGACACTGACACTGCCAAGGCCATGGGCGCACTCTACTCCCCGCAGAGCAGAGGATCTTATACCACCTTCCGCAAAACACCTTTTAGAGGAGGGTTTCGGGGTCAGGCCACACAAGCCAGTACCTCACAGTCCGCACCGTCCACCTACCAGGGACAGTACAGGGGAGGCTTTCGGGGCCAGTATAGAGGAGGGCAATTCCCTAGGAATAGAGGAAGATTTCAAAGCCCCAAAACCACTACCAACAAGCAGTGACTCACACGTCACTCACCCCCCCCCCACACAACACCAGTGGGGAGAAGGATAGGTCAATATTACGAAGCATGGGAGGAAATAACTACAGACACATGGGTCCTAGCAATTATCCAACATGGTTATTGCATAGAATTCCTGCAATTCCCTCCAGACATACCACCAAAATCACAAAATTTATCAAAACACCATTCACAGCTTCTAGAGATAGAAGTCCAAGCACTACTGCAAAAAAATGCAATAGAATTAGTACCAAGCACACAAATAAACACAGGAGTTTATTCACTGTACTTCTTGATACCAAAAAAGGACAAAACACTGAGACCAATTCTAGACCTCAGGGTAGTAAACACATTCATCAAATCAGACCATTTTCACATGGTCACACTACAAGAAGTGTTACCATTGCTCAAAAAACACAACTACATGACAACCCTAGACCTCAAAGACGCATATTTCCATATACCAATACATCAATCACACAGAAAATATCTAAGGTTTGTATTCAAAGGAATACATTACCAATTCAAAGTATTGCCTTTCGGTTTAACAACCGCTCCAAGGGTATTCACAAAGTGCCTAGCAGTAGTCGCTGCACACATCAGAAGGCAGCAAATACATGTATTCCCGTATCTAGACGACTGGCTAATCAAAACCAGTTCGCTCACACGATGCTCAAACCACACAAATCAAGTCATACAAACCCTCTACAAACTAGGGTTCACCGTCAACTTTGCAAAATCCAACATTCAGCCAAGCAAAGTACAGCAATATCTAGGAGCCATAATAGACACGACAAAAGGAGTAGCAACGCCAACTCCACAAAGAATTCACAATTTCAACAGAGTCATTCAACACATGTCTCCAAATCAAACAATACAAGCAAGAACAATACTACAGCTCCTAGGCATGATGTCATCATGCATAGCCATTGTCCCAAACGCAAGACTGCACATGAGGCCCTTACAACAGTGCCTAGCCTCACAGTGGTCTCAAGCACAGGGTCACCTTCTAGATCTGGTGTTAATAGACCGCCAAACTTACCTCTCGCTTCTATGGTGGAACAGTATAAATTTAAACAAAGGGCGGCCTTTCCAAGACCCAGTGCCACAGTACGTAATAACAACAGATGCTTCCATGACAGGGTGGGGAGCACATCTCAATCAACACAACATAAGAGGACAATGGAACATACATCAAACAAAACTGCATATAAATCATCTAGAATTATTAGCAGTTTTTCAAGCACTAAAAGCTTTCCAACCAATCATAACCCACAAATACATCCTTGTCAAAACAGACAACATGACAACGATGTATTATCTAAACAAACAAGGAGGAACACATTCAACGCAGTTAAGCTTATTAGCTCAAAACATATGGAAGTGGGCAATCCACCATCAAATTCGCCTCATAGCACAGTTTATTCCAGGGATCCAGAATCAACTGGCAGACAATCTCTCTCGAGATCACCAGCAAGTCCACGAATGGGAAATCCACCCACAAATTCTGAACACCTACTTCACACTGTGGGGAACACCTCAAATAGACTTATTTGCAACAAAAGAGAACGCAAAATGCCAAAACTTCGCGTCCAGATACCCACACAAGCAATCCCAAGGCAATGCCCTATGGATGAACTGGTCAGGAATATTTGCTTACGCTTTTCCTCCTCTCCTTCTCCTCCCTTATCTAGTAAACAAATTGAGTCAAAACAAACTCAAACTCATTTTAATAGCACCAACGTGGGCAAGACAACCCTGGTACACAACACTGCTAGATCTTTCTGTAGTACCCCACATCAAACTGCCGAACAAACCAGATCTGTTAACGCAACACAACCAACAGATCAGACACCCAGATCCAGCATCGCTGAATCTAGCAATCTGGCTCCTGAAATCCTAGAATTCGGACACTTACAACTTAGCCAAGAGTGTATGGAGGTCATAAAGCAGGCCAGAAGGCCATCCACTAGACACTGCTACGCAAGTAAGTGGAAAAGATTTGTTTGTTACTGCCATCATAAACAGATACAACCACTAGACGCAACTCCAAAACATATAGTAAATTACTTGCTCCATTTACAAAAAGCAAAGCTAGCCTTCTCTTCTATTAAAATACACCTTGCAGCAATATCTGCATACCTGCAGACTACCTATTCAACTTCCTTGTATAGGATACCAGTCATCAAAGCATTCATAGAAGGTCTTAAAAGAATTATACCACCAAGAACACCACCTGTTCCTTCATGGAACCTAAACGTGGTCCTAACAAGACTCATGGGCCCACCTTTCGAACCCATGCACTCTTGCGGAATACAATTCCTAACCTGGAAAGTTGCCTTTCTCATCGCCATTACATCTCTGAGAAGAGTAAGTGAAATTCAAGCGTTCACAACACAGGAACCTTTTATACAAATACATAAAAATAAGGTCGTCCTACGACCTAATCCAAATTTTTACCAAAAGTTATTTCACCGTTCCATCTAAATCAAACGGTAGAACTACCAGTTTTTTTCCCACAGCCAGATTCTGTGGCTGAAAGAGCACTACATACATTAGATGTCAAAAGAGCATTAATGTACTACATTGACAGAACAAAGAACATCAGAAAGACTAAACAGCTATTTATTGCATTCCAAAAACCTCATGCAGGTAACCCAATATCAAAACAAGGTATAGCCAGATGGATTGTTAAATGCATCCAAATCTGCTACCTTAAAGCAAAAAGACAACTGCCCATTACTCCCAGGGCACATTCAACAAGGAAAAAAGGTGCTTCAATGGCCTTTTTAGGAAACATCCCAATGCATGAAATATGTAAGGCAGCCACATGGTCTACGCCTCACACATTCACCAAACACTACTGTATAGATGTGCTATCCGCACAACAAGCTGCAGTAGGTCAAGCTGTATTAAGAACTCTATTTCAGACAACTTCTACTCCTACAGGCTAAACCACCGCTTATGGGGAAATAACTGCTTACTAGTCTATGCAGACCATGTGTATCTACAGCGACAGATGCCATCGAACTGAAAATGTCACTTACCCAGTGTACATCTGTTCGTGGCATCAGTCGCTGAGATTCACATGGGCCCACCCACCTCCCCGGAAGCCTGTAGCAGTTCAGAAGTTACCTTCAATTTTGTACATTTGTATATATATTATTTAAACCTTTAATAGGTACATACTTACACATTTCATTGCGCGGGCACTATTACTGTAGTACAACTCCTACCTCACCCTCTGCGGGGAAAACAATCAAAGATGGAGTCGACGCCCATGCGCAATGAGCACAGAAGGAGGAGTCACTCGGTCCAGTGACTCGAAAACACTTCTTCGAAGAAAAACAACTTGTAACACTCCGACCCAACACCAGATGGCGAGCTATGCAGACCTTGTGAATCTCAGCGACTGATGCCACGAACAGATGTACACTGGGTAAGTGACATTTTCATTTTCTATAACAAAACCTATTGGCCTGGAATTGTCTCTGAGTGTGTGTTCCTCATTTATTGCCTGTGTGTATGTACAACAAATGCTTAACACTACTCCTTGGATAAGCCTACTGATCGACCACACTACCACAAAATAGAGCATTAGTATTATCTCTTTTTGCCACTATCTTACCTCTCAGGGGAACCCTTGGACTCTGTGCATACTATTCCTTACTTTGAAATAGTGCATACAGAGCCAACTTCCTACACTTGTCACGGAGCCTGCAAATGCCTGTCCGCATAAGATTGATGCTGGTCCCTCAGAGTGGCACAAGTTGTGCTGCAGCTCTGCAGAGTTGTCTTCAGTATCCATGCCCTACGTACCAGGATACCATTCATCAGTGACTTACAGGGGGGCTGAAGGGCCTGGTCCCTTGGAGATCAAGTGACCAGGCATATTGTTTTAGGGAAGGAACATTGGCACAGTGGTCCTGGTTTGCAGGAACCCAGTGCACTTCAGTCAAAGTTCCATCTTAAAACCAGGCAAAACGTAGAGGAGTACTGCAGCCAGAACCCAGCTCCCTACACTTGTAGTCATTATTGACGGTGTACATAGATACTCAAAAGATCTGATTTCTTCTTTTCATACTGTTTTAACTAAATGCAGTCAGGAAACAGATTTTCTGTCTGTACTCGTTCAAAATTAGTATCAATGCAAAGCTAAGATACTTAATTATGAAATACGGAATATTACACATTTCATATGGATGTAGAGGTATCTCTATTCTTACTTGTTTAATATTATTGTTGATAATTTACTTTAGCTTATGGTTTGCAATGTGCCACGAAAAGCCTTAAGAAATGCACCAATTTTTTGTAACAACTGAGAATTAAAAAACGTGGGCGAGCCCTGTGTGGGAAACTGGTACCCAGTTGCAGTACCCCCTCCCCCACACACTTTTTGCCTGATTTTGTGATGCAACTTGGCCTTGGGTGCACTGGGATCTTGCTGACCAGGTCCCCAGTGCCAGTGCTCTTTCCCTAAAATTGCAAAGGTATTTATACAATGGGCAACACATTTAGTTGCTACTATAGGTCCCTGATAAATGGTTTGTAGGTACCTATGGCATGGGGTACTAAGGGTAGGCCCCTGAGGGCAGCAGCACCGATTGTGCCACCCTCTTGGGCCATGTATCCAGATGCACCTATCACTGCCATTGCAGGCTGAGTGTCCTAGTGCAATTCTCAAATGTAAACTCTACATGGCCCACAGCCTGTGTGCCCTGTCAACTACATACTGCATGCAGTATAGGTAAGTCACCCCTCTGGCAGGCAATCCAGCCCTAAAGCAGGGTGCACAATACTGTCTGTGGGTTTATATGCATGGGTAATATGCCCCTACTGTGTCGTTGCCAAACCTGGGACATAGTAAGTAAAGAGCTCCCATCAAAGACCAAAAAGCCAGTGAAGTCCAGTTCACTGACCTGATGGTGACCAAGGAACAGGACACCACAGCCAGACCAAATTTCACTGACGAACCCTGCAAGTGTGCCAAGTTTGGTGGCAGTGTGACCTCCAGTGGCTGAACCATGCAATAGCCAGGGGGACTGGACCCCCAACATCGGACACACAGAATGACAGTCCACTCTGGACTGCAAAACGACCACGAGGAAGTCCCAGTCGAGAGACTTAAGAAAATACCAGGGTTTCTCACAAGTGTGAACCTTCTGACCTGCAAGCGACACTCAAGTGACTTGAACCTCCTGCTTTCAAGGGCACCTTTGCGCACAGCTCTTGGTTCACAGATTTGCTCTGCACTCGGCTGCCCTGTGCCCTGCATCAGAGAACCAACTATGCTCCAAGGGTCCCCCACCCCTTGCGACCTCAACACTCCAAGAGGACCCACCGGTCTCACCTTGAAGTCCACCTGTGCAGTGCTTTTCCAAGTGATCCCCCACAGGGCCTTACACCAGCTCCACAGACTTTTCTACAGCTGTTCTGGACGAAACCGGGAGCTGCCAGAACTTCTCCAGCTGGTCCACAGAGTCTACTGAGAAGCTTAACCTATAACCCAGAGGAGACATTAGTAAATACTTTGCCTGATTTTATATACATTTTTAAAGTATTTCTCCACTGATTCCTATGGTGCATAATTATGCAGAGAATTGAAATATTTTCTAAACTTTGAAAAATCATAACTTAAATAGTACTCACCCGATCTTGATGATCTTGGAAAATAATTTCAAAAAATGTGAAGTATTTTTGTAAATAGGTCTAGAGTTATTCTTTCATTGAGTGTGTGTTTTCATTTATTGACACTGTGAGTACAACAAATGCTTTGCACTTAGCCAAAATTAGCCTAGCTGGTCGACCAAGCTATCATAAATATCTGATAGAGACTTCTAGTTGCAGACTCCTTACCTTAGAATTTTCCCCCAGGCGTCAGACTGGATCCGTAGATTTTTTTCTTCGAGCAATACCCTTGCGCGTCGGTAGGTGGCGTCGGTCAACTCTGTAGGCGTCGTGGTCACCGTGATGACGTCAGGAGTAGTACATAGACGCCGCCCTCACGCAGTGACGTCAGTCCTTTTCTTTCCGTGCCACACGCTGATCCGAGAGAGAGCTACCCTTGGCTATTTTTGGGCCGAATTCAACCATTTTGTCGATATTTTTTGGTGCAACCTTTGGTGCGTCGAGGATGTCCCCGAAGACCGGGTTTAAGCCGTGCGAGGACTGCCACCTCATGATGTTGGTGACGTACCCTCATCATGTCTTCCTGTGGTGCTTCGAGCGCGACCACGACCCGAAGTCATGCTCCAAGTGCTGGGCGATGCATCCGAAGGCTTTGAGGGAGCAGTCCCTAAAGCTGATGGCGGCCCGGCACTCGACTCTGCGTAGATCCCGATCTCGCTCGAGAGGAAGGTCTCGAGATCGGTCGCGGAGCCACCACCACTTGCCTTCTTCGAAATCTTCGGGTCAAGGTAAGAAGTCGTCCCATCGCTCTCCGACTTCACCCCATCGCTCGGTCGACGCGACACGGGACGAGCGTCCACGAACTAGGCCTCCATCCTCTGAGCCTACGTTTGGGAAGACTCCACGCTTCACCTGAGTTTCTCTGAGCCGAAGCAACCCCCGCCCAACTGAAGGAGTTCTACGAGGCCATGCGCCTTATCTTAGGCCTTGCCGACCCCGATAAGGCGCCTTCGGGCCCAAGGGGCTTGGCTGAGGGGCCTTCGGGTTCCGCGCCGGCGGCATCGGCCCCGGCCACCGAGGTCACCTCCGGATCCGTGCGCAGATCCACACCGACGCCAGTCGCACAGTCCAGACCATCCTCGGCGCCGGGTCATTTAGCCACGCTCCCGACGTCGGTAGTGCCCACTATCGACGTCGACCCGATTCTCATTCCAGACAACTCGGAGTCGGAGCTGCGTCGGCCGACTCCGCCATCGGCTTCGGTGGGCCCCATTTGCCCGAGGTCAGATTCTGGCCCATTTTCCTATGGGTAGGAATACGGGGAGGAATTGGAGGGGTCCCTGGACCCTTATGAATACCAGGAAGACCCTACTATGGACTGGGCACAGGACTTGGGCGAAGCCAGTGGTCTTCATACTTCTCCTGACTCTGGCATGCTGTCTCCTCCTACCATGGCTACGGCGGAGGGAGCTACCTATGGTATGGTGGTTAGTAGGGCGGCTGAGGTCCTTGGCCTTGAACTACCTACTGTCGAAGTCAGGTCTAACCTCGTGACGGAGGTGCTTCAGCCAGGGGCTTCTACATCTGAACCCCTTCTCCCATTTAATGAAGCCCTCACTGACGTCCTTTTAGGTACATGGTCCAAACCCAACACAGGGGCTCCTGTGAACAGGACGATCGCTCGCCGCCATCGGACTGCGCCGAATGACCCGAAGTTCCTGTCCCATCATCCTATGCCTGAGATTCTTGTTATCCAGGTGTCCTCTTCTTCTGGCGCGTTCCCTTCCGCAGCCCCGGATAGGGAATCCAAAAGGCTGGAACAATTTGGTAAGAAGTTATTTTCTTCCTCCAGCCTCGCGCTGCGGTCCGTGAACACCACATGCCTTTTGGGCTGTTATTCCCACTCCCTATGGGCTACAGTTGTTGCGCAAGTCCTGCCGCACATACCGGAGGCGGCATGTGCTATCGTCTCCCAAGTGGTGAAAGATGGGAGAGATGCGGCGAAGTTCACAATCTGTTGTGGGCTGGATACGACAGACTCTCTGGGCAGATCGGTTGATACGACAGTGGCCTTACCGCACCATGCCTGGTTACTTACTTCTGGTTTCTTGGGGGATGTCCAACAGCCACTCATGGACATGGCCTTTGATGGCACCCGTCTCGTCGGAGACAAAGCGGACTCGGCCTTGGAGAGGTTCAAGGAGTCCAGGGCTACGACTCTGTCCCTTGGCCTTTTGGCGCCACACGCCCCCCCACAGTCCGCTTTTCGTCCCTTTCGTGGCCACGGAAGAGGCGCCCTGTCGCGTCCTCAACCCAGCCACCGGGCCATGCACGCTGGACAGCCTATGCGTGGCCGGGGGCGCAGAATCCCACGTGGTCGTGGGACGGGGAAACCGAGGTCTGTCCAGTCCGCCCCTGCAGCAGCCTCCAAACCTACCTAGTCTGTCCCCTCACTCCCGCCCAGTAGGTGGCAGAATCCGCCATCACCTGCCCCACTGGGAACATATCACCACGGACGGGTGGGTTTTGCAAATTATTCGGAAGGGCTACTCCCTCCCTTTCGAATCTGCACCACCACACATGCCTCCATCCCTCCATCCCCTTTCGGAGGATCATTTGGTGCTTCTCCGCCAGGAAGTTGCGGCGCTCTTGGCCAAGGGAGCTTTAGAAGGGGTCCCTGTGCCAGAAGTAGGTCATGGTTGTTATTCCCACTACTTTCTGATACCAAAGAAGTACAAAGACTTGCACCCTATCCTAGATCTTCGGGACCTGAACTATTTCCTCAAAAAAGGAGAAGTTCAAAATGCTCACCCTGGCTCAGGTTCTGTCTGCCTTAGACCCGGGAGAATGGATGGTAGCGTTGGACTTGCAGGACGCTTATTTCCACATCCCCATCCTGCCTGCCCGCAGACGTTACCTTCAATTCGTGGTAGGTCACAAGCACTTTTGTTTGTCGTGCTTCCTTTTGGCCTTACCAGTACCCCTCGGGTGTTCACGAAAGTGATGGCGGTGGTTGCAGGTCATCTGCGCTGGTTAGGGGTCGCAGTCTTCCCCTACCTAGACGACTGGCTGTTGAAGGCGCCTTCGCCCCAGACAGTGGTCTCACACCTCCAGACTGTGGCGAACCTCCTGCACCAGCTGGGGTTCACTATCAACGTGCCGAAGTGACACCTGACTCCCTCTCATACGCTCCCTTTCATCGGAGCAGTTCTGGACACAGTGCGGTTTCGGGCTTATCCTCCCCAAAAGCGAGTCCAAGACATTCAGGCTATGATTCCGATCTTTCAGGCTTGGTCTTGGGTTTCGGTGAGACAGACTCTGAGGCTGCTGGGCCTCCTTGCCTCCTGCATCCTGCTAGTAACACATGCCAGGTGGCATATGCGGTCTCTGCAGTGGGATTTGAAGTTCCAGTGGGCGCAGCATCAGGGGAATCTCTCCGACATGGTCCAGATCTCGGAGGGGACTGAGAAAGACCTGCAGTGGTGGCTATTGAATCCCAATTGGGTCAATGGTAGATCCCTCTCCCTTCCCCAGCCAGATCTCTCAATAGTGACAGATGCGTTGCTTCTGGGTTGGGGCGGCCACATGGGAGAGGCGGAGATCAGAGGCCTCTGGTCTCCGGCGTAGTCGGGACTCCACATAAACATGCTGGAGCTATTAGCGATCAGACTTGCGTTGAAAGCATTCCTTCCCTCTCTCAAAGGGAAAATGGTGCAGGTGTTCACGAACAGCACTACCGCCATGTGGTACTCCAACAAACAAGGCGGGGTAGGGACCTAGACCTTATGTCAGGAGGCACTACGCCTCTGGACATGGCTGGAACATCAGGGCATTACCCTGATGGTTCAACATCTGGCAGGCTCTCAACGCCAGAGCAGACTAACTCAGCCACCGACGCACTGTCGATCACGAATGGCGTCTCCATCCGGAGGTGGCACAAGGTCTCTTTCTCAAGTGGGGAGAGCCTTGGTTAGATCTGTTCGCCTCCGCCGAGAACGCGCAATGTCAGCTATTTTGCGCATTGGAGTTTCCAAGGTGGCACTCGCTCGGAGACGCTCTTCGGCTCGAATGGATCTCCGGCCTCCTTTACGCCTTCCCGCCTATCCCTCTTCTGCCCAGAGTTCTCAAGAAGATCAAGAGTGACCGGGCCCAAGTTATCTTGGTGGCTCCGGACTGGGCACGAACAGTGTGGTATCCAGAGCTACTGAGTATGTCCATCGATCCTCCTCTCAGACTGCCTCTTCGGGCGGATCTTCTGTCGCAGCAGCAGGGGACGGTCCTCCACCCAAACCTGTCCAACCTCCGCTTTCATGCGTGGAGATTGAGAGGCAACAGTTGAAGGCATTTGCCCTTCCACCTGAAGGCTGCAATGTTATCTTGGCAGCCAGGTGTCCCTCGACTAAAACTGTATACGCCTGTTGTTGGAATAAATTTGTGGCATGGTGCACCAACAAATCTGTTGACCCCCCCCTATCTGCCCCTCTTTCAGAGGTTCTTCTATTCATTCTTTCCTTAGCCCAGCAGGGCTCTGCATTGGGCGCTCTTAAGGGGTATCTGTCTGCCATTTCCGCCTTTCTTAGGCTTCCTGATCAGCCCTCACGCTTTAAATCTCCTCTTGTGAGTAGGTTCTTAAAGGGGCTCACCCACTTATTTCCTCCCACTCCCTTCATCATGCCTCAGTGGGATCCTAATCTTGTGCTTACTTACTTGATGTGTACTCCCTTTGAGCCTATGCATTATTGTCCCTTACGGCTCCTCACATCCAAAACTGACTGTCTTATCGCCATCACCTCTGCTCGCAGGGTGAGTGAGCTTCAGGCCCTTTCTTCAAAGCCTCTGTACTTGTCCGTACACCCCGACAAAGTGGTGTTACGCACTAGAGCTTCCTTCCTTCCTAAGGTGGTTACACCGTTTCATGTAGGCCAGTCCATCACTTTGCCTACCTTCTACGCACCCCCACATCCTTCCCGTGAGGAGGAGAGACTCCACCGTCTGGACCCAAAAAGAGCGTTGGATATCTGTCATGCAGCTACGTGGGCGTCTCTGCACATGTTTGCTAAGCATTACTGCCTGGCCAGTCAGGTCCGTTGGGACGGCTACTTTGGTCGGTCAGTGGCTACTTTGGTCGTTCGGTCCTGCAGGACTTTCTATTATGATCTTAGTTTGCAGCCCACCACCGAGGATGGCATTGCCTAGGTATCTATTCTAAGGTAAAGAATCTGCAACTAGAAGTCTCTATCAGATGTACAAGTTGCTTACCTTCGGTAATGAAATATCTGGTAGAGACCTATTCTAGTTGCAGATTCCTTACCGCCCACCCATCCTCCCCGCTTGCGAACTGCTTTCTAGGGACAGGGATTCCCCCCTTTCAGGTCGTTAGCTCTGGCGCACCAATGTCAGTGTTCTTAGCGGCTCTGCGCTCTGGCGTGGAAAGTCGTTAAAAGAAACTGACGTCACTGCGCGAGGGTGGTGTCTATGTACTACTCTCATTGTCATCACGGCGACCACGACGTCTGCAGAGTCGACCGACGCCACCTACCGACGTGCAAGGGTATTGCTCGAAGAAACAATCTCCGGATCCAGTCTGACGCCTGGGGGGAAATTCTAAGGTAAGGAATCTGCAAATAGAATGTCTCTACCAGATATTTCGTTACCGAAGGTAAGTAACTTGTACATTAGAGCTTTAGGCGGTCTAGTTTTTGCCTCTGTAAACCAACGTATGGTTGCCCGGACCCTCTGCACAGTGTACAACGTTTTGCACACTAGATAGAGGGCCAGCCTCCTACACATGCAGATGTTTTTTTTTTTTTCCACTTGCTTCAGACGTGAGTTGAAAGATCACATCTTTTCTTGTTTCCATTGCAGTAAACAGACTGATGATTGTGTTTTACAGAGGAATGTATATGTTCTACGTTTTCTTCACATGATGTGGGACTTACGTATGTGCTAATCTTTGGTTTTTAGCAGACGGGAACTCTCATATAAAAGCATTTGATGAGGAAAGTGTTGCTTCTTTAAGTACCACGCAAGATGAGACTCAGGACAGCTTTCAAATGGACAATGGAACACCAAATTCCAACTACCTTGCACAAGGTGGATGTGCGTTGGGTAACTCCTATTGGCCAAAGGTAAGTACCTGTGGACAGTAACCCTTTGAGCACAACATTCAATCTTTTAGTAGAAATGTGGATCACATGAATCGATGAACTAATATTCATCTACTGATATGTCTAGAATAACTTGAAATGTAAAAAATAACCTGCGTGCTTATGTATAGATGTAAGTGAAACTGGTATATTTGTGTTTATTTTTGGTAAGTTGCACTCTTGCAATAGAGAATTTTGACAGGGACTTCTAGCTGCAAATTCCTCACCTCAGAAGGTCTTCTGTGTCTTTGTAGGTGGCACTGCAAGGATCCACACTGACGCCGCTCCGCTCCAGAAATGACGTGTAAGGCCTATATAAACACCACTCCAGCTCGCCAACATCGATTCCTTTTTTTCTGCGCTGCCAAATGCAGATCTGAAGCTCTCTCTTGTCTCTCCGAGATGTGTATGTCGTAATTTCTCTTCAAAATTCACTGTGTGCTAGGCAACGTCTTGCCCAAAAACCACATGTTTTAAGCCCTGTAGGGACTGTCACAAACAAATGTCTGTGATAGATCCCCATCTGGTGTGCTTGGGGTTGAGTCACAACTCTAAGGCCTGCAGTGACTACATGTCAATGACGCCATAAGCCATCCAGCAAAGGAAGGTTCCATGATGGGACTGACCCTAGTCGGAGGTTTGGTCCCGGTCCAGTTGTTACTCCTGAAGTCAACAGAACCGTTCCAGAAGTGTGTCTTTGTCGAGAGCGAACACATAGGGTAAGTCTAAAAAGAAACATAAGAAATCGAAGCGGGACTCCACCCCATCTTGCCACTCGCATTCACCTGAGAAGGTACGGGGCGGCACCATGCTTTTCGACCTTGTTCCTACAGTCTGTCGACTTTGGCACCTTTCTTGCAACTGGTTCCGCCACAACCCAAGTTTAGAGGGTTGTCACTCCAAAACAGATCGAAGAGTTCTGTAAGGCCATGCTCCTGCTCTCTGAATCCTTGCCGACTCCCTCTGGTGTGCCTTCGGGGCCCAAGGTGGCTGGAGGCCTTCCGCCTGGGATACGTCCGGCGGGTTCGTCTTAGGCACCAGTTTGATCCTCCAAGCCCATCACAATGCCTCTGGCTCTGATTCCAGCCCGCCTCCATTGCCTAGGTTCACACCAGTTCCTGAAACTTCGGCGCGGGTGCTGACTCCATTGGCACCAGACAAAGCAATACCTATTATACTCTCCAATTCAGAGTTGGGACCAGTATGACCTGGACTGCGCAAGACGACTTTTAATGCACCATTTCCCTCACTAGATTTCCTGCATCCACTAGGGGGAAATCGCACTTCATTTAATTTTGGCCACAGACTCGGTCAACAACTGACGTAGGTGATGAGTTTGCTCAGCTGTGTAATGGAAACAATTGTTAATATGACTTGCGGGAGACCAGCAGTCTCGATACCTGCCCTTAGACTGGTATTCTTTCGCCCCTGGCCCAGCAAACAAGAAACTTGCCTCCTATTCCATAATGAACGCTTATGGTGACTGAAGTTATTGACCTCCAGCTCCCCACCTTGGAGGTTAAAATGAATGAGTTAATGGATTTCTTCCAACCAGGGCAAACATCTTCGGAACCCCTTTTGCTCATTTAATAAGGTACTGACAGATACCTTGTTGAGCACCTGGACCCAGCCCTGCACTTTCACCTTTGCCCCACGTTCAACAGGCAATTAGCAAGATGCCGTTGTTCTCCCTGGGGTGACCCTGCCTTGCAACACCCTTTTGCCTGAAAGTTTGGTTGTGCGGTTGTCCACAAGCGGGTCTGATCCCAGTATTTTCCTGACTGCTATCGCAAGGGGGAATCAAAGCTAGTAAGAATGTTAGAGAATATTTTTTTTCTTCCACCAGCCTTGCCCTCCAATAGGTGAATACAAGCTGTCTCCTGGGACATTACTCCCACACCCTTTGAAAATCAGAGGTTCAAGTCCTCCATGGTGTTTAAGAAAAACTCCAACACATCCTTGCTTAGGCCATCCAGGACGGTTGAGATGGCAACCAAGTTTACAATTCCTTGTGGCTTGGTCACCACCAGTTTGATCGAGCAGGCTATGGGCATCAGTGTTGCCATATGCCATTTGTTGCCACGCTTGGCTGCGATCCCCTGGTTTTTCAGGTGATGTCCAATCGTCACTCATGGGCATGCGGTTTGTTGAGACTCACCTGTTTGCAGAGAACAATCAAAGTCAGCACTTTTGAGTTTCCAAGGCATTTTTCTCTCAGAGGCGCCTTCCATCTAGTTTGGAATATGGGACTCTTATTATTTCTTCCTGTTGCTGCCTGTGAGTTTTAAAATTGAACAGAAACATCCAAGTCATCCTAGTAGCACCCACATTGGGCCAGGAGAGTGCATTACCCAAACTTTATAGGTATGAACTTCTGTTGACTGATTAGCTGCTGCTTCTGAAGGCTCTTCTGTTGCAGCAGCAGGGAAAATCGCTGCACTTGTGCCTGCACAATTGCATCTCCTTTTTAGGAGATTGAACAGTGACAGTTGACTTCTTTCGACCTTCCTCCTGAGGTTGTTAATGTTGTTTTGGCAGCAAGGCGTCTTTTAACAAAATCTGTGAATGGCAGCCGTGTGGAAAAATTAGTACCTTGGTGCGGCACCCAACAAATTGACCCCCTACCATTCAAATTATCTGTAATTTTTTTGTTTGTTTTTTCTCTGGCCCAGCAGGAGCTTTCTTCGGGCTGTCTGTCAGCTGTTTCTGCTTTTTTACGGTTGCTGGATAAGCCTATTTTCAGCTCACCTGCTGTGATGCATTTTTTTAAAGGTTTGCAACATTTATTTCTGCCAAAACCCTTTGTGATGCCACAGTAAGACTTTGCACATTTTTTTATGAAAACCCCCTTTGAGCCCCAACAGAATTGTCCATTAAGAGTTCTGAAGCTGAAAATTATCTTTTTTTTAACGACTAGGCATATGAATGAGGTTCAGGCTCTTTCTGTCAACTCACCGTACATAACATTCATTCCAGATAAATTGGTATTGAAGACCCAATCTGCGCTCATAGGGGATCTTCATTGATAGTCATATGCATTTGAATAGTTCCACCCACGTGCGGTATCCAGGAGCACTTCTTTACATAGTCTCTTCTTAAGTGTAGACGGTTGCCTTGCTTCAGGTAGGCCTGCATAATATGCAGCCTATGCAAACAGGCTACAGTTGTGTAATTCTTCAGATTATACTTAGAAAAAAGGGTTAAAACATTCTTATAAATTTATAATTTGAGGTAAATGTTTACACCAGACCTCAAATCTCCTTCACAAATAGTTTTTTTTTTTTTTTGCAAAGAGATGAAAGAATAGGAAGACAGTTTAGCCCCATGGGGCTACTATTATGTGAGTGGGAAACAGTGACTGTGCATTTAAGGGTAAAGAGACCACCATGTCACATCATCCTCAGCAGGTGGCAGTGGCCCCAGTTCTTTTTTTTTCCTGTACCTGACAACAGGATCCTGGGGCACTGAACTAGGCCTTCTAGGCTTTGTTTCCCTCAAAATGTACCTTTGAATTTTCATTTAAATTGGTTCACTCAACGTTTTTCATCAGTCTGTTGCCTCCTAACACTTCTGAAGGGGTTTGAGGCATTTTTTGCATTTATCATGCCTTCCCTGTTTGAAAAGTGTCCTTCCTGTGAAGAAAAAAAGGCAAAACAGACCCCCACACACCATCTGTATCCTTTGCCTTCCATCAAGTCACCATCCAGAACATTGTCCTCACTGCAAGACGTTTACGCACCGAACTATGAAAGAGAGGGAGAAGATTCACCTCTTTTGCAAGGAAGAGCGCGCAAACAGCAAAGACAGTCTCAAGGTGAGACCTCAGGGCAAGGGACACTCCTCTACCAGGGCTCTTGCATCTGTATCTGAGGGACGTGGAAGATCCACAAAGAGAGTGTCACAAAGAAAACACCATCTTTCTCGGTACAGCACCAACTTGCTCACTGTCAAGGACTGGATCGCAATCAAGGAGACAACGGATTGATGTTGAGGCAAGGTAGAATCTACACACCGTCCACACATACTGCGAGGTCGTTGTCAAGAAGCATGTCGAGGCGGCCGGACCCTTCAACGCAGGGATGTTGAGAAGAAAAAGGAAACATATATATCCGTCATCTGAATCAGAGTATTTCAGGGCTTACTCCCCTACCTCTCCAATAGTACTGCCGGATTCACCGTTTCCATAGCTCCTGCCTCCACCTTCACCACGGCCTGCACAGCCTCATTCGCACTCCTTGTCACACCATAAGTCATGCCACCATAGACTTAGTTCCATGGGCTCATCTTCTTCCAGGTGATCCTGACACCATAGCCATCGTTCTTGCACAAGGGCAACATCTAGGCATCGATCAGGGCATACAACAGCCTCGCCTTCATCAACAAGACCCTACTCACCGAATCTGACTGATTCACGACAACCAAGCATCTCAACAGTGGACGACATATCCATCTTCCAGACGTTGTTGGTTAGGGGGGGCAGTGAAATTGAACATACAGATGTCGGTTCCTACACCTACATCTGATGCTCCATCAAAGATCTGCTTCAAGGCCACTGCTTCCACTAGTGCCAGGACTACTTGAGCCTGCAGTGGAGCTTTGTCTCACTCCAGCAACCACCAGGCTGGCTTCTTCAAGGCTACAAAAAAGAAATATAGACCTCAAGAACAATATCTTCTGTTCTTAAGCGCCGACCCACCCCCGGACTTCATAGTCATCCTAGTTACAAAGAAGTATCATGTCACGTCTCCTGCTTCTTCCGTACCTCCTGGTAAGCACTGCCAGACAGCCCCCCTCAACCCCATCCCAGGGTTGACATATGGTCTGACCCCCTACACAGTGCCAAGACCTGTGCATTGGCCCCCTGTGTCAACACTGGCAACGATGAAATTGATCTGAAAGAAGGACCCCATAGTTCTCTCAGACTCCAAAGCGAATCCATCATGGCCTCATTCGAACCCGTGGCCACCTTTACTCAGAAAACCCCCCTCTGATTCTGATATGCTTCCATTGCATTTTAGGTTTTCAGACCCGGAGCCACAATATGAGAACCGAACTGACACATCTGATAGACTTTTATTTGTAGATTCCTTACCTTTGAATTCTGCCCAGGCCTCTGACTGGATCTTCAAGATTTTCCCTGAGGAGTACCCCTGCGTGCTGGTAGGGGGCATCGATTGGCTCAGTGTATGATGTTGCGGTCCCCTATATAGGTGCCACCCATGCGTGCAGCGTCATTTCTTTTCTTTCCGTGCCAGTCAGCATTGATCCAAGAGAAGAGCTATGCCTCAGTCATTTTTTTACTGAACTCCAGGTGTGTCAATGTCGTGCCTCAAGACTGCTTTTAAGCCCTGCGGAGCTTGTCACTGGCTGATGTTGGTGACAGGGTGTGCACCTTGTCTGTGGAGTTTGGTCCATGGCCACAACTGTGGAGTTTGTAGTGTGACCGCAACCCGAGGTCGTGCTCAGAATGTCGGATAATGTGTTTGAAAGCTTTGAGGGGGCGGTCCCTAAAGCTGATGGTGGCCCGGCATGCAATTCCATGCAGGCCGAGGTCCCAGGCAAGGGGAAGGTCCCTGTACTGTTTTCAGAGCCCAAAGTCATCTTTGTCCCTTTCCAAGTCCTTGGAACGATATGGTCAGTTGAAGCACAAGAAGAAGAGCAAGAAGTCGACGCTCTCTATCACTTGTCCATTGACCGATGCGATGAAGGAACGTCGGAATTTTACACCTCATTCCTCGGAACCTGTGCCTGGGCTGGCTCTGGGCCTCCCAAATTTTCCAGGAGACGGAGTGGCCCATGCCCAACTTAAAGAGGCCCATAAGGGCATGAATCTGATTTTTGGGCAGTTCGACTCATCTGCTGGCTGACAGGGTTTAAGGGGACCCCAAGAATCCAGTCCTGGATCCAGAACATAGTAGGTTGTAACATCTCCACCTTCTCCCACGCCAGTCACCATCCAGCCGGCACCATCCCTATTGTCGATCCTGTCATGGAGCCAAATGTGCATCACCTGACGCAGACTTGATGCCAGCAGCAGACTTAGGTGAAGCCAGTTGTAGGTTGCTGGCTCTGTATATACTAAATCAAAATGAGATATAGTGTGCACAGAGTCGAGGGGTTCCCAGAGGCTTAACAAAAGCTAAAGTAGATAACACTAATGCTCTCTTTTGTGGTAGTGTGGTTGAGCAGTTAGGCTAAAGAGTCCAGGGGTTCCCAGAGGCTTACCAGAAGCTAAAGTAGATAATACTAATGCTCTCTTTTGTGGTATTGTGGTTGAGCAGTTAAGCTTATCAGAGGTTAGTGCAAAGCATTTGTTGTACACACACAGGCAATAAATGAAGCACACACTCAATGACTAACTCCAGGCTAATGGTTTTTATATAGCAAAAATATGTTTTGTTACTTTATTTCTAGAACCACAAGATTCAGTTTGCAGGCACGTACATTTGCATGTAAGTACCAAGCATATATATCAACACCACTTTGTTTCAGTTTGGTATGTTAAATTATTTTTTCTTTTTTTTTAATAGCAATGATCTTTTTTAAAAGTTGACAGTGCAACTTTCAAACACAGTTCTGGAGGGAAGAAAAGTTAGTACTGTTTTGAGGTAAGTAGAAGATTTACAGTTCTAATCTCCGGGGGTTAGGATGTCCACAGGTTGGGGTTCAAGTTAACCCAAAACACCTACCACCAGCGACACAGGGCCAGCGGGTGCAGAGGTTAAAGTTGCTGCAAGATTTTAAATGGGTTCCTATGGAGACTGGGGCACTTTGCATCAGGCCTGCTTGCAGGTAAGTATCTGCGTCTTCGGAGGTCCTGGGGGGGATTAGGAGAGCACCGGTGGGGTCACAGATCAGCACCAAACCCACACCCTCAGCGGCACAGGAGACCGAAAGGTGCAGGGTGCAAACTTAATCAGGCTCCCTATGCTTTTCATTAGAGGGACCCCGGGGGTCACAAGTAGATTGCAGGCTGGGTCCAGGGGGTTGGGTCAGAGAAACCATAGGCTGGACAGTAAGGAGGGCTGTCTGCTGGACATTGCTGCACCAGTTGTCGAGTTCCCCAGGGCCGGGGGGCTGCGGGTGCAGGGTATCCTTTGGCGTTGGGTATCTTCGTCTGGATCCTTCTGAGACAGGGTGTCCTCTGAATTTAGTTTGCAGGCGGCGGCGTTGGCCACGAGGGGTCAGACCAGGGTGGACACAAGGTCAGAATATCCTGGGGACCTACTCTGGACCGGTGGACCACCTGGACTCTGGTCGTGGGAGTCGGGTGCAGAGTGGGCAGGACTTGAGATCCAGGGCAGTTGTGGAGTCCTTCTTGGTGTTTCTTGTGGACTGGGCCGCTGTCCTCTGGAGTTCTTGGTACTCTGGTGGGCAGGCAGTCCTCTGGGGGTTTGGAGAGGTCGCTGGTACTGAAGGATCCGTCGTCTTCTTGTAGCACAGCTTCACACGCTGCAGACAGGCTCATAGGGCTGGGGCCAAGTCATTTGGTGTCCTGAGTCTTCTCTGCTGGATTCTGCTTAGCAGTCGTTCTTGCTTCTTTCTTCTTGTTGAGGTCACCAGGAATCTGGCGAGCTAGGTTCAGGGAAGTTCTTAAATGCTAGATTTAGGGGTGTTACAGGGTCAGAGGGCCGTAGCCAATGGCTACTGTCCCTGAGGGTGGCTACAGCCTTCATGTGCCCCCACTCCCTTTAGAGAGGGGGTGCACAATCCTTACTCTATTGGCCCCTGTCCTCCAAACCAAGATGGAGGATTCTGCAGGGAGGGGGGGGTCACTTCAGCTCCAGACATCTTAGGGGTGTTCCCAGCTGGAAGGGTCATTCCACCCTGTTTTTCCTAACTATCCCGCCGGCCTTGCCGCCAACAGTAGGGCTTTGTCTGAGGGGCAGGGTGGGAGTCACGCAGCTCCACTAGCTGGAGTGCCCTGGGGCACTTTAAAAGGAGGCCTGAGCCTTTGAGGCTTACTGCCAAGTGTTACAGTTCCTGCAGGGGGGGAGGTGTGAAGCACCTCTACCCAGAGCAGGCTTTGTTTCTTACTCAAGAGGGCACTATGGTCCTCACCTCATTGGGTCAGAAACTCCTCTTTTTGGGGCAGGCAGGCACAGACTGTTCAGCCTTACACTAAAGGCTTGGTTAAAATACAGGGAGCATCTCTAAGATGCCCTCTGGGTGCATTGTACAGTAAATCCAACACTGACATCAGTGTGGGTTTATTGTGCTGAGAAGTTTGATACCAAACTTCCCAGCCTTCAGTGAAGCCATCACAGAGCTGTGAAGTTCATATTGACAAACTCCCAGCCCATATTCTTAATATGGCCACACTGCACTTAGCATGTCTAAGAATGGACTTAGACGCTGCAGGGGCATAATGCTCAAGCAGCTACACCCTCACCTGTTGTATAGTGCACCCTTCCTTAGACCTCCTAGAGGGGTGACTTACCAATTCCACAGGCGGTGGTTGGTGGGCATCGCACCCTAGAGGGATGCCATGCCGACTTTATCTTGTTTTCCCTGACAGTACACACATGCTGCAATGGCAGTGTGCCTGTGCTTGGTGAGGAGTCTCTTAGGGTGGCACAATACATGCTGCAGCCCTTAAGGACCCTCCCTGGTCACAGAGCCCTTGGTACCACTGGACCTTTTACAAAGGACTTAGCTGTGTGACAGGGGTGTGCCAGTTGTTGGAACAATGGTAGAGTTTTAGAGAAAGAACGCTGGGGTCTGGTTAGCAGGATCCCGGCACACTCTTATCAAGTCAGCATCAATATCAGGCAAAATGTGGGTGGATAACCATGCTAAAAGGGGCAGTTTCCTACACAACCCCCTCCCAAAGGAAAGAGGATGAGACTAACCTTTCTCAAGAGAGTCTTCATTGTCTAAGTGGAAGAAATTTGAAAGTCCATCTGCATTGGCATTGGCAGTCCCAGGTCTATGTTCCACTGAAATGTCCATTCCCTGTAGGGGGATGGACCACCTCAAACGTTTAGGGTTCTCACCTTTCATTTTCATTATTCATCTGAGAGGTCTGTGTTCGGTTTCCACAGTAAAGTGAGTACCAAACAAGTATGGTCTGAACTTTTTCAGGGACCAAACCACAGTAAAGGCCTCCCTCTCAACGGCATTCCAACGCTGTTCCCTGGGGAGTAACCTCCTGCTAATGAAAGCAACAGCCTGGTCATGCCCATCATCACTCTGGGACAGGAGTGGCCCTATCCCTTATTCTGAGGCATCTGTCTGCACAATGAACTGCCTAGGGTAGTGTGGAGCTTTCAGAACTGGTGCTGAGCACATTGCCTCCTTCAGTGTGTCAAAGGCCTTTTGACAATCAAGAGTCCAGTTAATCTTTTTGGGCATCTTTTTAGAGGTCTTTTCTGTGAGGTGGGTTACAATGGACCTATAGCCCTTCACAAACCTCCTGCAACAACCTGTCACGCCAAGTAATGCCCTGACTTGAGTCTGGGTTTTTGGAGCTTCCCAATCCAGAATGGTCTGGACCTTGGGCTGTACAGGTTACACTTGGCCTCCATCTACAAGGTGGCCCAAGTACACAACAGTGCCCTGCCCTTCCTGGCATTTTGATGCCTTAATAGGGAGGCCTGCAAAACCTTCTCCAGGTGTATCAAGTGATCCTACCAGGAGGAGCTAAAGACAGCAATATCATCTAGATATGCTGCACTAAAGGACTCCAAGCCAGCAAGGACGTGATTCACCAATCTTGGAAGGTGGCATGGGCATTCTTTAAACCAAAGGGCATAACAGTGTACTGATAATGCCCATCAGGTTTAGAGAATGTAGTCTTTTCTTTTGCACCACGTGCTATCCTGATTTGCCAGTACCCTCTGGTTAAGTCAAAGGTACTGGGAAACTTTACTGCACCCAACTCATCTCTCCTTGGAGTAGGATGAGCATCTGTCTTGGTGACAGAGGTAAGTCCTCACTAGTCCACACAGAACTTTCTCTTTTTTTCCATCCTTGAAATGAGGTTTGAGGACCAAGACCACTGGGCTAGCCCAGGGACTGTCAGAGGATTCAATAACCCCTAACTATATTGTTGACTTCAAATTTGATGTTCTCCTTAACTTGGTCAGACTGTTGATAGATTTTGTTTTTGACAGGCAAGTGGTCTCCGGTGTCCACATAATGGGTACACCAGGGGTCAAGGAGAAGAGCTCAGCATACTCCTGCAGGACCTGCCTGCAGTCAGCCTGATTTTGGGCAGAGAGGGTGCATGAGTAGACAACTCCAACTGACCCATCTTTTGGGTTGTGTGAGAGGAGATCAGGGAGAGGTTCACTCTCTTCTTTCTGATCCTCCTCATTAACCATCAGCTGGGTTACATCTTCTCTGTCACAGTAGAGTTTGAGGCCCTTCACATGTATCACCCTTTTGGGTGTCCTGGTAGTGCCCAGGTCTACCAAGTAGGTGACCTCACTCTTCTTCTCTAGGATAGGGTAAGGGCCACTTCATCTGTCCTGGAGTGCCCTGGGAGCCCCAGGCTCCAGAACCCACACCTTCTACCCTGGTTCGAACTCCACCAGTGCAGACTTTTGGCCGTTCTGCTGCTTCTGGAACAGTTGGCTGGCCTCAAGGTTTTTGGATGCATTTTCCATGTTCTCAGCCATCCTAGAGCGGAGGCCAAGCACATAGTCCACCACATCTTGCTTAGGCTCATGGAGAGGTCTCTTCCAGCCTTACTTCACAAGTGCACGTGGTCCCCTAATAGGGTGGCCAAACAGAAGTTTAATGGGGGGAAAACCCTACCCCTTTCTGATGCACCTCTCTGTAGATGAAAAGCAAGCATGGCAGGAGGACATCCCATCTCCTTTTGAAATTTTCAGGGAGCACATAATCACGCCCTTCAATGTCGGGTTGAACTTTTCAACAAGTCCATTGGTTTGTGGATGGCATGGTGTGGTGAGCTTGTAAGTCACCTCACACTCATTCCACATGTGTTTCAGGTAAGCTGACCTGAAGTCTATACCTCTGTCAGAAACCATCTCTTTAGGAAACCCTACGCTGGTACAGATACCACAAGAGTTTTGGCTACTGCAAGAGGGGGATTGCTTCAAGATATTTGGTAGCATGATCTACTACTACCAGTATGTACTTATTTCCTGAGGCTGTGGGTGGTTCAAGTGGACTCACAATGTGCACACCAACCCTTTCAAAGGGAACCCCCACAACATGTAGTGGAATTATGGGGGCCTTTGGGTGGCCACCTGCCTTATCACTGGCTTGTCAGGTGACACAGGAGCTGCAAAACTCCTTCACCTTTTGGGACATGTTGGGCCAGTAGAAATGACTGACAAGCCTATTCCATGTTTTCATTTGTCCCAGATGCCCAGTTAGGGGGATGTCATGTGTAAATCTGAAGATGAAGTCCCTTACCTGCTGAGGTGCTACTATTCTCCTGGTTGCACTAGATTTGGGGTCTCTGGCCTCAAAGTGAAGGAGCCCTTCCTCCCAATAGGCCCTGCGGGAGCCCCTGACATCTCCCTTCAAAGCTGCTTGCTGCCTCAGGCCTTCAAGAGTGGGACAGGTTTTCTGTCCCTGGCACAGCTGGTCCTTTGAGGGTTCCTCTGGGTCCAAGAGCACTACCTAATAAGGATCCAGCTCCATGGACTCAGTTCCCTTAGAGGATAAGACTTCTACCTGAGAAGATTAGTCTTGGTTTTGTTGCTGTTTATAAGCTGGTCACCGAGTCTTTTTGTCTTTTCTCTTGGAAGGTTGGGCCTTTATTCCAAACTCCAAAACTTGTTTTTCACCCTCTGCTCAACTTTGTGTTCTAGTTTTCACACACACCAGTTCAGGGATTCCCAGCATGGCTTCATGGGTGTCAAGCATTAACCTGTTTGACCAGTGGAGACACAATGTTGGCCAAGTTGCTTGATCCTAATTCCTCCTAGACGTTGCTAGCCTCTCACTTAAATGCACCTGATCGGCACTGGAACATCCCGGTGGAAAGGGGATGGATGAAAAGAGAAACACTAGAGCCGCATGTCCTGATCCAAACGAATAGTGATGTTTCTCAAAGAGCCGGAATCTCCTATGATAAATTACACATCAGTCAAATAACTCATTACTCATAACCCAAGTATATAGTAGTCTGTAACTACTATGTGCAAGCTAGGTGTACCTGTTAAGGTCCCCTTTCCCACTTTAGATGGCTCTCCCTCTCTAGGAATTTTTGGGAAACAATGTTGATTACCTGTAATTAAATCAGAACCTTGCACCTAGAGTATTTATAACTACTCCCGCTGTGACCCCAGATTGGTCCCAAGTCTCCTCAATTGACACCTACCTAAATGTTCTTGAAGTTCCGTGGATACCTTGCTAACATTTCCCAAGATGCTGACTCATTCGATTTCATACACATTTAAACAATGACAACAAATTCTCAAGTTAGTAAGGTTTGCAGACATTCATGGGTTAATTACCGCACTGTACTTAGAATTCCAAGTAACACGATTCCCTGTTGTTGATCATACTGAAAACATAGGGTTAATATCAAAAGATCACAGTGCAAGGTTTGCATCACTCTGGGAACATTTAGTTAAAATCAAAAGATCACAATGCAAGGTTTGCATCACTCTGGGAACATAGGGTTAATGTCAAAGATCACTGTGCAATGTTTGCATCGTTCTGGGAACATAGGATTAATGTCAAAAACACAAGCAATCGGTTTTATCACTGTTAAATCACAGTGTAAGTTGAGCATAGCAATGGCAAGCTTAGCAATAGCAAATATATTCACAATACATCATTTTATAATAATTGCATGAAAGAATTTCCTTTCTGCGATATATAGCAAGTAGTAATGATAATGGTTATTACGCGACAAGAGGCGAGCATCACAGCGACCTTAAAAGCCAATGATGTGCATTCTTAGGCGCATTGCGCCCTGAAACATCCAACTGTCAAATATCAAGTCAGAAAATGTAAGGTTTTCACAAATAAATGCCTTTCTAGTGCGCGCAGCACATTACCACATTTTTCGTAGTCAAGTCTCTCAATCTTTGTCTCCCCAAAAGCAGCATCCAGGATGCAGGATTGAACATGAAGATCAAACGTGGAGAAGCAGAAACTCCTTCTCTGCAGCCGGTGACCTTTACAGCATGCAATTCACTCAGATCGGGTGTGGTTTAAATACCTGCTGCATCCAGCCATCCCTGGTATGAGTCATAGGGAGCCATACCCAGTCTGAGTCATAGGGATGCCAGAGGCTAAACAATTATTGGTTCCAACGCAAGCATTAGTATCTATAAAATGTTCTTATGGGGTTACAACAAACTTTAGTCCCTGCAAAGGTAGATGATTGGATTAAGAGTTCTTTACTGGAGCACATCCAGGTTTGCAGGCCTGGCAGTGGGCTTTGAGTTCTTCCTCAGCTCAAGCTGAGTATTCCAGATCATTCCCTAGTAAGCATTCCACGGGGATTGCAGAAGAGACCACTCCCTGTTTCAGGCCAGTAACCCCTTCCCATTCTAAGGTCACCATAGCATGGACCTTAGTTGCATTATCAGCATTGGTGACTGGATAAGTTTGTCCAGCCAGATACTGTCCTGGGGAAACCAGTGCTTCTGTCATCATGGTGACACTGGCACTTGTATCTCTCAGGGCTTCTACTTTTGTCCCATTAATCAAGGAATGTTGTGTGTATTTGTCCATTTGGGGGGGCCAGACAGCAAAAGTGGCAACATCTACCCCAACCTCACCTAGATTGAGTGTGACCCCTGATTTGTTCTGCTCACAGTGTTAATATCACCTGGAGACTGGCTGTTCCAGTACTACCTTGTCCAGTGCTAAGGGGATTCTTTTGGGAACAGGCCAGATCTCCAGTTTGGTGCAATTTCTGTTTACAGTTGTGACACCAAGACGTTTTGGGATCATAGTTTTTGCCCTTGTACCCATGTGAAGAGGCTTGGGGCCCACCCTCCTTACCAGTGTTTTGGGGCCCTTGAGAAGACTCTTTACTTTAATCTTTGGGTGTCTAACCACCCTTTCCTTGGGGAGGCTTTGTAATTCCTTTCTTTAGATCACCCAAGTAGAAGTCTTGGTTACCCTAGTCTTGACCCAACGGTCTGCTTTCTTTCCCACATTTTTGGGGAGAAATTGGTCCGAGGTCTACCAGATATTGATACAGCTTGTCATTGAAGCAGTTCTTTCTCAAATAAATTATAAAGCCAATTATCCAACCATCTAGTGTTTTCACTGAGTACTCTACAAAATCAAACCAGGATCCTACTGATCACTACCTTCTTCCCTATCTGAGGGGAGATCTTCCTCCTCAGCAGGGAGTTCCTTTGCATAATCTGCCAAGAGCTACTGGAGCTGCACCTTGGTAGGGTTGGAACCAGTTTAGATTTTTCTCAGGCAGCAGAGATTCCTTAGCTCTCATTCTAAAACGGAGGTAATGTGCGAGGTTGAGTTCCACCACCATTTCCTCTGAGCTGCTCATTATGTTACTAAAGTTGGGGATTACTTTTAGGAACTAAAAACTATTTAAATCTAAAACTAAATGCTAAAGGGGACTTAACCAGTTTATCCCTGCCAGCTACTGGCACTTATTCCTTATTCCTAGCCAAGGCTCTCTTGCAAGGACCTTTGGCTAGTGATGGAGCATGCTCTAGAAGCCACCCTTGGTCTGGTGTAGGAGGCAGGCCCCATCTGCTCTCCCCAGGATACTATTGCCATTATCCTCCACATTATCTTTTTCACTGCTTGGGGGATGTTCCCTCTCCAGGTGTGGAGGTACTCTGTGGGCCTATTCCCAAGCTTTGAAGGTCTTGATCAATAATTCTCCCACTATCTTGGAGAAATTCCCTCTCCATATGTGGGGCTACTTTGTGGGCCTCTTCCAAAGCTTTGAACACTTTGATCAACTAATTTTTCCTGGCTTTAGCTCCCATGTTGATCTTCTTGTACCGGCAGAAGGCTCTCAGCTTAAGTCTCTTGTATGAGGACAGGTTGGCCTTAACGATCTCCATATTTCCTTGCTGAGAGAAGTGGCTACTAAACATTGTCATAACTTTTTGAAAGGTTTTCTAAATCTGTCAAACTGTTTAGCAACTTTCATACAACTTCCAAACCTTGTATCACTCCTTGAGTGAAACTTGTTTGTGCAATCCTTTGGGTCAGTCCTTTCTGGAGTAGACAACCATTCAGCAACTACCAGGGAGGCACAAGACCATTTCTCTAGGTTTCACCTTTAGGCAAGTTTTCAGTGTCTTAATTTCAGTAACTGAATGATAATTCTTCCGATGTTCTGGATCTCACTGCTAGGTACTAATATAAGGAAATGGGGTGCATTATATGGTGTGGTTGTGCAACCACACTGTGTAATACACTTACCGACCCCTTCAGGACCATTAGATTTTGTTTGTGCAACCTTCAGCTCAACCCTGGAAAGCTGTGGCTCTGAGCAGCAAGGCTTTTACAAAGGAACAGGTGTAAAGCGTTTGAGCAGCAAAACGACGCCAAAGAAATCTGACACCAATGTATAAAAAATAGACTATAGTTTTATGTATTATTAGGCACCACAAAACAAAAGATCCACAGGAGTGTTTCAGAGATATAGAATTTGCAAGGGATAGTAAATAAAAGCATTTCAATCAGCTGCAAACAAGCATTGGCAGATTCACTGAATTTGACAAACGTTTTCACTAAAATGTTAGGGCTAATTATAATGCGGTCACTTGGAGTCACTTCAGGCGACCAACTCCAGTAGGGAGCAAGTCAGGGGGACCAGGGAGGTCCTCAAGCCATTACCTTATTAGAGGAAGCAGTCTTCAGCCAGTTCCAGGCAGTTTTATCCTTGGCAGGGCTTTCCTATGGAAAAAGTCCTGGTGCAAAGGACACTGAAGATGCTCAAAGAATGCTTTGAATGTGATTTGGTCGACGGAGGTCTGACACTACTACTCTCTGGTCACAAGGTAGAAGTCCTGCAAAATCCAGTATTGTGGTCTGTAGGAAAATGGCCCTTGTTGCAGTTATCTCCCAACTTTTTGCCTGATATTGATGCAGACTTGACTTAGTGTGTGCCTGGACCCTGCTAACCAGGCCCCAGCACCAGTGTTCTTTCACTAAAAATATACCATTGTTTCCACAATTGGCACACCCCTGATACATAGATAAGTCCCTTGTAAACGGTACCAGTTGTACCAAGGGCCCTGTGACCAGGGAAGGTCCCTAAGGGCTGCAGCATGTGCTGTGCCACCCTAAGGGACCCCTCACCTAACACATGCACACTGCCATTGCAGATTGTGTGTGTTGGTGGGGAGAAAAAGGCAAAGTCGACATGGCATCCCCCTCAGGATGTCATGCACACAAAATATTGCCTGTGGCATAGTTAAGTCACTCCTCTAGCCGGCCTTAAAGCCCTAAGGCAGGGTACACTATACCACAGGTGAGGGCATAGCTGCAGGAGCACTATGCCCCTACAGTGTCTAAGTCCTTTCTTAGACATTGTAAGTGCAGGGTAACTATACTAAGTATATGGTCTGGGAGTTTTTCAAAACAAAGTCCACAGCTCCATAATGGCTACACTGAATACTGTGAAGTTTGGTATCAACTGATGCCAGTGTTGGATTTATTACAAAATGCACACAGAGGCCATCTTAGAAGATGCCCCCTGTATTTTACCCAATCCTTCATTGCAGGACTGACTGGTCTGTGCCAGCCTGCCACTGAGATGAGTTTCTGACCCCCTGGGGTGAGAACCTTTGTGCTGTCTGAGGCCAGAAACAAAGCCTGTACTGGGTGGAGGTGCTTAACACCTCACCCCCTGCAGGAACTGTAACATCCAGCAGTGAGCTAGGGCACTCCAGCTAGTGGACATGACCGCCCCCTGGACACAGCCCCCACTTTTTGCGGCAAGTCCAGAGGAGATGATGAGGAAGACAAGGAGGAGTCACCTACCAGTCAGGACAACCCCTGAGGTGCCCTGAGCTAAGGTGACCTCTGCCTTTAGAAATCCTCGATCTTGGTTTTGGATGATTCCCCCAATAGCAATAGGGATGTGCCCCCTCCCCCTCAGGGAGGAGGCACAAGGAGGGTATAGCCACCCTCCAGGACAGTAGCCATTGGCTACTGCCCCCCCAGACCTAAACACACCCCTAAATTTAGTATTTAGGGGTGACCCTGAACCCAGGAAATCAGATTCCTGCAACCTGAACTGACGTTGACCCCATTCTTATCCGTAACAACTCTGAGTCGGAGCGGCGTCGGCCGCCTCCCGCCTTAGATGTCGATGGGGCCTATACACCAAAGGTCCGATTCAGACCCATTTTCTTATGGGTACGAATATGGGGAGGGATTGGAGGGGTCCCTGGACCCTTATGAATACCAGCATTACCCATATTTGGACTGGGCTCAGGAATTGGGCGACACCAGTGGTCTGGATATTTCTCCTGACACTGGCATGCTGTCTCCTCCTGTTGTGCTATGGCGGAGAGAGTGACTTATGGTATGGTGGTCAGTAGGGCAGCTGAGGTCCTTGGTCTTGAGCTTCCCACTGTTGAGGTCTGGTCTAATCTCCTGACGGAGGTGCTTCAGCCTGGGGCTTCTACTTCAGAACCCCTTTTGCCATTTAATGAAGCCCTCACCGATGTCCTTTTGGGTACCTGGTCCAAACCCAACACAGGGGCTCCTGTGAATAGGACTATCGCACACCGCCATCGGCCTGCTCCGAACGACCCTAGATCCCTGAGAGTCTTGTTATCCAGGCTTCGTCTTCTTCCGGCACATTCCCTTCCACACCCCTGGACAGGGAATCCAAAAGACTGGAACAGTTTGGCAAGAAGTTATTTTCTTCCTCCAGTCTTGCACTGCGGTCTGTGGATACCGCATGCCTTTTGTGCCGCTATTCCCACTCTTTGTGGGATACGGTTGCGCAAGTCCTGCCGCAGATACCAGAGGAGGCCTGTGTTATCGTCTCCCAAGCTTGAACGATGGAAGAGATGCAGCCAAGTTCACAATCCGATGTGGGCTGGACATGACCGACTCTCTGGGCAGATCGGTTGCTACGACGGTGGCCTTACAAAACCACGCCTGGCTGCGAACGTCTGGTTTTTCTGGGGACGTCCACCAGTTACTCATGGACATGTCCTTTGATGGCTCACATCTCTTCAGAGATAAAGCGGACTCGGCCTTGGAGAGATTCAAGGATTCCCAGGCTATGGCTCAGTCCCTTGGTGTAAGGAAATGCCTTCCTTGGCATGGTTACCCCCTAAATTTTTGCCGTTTGTTGATGCCAGTTATGATTGAGTGTGTGCTGGGACCCTGCTAACCAGGCCCCATCGCCAGTGTTCTTTCCCTAAACTGTACCTTTGTTCCCACAATAGTCACAACCCTGGCACAAAGATAAGTGCCTTGTAAATGGTACCACTGTACCAAGGGTCCTGTGGCCAGGGAAGGTCTCTAAGGGCTGCAGCATGTCTTATGCCACCCTGGGGACCCCTCACTCAGCACATGCACACTGCCTCACAGCTTTTCATCTCCCCCTGGAGGAACAGTAACACCTGGCGGTGAGCCTCAAAGGCTCCTGCCTGTTGTTACAGCACCCCAGGACATCCCAGCTAGTGGAGATGCCCGCCCCTCTGGACACAGCCCCCACTTTTGGCGGCAAGTCCAGAGGAGATAAAAAGAAAAACAAGGAGTCACCTACCAATCAGGAAAGCCCCTAAAATGCCCTGAGTTGAGGTGACCCCTGCCTTTAGAAATCCTCCACCTTGAGTTTTCAGGATTCCCCCAATAGGAATAGGTATGTGTTCCCTCCCCCTCAGGGAAGAGGCACAAAGAGGGTGTAGCCACCCTCAAGGACAGTATCCATTAGCTACTGCCCCCCTGACCTAAACACACCCCTAAATGTAGTGTTTAGGGGCTACCCTGAACCTAGAAAATCAGATTCCTGCACCCTGAAGAAATGACTGCTGACCTGAAAGCCCAGCAGAGACGACGGAGACACCAACTGACTTGACCCCAGCCCTACCAGCCTGTTTCGAAACTCAAAGAACCTGCACAGTGACTCGTCCAACAGGACAAGCTACCTCTTATGACTCAGAAGACTGCCCTGCACCTAAAGGACCAAAAAACTCCAGAGAACAGTGGCAGTGTTCAGAAACTGAAACAACCTTGCAACTTTGAAACAACTTAAAAGAGAATCTCACCTCCCGCCAGAAGCGTGAGTCTTCACACTCTGCATCCCACGCCCCTGGCTTGAGTCCAGGACAACAAACACTGCAGGGAGGACTCCCAGGCGACTCCAGTGACGTGGACGCTAGCGAAGAGGGTCCAGAGGCTCCCCCTGACCGCGACTGCCTGGTAACAAAGGAACCCGACGCCTGGATCAAGCACTGCACTCGCAGCCCCCAGGACCAAGAGGAACCACCTACCAGTGCAGGAGTGACCAGCAGGCGATCATCATCCTAGAACAGTTGTTGGCTGGCCCAAGAAGCACCCCTGTGTCCTGCCTGCATCGCCTAAGTGACCCCCGGGTCCCTCCATTGCTTTCTATAGCAAACCCGATGCCTACTTTGCCTACTGCACCTTGCTGCCCCTGTGCCGATGAGGGTGTGTTTTGTGGGCTTGTGTCCCCCTGCCCCCCCGTGCTCTACAAAACCCTCCTGGTCTGCTCCCAGAGGACGCAGGTATTTACCTGTAAGCAGACTAGGACCAGAGCACCCCTGTTCTTCATAGGCTCCTATGTGTTTTGGGCCCTCCTTTGACCTCTGTACCTGACCAGCCCTGTGTTGCTGGTGCTGTGCCTTTTGGGTTGCCTTGAACCCCCAACGGTGGGCTGCCTAGGCCCAGGAGACTGACTGTGTAAGTGCTTTACCTACCTGAGAAACCTAACCAAGCTTACTTCCCCCAGGAACTGATGATTTTTGCACTGTGTCCTCTTTTGAAATAGCTTATTGCCATTTTAACCAAAACTGTGTGTACTACTGTTTTCAATCAAGGTTCTATACTTAACTGTGTGAAGTACCTTGAGTTTTTTGTACTTAGCTCAAATTTCAATCTTATGGTTCTAAAAATAAGGAACTTATATTTTTCTATATAAAACCTATTGGCCTGGAGTTAAGTCTTTGAGTGTGTGTTCCTCATTTATTGCCTGTGTGTGTACAACAAATGCTTAACACTACCCTCTGATAAGCCTACTGCTCGACCACACTACTACAAAATAGAACATTAGTATTGTAGGAGGCTGGCCTGGCTTGTAGTGGGTACCAAGGGGTACTTACACTCTGTACCAGGTCCAGTTATCCCTTATTAGTGTAGAAGAGGTGTTTCTAGCAGCTTAGGCTGGTAGAAGGTAGCTATAGCAGAGCAGCTTAGGCTGAACTAGGAGACATGCAAAGCTCCTACTATACCACTGGTGTCATATGCACAGTATCATAAGAAAACACAATACACAGATATACTAAAAATAAAGGTACTTTATTTTTATGACAATATGCCAAAAGTATCTCAGTGAGTACCCTCAGTATGAGGATAGCAAATATACACAAGATATATGTACACAATACCAAAAATATGCAGTAATAGCAAAAGGAAGTAATGCAAGCAATGTAAAGTTACAGTAGATTGCAATAGGAGCACATAGGTATAGGGGCAACACAAACCATATACTCCAAAAGTGGAATGCGAATAACGTATGGACCCCAAACCTATGTGAGCTTGTAGAGGGTCGCTGGGACTGTAAGAAAACAGTGAGGGTTAGAAAAATAGCCCACCCCAAGACCCTGAAAAGTAGGTGTAAAGTGCGCCTATATTCCCCAGAGAGCACAGAAGTCGTGATAGGGGAATTCTGCAAGGAACAACACCAGCAATGCAACCAAAGTGGATTTCCGGACGAGAGTACCTGTGGAACAAGGGGACCAAGCCCAAGAGTCGCGACAAAGTCGAGATTGGGCAGATGCCCAGGAAATGCCAGCTGAGGGTGCAAAGAAGATGCCACCGGATGGTAGAAGCTGTGGATTCTGCAAGAACGAAGAGGACTAGGAACTTCCCCTTTGGAGGATGAATGTCCCACGTCGTGAAGAAGCTTGCAGAGGTGTTCCCACGCAGAAAGACCGCAAACAAGCCTTGCTAGCTGCAAGGGTCGTGGTTAGGGGTTTTGGATGCTGCTGTGTCCCAGGAGGGACCAGGATGTCGCCAATTGCGTGAGGAGACAGAGGGGGCGCCCAGCAAGACAAGGAGCCCTCACAGAAGCAGGCAGCACCCGCAGAAGTGCCGGAACAGGCACTACGAAGAGGAGTGAACCGGAGCTCACCCGAAGTCACAAAAGAAGATCCCACGACGCCGGAGGACAACTCAGGAGGTTGTGCACTGCAGGTTAGAGTGTCGGGGACCCCGGCTTGGCTGTGCACAAAGGAAATCCTGGAAGAGTGCACAGGAGCCGGAGCAGCTGCAAATCACGCGGTACCCAGCAATGCAGTCTAGCGTGGGGAGGCAAGGACTTACCTCCACCAAACTTGGACTGAAGAGTCACTGGACTGTGGGAGTCACTTGGACAGAGTTGCTGAGTTCCAGGGACCACGCTCGTCGTGCTGAGAGGGGACCCAGAGGACCGGTGATGCAGTCTTTTGTTGCCTGCGGTTGCAGGGGGAAGATTCAGTCGACCCACGGGAGATTTCTTCGGAGCTTCTAGTGCAGAGAGGAGGCAGACTACCCCCACAGCATGCACCACCAGGAAAACAGTCGAGAAGGCGGCAGGATCAGCGATACAAGGTTGCAGTAGTCGTCTTTGCTACTTTGTTGCGGTTTTGCAGGTGTCCTCAGCAGTCAGCGGTCGATTCCTTGGCAGAAGGTGAAGAGAGAGATGCAGGGGAACTCTGATGAGCTCTTGCATTCGTTATCTAAAGAATTCCCCAAAGCAGAGACCCTAAATAGCCAGAAAAGGAGGTTTGGCTACCTAGGAAGGAGGATAGGCTAGCAACACAGATAAGAGCCTATCAGAAGGAGTCTCTGACGTCACCTGCTGGCACTGGCCACTCAGAGCAGTCCAGTGTGCCAGCAGCACCTCTGTTTCCAAGATGGCAGAGATGGCAGAGGTCTGGAGCACACTGGAGGAGCTCTGGGCACCTCCCCTGGGAGGTGCAGGTCAGGGGAGTGGTCACTCCCCTTTCCTTTGTCCAGTTTCGCGCCAGAGCAGGGCTGGGGGATCCCTGAACCGGTGTAGACTGGCTTATGCAGAGATGGGCACCATCTGTGCCCATGAAAGCATTTCCAGAGGCTGGGGGAGGCTACTCCTCCCCAGCCCTGACACCTTTTTCCAAAGGGAGAGGGTGTAACACCCTCTCTCTAAGGAAGTCCTTTGTTCTGCCTTCCTGGGCCAAGCCTGGCTGGACCACAGGAGGGCAGAAACCTGTCTGAGGGGTTGGCAGCAGCAGCAGCTGCAGTGAAACCCCGGGAAAGGCAGTTTGGCAGTACCCGGGTCTGTGCTAGAGACTCGGGGGATCATGGAATTGTCTCCCCAATGCCAGAATGGCATTGGGGTGACAATTCCACGATCTTAGACCTGTTACATGGCCATGTTCGGAGTTACCATTGTGACGCTATACATAGGTAGTGACCTATGTATAGTGCACGCGTGTAATTGTGTCCCCGCACTCACAAAGTCCGGGGAATTTGCCCTGAACAATGTGGGGGCACCTTGGCTAGTGCCAGGGTGCTCACACACTAAGTAACTTAGCACCCAACCTTTACCAGGTAAAGGTTCGACATATAGGTGACTTATAAGTTACTTAAGTGCAGTGGTAAATGGCTATGAAATAACGTGGACGGTATTTCACTCAGGCTGCAGTGGCAGGCCTGTGTAAGAATTGTCAAAGCTCTCTATGGGTGGCAAAAGAAATGCTGCAGCCCATAGGGATCTCATGGAACCCCAATAACCTGGGTACCTCAGTACCATATACTAGGGAATTATAAGGGTGTTCCAGTATGCCAATGAGTATTGGTGAAATTAGTCACTAGTCCTGGTTAGCAGGGTCCCAGTGACACATAACAAACGTACTGAAAACATAGGGTTTTCACTATGAGCACTGGGCCCTGGCTAGCAGGATCCCAGTGAGACAGTGAAAACACCCTGACATACACTCACAAACAGGCCAAAAGCGGGGGTAACAAGGCTAGAAAGAGGCTACTTTCTCACAAGTATTATCTAATTTTGCCACTAACAGCCTTTAAGGGGAACCCTTGGACTCTGCACACTATATCTTACTTTGAGATAGTATATACAAAGTAAACTACCTACACATTCCTTCCCTCTCTCAAAGGGAAAGTGGTGCAGGTGTTCACGGACAATACTACCGTCATGTGGTACTGCAACAAACAGGGCGGAGTAGGGTCCTGGACCCTTTGTCAGGAGGCACTACGCCTCTGGACATGGCTGAAACACCAGGGCATTACCCTGATAGTTCAACATTTGTTCGGTTCGCTCAACGCCAGAGCGAACAAACTCAGCTGTCTATGCACAGCTTATCACGAATGGTGTCTCCATCCGGAGGTGGCCCAAGGTATTTTTCAAACAGTGGGGAGAGCCTTGGTTAGATCTGTTCGCCTCCGCAAAGAACACGCAATGTCAGCTGTTTTGTGCGTTGGAGTTTCCAAGGCGGCACTCGCTTGGAGGCGCTTTTCGTCTCGAATGTAACTCCGGCCTCCTTTACACCTATACCTCTTCTTCCCAGAGTTCTCAAGAGGATCAGGAACAACCGTGCCCAAGTCATCTTGTTGGCTCCGGACTGGGCACAGAGAGTATTGTATCCAGAGCTATTGAGCATGTCCATCGATCCTCCACTCAGACTGCCTCTTATACGGCGGATCTTCTGTCGCAGAAATAGGGGACGGTTCTTCACCCGAACCTGTCCAACCTCCGCCTTCATGCATGGAGATTGAGCGGCGACAGTTGAAGACTTTTGATCTTCCTCCTGAGGTCTGCGATGTTATCTTGGCAGCCAGGCGTCCCCCAACCAAAACTATATACTCCTGTCGTCAGAATAAATTTGTGGCATGGTGTACCAACAAAGCTGTTGATCCCCCCTTTCTGCTCCTCTTTCCGAGGTTCTTCTGTTCAATCTTTCTTAGGCCCAGCTGCGCTCTGCTTTGGCCACCCTTAAAGGGTATTTATCTGCCATTTCGGCCTTCCTTAGGTTACCTGATCAGCCCCCACTTTTTAAATCTCCTTTTGTGAGCAGATTCCTAAAACGCCTCACCCATTTATTTCCTCCCACTCCATTTATCATGCCTCATTGGGACCTCAATCTTGTCCTTACTTATTTGATGTGTTCTCCCTTTTAGCCAATGCATAATTGTCCCTTGCGGCTTCTCACCTTCAAAACTGTCTTTCTTGTTGCTAGCACCTCTGCTCGCAGGGTGATTGAACTTAAGGCCTTTTCCTCAAAACCTCCATACTTGTCTGTGCACCCTGACAAAGTAGTGTTGCGCACTAAGGCTTCCTTCCTTCCTAAGGTGGTTACACCTTTTCATGTAGGCCAGTCCATCACTCTGCCTACTTTGTGCGCATCCCCACACCCTTCCCATGAGGTGGAGAGACTCCAACCCCTGGACCCAAAAAGAGCGTTGGCGTTTTACCTTAATCGTACTAAAGATTTCCGGGTGGCCGATCAACTCTTTGTTGGGTATGTGGGTGCGAAAAAAGAGAAGGCAGTGCAAAAGCGTACTATCTCTCGATGGGTGCTTCTTTGCATCAAAATGTGCTACGCTTTGGCTAAGAAGCATCCTCCTGAGGGCTTTCGTGCTCATTCCACCAGAACAACTGCTGCTTCCACTGCGTTAGCACGCGGAGTTCCTGTCCTGGATATCTGCCAAACAGCTGCGCAGGCATCCCTGCACTCGTTTGCTAAACTCTACTGTCTGGACAGTCAGGTCCGTCGGGACGGCTACTTTGGTCGTTCGGTCCTGCAGGATTTCCTAGTATGATCTTGGTTCGCAGCCCACCATTGAGGATGGCATTGCTTGGGTATCTATTCTAAGGTAAGGAGTCTGCAACTAGAAGTCTCTGTCGGATGTACAAGTTACGTACATTCGGTAACAAAATATCTGGTAGAGACATATTCTAGTTGCAGATTCCTTACCGCACACCCATCCTCCCTGCTTGCAAACTGATTTCTAGGGACATGGATTCCCCTTTCAGGTCCTTAGCTTTGGCGCACCAATCTCAGTGTTCTTAGGAGCTCTGCGATTTGGCGTGGAAAGTCGTTAAAATGTGTGAAGGCGATGTCTATATTGTACTCCCAATGTCATCATGGCGACTACAACGCCAATGACGCCCGCAGAGTCGACAGACGCCACCTACCGACGTGCAAAGGTATTGCTCGAAGAAAAATCTTCGGATCCAGTCTGATGCCTGGGGGAAATTCTAAGGTAAGGAATCTGCAACAAGAATATGTCTCTACCAGATATTTCATTACCGAAGATAAGTAACTTGTACTTTACTTCAAAGTTCTGTATTTACCTATGCGAAGTACCTTACAATTTATGTACTTATTTGAATTCTGAATCTTGTGGTTCTAAAATAAATGAAGAAAATATTTTTCTATATAAAAACCTATTGGCCTGGAGTTAAGTCTGAGTGTGCTTTCCCATTTATTGCCTGTGTGTGTACAACAAATGCTTAACACTACCCTCTGATAAGCCTACTGCTCGACCACACTACCGCAAATAGAGCATTAGTATTATCTATTATTGCCACTATCTACCTCTGAGGGGGAACCCCTGGACTCTGTGCACACTCTCTCTCACTTTGAGATAGTATATACAGAGCCAACTTCCTACAGTACGCATTTGCCAAAGCAACCCTCTGAGGTTTCGCTGTATCACTGTGCTAGAGCGAATGCTGCAACCACTGCGTCTGATAAAGACTTCTAGTTGCACATTCCTTACTTTAAAATTTCCCCAAGGCGTCATACTGGTTCCGGAGATTTTTCTTTGAGCAGTACCCTTGCGCGCCGTCAGATGGCATTAGTCGACTCCGCGTTCGTCTTTGGCGTCTTGGTGACGTCTGAGTCGTGCATAGAAGCCACCTCGACGCAGTAACATAAGTTATTTTCTTTCCACGCCACACGCTGATCTGGAGAGAGCTATTCTGGTCGTTTTTTGACCCATTTTATCCCAGGCTACGGCTCGGTCCCTTGGCCTTTTGACTGTCCCTCGCCCCCAACATTCTGCCTTTCGCCCAATTCTTGGCCATGGAAGGGGCTCCTTGTTGTGTCCCATTCCCAGCCACTGTGCCACCCACGCTGCTCAGCCGATGTGTGGCTGGGGACGTGGAATCCCACTGGCTCATGTGACAGGGAACCAGAGTTCAGCCCAGTCCACTAATGCTGCAGCCTCCAAGCCTTCCTAGTCCGTTCCCCCATCTCAGTCCAGTTGAAGACGGGATTCTCCATCACCTACTCCATTGGAAATTCATCACAAAGGACATGTTGGTTTTGCAGATCGTCCGAACGGGCTACTCCCTCCCTTCGAGACTGTCCCTCCGGCCATGCTTCCGTCATAAAGCCACTAACCGGAGGATCATCTGGCTCTTCTTCGTTAAGGAAGTCGTGGCTCTTTTCGCCAAGAGAGGCATAGAGAGGGTCCCTGCACTAGAATTATGTTGTGGTTATTATTCCTGCTACTTTCTGGTGCCCAAAAAGGACCAGGTTTTACATCTTATCCTAGACCTTTGGGCCCTCAATCTCTTCCTCGTGAAGGAGAAGTTCAAAGTACTCACTCTGGCTCAGGACCTGTCTACCTTGGACCCAGGAGACTGGATGGTAGCGTTGGTTTTGCAGGACTCTTACTTCCATACTCCCTGTCTTGCCTGCCCACAGGCGCTACTTATGATTTGTGGTAGGTCACGAGCACTTTTAATTTACCGTGCTCCCTTTCAGACTTAACAGCACCCCTCGGGTTTTCACGAAAGTGATGGCGGTGGTTGCAGCTCATATGTGCAGGTTAGGGGTTTCAGTCGTCCCCTACCTCAGTGACTGGCAGATAAAGGCGGATATGCCCAAGAGTTGTCTCCCACCTTCAGACTACGGCGAACCTTCTGCACATGCTGGGTTTCACTATAAACATGTAGAAATCACACCTGACTCCCTCTCAGACGCTCCCTTTTATTGGAGCTGTTCCGGACACACTGCAGTTTTGGGCCAATCCCACCGAAAAGCAAGTCCAGGATATTCAGGCTATGATTCCAATGTTTCAGCCTCTATACTGGGTTTCAGTGAGAATGACTCTGAGGCTGCTGGGCCTCATGGCCTCCGCATCCTGCTGATGACACATGCCAAATGGCATATGCAGGCCCTGCAGTGGGACCTGAAGTTCAAGTGGGTGCAACATCAGGGGAATCTCTCGGACATGGTCCAGATCTCCGAGGGGACTGCGAAAGATCTTCAGTTGTGGCTTTTGAATCAGCATTGTGTCAACGGTAGATCCCTCTCCCTTCCCCAACCAGATCTTACAGTAGTGACCGACGTGTCACTCCTGGGATGGGGTGTGGCCACATGAGAGAGGCGGTGATCAGAGTTGTTTGGTCTCCGGCGGAGTCTGGACACCACATCAATCTTCTGGGCGATCAGGTGTGCATTTAAAGCATTCCTTCCCTCTTTTAAAGGGAAAGTGGTGCAGGTGTTCATGGACAACTCTATGTCTGTGTGGTACTGCAAAAAACAGGGCTGAGCACGGCACAGTGGCTGACTGGTAATGGGAGTGGTTGGAGACTCCTTCTGCAACAACGAAAGGCAGACTTGAGTGGACGAGAATCCTTGAAACTCTTGAGTGCCAAGTCTGCCTTGCCTCTGAAGAGACAGGTTGCATCAAAGGGCATGTCCACGATAGAAGCTTGGATATCCCCCTAAAAGCCAGACGTCCTGTATCAGGTGTGGCGCCTCAAGGCCACTGTCTTTAAAACCACTCTGCCTAATGAGTTAGTCACATTCAGTCTGCAAGGAATTGTGAATTTTGCTGCCTCTCTCCAGTCGGCAACAGCCTGAGAGAGTAAAGCCCTGGTCACTTCTGGGACCTGTGTCAGCACTTGTGCTACCGTGTATCACAGAATGAGGAAATAATGGCCCAAAAGTCATGCGGTGTTTACGCAATGCCAGGCGGAAGAAAATATCTTCCCAAATTAGTCAGGCCTCTTGGATTCCGTATCTGAGGAGCGGTAGTGAACATGCTATGGGAAGTTAAGGCTTAGACCATCAAGCTCTCAGGGGTGGAATGTTGAGTAAGGAAAGTTGGGTCACCAGGTGCAGGGCGATAGCAGCGGGCAGTCATCCTATTCACAGGAGTCCCTGTGCTTGGTTTGGACCAGGTACCAAAAGAATGTCTGTGAGGGCATCATGGGACAGGACCAGGTGTTCGGATGGGGAAGCTCCCGATTACAGCACCTCTGTCAAGAGGTTAGACTTGAATGCTACCGAGGGAAGCTGAAGGTCCCAGGACCTCAGCCGCCTTCCTCTCCACCATGGCATAAGAGACGTTAACCTCCATAGCCACGGTAGGGGGAGTAAGCATACCAGTATCTGGAGATGTCCCGTCCACTGGCTTCACCCAAGTCCTCATGCCAGTCCATTTCCTCATAAGGCTGGTATTCCAAAGGGCCAGTTGGTCCCTCCCAGCCTTTCCCAAAGCCAAATCCAACAGAATAGGGTTTAGGATCTTATATAAGAGGCAGAGTCGGCATCGGGCGAAGCTCATCCGGCTCCGTGTCGGAGATGACAATAGGAATGGTGGCCCCGGGCGCATCAGGACCGGCGCTGGTGAAGGTCAAGGTCATACAGCCGGCACCAGTTCGGATCCAGTACTAGATTCCTTGGAATCCACTGGTGCCGAGGCCACTGGCTCAAAACGCAGTGGTTCCCCTCCAACCCCATGGGTCCCAAAATGAGGCACATGGCCTGAAAATTCTTTTAGTTGAGCAGGTGTTGCTCCTGCTCCCAGATTGTCTGGGATGCGTGAAGTCTGCTGAGGCACAGGTTCCGATGAGCAAGGCCTAGTATGACAACGCTCCTCAGTCGCATCGGCTGACGGATTAGAAGTCGAAGACCCCATCGACTTCTTGCTCTTCTTGTGCTTCGACTTACCCGATCGTCCCGAAGACTTGTAGTGGGATGACAACTTCGGACTCCCCAACTGGTCCAGGGTCCTTCCTATCGATTGAGACCTCAACCTGCACAAAGTTGCTTGCTGGGCTGCCATCAGCTTTAGGGACTGCTTTTCTATACCTTCAGATGCATGGCCTGGAACTCGGAGCAGGACTTCAGGTCATGGTCATGCTCCAAACACCACAATTAGATCAGATGCGGATCCGTCACCACCACCATCATCCAATGACCAGATCCGCAGGGCTTAAAACCAGTCTTAAGTGACATCACGACATAGCAGGCGGTAATACATCAAAAAAGTTTAGCAAAAAGGCAAGTTAAAATAACAATGAGGGGTATCTCTTTTCTTGGATCATGGCTGGCTGGCGCAGAAGGAAAAGAACTGACGCCTGGGTACCTGGGTGGCATATATAGGTACCACAATGCCACTTACAGCACAGATGGCTCTGAGTATGGACGCTGAGCTGATCGACACCACCTACTGGCGCACAGGTATGCTGCTCACGAAAACTCTTCCAGATCCAGTCTGGAGCCTCGGAACAATTCAAAGGTAAGGAATTTGCAGCTTGAACTCTCTGAGTGCGGTTGCATTGCTGACCAAGGTGATTGATTTCATCCATGCTGCCAAATGCCCCTCCATGAGCTCCAGCTACGCTTCGGCGCCGATACCAATTAGTTCCAGAGACACTGACCCTTTGCCAGCCAGACTTTCCAATGGTCTTTTGTTTGTTTTATCCATATTCCAGCAAAGCCCCGAAATGAACCCAGTGAAAGGTTATTTGTTTACCTTTTTATGTTTGCTGGATCAACCCTTTCTTGTTCAAATCACTGGTTATGAGTTTCATAACAAGTGTAGGAGGCTGGCTCAGTTTATGGTGTACACCTATGGTGTGGCACCATATTCTGAGTTCAGGCAGCCCTTATTGATGGTGAATAGTTGTCTAGATAGCAAGAGCTCTCAAGGGGTAGCTGTGGTGAGCAGTTAAAGCTTATCTAGGAGGAATGTAAAGCACTTGCAATACAACAATAGTCAGTAAGTAACCAGCGACAAGAAAGAACCACACCAGAAGTTGAAAAAATAAAGGTTTCTTTATTACAACACTATAGGCTAAACTAACACTGGCATATCTCCTCTTGGAGATATCTACACACAAAGGGAACAATGTAATATACTAAGAAAGTGGTATAAGAATGGTAGTGCCCAACCAAGGTAAGTGTGTTAGGATCCCAGGGGCTGGGGGAACAAGAAAATACCAGAGGTAAGTAACTGTAATCCCATGGGCGTAAGGGTGCAGAGTTGTCATCGAGCCAGGTGTCCTATAGACTAACACAGGACCGTGACTGTTGGATTTTTATGTGTTCAGGAGCCCTCCCAGTGAACCCCGAGTAAACCAGTTGGCACAAAGAAGGTTGGCGAGTGCTCCCACCCATGGATATTTAGAAGACCGGAGTATTGACACCTTGGAGCCCAGGTGCATAGGGGTGAAGTGGTGTTGTAAACCCTTGTTAGATTCAATGGAAGCCTCGATTATCCAGTTGCTGTTGCGACCCATGGACTAAGTCAGTGGAAACAGAAGTGGGATTCCAGATGAGAAGAACATGACAAAAAAAAGGGGGCCAGTGTCTAGACCACTCAGGGATAACCAGGCGTTGCAGGTAGGCAATGCCCACCCTCTAGGAGGTGAAGTTGCTGCATGACAGTGAAGGTGAAGTCCAGCTACGGAGTCCTGGAGGATGCAGGAGATCCTTGGAGTCGCCCACGAGCTGTCCCACGTCAGTCGCTGGATTGTAGGAGAGTCAGTGTCTAGCAGGGCCACTAACAAGCTGTGGCAAATGCAAATAGTAGTTGCAAGGTAAGTTGTAGGTTTTTGATGGCCAGCAAGGTCCTAGTGACTCGACCCTTGGAAGAAAGTCAGTGTATGCCTTCAGCAGGAGGCAAAGCCAACCGTAATCAATGGAGCCCCCACGAGTGACCCACTGGCAGCAGGCACAGGGAGTCACTGGGATGCCTCAACAGCACAATAAAACTGAAAACCCACATCGTAGGAGCTGCAGAGCAGAAGGCGATATTGGAGTGCTGAAGGATGAGGCTTCTTGAAGCCTGAAGATCTCCTTGGAGGAAGAGCAAATAAGTCTTGGCAAGAGCAACAGTCAGGGTGCACAGGGGTGCTGTTCCAGTGGGCAGAACATTCTCTGGGGTTGGCAGCAGCTTTGGCTGGCAGCCAAACCCTGTAAGGCTGCATAGGCAGAACTGAGGGATCTTCTAAGGAACACCCAGAGTACAGGGGATCATGGAGCTAGCACTTGAATCAGTGTAGGGCAGTGACCCACCTATCAGAGGGGGTCAGGTACGTCACCCAGTTGGACTAACCAGTCAGATGCTCCCAGGGGCCTCTGCTCATCTAATGTCCAAGATGGCAGAATCATATGGCCACCTGACAGCGCTCTGTGCACCTCCCTAGGGGAGGAGCTGGGCAGGGGGGTGGCCACTCCCCTGTCCCTTGTGTGGTTTTGTGCAAGAGCGGAAACCGGGGGTTCCTGCACTGGTGGAAACCAGTTTATGCAAGGAAGGCACCAAATGTGCCATTCAAAGCAATCTGCTGGTACTCAGAGGCACCCCCACCCCAGCTCAGAGACACCTATCTCCAAAGAAGAGGTGGTCACAGGAAATCTTTGTACTGCCTTCCCCAGCCCAAGTTAGGCTCAGCCGCAGGAAGGCAGAACAGTGTCTGGGGTCTGCAGCCTCACAAGCTGGCATGCAGACCCTGTCAGGCTGTACAGGCAGACATGGGAGAGCCCCTAAGGAACCCCCAGAGTACATGGTATCATGCAGCGGGCACTGGAATCTGCTTAGTTTCATGATTCCAACATGTTTGATACCAAACATGCATATTTTCGGTGAAGCTGTGATGTAGTTGGACAACTTGTGTTGACTAATGTCCACTACATACCTTATGATGGCTTTCATACGCTTGCAAAGCCCAGGAAATGAAGTCTGGGGTTTATAGGGCACATCTGCTCATGCAGGGGTCCCCTCACACTTAGAACCATGCACCCTGCTCATGGGCTGAAGGGCCTACCTTAGGGGTGACGTACAGGGTCAGAGTGCAGTGACCATGTGTAGGAAGCTGGCTTTGTATATACAATATCAAAATTATATATAGTGTGCACAGAGTCCAGGGGTTCCTCAGAGGCTTAACAGAGGCTAAAGTAGATAATACTACTGCTCTCTTTTGTCGTAGTGTGGTTGAGTAGTTAGGCTTATCAGAGGGTAATGCAAAGCATTTGTTGTACACCCACAGACAATAGAAGAAGCACACACTTAATGACTTGAATTCATACCAATGGTTTTTATATAACAAAAAAATATTTTCTTAATTTATTTTTCGAACCACAAGATTCAAGTTCTAGTTGAGTACTTCAACAGCTTTGTATTTCACACATGGATCAATAGCACTTTGTTTGGAATCAATAAGTTGTTCAGTTTTTGAAATATTGCTAATTATCTGTTTTAAAAGTTGACACTGTGCAATTTGCAGGAACAGTTCCTGGGGGAAGAAAAGTTAGAACGTTTTACAGGTAAGTACTTGTCTTACAGTTCTAGTCTCCGGGGGTTAGGAAGTCCACCGCAGAGGGTTCATGTAATCTGAGGCTTAAGCCTTTGAGGCTCACCGCCAGCTGTCACAGTTCCTGTGGGGAAGAGGTGTGAAGCACTTCTACCCAGGACAGGCTTTGTGTCTGACCACAGAGAGCACAAAGGCTCTCACCCTATGTGAGCAGAAACTTGTCTGAAAGTGGCAGGCTGGCACAGACCGGTCAGTCCTGCACTAGAAGTTTGGCTAACATACAGAGGGCATCTCTAAGATGCCCTTTGGTGCATTTTTCAATAAATCCCACACTGCCATCAGCCGGGGTTTATTGTGCTGAGAAGTTTGATATCAAACTTCTCAGTATGCAGTGGAGACATTATGGAGCTGTTGAGTTCATAATGACAAACTCCCAGACCATATACTCAATATGGCTACACTGCACTTACAATGTCTAAGAATGGACTTAGACACTGTAGGGGCATATTGCTCATGCAGCTATGCCCTCACCTGTGGTATAGTGCACCCTGCCTTTGGGCTGTAAGGCCTGCTAGAGTGATGTCTTACCTATGCCACAGGCAATAGCTTGTGGGCATGGCACCCTGAGAGGGGTGCCATGTGACTTTGACTTTTTCTCCCACCAGCACACACAAGCTGCAAACACAGTGTACATGTGCTTGATGAGGGGTCCCCCACGGTGGCATAATACATGCTTCAGCCCTTGGGGACCTTCCCTGGCCACAGAGCCATTGGTACCATGAGTAAATTTTACAAGGGACTTAACTGTCTGCCATGGGTGTGACAATTGTGTAAACAAAGGTACAGATTTTGGGAATTAAAAAGTTGGCATGAACATCAGGCAAAAAGTGGGGGAGGGGGCTAACCATGCCAACAGTGGCACTTTCCTACACCATGATATAAGACAAACCTATCTGGAGTGAAAGGTGCATGCACCATTTCACACAGGCTCACATGGCAGGCCTGTAGTGACAGTTTGCATGGGCTCCCATGGGTGGAACAATACATCTTGCAGCCCACAGGGGACCGTTGGTGTACTAATACCCTGGGTACCATATACCAGGTACTTGCATGGAAGCAGCAATATGCCATTTGTGGGGTGCAAAAGTTATCATACAACTAAATTTAGAGGAGAGAACACTGACACTGGGGTTCTGGTTAGCAGGGTCCCAGTGTACTACAGTCTAAACATACTGACACTAGGCAAAAAGCAGGGGCAACTACGCCAGAAAGATGCTACTTTCCTACACTTGACTTTAAGTTGTCCTCAGTGGCAGTCAATCCTCGACATCCCAAGGCGCGTTCCCTATCGCCGCTCTCCCCCAAGCCCACCCCCCCAGATAGGGAATCCAAAAGGCTGAACTCTTTATTTTTGGGGGGGGGGGGGTAGGGGGGGTGGGGGGGAGAGTTTTCTTCTGCCAGCCTTGCATTGCGGTCTGTGAACACAACATGCCTTTTGGGCCTTTACTTCCACACTCAGTGGGACACGGTTGCGCAAGTGCTATCACAGGTTCCGGAAGAGACCCGTGCTGTACTTTTTTAGGTTGTTGTTGACGGGAGAGATGCAGCAAAGTTCATAATACCTTGTGAACTCGATACTACAAAGTCACTGGTTAGAGCTGTTTCATTGGCAGTGGTCCCAAGGCGCCGTGCCTAGTTGAGGGCATCTGGCTTTTCGGGGGGTGCCCAAGCTTCTCTTCTCGACATGGTCTTTTATGGTACCCACCTCTTCGGAGACTAGGCAGATTTGGAGCTGGAGCATTTTAAGGACTCTCAAGCTAAGGCCACGTCGTTGGTCTCTCGGCTGACCCCGTCGTTCCTAATCTACCTTTCACTTCTTTCGTGGCTATAGATGGAAGGGGCTTCTAGCCATGCCAGTTCCCTCCCAGCCACCAAGCCGCATATGCTTCCCAGCCTCTGCGTAGCCGATGGTGTGTTACCCACAAACCTTGTGGGTCAGGTAGTCATCTGTCTGGTCAGTCCAGACCCGCAACAGCTGCAGCCACCATGCCTACCCGATCTGCCCCTTCACCATCATGGGCACTCAGTTTGCTGCAGGATTTGCTATCACGTGCCCCACTGGCAGTACATAACATCAAACAGGTGGGTGCTGTACATTGCCAAGAGGGGCTACTCCCTCACCTTCGAGACGACCCCTTCCTCCATGCCGCCATCTCACGAATGTTTGACAGAGGATCATATGTCCCTTCTCCGCAAGGAAGTCTCAGTTCTGTTGGCCAAGGGAGATATAGAGAGGGTTCCAGCGCCAGATGTAGTCTGTGGTTACTATTCCCACTACTTTCTGGTTCCCAAAAGGGACAAGGTCCTTCGATCTATTTTAGATCTCTGAACCCTCAACCTCTTTGTCAAGAAGGAGAAAATTAAAATGGTCTTGTGGACTCAGGTTTTGTCTGCCTGGACCCAGAAACAGGATGTTAACGTTGGACTTGCAGGAGGCATATTTCCACATTCCAATTCTGCCTGTCACAGACTTTACCTGCGATTTATTGTAGGTCACAAGAACTTTCAGTTCACCGTGCTTCCCTTTGACCTTACCAGGGCCCCTCAGGTTTTCACTAAGGTGATGGCGGTGGCCGCAGCTCAACTGCAGAGATCAGGGGTGCTGGTCTTCCCCCCTATCTTGACTGGCTGTTAAAGGCGAGCTCACTACCTTCTGCATTCTCTGGGGTTAACTATCAACGTGCCGATGTCACAACTGTCACCCTCTGAGACGCTCCCTTTCATCGGCGCTGTGCTGGACACAGTGCAGCTTCGGGCATATCCTCCTGAATGGTGATTGCAGGATATTCAGGTTATGGTACTGATGTTTTAGCCTCTATCCTGGATTTCGGTGAGACTAACTCTGAAGCTGCTGGGCCTCATCGCCTCCTGCAACCTGCTAGTGGCACATGCCCGCTGGCATGTGTGCTCTGCTGTGGGATCTAAAGTTCCAATGGGCGCAACATCATCTCCCCAACATAGTTCAGATCTCAGAGGGAACTGAGAAAGACCTGCAGTGGTGACTTAAAAACCGCAACTGGGTCAGAGGCAGACCCTTCTCCCTTTTCCCAACCAGATTTCACAGTACTGACAGAGGGGTCACTACTGGGATAGGGCGACCATGTGGGAGAGGTGGAGATCAGAGGACTCAGGACTTAGGGTGAAGCAGGACTCCACACCAACATGCTGGAGCTCCAAGCAATGCAACTGACATTTGAAGGCTTTCTACCCTCCAACTAGGGAAGGCTAGTGCAGGTATTCACGGAAAACACCACTTCCCTATGGTACTGCAACAAACAGGGTGGGTAAGGTTGTGGATCCTTTATCAAGAGGCCCTGGGTCTCAGGACTTGATGGGAACAACGGGGCATTTCTCTGGTGGTTCAACACCTGGTGGGTTCTCTGAATGCCAGGGAAGACAAACTTAGCAGTTGATGACTATAAGATAACAAATGGCGTCTCCATCTGGAGGTGGCACAAGGTCTTTAGATCTGTGCACCTCTGCAGAGAATGCACAATGTTAAGTTTCCAAGGTGGCTCTGTCTTGGAGATGCTTTTGGTCTCGAGTGGAGCTCCGTCTTCCTGTACGTCTTTCCACCCATTGCACTCCTGCCAGAGTTCTCAAGAAATTCTGAAACGACTGGGCCTAAGTCATTCTTGTGGCTCCGGACTGGGCACGGAAAGTCTGGAATCACGAGCTACTGACAATGGATATCAGTCCTCTAATCCGGCTGCCTCTACGGAAGGATCCTCTGTCCCAGCAGCAGGCGAGTGTTCTTCACCCGACCTTGTTTGCTCTCCTCCTTCTTGCGTGGAGATTGAGCCGCAGCAGTTGACAGCTTTTGACCTTTCTCCTGAAGTCTGTGAAGTTATTCTGGCAGCCAGTCGTCCCTCCATCAAGACAGTATATGTCTGCAGTTGTATGTAATTTGTGGCTTGGTGTGCAGAGAAACATGTTGATCCTCTTTCTGAAGTCTTATTTATTCTTTCTCTTGCCCATCAGGGCTGTGCTCTGGGCACTCTTAAGGGTTATCTCTCTGCTATCTCTACCTTTTTGTGGCTCCCTGAGCAACCTTCCTTGTTCACATATTGCACTTAGGTTCCTCAAGGGTCTCGTTCATCTTTACCCTTAGTAGCATCTCAATCTGGTCTTAAAGTTCTTAATGTGTGCTTTCTTTGAGCCTCTCCACAATTGTCGCCTCAGGCTTTTGACACTGTAAACAGCCTTCCTTGTTGCAATTACATCTGCCCACACAGTGAGTGAGCTGCATGCCTTATCATCTAAGCCTGCTTACCTCTTGTCTACCCTGACAAAATGGTACTTTGCACAAGGGCCTCCTTTCTGCTGAGATTTATCACCCCATTTCATGTAGGCCAATCAGTCACACTACCTACCTTTTTCACTTCACTGCATCCTTCAAAGAAGAGGAGGGACTCCACAATCTGGACCCAAAGGGAGCGTTGTCGTTCTTCCTTGGCCGCACACAAGAGTTCCAAGGGGGTGGTGAGGGGTTGCGGGGGTGCCAACCAACTCTTCGTGGGTTATGTTGGTGCGAAGAAAGCTTGCGCAGTGCAGAGGTGGACCATATCTAGATGGGGCGTTCACGAAGTTAAGTAACTTGTTCTGCTATGTCTGTTGTACACCTTCGATACTTCTGGTCACAGACCTTGATTCCTCAACTGATTCTGGTGCACCCCACGTTTCACTGTCCATCAGCAACACTGCATCAGATTGAAGCCTCCTTCATGACTTCAAGGCCATGCTGCAAATTATTGGTGTGCTTCAAGCTTCCTCTGGCAGGCCTTCATGCCCCAAGGAACGTCATGAGCCCCAGCCAGTTTATAGCTGACCCTTCTGTCCTTAGCTCCGTCTGACCTTTTGTGTGACCCATAAGAGGCCCCTTACAAGCTTCTAATCTGACTCCGGGCCCCCTGTGTGGGCGCCTTCCACATCGATGCTGGTACCAATGCTATTGGTAAGGGGGTCCAGTACTGATACCAATGTCAGTTTCATAACCTACTTTGGCTCAGTGTCGACTGATATTACATTAGGAATCACAAAACATGAACCCTTCATCATGCACCCCAATTCTGACACACTGCCTCTGCCACGTCATGTACGCAAGTAGAGGTTGTTTTATTTTTGTTTTTGACCCAATGCCAGAAGAAGGAAACCCCCCAGATATGAGTGGTGAAGATTATGGAGATAGATTTCTCTCCCCTCACTATACAGCTGATGCCTTATGGATTTGCATAATGCCAATGAGCCTAATGACTCTTCTGAGATAGGGTTTAATTGGCCATTTGGGCCACCAACAGAAGAATGTGCCTCAATTGGAATGCTGGATCAGGAGTTCATCAGAGGTACTGGATTTATAGCTCCCTTTATGTGAGACCAAATCGAACGTCCTGGCAGACCAATATCTTGATGGCCTCTTGTCCGAAACCTTGTTCCTGTCCACCCGTGAGTAGGCAGGTATCCAAGAGTCGCAGACCAGCTCCTGGTGACCCTGACTTTTTAACCTAACATCCTGCTCCAGAGAACCTGATTGTACAGGCCTCAGCCAATATTGTGAATCCCAACTCATTCGCAACCTCGCCTCTGGATAAGGAGTACAAGAGGATTAAGGCTTTTTACAAACAGATGTTTTCCTCCACCAGTCCAGCACAGTGGTCAGTAAATGTTGTTTGTTTTCCAGGTAGCTACACACATACCCTGTGCGACATGGCCAGTGAGATCTTGCTGACTGTCCAAGAAGATCTTAGAACCTCTTTGGACCAGACAAATCGTGAAAGACCAAAGAAACCCAAATAAGTTACCTGCAATTGTTTAGGTACTGCTCATTGCCTGGAAAGGTCAGTCGATACTAGTGTTCTAATTTGTCAACACCTGTAGATGCTTTCTTTAGGATTTTCAGGTGGGGTATAGGCCTCCATGATGGATATGCCCTTTGATGGGTCATGCCTTTTCTGTGAGAAAGCAGACTCTGTGTGGGAACTCTTTAAGGATAATAGAGCTAGGGTGCATTCAATGGGTCTGTGGACCCCTGACAATCAGTTTCTACCCCAAATCAAAATGTTCATAGGCTATTGGAGAGAGCTGGCACGTAGGCAGTAACATTCACCCCAACCAACACAGCAGTGATTCCAGTCCTTTCGAAGCCAAGAACACCAGTCTTGCATGCAGCTCATGGGCCAACAAAGACATCGGTCCTCCCCTTCCTTTTAAAGTGCCACAACGGCCACCCGATCACTTTAGTTTGCCCTTATTGGCTCATTCTCATCCAGTAGGGAGCAGGATCCATCACTGCCTCCTAATATGGCAATCCACCATATACAATAGTTTGGTATTAACATTGTTCAACATGGCTATGCTTTGACTATTCTTTTTGCACCACCAAATATTCCTCCCGCATCAGAGCGAACTTCAAACAAGCAGCTGTCCATTTTACTACAACAGGTGCAAGAGTTGCTCTCAAAGGGATAGATTCAAACTGAAAGACGACTGTTTTAGATTAAGGTTTGTTTTTCATCGTCATGACTAAGGTGTAGAGATGGAGGCAATTGATAGAACCAACCATACCGTCATGTCCAGGTGTGACCCCTTTTTGCCTGACCTGCTCTGTGATGCTCTGGCCAGGTGGATAGAGAGATTTCTCAGATAAAAGATGTACAGATAATCCACACTATTCATCTAGAGCTATGTTCTAGAAAGTAAATATCTAGATCTTATTTTGTGATCAGCTGAAAGTGTTTTTATACTTGTTTAGAAAATAGTGTATTGATCGTTGATACAAATGAAAATTGCACTTTTTTTAAACCAAGGTAAGAAGTCATGACATTTCTTTCTTTTACTTCAGGACAGAGTGGTTATTAATCGGTTAGATAGCATATGCCAGGCAATATTAAAGGGGAAATGGCCTTCTACAAGAAGAAGTTATGACAACAATAACGTTGCCTCTTTCTACACCACGAAACTCCTGGATAGCCCTGGTGCTGCGGCCGACTGTAGCGATTCCAGTACACCGACACCTGGAAGCATCTGTGTGAAAGAAGAGCGTGATCAGTCACCGCAGATGTCAAAGGTGAAGAAGCATGTACGAGAAAAGGAGTTTACAGTGAAACTCAATGACGTATGTTTATTTTTATTGCTCTAGGACCTGGTTGCGGTGCACGGCATGGCTTTCCTCAAGTGACTCCTACTTACACTCTGTTACTTCCTTCGTAAACTTATTTTTGAGTACTTTAATCTATCTTTTTTGGGGGGTACTCCACAGTTGTATCATCATAGCCTTTTAAATGATTCACCAATTCAGAGAAATCTGGATTGTACTGAGACTACTGATACGAGCTTCCTAAACCGTCTTTTATCAGTTTTTAACCATTGAGAATCTTTTTGGCATTCTGTAAATCTGTGTTTTTAATGCATTTGGCTGTTTTGAACATTTGGCATGCCGTGATCCAGACAGCACTGACTAGTTTCCATGTAGTTCGAGGATGTTGGAAATTTTGAAAAACTTTTTTGCAGACTTTACCTATTAAATTTGCCATTTTACAGACAACCCAGAAAGTTATATTTAGAATGGCATCTTATATGATTGGCTGTGCCACGACTACTTTGTTTTAAACGTTGCTGGTTCAAACTGCCGTGGTTGTTTGGGGGGGGGGGGGGGGGTTGGGAAAAATGTTATGCCCTTACATTCACAGCAGTAGACTGCTTCTTGCTGTCCTCAGTCTTGCACATCTACTTTTAGTCAGCTATGGAGAGACTCCCAGTGCTTAGAATAGGTTTGGTCTCTGTCCAGTATATTGGAGAGGTTCTTTATTCTATGATGGGCAGGGCAACACTTTTTGTCCACTTTTTAGTTTTTGTTTTGCTCTCATTTCTTTGCAACTGTTTGGTTAATGACTGCAGTCAAAATATTGAAAAATGTATTTTAAAGAAATGTGCAAGTTGTGTTTTAGAAGAAACTCAGATCATTCCTCTGTCTCTACATCCTGCCTATGTTTCATCAGTTGTTTCTTCCAGTTCTTTTTTCTGTTTTTGCTGTCATGTTCATGGACGGAGCATAGCTTCGATTCTGTGTTTTCTATTAGCATGTCTTCCTCCACCAGCATGCAGTTTAACTTGTTCTTTAAACATTGCATCGGATGGTACCAATGTTCAGCAGCTGGCCACATAGTCTTCATCCTGTGTCTAGGGCATAGCCAGCATGTGAGGTTCTTATCTGGGGTAAAATGTGGTTGATGTCTTTGATAAATAATCTCCTGTTTATGTAGAGGAAAAGCTATAGGTAGAGCAGACCATGTTCTGAGCTTCTGTAAAATGTGTTGGAAAAAACACTGAGGACCGATCCTATAACCACCATAAATGTAGCATCCCCAGTGCCATTGCAGTTTCTTAATAACAAATTTGTCGATGGGTCAATACCATCTTGACATACGTGGAACATCAATATTTAAAAACATAGAACATAAAATAATTTTCATGCATAAAAACAGCAGGTAGTGCAAGAGGTGTGACATTGTAAACCCACAACCCTAATGAGCATACGTAGTTACCCATATCCTGTTTATTTGCCCCCAGCCAGCTTTTAATGTGCCATGCCTTTTTTTTTTTCTTTTTTTTTTAACCTGTGTTTTGCCAACTCAAATTCACAAGCACTTACCCCCTTTCATTTATGGAAGACAACTTTTTTTTTCTCAGTTATCAAGAGTAAATTGGGCAATTGCGGAGTTATTATGTTCATCACACAGGTGCTCTATAAACTGCTAGTTGCCTACCTATCATCTTACACATTATAAAATATTGAAAATAAAACATGAACCAATATTTACACTCCATAATGCAGTTTCTTATTTTATGATTACATGTATTTATTTTTCTTGATAACCATATGACAAGAAATATATATTGCTCATGTATACTAAACCAAATAATTTCAAAAAATTGAACTGTCAGTATTTTCACAACCAACTAGTTATTATTATAGCATATAGTTAATGACAATTTGTCATTTAAAAAAAAACATTAATCAAATTTATTGATACATCAAATGGCTGTGAGGAAATGAGGTGAATTATATAGTCTGGTTGTGTGACATCACCGTTTAAAACTCTTTGCAAGCCCATTAGATCCAGTAGGTTTAAAGTGTAAATCCTTCAGCCCAACCATGGGTAGCTGTGGTACCAGTGCTTAATTTGTAACTAAAAACGTGCCGGTGCTCAAAGCCCTCCTTTTAAACACGCGGCCTCTGTAATTAAATGTGGGAACACGGAATACTGAGGGAGCGTAATCTTGAAGCCATCTCGGGCCTCTTCCATCTATACAAAGCCACTCCCTGCCCCTGCAGCTCACTCTAGCAGCTTTCTGTTTTCTCCCTTGGTGACGCTTTTTCTATTTTTACCTTCCTCCGTCTTTCCCATATGTGCCTTTTGCTCGCAGCAAATGCTTGAGGGAGATGAATGAGCCCCGGCCCGCAAAAATAACAACAAGCACAAATTAAGCACTGTGTGGTACTGAGCAAGAAGGGCTTACACAAAGGAACACTTGTTAAGCATTTTAACAGCACCAAAACAATAGAAGAAACTGACTCAACACACAAGAAATCCAACACCCATTTATAAAAAATAGTTTGTATTTATAAGAATGGAGACACTAGAATGAAAGAAATCCACTGAAGGTTTCCAGAAATGTAGATTTTGCAAGCAATAATAAATCAGTGCAAATTCACTCAACTGTGAACAAGCCTTGGCAAAGTCAACAAATCGGGCACTTTGGGTAAGTGTCAATGCGGTTGGTTAGAAGTGCTTGGGTCGACCAACTCTGCCGGGAGCTAGTCAGGGGGACTAGCAAGGCCCTCAGTAACAGTTACCTTCTGAGGAAAAGCAGACCTTCAACAGTCCAGGCACTTTATCTGTGTTGTATTGGATTCCTATTGAGTGGTCCTGATGCAAGGGATGAAGGATGCTGAAGATGCTGTGGATGTGACACAGTTGACCGGGTTGGGGGGGGGGGTATGGTTATTTCTCAGTCCACAAAGATGGTGAGGGTGTTCTGGTTGCAGGGTTGACATCTCTGAAGGCCTCTCTGGGCTGGCTGAAATCCAATCCCCACTGGACTACCAGTCACCTCTTGTTGCAGTCACAGGCTGGTCCTTCCTGCATCAATAACGTCACCTTCTGAGTGTCCAGGCAACTCTCCGACAGCACTGCCAGGTTCAGCCAACTTGGGTGCAACTTTGTGCTCCAGCTAATGGTTCTCAGTGCTGCTCGGCGGCCATGGTAGTGGCTTGCAGATTTTGGGCTACCAGCTTGTCCCAGCAGACTTCTTCAGCAGTTGAGCCCTACGCATCGAACAGGAGGCCAGTAGCAGGCCCTAGGAGTTCCCGTAGCTTGACTGGACTCTGGAGACAGCTTCTTCCTGAGCAGGATAGGGCAAACACGGTATCTCCCTTCGCTAGCCACCAGGTGCAGCAGGTGCAGTCCTTATGGATGCAGCCTCTATTTGGTGGTCCCTCTGTGCAAATAGGCAGTCCTCCTTAGGTCCTTCTTCAAGAGTAGTCGAGATCTGAAGCCTGGATGCCCCTCTTAAGCTTGTAAAATGCCCTCAAGGCAGGATACAGTTAGTAGCTAATGAGCTCCCAGGTTCCCTTCCACGGAGAGTGTCATCTGGCTGTCTCAGGATTTGCCATTGTGCCCACTCCCAAGATGGTGAAACCCCTCTCCTGGAATACAAAGATTCCTAACCCACCGCTGAAATGTGGCTACAACAGGGCTACACTCCCATGGGGAAACTGGTTTGGCAACTGGTTTCGCCTTTCTGCAACCCTTGCCAGCCTGTCTACCTCAGCAGTGGGTCAGCCCTTAGCCCTGTGTCCCACGTCCGATCTTCCCCTTTGAAGCCTGCCTTTTGGGGCTAACACCTAAGTGGCTTCCTGCAGAACAGAGGTAACACCTCCCTGACCTGCATTCCCTCATTGTTGTTCTTCCTGTGAGGTTGGCATGTTTCTCCAGGAGGGCAGAAAGCTATCTTGTGGAGCAGGCTCCGTGAGTGCCCAGGAAAGCACAGGAGTTTTAAAGGCAACAAAGTGCCAGTTTTGCTAAAGCTGCACACTGCAACAAGTTAAATTATGTTTTACTTGAAATACAAGTCTGGCTTTATGTAACAAATTGTTTTGTACCTTGGAGTGCTCACTTTAGTCGCACCATTCCAGAGTTAGCACAACTGAGGTGTTCAACATGTAACCCAGTAATCGGCAAATGGGGGACCAAGTCTTTACACAGTGAAACAGTTGTTTTGCGTGTTTTACTGTGAGGACATGTAAAGTGCATGTCCTGCCTGTGTCATATGTTGCATCCCGCTGTTAGGGCTCGGTAGGCCTGCCAGGGGGGTGACTTAAACACATCTAGGGGAAGTGGTGGCTTTGACATTGTTTTTAATAGCAGAGTCAGGGTAGCAGTGCATGTCTGCTCTTCTAGTCTGCAGTGGCTGACCTGGGTACCTGCTTTACTTGGGGTACCCCTCCAGGGTGGTGCAATCAGTGCTGAAAGCTCTATGGTAACCCTCTAACTTACATGCCCTGGGTACCAGTGTACCATTTACCAGGGTCTTGCAGGTAATTTAGCCATTTCCAATTGAGTATAGCTCATTTGACATAAACGTTTGGGGTCATGGCACTGGCACTAAGGTCTGGATACCAGGCCTCAGTACACTCTTAGAGTCTGAAAACCAGCAGCCTCAGTTGAAAAACTTGGGTGTGACCATACAAAAAGAGAGATTTCCTTACTGTGACACCTATCACTTTTTCCAGGCCTAAATTAGATTCAAGGTATTCTTGTAGGATACAAGCTTATAATAGTTTGCGTAGGGGGCTAGCCAAGTATATGGTGTACACCTATATATGAGGCACCCTTGTACTCAGTCCAGGCAACCCTTAGTAATAGTGTAGGAGGTTCTATATAACCAGAGCTCTCAAAATGGTTTGCTGTAAAGAACAGCTACGGATTATTCAGGAGGGTGTAAATCAGTTGCATCAGTCAGTGATGTATATACAGAAAAGAATCACAGCAGTATTAGAAAAATATTCTATATTTATTGTAACACACATTAGAACTAACTTTGGTAAATGATCATACAAAAAGATACTTAGAAAAGAATACGTACAGGCATAACATATGCCCCTTTTAAGGGGGATTCACACAAACCATATAGTAAAAAAAAAAAAATGGAATGCGAAAACCACTCCCAACCCAAAGTACCACCCAAGGGCCCTTAGGACTGGGGATGCATTTGAACACCCAAGGTAAGTAGATAGGATTCCCTAGGCGCCCGTTTACAGAGTTGTAACCAGGGTAAGTGTCCATAGGATAACATGGGGAGGTCGCGGTTGGAGTTTCGTGGATTTAGGATGATTCTCAGTGGACCCCGAGAATGCCCTTTGGGGTTAAGGGAGGTTGGATAGTGCCCCATCCTGTGGATACCCAGAATAGTGGAGTACCTATACCAGGGAGCCCAGGTGCATAGGGGTGAAATCACGTCGGAACCTTCTGCTGAAGTCAGTGGGGACCCCGGTTGTCCAGCTGCTGTTGTGTCCCGTGGACCAGGTCAGTGGAACCCAGGTGTGAATTCCTGAAGAAGCGGACCTTTGGAAAGAGGGGAAAAAGTCCAGACCACCCAGAGTTGCCCAGGCAGTGCAGGAGAGCAATACCTCCACTCTTCTTGGGGATGATTTCCTGTTGGAGGGAGAAGTGCAGCTGTGAAGTCCAGGTGATGCAGGACGATCTCAGGAGTCGTCCACGAGCTGTCCCCTGCCGGTCGTCTTATTGCAGAGGGGTCAGCGGGGCCACTAACAAGCCTTGGCAAATGCCAAGCAAGGTCCAGGTGACCCAACATTTGCAGGTAGGTCAGGGCCAGTCCTCTGCAACCAGGAAAGCCAGGAGGAATCATTGGAGCCCCTCAGCAGGACTCTCTTGCAGCAGTCACGGGGATGCCTTAGCAACACAGCAGAGGGATGCCCACGTTGCAGGAGTTGAAGAGAGGATGTTTTTAAAACTGGAGAGGGCTGGAGGCCGGGGATTCTTGGAGCTAGGAGGTCTAAGGACTGAAGATCCAAGAAGCCTTAGCAGTGACAAACAGATTCGAGCACAGGGCTTCCAGTCAAGCAGCTACAACCAGCGAGGGACCACCAACTTCCCAGTTGCAAGGAAGATAGGTCAGACCTCTGGAGAGCCACCTGTGTTGCAGAGCCTTGGAGAGTCCGTGGGACAGCAGAATCCACAAGCTGGTCGTCGTCACTGAGGTGCTTGCGTGTGCAGGGGAGTGACTCCTTTACTCCAAGGGAGATTCCTTCTTGCTTTCCTAGGTTCAGGCAGAGTCCCAGTGACCCTGGAGGATTCACAACCCCGGGGTTGCAGAAGTCTTTCCAGAACTTGGAAACAAAGTTACAGTAGGAGCCCTCCTACTGGTTACAGTCTTGCTCTTGGTTTCAGAGGTTCTGGTGTCCAGGTTGCAGAGGAGACTGGCAGACCGTTCCTGAAGTCTTGCAGACTAATCTAGGGTACCACCCACGGTGAAACACCCAAAGAACCGAGGAAGGGGGTTGGACACTTACTGCAATGACCCGCCTTTTAGAGGGGGTCAGAGACATCACCTAGCTGGACTAACCAGTCGGATGCTACTAGGGGCTTCTGCTCATCTTATTTCCATGATGGCAAAATCAAGTGGCCACCTGGAAAGCTCTGTGAACCCGGGGGTTCCTCCAGTGGTGCAAACCGGTTTATGCAAGGAGGGCACAAAATGTGCCCTTCAAAGACGTCTGTGGCGCATAAAGGCACACCCACCCCAGCCCAGAGACACCTATTTCTAAAGAAGAGGTAGCCACACCCCTATCTTAAAGGAAATCCTTTGTTCTACCTTCCCTTGCCCAAGTTAAGCTCAGCAGCAGGAGGACAGAACAGTGTCTGGGGGTCTGCAACAACACAGGCTGGCATGCAGACCCTGCCAGGCTGTACAGGCAGACATGGGGATCCCCAACAGTCCAGGGTATAATGCACCTAGCATCGAATTCGGTGTAGTTGCACAATTTCAACATGTTTGATACCAAACCTACCTATGTTTGGTGAAGCCATTATGTAGTTGGACCACTCGTGTTTACCAGTGTCCACTACATACCTTAAGATGGCTTCTTTGCACTTACAAAGCCCAGGGAATGGAGTCTGGGATTTGTAGGGGCACCTTGGCACATACAGGGGTACCCTCGCACTTAGAAACATGCACCCTGCCTTTGGGCTAAAGGGTCTACCTTAAGGGTGACTTACAGGTTCAGAGTGCAGTGACCATGATATAAGGCAGGCCTTATATCTAGAGTGAAAGGTGCATGCACCCTTTCAGGCAGGCTGCAATGGCAAACGTGCAGTCAGTTTGCATTGGCCCCCATGGGTGACACAATAAATGCTGCAGCCCAATGGGCGATCCCTGGTGTACCAATGCCCTGGGTACCCAAGTACCATATACTGGGGACTTACATGGGTGCACCAGTATGCCAATTGTGGGGTGTAAAAGTTACCTCACAACCAAATTTAGGAGAGAGAGTACTGACTCTGGGGTCCTGGTTAGCAGGATCCCAGTGTACTACAGTCTAAACACATTGACACCAGGCAAAAAGTGGGGGTAACTGTTCCAGAAAGGTGCTACTTTCCTACATCGGCCATCCTGTGGGGGAGGGGTGGTTAACCCCACCAGTCCGGACAGGCTTTTGTTTCTGACCTCTTGAGAACAGAGGCTCTCACCCTGGGTGGTCAGACTCTCGTCTGTTGGTAGCAGGCTGGCATAGTAGGAGCATATTTGCTCATGCATATATGCCCTCACTTGTAAGATCATGCACCCTGCATTAGGGCTGAAGGTCTGCTGTAGGGGAGACTTACACATTTTACAAGCAGTGTTTTAGGGGACAAAGCACACAACTGTGTGCCATGTCATGTTTTCAATTTTGGACGCTCCTTCTTGCGCAGCCTGCAATGGGATTCTGCATTAGGTTGGTGCTGGGTTCCTCAGAGTCACTCAAGTTGTTCTGCAGCACTGAGGGGCCCTCCAATACCCATGCCCTAGGTACCAGGGGCACCATTTACTAGGGACTTACAGTGGGGATGAAGGGTCTGGTCATTGGGATCAAGTGCAACACAAAAGGATGATGGACGGAGTGCTGACAATGCAAACACTCACCCCAGTCACAGATCTGGGTTTAATCCATCGTTTTTTTGCTGCCCATGCCATTCGAGTTTGGACCCAGCCATATGCAAATCAGTCTTGACCCTGTTCCCCATGGGAACAGTCCAGCCCGAACTGCCAGGCCAGGTCTTCCCTGGACTGGAAACAAGCATCCTGGGACCGGTTTCGGGGTTTCACCCCTCATCAGCCAGGCTAGCTTGAATCCAGTGGCATTGGAAGCACGGGACCCACGTCTGGGCATACCCTTCCCCCTTAGGGCGACATTAGCAACACAAAAGGATGATGGACGGAGTGCTGACAATGCAAACACTCACCCCCAGTCACAGATCTGGGTTTAATCCATCGTTTTTTTTGCTGCCCATGCCATTCCAGTTTGGACCCAGCCATATGCAAATCACTCTTAACCCTGTTCCCTATGGGAACAGTCCAGCCCGAACTGCCAGGCCAGGTCTTCCCTGGACTGGAAACTAGCATCCTGGGACCGGTTTCGGGGTTTCACCCCTCATCAGCCAGGCTAGCTTGAATCCAGTGGCATGGGAAGCACGGGACCCACGTCTGGGCATACCCTTCCCCCTTAGGTCGACATTAGCAACACAAAAGGATGATGGACGGAGTGCTGACAATGCAAACACTCACCCCCAGTCACGGATCTGTGTTTAATCCCTCGTTTTTTTGCTGCCCATGCCATTCGAGTTTGCACCCAGCCATATGCAAATCAGTCTTGACCCTGTTCCCCATGGGAACAGTCCAGCCCGAACTGCCAGGCCAGGACTTCCCTGGACTGGAAACAAGCATCCTGGGACCGGTTTCGGGGTTTCACCCCTCATCAGCCAGGCTAGCTTGAATCCAATGGCATGGGAAGCACGGGACCCACGTCTGGGCATACCCTTCCCCCTTAGGGCGACATTAGCAACACAAAAGGATGATGGACGGAGTGGCAGTTCGGGCTGGACTGTTCCCATGAGGAACAGGGTCAAGACTGATTTGCATATGGTTGGGTTCAAACTGGGGTGGGATGGTGAGCAAAAGAACAATGGATTAAACCCAGATCTGTGACTGGGGGTGAGTGTTTGCATTGTCAGCACTCCGTCCATCATCCTTTTGTGTTGCTAAAGTTGCCCTAAGTGGGAAGGGTATGCCCAGACGTGGGTCCCTTGCTCACTGTGCCACTGGAATCAAGCTGGCCTGGCTGAAGAAGGGTGATACCCTGAAACCGGTCCCAGGATGCTTGTTTCCGGTCCAGGGAGGACCTGGCCTGGCAGTTCGGGCTGGACTGTTCCCATGAGGAACAGGGTCAAGACTGATTTGCATATGGCTGGGTTCAAACTGGGGTGGCATGGTGAGCAAAAGAACGATGGATTAAACCCAGATCTGTGACTGGGGGTGAGTGTTTGCATTGTCAGCACTCCGTCCATCATCCTTTTGTGTTACATTGGGATCAAGTGACCAGGTGTCTTGTTTTGGGAAAGAACACTCACACTGGAGATCTATTTAACAGGAACCGTGTGCACTTCAGTTAAAGCTGCATTTAAAAAACCAGCACAAAGTTAGGCTGTACTGCCACCAGAACCCAGCTGCCTACTCTGGCTAAGAAGCAACCTTCTGAAGGTTTACTTGCCCTTTCTTCCAGAGCTAAAGCTGCAACCACTGTGTTCAGCATGCAGAGTTCAATTCCTTGACATCTGGCAAACGGCAACATGGGCATCTCTGCACATGTTTACCAAACACTACTGCCTTGACAGTCGGGTCCCGATTGGTCCTGAAGGACTTTTGTAGTATTATCTTAAGGATCACGAGGAATGTGGGACTAGATGACTCTACCAAATGGACAGTTTACTTATCTTCGGTAACGCCTTATCTGGTAGAGACAATATCTAGTTGCAGATTCCTTACGAACACTAAGGATCTGATCTCTAGGGATAGGGACACCCTTTAAAGCTAGCCTGGCTGAAGAAGGGTGATACCCTGAAACCGGTCCCAGGATGCTTGTTTCCGGTCCACGGAGGGCCTGGCCTGGCAGTTCGGGCTGAACTGTTCCCATGAGGAACAGGGTCAAGACTGATTTGCATATGGCTGGGTTCAAACTGGGGTGGCATGGTGAGCAAAAGAACGATGGATTAAACCCAGATCTGTGACTGGGGGTGAGTGTTTGCATTGTCAGCACAACGTCCATCATCCTTTTGTGTTACATTGGGATCAAGTGACCAGGTGTCTTGTTTTGGGAAAGAACACTCACACTGGAGATCTATTTAACAGGAACCCTGTGCACTTTAGTTAAAGCTGCATTTAAAAAACAAGCACAAAGTTAGGCTGTACTGCCACCAGAACCCAGCTGCCTACTCTGGCTAAGAAGCAACCTTCTGAAGGTTTACGTGCTCATTCGACCAGAGCTAAAGCTGCAACCACTGTGTTCAGCATGCAGAGTTCAATTCCTTGCCATCTGGCAGACGGCAACATGGGCATCTCTGCACATGTTTACCAAACACTACTGCCTTGACAGTCGGGTCCCGATTGGTCCTGAAGGACTTTTGTAGTATTATCTTAAGGATCACGAGGAATGTGGGACTAGATGACTCTACCAAATGGACAGTTTACTTATCTTCGGTAACGCCTTATCTGGTAGAGACAATATCTAGTTGCAGATTCCTTACGAACACTAAGGATCTGATCTCTAGGGACAGGGACACCCTTTAAAGCTAGCCTGGCTGAAGAAGGGTGATACCCTGAAACCGGTCCCAGGATGCTTGTTTCCGGTCCACGGAGGGCCTGGCCTGGCAGTTCGGGCTGAACTGTTCCCATGAGGAACAGGGTCAAGACTGATTTGCATATGGCTGGGTTCAAACTGGGGTGGCATGGTGAGCAAAAGAACGATGGATTAAACCCAGATCTGTGACTGGGGGTGAATGTTTGCATTGTCAGCACAACGTCCATCATCCTTTTGTGTTACATTGGGATCAAGTGACCAGGTGTCTTGTTTTGGGAAAGAACACTCACACTGGAGATCTATTTAACAGGAACCCTGTGCACTTTAGTTAAAGCTGCATTTAAAAAACAAGCACAAAGTTAGACTGTACTGCCACCAGAACCCAGCTGCCTACTCTGGCTAAGAAGCAACCTTCTGAAGGTTTACGTGCTCATTCGACCAGAGCTAAAGCTGCAACCACTGTGTTCAGCATGCAGAGTTCAATTCCTTGACATCTGGCAGACGGCAACATGGGCATCTCTGCACATGTTTACCAAACACTACTGCCTTGACAGTCGGGTCCCGATTGGTCCTGAAGGACTTTTGTAGTATTATCTTAAGGATCACGAGGAATGTGGGACTAGATGACTCTACCAAATGGACAGTTTACTTATCTTCGGTAACGCCTTATCTGGTAGAGACAATATCTAGTTACAGATTCCTTACGAACACTCTGCCATCTGATTTCTAGGGACAGGGACACCCTTTGAAGTCCCTAGTTTTGACACACCAGTGGTCAGTGTTCTTCATGGCTCTGCACTTCTAGGATGGAAAGTCGTGAAAAGGAACTGACGTCAGCACACCAGGACAGTGCCCATGTAGGACCTGCAGTGTCTTATGCAGCGCGGAGGACATCAACGGACACAGAGCCTATTGACGCCACCCAACGGCGCACAGGGGTGCTGCTCAATAAAAATTTACAGATCCAGACTGATGCCTGGGGTAATTCTAAGGTAAGGATTCTGCAACTAGATATTGCCTCTACCAGTTAATGCGTTACCAAAGGTAAGTAACCTATCCTTTACTGACAAATTAACTGTAACATTACTTTAACCTTTGAGTTTTTTCAGTGAATTTTAGTTTTTTTGTGTTTTAACGTAAAGTAATAATTACCATACATAAGTGGAACACCCCCCCCATCCAGCTCCACCAACTGCCAATACAACCAACCCTGCACTGTGCATGACAGTCATATGCAGTGGAGGGGATGGCCATAGGACCTTGCTCTGGGGATCCCATCCCCCACAGCAGTTTGTTGATTAAAGGAGTGAGTGGCCTCGCAACCCCCCCCTCCCTTAGCCTCTCTGGGCCCTGGGGGCACGGTTCCTCAGGGCGGAGTATTTGTTTCAAAGGGTGAGAAGGCAACGCAAGGCAAGGCCTTTATTGGCACCGGGATGCCCATTCCCAAGGCCACTCTTTGAGATAAATGGGAGAGGGTATGCGGCCGAACTCCCCTGGCTCCTTTCGGCCCAGAGACTCCATACACTGGGGTCTTCACCCTTTAAAAGTGGGTGCCGTGAGCGCTTGTTGGAAGCCCTGCAATGGGAGGCCCACAGCCCCAGCCAGCTCTCTGCATCCAGCTGGAACCAGCGTTGCTCCTGCCTGCAGAGAGCAGCTTCTAATGCCTTTCCCTGCGGCAGAAGTAGTGTTTAGATATTTTTCCCTGCCCACATCACTGCAGGCAGGGAAATGGCTCTAAAGTCCTCTCTCAGCAGGCAGGAGCATATTTGAAGCTCCCATCCGCTGGGAACTGACTTGGTGTTTTTTCCAGCTGGACACGAAATGTAAAAATGCTCCCAGCAAGCGAGAGCAAATAAAGGTTTCTCTGCCAACTCTGCTGTGCGGGGTGGCAGGGGAGATCCCCTCTGTGTCCCCCCACGGGGCCTAGGGGTCAGGGTGTCCAGCCCCTGCCTTCACGGCCGTTCTTGAGAACAATTATCTCTAAGTCGTTGGGTATGTCCAAGTATAAAAAGAAACAAGAAGTCAAAGCGGGATTCTCCATTGTTGTGCCCTTCTTGCCCATAGAAGTCTCCGAAAAGTCAAGGTGCTACCTGATTTTGGTCTCCTACAGAAGAACCGATCCAACAGTTTATCTATACACACCTGAAGTTTTCAGGTCAATCGGTGATGCTGCAGCAAGTAAAGCCATAAAAGGAAGCCATGTTGCTTATCTCTGGTAGCCTTCTGGCTCCCTCTTGTGACTCTCCAGGCCCTAAGGAGCCAGGGATAGCAACAGAAAAGGATGATGGATGGAGTGCTGAAACTTAACAAACACTCACCGCCAGTCACAGATCTGGGTTTAATCCAACATTCTTTTGCTCACCATGCCACTCCAGTTTGGACCCAGCCATATGCAAATCAGTCTTGACCCTGTTCCCCAAGGGAACAGTCCAGTCCAAACTGCCAGGTCAGGTCCTCTCTGGACACCAAACAAGCATCCTTGGACCAGTTACAAGGTATGACTGAGACAACCTCTCCTTGCAACATTATTTTGGCAGCTCCTGTGAAGCAACTTGCAACATTTCCGCAGCTGTGCATCCTCTAGGGTCGGAAGACTTCAGCTACACCAAAGATGCAAGAAGGAATCTCACTTGGAGTCACTCCCCTGCATCTGCAACGACGTCTGGCTGCTGAGGTCTGCCGTCCTCTGGACCTGCGAAGAGTCTCCAACACAGGTGGTGGTTCTGAGGGTCCTCTGTGCCTTCTGTGCCTCCTGTCCAACTTGGGAGCCCTTGCCACATCCTCCAGGATGTAATCCCTGTGCAGCGCGACTATTGCAGCAACCAAGGCGTGTTGACTCCTGTTCTGAGGGATCTTCAGGCTCCAACTAGCCCCAGCACTCAACCTCTGCAAGAACAGTGTCCTCTATGCTGCTCCAGCGACGTGAGACCCCTCTTCAGGTGTGCTGCCTGGGCCTCACTGCAAATTACTGTGCCCTCTGACAGTGGGTTGCTCGTGGGGGCTCCAACTGCTTCTTCTGTCTTCTTAGGGTCAGCCTGGACTCCCCTCCAAGGGTCAAGTCCCCAGGTCCTTGCTGGTACTCTTCAGCCATGCAAATCTTATTCAGCTCCAATTTTCATCTGCTTTTTGGTCTTCCTCCTGACCACTGACCCGTCTGCCATTCGGTGACAGTCAAGGTACAGCTCCTGGACTCCGCAGCTGGGCTTCATCCACCACCATCAACCAGGATCTTCACCCACAAAAGGGCATTGCCTCCTACCCCACCTGGACACACCTTCATGGACTGGACTTTATCTCCTTCTTTTACATGTCCTCTTCACCCAGAATCCGCTGTGAGGTTTCACTGGCCTGGTCCTGTTCTTGCATTGTTCCAATTCTACTTCCCCATGTTAACCTATGTGACAATCAGGTAACTTAACTCTGCTCTCATGGTTGCTGGGGTCTTCTAGATACTCACCTCTTGGGGTTCCATACTCTCCCAGCCCTTGGCTAACGACTCCAAATCCTCTGGTGGGGGAACCATTCTCGTATTTCACTATTTTAGTATATGGTTGGCCCCCCTTTAGGGGCCTTGCTATTTTATGCTATTTCTAATGTTTTTATGCTAAGTTCTACTACTTACCTGGTTATATTTTGTGTGTACTTACCTCCAGAAAGGGGGGATTGCCTGTAGTATTCTAGTTTATTGTTAATATAATAAAGTACCTTTAGGTTTGATTGCATGTATGGCCGTAGATGCACATGCTGTGCATTATCCTGCCATCTAGTGTTGGTCTCAAAAGGAGGGCCCATGAGCCTAGTGAGTACAATATTAAGATTCCAGACAGGCACTGGGGGTAGCCTGGGTGGGATTGCCCTTTTAAGGAGTTCCATAAAAGCTTTTATGGCTGGTTTTTTGAATACTTAAGTATGTTGTCTGTTTTGTAAATATGCTGCAATTGCAGCTAGGTGTAGTCGAATTGATGTGTAAGCAAGATTTGCTTTTTGCAGGTGAAGCAAATAACATAGAATGTCTTGCACTGATGGAGTTAATGGATCAATATGTTTAGATTTAGAGTAGCAGACAAAACATTTCCATTTTGTTGCATAGCAGGCTCAAGTTTTTGGTCTACGTGCCTGTTTTAAAACATACATACATTCTGCAGGTAACTGAAGGTAACCATACTCTGACTTCAGGAGCCATATTTTAAGGTTGAGTAATTTGAGATATGGGTGCCTTATTTGTTGGTGTTTGTGTGAGAAGATCCAGTCTGTTGCAGAGTTTCTCATGAGGTGCTAGGGAGAGGTCCAGCAGAGTTGTAAACCACGGCTGGCAAGCCCATGTGGGTGCTACTATGATCATTTGGAGAGAAGTTTGTTTGAGTTTCCGCACCAGTGAGATATGCTGCCAGAAGATTAATGTTCGGATAATGAGCCCACCTCCAGATTGTTTGTGCCAGCTGAGGCAACTGGACAGAATGTGTTCCCCCTGTTTTTGTAAATAATACATTGCTGTCATGTTGGCTATGCGGATCAAGACAGATTTGTGCATTAGGTGAGGCATAAAAGCATTTAGGACTAGAAACACTGCCTGAAGTTCCAAAACATTGATGTGCATGGTGACTGTACTGTGAGATTGTTGAGATGAGCTCCCCATGCTGTAAGGGAGGCATCTGAGGTCAGAAGTACTTAGGGAACTGGGTTTTGAAAAGGCATCCTTTGAGTAGGTTGGTGGGATTTCACCACAGGAAAAAGATGAAAGCTGGACAATCTTCCTACACTAGATTCTGAAGAAGACCCAGAGCTTGCGACCATTGGCGAGAGAGAAATTGTTATAGGACATGCATATGAAGTCAGGCATGAGGGACGATGGCAATGCAGGAAGCCATCATACCTAGGAGTTGCATCACTGTTTTGGCTGTGTACATTTGAGTGACCTGTATTGAATAGATTATTTGTTGAATATTGTGAACATGTCCTGTATTGGGGTAAGCAAGGCCCAATTGTGTGTTGAGTATAGCCCCAGATACAGTTGAATCTGTAGAAGCTATAAGTGTGATTTTTTAAAGTTTTTTTGTAAACCCTGATTTGTGAAGAATGTTTACTGTGATTTGAGTGTGAGACGGACATTGAATTAGTGTTGACTTTGATCAGCCAATCGTCCAAGTACGGGAATACGTCTGTTTGTTGTCTTCTTAGACGTGCTGCAACTACTGCTGAACACTTGGTGAATACTCTGTTGTGACCCTGAAAGGTAGAACCTTGAAATTATTATGTTGTCCTGCCACTACAAACCTTAGTTTAGGAAGCTGGCCTGGTGTGTGGTGGGTACCTAAGGTACTTACGCCTTATGCCAGGTCTAGGTATCCACTCTTAGTGAAGTGTAGACAATGTCTAGAAGTCAGGCTCTCTAGAGGTAGCTGTGGATGAGCAGCCAAGATTTATCTAGGAGACATGCAAAGCTCATGCAAAACCACTGTAGTCACACTGCACTTACACACATGAAAGAAAACACTCTGTTGTAAAAAAAAAAGTAAAGAATTTTATTTTTGGAACACAATACCACAAAATACTAGAAGGGCAACCTCCAGTAGGAGGCAAGTAATACACGAATTATATACCCTAGTAAACAGTAATAGGCATAGAAAAGGTGTAAAAAAAAAAAAAAAAAAAAAAAAACAGTGCAAATAGCAATAACAGATAGTAACCCTAGGGGTAACCCTAACTATATACTAACAAAAAATGGAATGCGAATACAGAACTTCCACCTAGGTAAGTGGAATGTGTATACGGGAGGTCGGAGTACTAGAAAACCACAGAGGTAAGTAACACAGTAGCCCGCCCCCCTAGCGACCGGGAAAGTAGGAGTAAATCACTGGAATTTCCCCCAAACCACCCAGATGGTAGGAGAGGAAGAAAAGGAGAGGAAGAAAAGAAGACACCCAGACAAGACTGCAAGAAACCAGCGGTGGATTACTGGAGAAGGTGACCTGTGGAGAGAGGGGACCAAGTCGGAGAGTTACAGTGGAGTCTGAGGGAGTAGGGGCTACTACCCACCCAGCTGTACTTTCAGGAGTTAGTCAGCGGTGAGGAAGAACAGGTCAGCACTGCGGCCGTGGAGCTGGGGAAGAGTTCCTGATGGATGCAGGAGGTGTCCCAAGCTGGAGTGAAGATTGAAGACGGGTGTCGGTGCAGGAATTCCACCAACAAGCCTTGACAAAGCCAAATTTGCAGTTAGGGAAAAAGTGGTACTGCTGGGGACCAGCAAGACCCAAGAGGACTCAACCCAGGAGGGGGAGTCACAGGGGACCCTCCGTGACACAGAGGACCCACATAAGCGTAGGCAGCACCCACAGGAGTCTCACAGGACGGGGACACAGAAGTTGCATAAGGAGCCCACGCAGCAATACAGGAAGGGATCCCACGTCGCAGGAGAACCACGCAGGAGGCTGTGCATCGCAGGAAGGAGTGATGGGGATGAGCTACACGTCGCCTGAAGATCCCTTGGAGGAGATTGAAACAAGTCTTGGCAGCTGAAGAGACGCAATGCATGGGGGCACTGTCCTGCGTGGGAAGGCAAGGGCTTACCTCCACCAAAGTTGGACAGCTGGCAGAGAGGACCAAGTGGACTACTCTGGACCACAACCTGTGATGCAGGATCCATCCCCGTACTCACAAAGTCCATGAAAATGGATCTGGAGTTTGTGGGGGCACCTCTGCTAGTGCAAGGGTGCCCTCACACACTGGTAGCTGCACCCTTCCCTCTGGGATGGGAGGGCTTGCCAAAGGGGTGCCTTATAGTGACCTGGTGCAGTGGCCTGCAGTTAAAACGGGTACATGCACCCGTTTCACGCAGACTGCAATGGTAGGCCTGCAGGACCCTTTGCATGGGCTCAGAATAACTGCTGCAGCCCATAGGGATTCCCTGGACCCCAATGCCCTGGGTACCTGAGTACCACATACTAGGGACTTACATGGGGGGACCAGCTGCCAATTGTGGGAAGAAAAAGTTACAGTTACCAAGTTAGAAGGGATAGAGCCTAATCACTGGGGTCCTGGTTAGCAGGATCCCAGTGAACATAGTCAAATACACTTGTCAACATGCAGAAAAATGGAGGTAAACATGCCAAGAAAGAGGGTAGTTTCCTACACTTAGATATTTGTGGTGTGCAGGATGAATTGGAATATGAAAGTGGGCGTCTCTCAGATCTAGAGCGGTCATTGAGTCACCTTTTTGTAGTAGCGGAATCTCATTCTGAAGTGTGACCATGTGAAAATGTTGAGAGAGAATATATTGATTTAGGGGTCTGGGAACTAAAAGGTGGGGGAATGTGGAGGCAGTCAATGTTTTGCTGTGGAGGGTGAAACATGAGTGTTGGTGGTTTTTCCCGTGCCCTTGGAGCTATTTCCTTTTTTATGTTCCTCTGAAAAAACCTCTGGAGTAGGAGGAAGAGGCTTCACGCTGCTGCAAAGTTGAGTGATCAGAGGACATGGTTGCTTTATAGCCACCCCTGTATAATGAGAGGTGGAAAAAAACCTGTTTGGTTGGTTTTGTAAGGCACCCATCGCTTTAGCAGTGTCTGTGTCTTTTTTCTGTTTTTCTATGGTGGAGTCAACCTGGGCCCTAAATAGTTGCTCCCCATCAAAGGACATATTGAGGATTGCTTAGCTTGTTGGACTACTGGTTGAAACTAGAGCACTTTAACCAGGCATGTCTCCTAAGGAGTATACTTGTATTGACCCCTTGTGCAGCGGAGTCAGCTGCATCTAGTGCACATCTAATTATTTCTTTTCTCAATTGTCTGACCTTCAGAGACAATATGCTGTGCATGTTTACGGTATTCTTCTGTGAGGTGCTGAAGGATGTCTTCCAATGTGCCCTATCATATTTAGCAAGTAGTGCTTTGGAGTTAGCAATAATACGTCAATGATTGCCTGCTTGCGCAACAACCCTTTTTCCTGCTGCATCAGTTTTTTTTTTACTCTCTTTCTCTGGAGGAGGAGAATCTCCAGTAACCTGGCTATTTACTCTTTTCCTGGCTGTGGTGGTAATAATGGAATCTGGTGGCACTTGGGACCAGATGTATATTGGGTCAGATGGGTTAGCCTTATATTTTTTATCTACAAGTGGTGTAATTATACAGGAGTGCACAGGGTCTTTAAAAATGTCCTGGAAATGGCTAAGCATTCCTTGCAAAATACGGAGGAATCATATGCCCTTGTGTGTTGAAGTGAGGGTATCACATAAAATGTCTTCCTCTATTGGGTCTTTATGTAATTGCACATTGCGATATGCAGCAGCCCTCGCTATTACTTGTTGATAGCCAGTGGTGTATTCTAGAGGTGAGTGGCGGGCAGGATAGAGATCTGTAGCTGTATGCATAATCTGGTCCATATATTAAGTATCCCAGGGGTCCGGGTCTTGTGGAGTATCCTCTAGTTCTTCCCCACCACATACAGGTGAACCCTGTGGGGTGTAATCCCCACCTACTTGAGAGCTAGGTGAATAAGGTGGGGGAGAGAGAGAAGGTAGTGATGGAGTAGGTGGCAGCAGCTCTTGTAAAGGAATGGCTGGTGCAGTAGTAGAAGCCTTTTCCTTATGTGGCTTTTTGGTGGAGGTGAGGTATTGAGAGCCTCCTGAAAAGAAAGCTGCTTCTTCACATGAATGGTGGGAGAAGCCACAATTCTGCCTGTCTTTTTCAATTTGTATTTTCCACTGCTTAGAGTCCATAGGCCATAGAACTGGTTCAGTTGGAGACAAACAAAGCTGAAGAACGGGCAGAGTCAGCTGTTTTTGTCGTCAAAATGTTGTATTGGTGTAGAACCTGTGATCCTAAAGGGGCAGATTGTGCAGTTTCTCTTGGTGCTGAAGTTGATTGCACCAAAGTAATTGGTGCAGAGGTTTTCAGTTTCAAACCTTTGGATTGTTTTCGTTGTGCCAAAGGACTAGAGGCCGATTGTGAAGACTGAACTTCAGTCTTTCTGAATTTCAGAGCTGAGCCCGAGGGCAGGGCACTCAAAGCAAGTTTCCGTGACCTACCACGGCCCAAAGGCAGTGATGGTCCAGTGACCTAGTTTGTGAGTCTTTTGACTGTCTTTGTGAAAGGAGGAAGGGCAGGTTTCTTATGACTTGCGCCAAGATAATGTCCTGACTCTCAATGTCGGATTGCACATCGGAATCTGTGTCTTAGACTGAGAATGCACCTGATTCCCTCTCTGGTGCTCCCTTTCATTGGAGCTGTTCTGGACACAGTGCAGTTTCGGGCTTATCCTCCCCAGCGGCATGTCAAGGATATTCAGGCTATGATACCAATGTTTCAGCCTTTATCCCTTGTATTGGTGAAAATGACTCTGAGGCTGCTGGGACTCATGGCCTCCTGCATCCTGCTAGTCACACATGCCAAATGGCATATGCGGGCTCTTCTGTGGGACCTGAAGTTGCAGTGATCTCAACATCAGGGGAATCTCTCTGACATGGTCCAGATCCTGTAGGGAGCTGTAAAAGATCTGCAGTGGTGGTTAACGAACCAAGATTGGGTCTGAGGCAGATGCCGCTCCCTTCCCCAATTAGATCAGACAGTGGCTACAGATGCATCACTCCTGGGATGGGGCAGCCAGATGCGTCACTACTGGGATAGGGCAGCCACATGGGAGATGAGAAACATCTGATCTCCGGAAGAGTCCGGGCTCCACATTAACCTTCTGGAGCTCAGGGTGATCAGGCTTGCATTGAAATCATTCCTTCCCTCTCTCCAAAGGAAACTGGTGCTGGTGCTCACGGACAACACCACCGCCATGTGGTACTGCATCAAGCAGGGTGGGATGGAGTCGTGGACCCTTTGTCAAGAGGTCCTGCAACTCTGGGCATGGCTGGAAGGTCAGGGCATTTTCCTGGTGATTCAACATTTGACGGTCTCTCTGAACTCCATAGTAGACAAACTCAGTTGTCAGTGCATGGTCGATCATGAATGGCATCTCCATCCGGAGGTGGCGCCAGGTCTCTTTCAGCATTGGGGAAGAGTCTTGGTTTGATCTGTTTGCCTCTGCAGAGAATGCACAATGTCAGCTGTTTTGCGCGTTGGAGTCTCCAAGGCAGCACTCGTTCGGCGACACTTTTCGTATTGCGTGGAACTCTGGCCTCTTGTACGGCTTTCTGCCAATACCACTGCTGCTCAGAGTTCTCAAGAACAACCGGGCCCAAGTAATTCTTGGGGCTCCTGACTGGGCACAGAGATTATGGTATCCTGAGCTTCTGATCATTGCCATTGATCCTCAACATACTGCCTCATCGGGAGGATCTTCTGTTGCAACAGCAGGGGAAAGGTCTCCACCCGAATTTGTTCAGTCTCCATTTTCTTGCTTGGAGCTTGAGCGGCCGCAGTTGACAGCTTTTGACCTTCTGCCAGAAGTCTGTGATATCTTGGCAGCCAGGCGTCCCTCCACCAAAACAGTATACGCCCATCGTTGGCATAACTCTGTGGCATGGTGTACCAACAAAACCATTGATCCCCTTTTTGCACTTCTGCCTGAGGTCCTTTTGATTCTCTCTCTTGCCAGCAGAACTCTGCATTGGGCACCCTTAAGGGTTATCTGTCTGCGAGCTCTGATTTCCTCAGACTTCCTGATCAAGTCACCTTGTTTAAATCTCCCATTGTGGCGCGTTTCCTTAAAGGTGTTACCCACATGTTCCTGCCTATCCCGTTCATAATGCCCCAGTGGGATTTGAACCCGCTACCTACTTTCCTCATGTGTGCTCCTCTCAAGCCTCTTCATATTTGTCCTTTTTGGCTCCTCACCTTAAAAACAGCCTTCCTTGTAGCCATCACCTCTGCACGGAGACTGAGTGAGCTACAAGCTCTTTCTTTTGTCCATCCTGACAAAGTGGTGCTTCGTACTAGGGTCTCTTTCCTACCTAAAGTGGTCACGCCCTTTCATGTAGGCCAATCCATCACCTTGCCTACTTTTTATCCGCCCCATGTCCTTTTCGTGAAGAGGAGAGACTCCACCGTTTGATCCAAAAACAACGTTGACGTTCTGCCTCAGTCCTACCAAAGACTTTTGTGTGTATGATCAACTCTTTGTGGGTTATATGGGTGGGAAGAAAGGACGGGCAGTGCAGAAGAGAACCATCTCTAGATGGGTTGTTCCCTGTAACAAACTGAGCTATACTTTGGCTAAGAAGCAACCCCCTGAGTATTTGTGTGCTCACTCCACTAGAGCAACAACTGCAACCACTGCGTTAGCAAGCAGAGTTTCAGTCCAGGACATCTGCCAGGCTGCAACTTGGGGATCCCTGCACACGCTCACCAAACACTACTGCCTGGGCAATCTGATTGAGACTTCTAGCTGCAGATTCCTTACCTTTGAATTCCCTGGCGTCCGCTTCGAATCCAGATTTTTTTGCTGAGCAATACCCTGCGGCCGTAACGTGGCATTGATCGGATCCACGTGCGTTATTTTGATCCGTGTGAGGTCACAGCTGTCTATAAAGGTACCACCCCGGTGTGCGTACGTCAGTTGTTTTCCTTCTGCGCCGGTTAAGCACAGGTCTGGGATCGAGTTACCCTCTGCCTTTTTTGGCAGCCCTTTTTCGACTTTTTTGTCAGAGTTTTTTGTCTGTGCGAGATGTTCTCGAGGAAGACGGGTTCAAACCATATGGTGTGTGTCATTGCGTCATGTCTGTTAAGAACCACCACCAGGTATGTCTCTGGTGCCTCGACAGAGACCACAACTCGAAGTCGTGTTCCGACTGCCAGGCCATGGCCCCGAAAGCTTTGAGAGAGTGGTCTCTGAAGCTTGTGGCGGCCCGCCAGTCGACGTCGGTTGGCACGACTCCCAGGAGGCCATGGTCCTGCACAAGGAGGTGGTCACGGGATCATTCCAGGAGCCCCAAGTCCTCTTCTTTGCCCTTGCGGTCCTCGCGACACTCGGGTGAGAGGCACAAGAAGAAGTCCAAGACGACTTCGAGTTTGCAAGCTCGTCGGCCGACGAGGCAACACGGAAACAACATTGACGTTCCATGCACAGTTCTGCAGAACCAGTGCGAGGGCCGACTTCGCGTTCCCCAACCTGTCCCCATCCACCCAACCCCATCCACCCACCCTCCCTTAAAGAATTTTACGAAGCCATGCACCTCGTGTTTGAGTAAGCTCCCCCCACGGATGAGCCTACAGGCCCTGCGGGGCCGGCAGCGGCCCCATCTGGTACGACGCTGGTGGCTTTGGCACTGTTGGTGACCCGGGATCCGATATCTGATCCGGATCAACGCTGGTACCACAAAGTCGGCCTCCTCAGGCATCGGTCCCGATGTCAACGCTCCGTCCACAGCCGGTGCCCACCGGTGGTGCGAGCTCCAGCCTCATTCCGGACAATCCAGAGCCGGAAATAAGTTGTACAACGCTGATTCCGACTTCGATGGCGCAGACACAGCCCAGATCAGTGCCTGAGGCTTATTTCAAACAGCCAGGCACAGGTGAGGAAATGGGAGGTGTCTGAGGACCCTTTAGAATATGGATTGGAGCAGGACTCTAGGAGAAGCCAGTGGACTGGATACTTCTCCAGATACTGGCATGCTCTCACCTCCTTCTGTGGCTGCAGAGGAAGGACCTTCATACGCCATGGTGATGCGTAGAGCAGCTGAGGTGTTGACCTGGAGTTGCCTACGGTGCCGGTCAGGGCTAACATCTTGACAGATGTGCTTCAGCCAGGGGTTTCCACATCGGAACCAATGTTACCTCCTAGCTGCTTGTCCCCTTAATACGGGTAAGTACAAGCAGCACAATCTGATAGAGACTTCTAGCTGCATCTTCTTTACCTTAAAATTCCCTGACGTCGGCTTCGAATCCGGAGTTTTTTCTGAGCAGTACCCTGCGTGCGCGCCGTCAGGCGTCGTCGTTCGGATCCGCGTGCGTCGACCAGCTCCGCGTGCGTCGTCAGCGTCATTTGAGCCGTCTATGACGTCACAGTTGTCTATATAGACGCCGTCTCGGCACGCGTACGTCAGTTCTTTTCCTTCCACGCCGGTTAAGCGCAGTTTTGGAAAGAGCTACCCTGCTTTGACGGTTTGTCAACGCTTTTTTGGCTGTTTGGAGTCATGTCTTCGAGAAAGACAGGATTCAAGCCGTGTGGTGCGTGTCATCGCACCATGTCGGTGACGGATCCGCACTGAGTTTCTTTGGTGCCTGGACAAGGACCACGATTCCACCTCGTGCTCTGATTGTCGGGCCATGGCGCCGAAGGCCTTGAGGGAGAGATCCCTTAAGCTTCTTGCGGCCCGACATTCGTCTTTGGTCGGCACGATTCCACGGAGGTCACGGTCTCGCAGTAGGAGGAGGTCGCGGCACCGCTCCCGGAGCCCCAAGTCCTCTTCCTCGCAGTCGAAGTCATCGGAAGGTAAGAGGCACAAGAAGAAGAAGAAGTCCAAGCGGACTTCGTCTTCGCCACACCCGTCGACCGACGAGGTGTCTAGGGAACGTCGACGTTCCGAGCGCGGTTCTGCGGAGCCGTCGCCAGGGTCGACTCCTCGTTTTCCCCCCTTTCCGGGGACCGGACTGACCCCCGCTCAAATAAAAGAATTCTACGAGGCCATGCGTCTCGTTTTTGAGCGGGCTGTACCCTCTGGTGGGTCTTCGGGCCCCGTGGGGTCAGCAGGGGCCCCTTCGGATTCGATGCCGGCGGCTTCGGCCTCGGCGCCATTGGGGACCTCAGGATCCGATAACGGATCTGGACCTGCGCCGGTCTCTCACAGTCGGCCTCCTTCGGTGCCGGGTCCGACGTCGACGATTCCGCCACCGGCGCCCACCGGTGGCAGCCCCATCCTTATTCCGGATGATCCGGAGCGACGTCGTACGACGTCAACTCCAACGGAGCCGATTCGGCCCAGATCATTGTCTGAGCATTATTTGGAACAGCCAGACGCAGGAGATGAATGGGAGGGGTCTGAGGACCCTTTAGAATCAGGATTGCAGCAGGACTGGTATGAGGATCTAGGGGAGGCCAGTGGACTGGACACATCTCCAGATACTGGTATGCTTTCTCCTACTAAGGTGGCTACAGAGGAGGTGGCTTCTTTCGCTATGGTGGTGCGTAGGGCAGCTGAGGTCTTGGACCTAGATTTGCCTACGGTGCCAGTCAGGACGAATATCCTGACAGAAGTGCTTCAGCCGGGGGTGTCAACATCGGAGCCGTTGTTGCACTTTTATTAGGCTCTTACAGACGTCCTTCTGGGTACGTTGTCCAAACTCAGCACAGGGGCTCCTGTGAATAGGACGGTCGGCCGCCGCCATAGACCCGCTCCCAGCGACCCTAGTTTCCTGACACAACACCCCACTCCTGAGAGCTTGGTTGTCCAAGCCTCTACTTTCCGTGGTGCCTTCCCTTCCGCTTCCCCGGATAGGGAATCCAAGAGGCTGGATCAGCTTGGGAAGAAGATGTTTTCTTCCTCCAGCCTGGCATTTAGGTCTGTAAACACCTCTTGCCTATTGGGCCGTTATTCCCATACTTTATGGGATACGGTGGCGCAAGTGCTGCCCCCGGTCCCGGAGGGCGTACGGGACACTCTCACCCAGGCTGTAAAGGATGGGAGAGATGCAGCCAAGTGTACAATCCGGTGTGGCTTGGACACGACCGACTCGCTGGGCAGAGCGATTTCATCGTCAGTGGCCCTAAGTCGCCATGCCTGGCTACGTTCTACTGGTTTTTCAGGGGATGTCCAGTCCAGCTTGATGGACATGCCCTTTGATGGCTCTCGCCTTTTTGGCAAAAAGGCGGACTCCGCGCTTGAGAGGTTCAAGGATTCTCGAGCCACGGCCAGATCCTTGGGCCTTTCAGCGCCGGCACGACAGCAGTCTGTCTTTCGCCCCTTCCGAGGCTTCGGGAGGGGCGTGATACCACGCCAGCCACAGTTTAGCCACCGTCCTCAGGTTTCACAGCATCCCGGAAGAGGACGTTGTCGTGGTACCATCAGACCCAGAGGGTCTGGCCAGAGGTCACCGCCACACAGCCCCCCTCCACTGCGCCCAAGCCCTCCTAGTGTGGTTCTGTGGGATCATGTCCGTCCAGTTGGAGGGAAGGATTCGTTTTCATCTCCCTCACTGGCTTTCCATCACCACGGACAAGTGGGTCCTGCAGATCATACGGAAGGGCTACTCCCTTCCCTTCCAGTCTTTTCCTCCTTCTATCCCTCCGACAAAGGAATGGCTGATGGAGGACCATCTGGCTTTGCTCTGCGAGGAAGTTACAGCTCTCTTGGCCAAGGGAGCCATAGAAAGAGTCCCGATATCAGAAGTAGGCAGTGTTGTTATTCCCGCTACTTTCTGATTCCCAAAAAGAACAAAGGCCTTCGCCCTATCTTGGATTTAAGGGACGTCAATCTCTTCCTCAAGAAGGAGAAATTCAAGATGCTCACTCTTGCTCAGGTTTTGTCTGCCCTAGACCAAGGAGACTGGATGGTAGCGTTGGATTTGCAGGATGCATATTTCCATATTCCTATCCTGCCAAGCCACAGGCGTTACCTGCGGTTCAAGGTGGGCCACGAGCACTTTCAGTTTTCTGTGCTTCCTTTTGGTCTCACCAGTGCCCCTCGGGTGTTCACAAAGGTGATGGCGGTGGTGGCAGCTCATTTACGCAGGTCAGGGATTTCAGTCTTCCCCTACCTGGATGATTGGCTGTTGAAGGCTCCTACGCCCCAGGCTATCGTCACCCACCTCCAGACGACGGCGGACCTTTTGCATTCGCTGGGGTTCACTATAAATGTGCCGAAGTCAAACCTGACTCCCTCTCAGAAGCTCTCTTTCATCGGAGCTGTTCTGGACACAGTGCAGTATTGGGCTTATCCGCCCGATCAGCGGGTTCAGGATATTCAGGCTATGATTCCGATGTTTTGGCCTCTATCCTGGATCTCGGTGAGACAGACTCTGAGGCTGCTCAGACTCATGGCTTCCTGCATCCTGTTGGTCAAGCATGCCAGATTGCGCATGAGGGCTCTGCAGTGGGACCTGAAGTTCCAATGGGCACGGCATCAGGGAAATCTTACCGACGTGGTTCAGATCTCGGAGAGGACTGCGGAAGATCTGCAGTGGTGGTTAGTGAACTGCGAGTGGCTCAAGGGCAGACCCCTCTCCCTTCCCCAACCAGATCTAACGGTAGTGACAGATGCGTCACTTCTGGTATGGGGCGGCCATCCGGGGGAGGTGGAGATCAGTGGTCACTGGTCTCCGGCGGAATCCAGGCTCCACATCAACTTGTTGGAGTTTTGGGCGATCCGGCTAGCATTAAAAGCATTTCTTCCTGTTGTGAAAGGGAAGGTGGTGCAGGTGTTCACTGACAACACTACCGCAATGTGGTACTGCAACAATCAGGGCGGTGTGGGGTCGTGGACCCTTTGTCAAGAGGCTTTACGTCTCTGGACATGGCTGGAACAGCAGGGCATAAGCCTGGTGGTTCAACACCTGGCAGGTTCTCTGAACGCCAGAGCAGACAAACTCAGCCGAAAATGCTTAGAGGATCACGAATGGTGTCTCCATCCGGAGATGGCGAAAGGACTCTTTCAGCAGTGTAGAGAGCCTTTGTTAGATCTGTTCGTCTCCGCAGAGAACACGCAATGTCAGCAGTTTTGCGCATTGGAGTTTCCAAGGGGGCTATCGCTAGGCGACGCTTTTCGTCACAAGTGGAGTTCAGGCCTCCTGTACGCTTTTCCGCCTATACCACTTCTGCCCAGAGTTCTCAAGAAAATCAAGAACGACCGGGCCCAAGTAATCCTTGTGGCCCCGGATTGGGTACGGAGAGTTTGGTATCCAGAGCTTCTCAAAATGAGCATCGGTCCTTCAATCAGGCTGCCTCTTCGTAAGGATCTTCTGTCCCACAGCAGGGGAAGGTTCTCCACCCAAACCTGTCAACTCTGCGCCTTCATGCGTGGAGATTGAGCGGCGACAGTTGATGGTTTATGACCTCCCTCCCGAGGTCTGTGATGTCATTCTGGCAGCCAGGCGTCCCTCTACTAAGTCGATCTACGCCTGCCGTTGGAAACGTTTTGTTTCATATTGTTCAGAGAGGTCTATTGATCCTCTTTCTTCTCTGTCTAACATCCTTTTGTTTATTTTGTCTCTCGCCCAGCAGGGTTCCTCCTTGGGGCCTCTCAAGGGCTATCTTGCAGCCTTATCGGCTTTTCTTCAGTTGCCTGATCAACCATCTCTGTTTAAATCACCTATAGTACAGAGGTTTTTGAAAGGGCTTGTACATCTGTTCCCGCCTGTGCCTTTCGTTATGCCCCAGTGGGATCTTAATTTGGTTCTTACCTTCCTTATGTGTGCTCCTTTCGAGCCCTTGTATAACTGTCCTCTCCGGCTGCTCACTATTAAGACAGCCTTTTTGGTGGCAATTACATCTGCCAGGAGAGTAAGTGAGCTGCAGGCTTTATCTCCTAAGCCACCTTATCTCATGATATATCCTGACAAGGTGGTGTTAAGAACTCGTGCCTCTTTCCTCCCCAAGGTGGTGACCCCCTTCCATCTGGGTCAAAATATCACCCTGCCCACCTTCTTTGCACCCCCGCATCCCTCTAAGGAAGAGGAGCGTCTCCATCGACTGGACCCAAAAAGATCGTTATCGTTCTACCTTGACCGCATTAAAGAGTTCCGGGTGGACGACCAACTCTTTGTGGGGTACGTTGGTGCAAAGAAGGGTCGGGCAGTATAGAAACAATCCAATTCACGCTGGGTCGTTCTCTGTATAAAAATATGCTATGCTTTGGCGAAGAAGCAGCCTCCCGAGGGCTTGAGAGCTCATTCCACTAGGGGGAAAGCTGCTACCACTGTGTTAGCACGTGGCGTACCGTGGTGGGCATCTGTCAGGCCACAACGTGGGCTTCTTTACACACGTTTGCGAAACACTACTGCCTGGATAGCCAGGTGAGAAGAGAGGGGCGTTTTGCCCGTTCTGTCTTGCAGGACTTCCTAGTATAAATAAATAAATCTCCTTCAGACCCACCGCCATGGGTTATAGCTTGGGTATCTATTCTAAGGTAAGGAAGCTGCAGCTAGAAGTCTCTATCAGATGAACAAGTTACTTACCTTTGGTAACGAGGTATCTGGTAGACTCTATCTAGCTGCAGATTCCTTACACCCGCCCAAGCCTCCCCGCTCTGAGGACATTTTTTCTCATGTGGATATGTCTATATATATATATGTTTCTATGTGTACATATGTATATTTTTGATTTTGGCAACTTTTGCCTTTCTTATAGGCATGAAAGTGGTTTTACTCCAAACAGTCAAAGAGGTTAAATGTATATTGGTTGGTTCTTGCATGACTCTGCGCTTCTGGCGTGGGAAGTTGCGGAAAAGAACTGACGTACATACGCTGAGACGACGTCTATATAGACAACCGTGACGTCATAGACGGCTCCAACATCGCTGACGACGCACGCGGATCCGAAAGATGCCGCCCGACGGCGCGCGCGCAGGGTACTGCTTTGAAAAAACTCCAGATTCGAAGCGGACGCCAGGGAATTCTAAGGTAAGGAATCTGCAGCTAGATAGAGTCTCTACCAGATACCTCGTTACCAAAGGTAAGTAACTTGTTCTTCAGGTACATGGTGTTGAGGCTGAGGCCTGCAGGGACACAGGTGCTAGTGTCCCCATAGTAACTGAATAGTTAGTGTCACATGCACAACACCTACTTGGTCACAAGTACCAAGTCACTAATGTGAATAACTTCACTAAGTCCCTCCCCTTAGCTGTAGTACACTTTAGCTGGGGTGGATTTACTGGCCCTAAACAGGTGGTAGTCTCACCTAACTTACTTGTTGAGTACCTCTTAGGGAATGACCAGGAGACCTCAGATTGGGCTGAGGTAGAGTTCCTTGCCCATGCAGCCATGCTGGGCATCACCAAACATTTGCTCCTTTTACTCTCTAAGCACACTAAAGAGCAAAGTAGGGAAGGAACCCTTGAGCCTGGAATAATGGCCAGGAACACAGGCAACAGGTTACAAAATTATCCCCTGCCCACCCTCCCACCCTCCCACTAAGGATCTTACTCCTCTGAGGAAGGATGTCACCCCCAGGGTGGAGTCTGTACCACAGGAGCTAAAAGCTACCACAGCTGAGCTCTTAGGGGTTAAAGGACCCCTCTGAAAGGAACCTAAGATAGAACAGAAAACCTGCCCTGTCTTAGAAAACATGGAGCATCCCTCTTGCCCTCCCAGGATAACGCTGGTGCAGCAACCCTGCACCACCCCTGAAAACTTAGGACAGCAAACCTGGCCTTCTGTAGAGCCATTAGGACTGCAAACCTGTCCTGCTCTACCCCAGGTAGGACAGCAACCCTGTCCTCCCTTAGAGCCTTTAGGACCCTTATTTTGTCCTCTCTAGCTTTACAACCCTTAGGACAGCAACCCTGTCCTAACATAGAGCTCCAGGGACAGTCATCCTTCCCTGCTCTACCATTTTTTTCCACACTTTAAACATAGGGAATCACAGGGTCCACAGTTTAAATATATTTCAGATGGAATTTATCAAGCAGTATGGTCCACCTCCCAGTAGGGAAGGGGCCACATACTGGATGATAATGTGAGTAACCACGCTACTGCAGAGCTACTCTCCACTTATCACCACTTAGACAATAAAGTCTCAACTGGCCAAGGTTAGCCTTATTGTCCATTGGGCGGGGGCGGGGGGAAGGTGGTAGGAAAGTACCCTCTTTCTTGGCATAGGTGCCCTCATTTTCTGCCTGTTTTCAGTGTGTTTGACTGTGACTACGGGGATCCTGCTAACCAGGACCCCAGTAGTTTTGCTCTCTCCCTGTAAACTGTACTTTTTTCTTCCCACAATTGGCATACTGGTCTCCCCATTTAAGCACCTAGTAAATGGTACCTTGGTATGCAGGGCATTGTGGTCCTAGGGTATCGCTATGGGCTGCAGCAGTTGTTGTTACTCATAGGGAGCCAATGCAAAGGGTTCTGCAGGCCTGCCATTGTAGCCTGTGTGAAACAGGTGCATGCACCCGTTTTCACCACAGGTCAATGCAAGTCACTTCTGTGGTAGGCCCTCTCAGCCCAGAGGGCAGGTACCTGTGTGTGAGGGCACCCCTGCACTGGTAGAGTTGCCTGCACATACTCAAGATCCATTTTCCTGTACTTTGTGAGTGCGGGGATGCCATTTTACGCGTGTACTGAACATAGGTCACTACCTTTGTCCAGCTACATAATGGTAACTCCGAAGCAGGGCATGTTTGGCATCAAACTTGTCGGAATCATTCCCCAATACTGTTACAAGTCTGAAAGTATGATTCCATGCACTCTGGAGGCTCCTTAGAGGACCCCAGCATTGCTACCACCAGTCTTACAGAGTTTTCTGGGCAACCCAGCTGCTGCCACCCCTCAGACAGGTTTCTGCCCGCCTGCTGCTTGTCCTAATCAAGCCCAGGTAGGCAGAACAAAGGATTTTCCTTGAGAGCGGGAGGTAACCCCCTCTCTCCCTTTGGAAATAAGTATGACTGGCTAGGGAGGGGGTAGCCTCCTCAAACCACTGGTTTGCTTTGAAGGGCATATTTGGTGCAACTCCGTACACAAACCAGTCCACACCAGTTCAGGGACAATGGAAAGGGGAGTGCCCACTCCACTGTTCATCACCACCCCAGAGGTGGTGCCCAGTGATCCTCCATAGGGACCCTTGTTGTGCCATCTTGTTTCCAAGGTTGGCATGGAACTCTTGGAGCATCTGAGTGGCCAGTCCAGGTAGTTGACGTCAGAGCCCCTCCTGATAGGTGCTTACCTGGTTAGGTTACCAGTCCCCCCTTTCAGGGCTATTTAGGGTCTTCCTCTGGGATGGGTCCTCAGATTCGGCTTGCAAGACTCCAGCAGGATTTCTCTGCAACCTCAACTGCGACTTCTTGCCTCTGGAACTGCGACTGGACCCTCCAGGAACCGACAACCCTGCAAACAACAAAGAAGGGTCTTCTGCAGCTTTGTTTCCACGGCTCCTTCCAGCTTTGCAAAAGTTTCCTGGCCGTGCATCTTCAGAAGATAGCAACTCTTCAGTCTGCATAAGAAGAAGAAGAAATCTCCCTTGGAGTGAAGGAGTCACTCCCCTGCAACTCCCCTCATCTTGAGCTGCATCACGGGTGGTGGTGCGAAGTAGTACTCTTGGTCCTATCTGCCAACTGCCCAACTTTGGTGGAAGTAAGCCTTTGCCTTCCCACGCAGGACAGTACCCCCGTGCACCTCGTCTCTTCCAGCTGCCAAGGCTTGTTTGCATCTCCTCCAAGGAATCTTCAGTCCACATGTAGCTCCAGCCCCCAGCACTCCTTCTTGCAAAGCACAGACTCCTATGTGGTTCTCCCGCGGCATGGAATCTTCTTTTGTAGTGCTGCGTGGGCTCTTTCTGCGACTCCGGGGTTCTCATCGTGTGGGACTCCGGTGGGTGTTGCTCCTGCTCATGTGGAGACACTGCGACGCTGAGGGTCCCCTGTGACTCCTTCCTGGTTGAGTCCTCTTGGGCCTTGCTGGTCTCCGGCAGTACCACTTTTCCACTACCCACAAGTTTGCCTTTGCCAAGGCTTGTTGGTGGAATTCCTGCAAAGACACCTGTCTGCAATCTTCCAGCGTGGTATATCTTCTGCATCCATCAGAAACTCTTCTCCGGCTCCAGGGCTAACCTGTTCTTCATCACCGTCAACCAACTCCTGCAGCTGGGTGGGTAGTAGCTCCTACTCCTCCTGGACTCCATTGTGACTCTTGGACTTGGTCTCCTCTCTCCACAGTTCCTCTTTCTTCAGGAATCCACTGATGGTTTTCTTGCAGTCTTCTCTGGGGGTGGTCTTTTCCTCCTTTTGGGTGGTTTGGGGAAATCCAGTGATTTACTCAGGCTTTCCTGGTTGCTGTGCGAGGCGTTGTGTTACTTACCTCTGTGGTTTTCTAGTACGCCCAGCTCCCCTCTACACATTCCACTTACCTAGGTGGGGTTCCTGTGTTCGCATTCCATTTTTTTGTAATATATGGTTTGTGCTCCCCCTAGGGCAGGGGTCTTCAAACTGGGGGTTGGGCCTCCCTAAGGGGGCCTCAAGTGATCCCAAGGGGGGCACCAGGCTCTGGCCAAAAGAAGCATTACACAGATAAATGTTATGTTTTAAGCAGAAATGTTGGTGCATTTTTAAAAAGGCAACAGTATTTAACTACAATGTTTAAATAGGTCTAGACATATTTAAACAATGCCATCTTTATAAAATAATTGTGAAAAATTCTGAGGGGAGCCCAATGATTTTTATTTTTCAACTGGGGTGGGGCGCGGCATTAAAAAGTTTGAAGACCACTACCCTAGGGTCACTATTAATTATTGCTGTTTGCACTGTTTTCTAACCTTTTCTATGCCTATTTCTGATTACTAGTGTATATATTTAGTGTATTACTTACCTCCTATTGGAGGATAGCCCTTCTACTATTTTGTGGTATGGTGTTCCAAAAATAAAGTACCTTTATTTTTGTACAACTGAGTGTTTTCTTTCATGTGTGAAAGTGCTGTGTGATTACAATGGTGTGGCATGAGCTTTGCATGTCTCCTAAATAAGCCTTGGCTGCTCATCCAAAGCTACGTCTAGAGAGCCTGGCTTCGAGACACTGCCTACACTTCACTAAGAGGGGATACCTGGACCTGATATAATGTGTAAGTACCTTAGGTACCCACCACACATCAGGCCAGCTTCCTACAGCAGGGAAGTGGCTCCTCCACTCTAAGAGAGATGCTTACGGGCTAGCGAAGTGCTGGAGAACCTCAGAGGCTTTCTGAGTCCCCACAGCTGCAGGATGAGTCGTGATGTCGCTGTTGCCAGGGCAGCAGCAGGTAAGCAGGAAGGGTTTCATGCCAGAAGTTTACATCGCGTCCACAGTTCTTGCTCTTTTGTGTCTTCCTCCTCTTGTTGACAGGCAAGTCTGGCATCTGGTGTTGGAGTGCCTCCTAAATACTGAATTTATGGGCTTTTTAGGGGAGTGTAAGGTAGTAGCCAATGGGCTACTTTATCTTGTGGGTGCATATATCCTGTTATGACCACTTCCTGTGGGGAGTGGACATATCTAAAGCTCGGACGGCCTAGTTCCGACCACAACCAAGATGGTGGAACCCTTGTTCGAGTGTCCACCTCGTCTAGCCCACCTTGGGGGGTGTGGTTAGACCATTGGTGGTCTACACCTACTGACTAGGTAATTTTCCCCTCCTGTCCTGGTGCCAAATGGGCCTCAGGGCAGGGGATGGCTACACCCAAGACTATGGAAGCCAGGACTGCCCATACCAAAGGCGGCAGGGTCTGTGCAGATCCCAGTCTTGATATGGAGATCTGCTAGCCATTCTGCTGGAGTGGGTGGTAACACCCTGTCTCTAGAGCAGGCATTGTTTCTGCCCTCTGGGAGCTCTGGCTCTCACCTCCAGGGGGTCAGAAACACATCTGGTGGGAGCATACTGGTCTAAACCAGTCAGTCAGTACACCAAGAGCCTGGTAGGGTTCTCTTAGGCCTGCCTTAGGGGTGACTTTTATATACTTAGCTAAGGCAATAAGGGCAAGGCATCCCAAGGATGTGCTGTGTCTTGTTTTTTCCTGGCCTGCACCAGGGGACGTGCAGACTACAATTGCAGCTGTGTGCTTCTCATTTTTAGGGGGGGTCCCTGAGGGTGGCACAATCTGTGCTGCAGCCCTTACAGACCTCTCGTCTTATTTACCCAGGCCATTGGCACCACTTACTTGGTATTTACACTGATGGAGGAGTTTGCCACTTGTACACAGCTGAGGGCCTGTTTAGCAGGAACCCAGTGCACCTCATTTGAAAAACCTCAGTACCAGTGGCAAAAAGTCGGGGTGACTGTAGGAGGCTGGCTCAGTATATGGTATACAGCTATAAGTGAGGCACCCTGCACTGAATCCGGGCAGTCCTTAGTGATAGTGTAAGTGGTTTCTGTAGGAAGGCTGGCCTGGTGTGTAGTGCACACCTCTGGTGCTTGCACCTTATACCAGGTCCAGACAACCCCTATTAGTTAGTGAACAGTGTCTAGGAAGCCAGGGCTCCCTAGTGGTAGCTGTGGTGAGCAGCTAAGACTTATCTAGGAGGAGTGTAAAGCACTTGCAATACCACTGTAGTCACAAAGCAACTTATCTTGCATGAAAGGACTACACAGTGCTGCAAAAATAAAGGTACTTTATTACAGTAACACTGAACTAGATTACTATAGTCAGACCCCTAAGTGGAGGTAAGTATACACAATATGTACATTGTAAGTACTGGGAACTAGCATAGAAAAACAACAAGTATTGGCAGAAAATAGCTAGGGCTCCGTAAAGGGGGGGGGAGGCAAACCATATACTAAAATAGTGGAATGTGAAGTTAGCTCCCCCACCCATGGACCTGGAGTAGTTGGTACAGAGGTGGAAGAGCTTGGAACCCCAAGAGGTGAGTACCCAGATGATCCCCAGCGACCAGGAGAACATAGGTGTAAATTACCTGGTCTTCCCATGGACTAACAACGGGACTAGGAAATGGAAGTTTGCAAGAACAGGACAACTCCAGTGGAACCCAATTGTGGATTCCGGAAGAAGATGACCTGCAAAAGAAGGGGAGAGAGCCCGGCCCACGCAGGAGTGTCCAGATGGGGCAGGAGCCACTGCCTACCCTTCTGTGAGTGAAGATCTGAGTCGACGTGGAAGATGAAAGTCAGTTTGTGGAGCCCAGGAGCTACAGGGGAGTCCCTGAAGATGTGCAGAAACTGTCCCACGCTGGTTGTTGGGTTGCAGTCGAGTCAGTGGTTAGGAGGACCACCAAGTCCTGGCAAGGGCAAATCTGGACAGAAGAGGATTTGCAGAGTTGAAGAGGACCAGCAAGGTCCAGGCTACTCGACCCTTGGAGCGGAGTCCAGTCCGACCCTCAGCAATCAGGAGAGCCAGCAGAATCAGTCGTAACCCCACAGAAAAAACAACTGGCATCAGACACAGTAGGTTGCAGTGAGGACCAGTCAGCACACCTGGAGAGGAGTTCCACGTCGCTGGAGCAGCAGAGAGGGGACTGTCCTTGTAATGATGACGTCCCAGGCTACTTGGAGCCTGAAGATCCATCGGAGCATGAATCAACAAGCCTTAGTTGTTGCAAGAGTTGCAGTGCACAGGGGTTCTGTCCTGCAAGGGGAGGCAAGGGCTCACCATCTTCCAAGTTGGACAGAAGGCAGAGAGGATCAAGAGGGCCACGCAAATCACCACCTGTGTTGTGAGGTCCACGGAGGTCCATCAGTGAGCGGATCCGAGCAGCCGGACGTCATTGCCTTATGTGCCTGCGGAGTCAAGGGAGTGACTCCTTCACTCCAAGGGGGATTCCTTTGTGCTTCTGTGGTGCAGCTGAAGTCTTGCTGACCCTAAAGGATGCACAGCCATAGAAATTATGCAATTGCTGGAAGGAGCTGGAGAAACAGTGTTGCAAGTCAAGGGCATCTCCGGGTTGCAGGCTTGTTTGGTTCCTGAGAGGTCCAGCAGCGGTTCTGGTGGCCAGAAGTAGAAGAGGTCAATGCAGAGGTGTGCTGGTGGAGTCTTGCACACCGAATGTGGGGACCAACCCACCAGGGAGTCCCCAAATAGCCCTAACATGGGGCTTGGTCACTCTGCATGGTGACCACCTATCAGCAGGGGGTCACTGACGTCAGTTACCTGTCCTGACCAACCAGATGCTCCAAGGGGCCTCTGCTCTCTTGTTTCTGGTCACCTGGAGAAGCTCTGGGCACTACCCCTGGGGTGGTGATTGACAGGGGAGTGATCACTCCCCTTTTCGTTGTGCAGTTTCTCACAGAGCAGGGACTGGTGGTCCCTAGACTGGTGCAAACCGATTATGCAAGGAGGGCTTCAAATGTGCCCTTTAAAGCAGTCTGGGACGGGGAGGCCACTCCTCCCCAGCCCAGTAACACCTATTTCAAAGGGAAAGGTGTTGCATCCCCTCTCCCTCAGGAAATCCTTTGTTCTGCCTACCCCTGCTTGAAATGGTCAAGCAGCAGTAGGGCAGAAACCTGTCTCGGTGACTCCTGCAGCGTGGGCTGCTCACAAACCCTGGAAGACTGGTAGGAGCAATACTGGCATTAGTTTTGGGGTATGATTCCAACATATTTGATACCAAACATGCCTAGGTTCGGGGTTATTTTTATGTAGCTGGACCACTGGTGACCGGTGGCAAGTACACGGGTAAAATGTCTTGCCCGCACTTACGAAGTCCATTGAATTGGAACTGGAGCAATGCAGGGGTGCCCTCACACACAGGAACTTGTACCCTGCCCTTTGGGCTGAAAGGGCCTACCATAGGGGTGACTTAAAGTGACCCTGGTGTAGTGGCCAGTAGTGAAAGGGTGCATGCACCTTTTTATTCAGGCTGCAATGGCAGGCCTGCAGACACATTTGCATGGGCTCCCATGGGTGGCATAATACATGCTGCAGCCTAGGAGGTACCCCTGGTGTACAAATGCCCTGGGTACCTAAGTACCATATACTAGGGACTTAGCCAACTATGGATACCCAGAGAGCTGCAGTACCTACACCAGGGTGCCCAAGTATATAGGGATGAAGTTGTGTCGGAACCTCCCGTTGAAGTCCATGGGGGCATCGGCTATCCAGCTACCGTCGTGACCTGTGGACCAGGTCAGTGGAACGCAGGCGTGGATTCAGGATGAAGAGGATTTAAGGAAAGAGGGGACAGAGTCCAGGCCACCCGGAGATGCCCAGGGTGTGCAGGTGGTCAATGCCCACCCTTCTTGGTGTTGCTTTCCTAAATGACAGTTGTCATGGAAGTTCAGCTGTGGTGTCCATGTGATGCAGGAAGATCCCATGAGTCATCCACAAGCTGTCCCACGCCAATCAGATTACCGAGGGGGTCAGTGGCCAGCAGGACCACCAAAAAGCCTTGGCAAGTGCATGAAAGCATTGCACTGAAGTATTGCAGGATTTGGGGACTAGCAAGGTCCAAGGGACTTCAGCTTTGTAGGTAAGTCAGGCCAGTCCTCAACAAGCAGGGGAGCCTGCAGGAATCGTTGGAAACCTCAGGAGGACCCACTGGCAGCAGGCACAGAGTCTCAGAGAGGCCTCAGCAGCACAACAAAGATAGGTGCCCACATCGCAGGGATTGTAGGGAGGATGCCGTTCTTAAAGTGGAGTGATGCTGGAACTTCGGACAGAAGAGCCAGCACAGCCTTGGCAACAACAAACAAACACCGTGCACAAGGGTTCCGGCCAAGCAGCAGCTCCATCAAGGGACCAGAAACATCTCAGTGTCAAAGAAGACAGGTCAGACCTCTGGAGAGCCACAGAACCACCACTTGTGTGGTAGATCCTTGAAGAATCCGTGGGACAGCAGCATCCACAAGCCGTCGTCATCATTGAAGTGCCTGCGGATGCAGGTGTGTGATTCCTTCATTCCAAGGGAGATTCCTCTTTGCTGTCCTAAGTGCAGGCAGAGTCCTTATGACTCTGGAGGATGCATGGCGTAGGAAGTTGGCTCTATATGCACTATTTCAAAGTAAGAAATAGCATGCACAGAGTCCAAGGGTTCTCCTTAGAGGTAAGATAGTGGCAAAAAGAGATAATTCTAATGCTCTATTTTGTGGTAGTGTTGTCGAGGAGTAGGCTTATCAGAGGGTAGTGTTAAGCATTTGTTGTACACACACAGGCAATAAATGAGGAACACACACTCAGAGACAATTCCAGGCCAATAGGTTTTTATATAGAAAAATATATTTTCTTAGTTTATTTTAAGAACCACAGGTTCAAGATTCGCAAACAATACTTTAAATGAAAGGTATTTCACTTAGGAACTTTGAATTAGCAAAATAGCATATACAGTTTTCACACAAATGGCAATAAGCTATTTTAAAACTGGACACAGTGCAATTTTCAACAGTTCCTGGGGGAGGTAAGTGTTTGTTAGTTTTGCAGGTAAGTAAACCACCTACAGGGTTCAAAGTTGGGTCCAAGGTAGCCCACCGTTGGGGGTTTAGGGCAACGCCAAAGTTACCACACCAGCAGCTCAGGGCCGGTCAGGTGCAGAGGTGAAAGTGGTGCCCAAAACGCATAGGCTTCAATGGAGAAGGGGGTGCCCCGGTTCCAGTCTGCCAGCAGGTAAGTACCCGCGTCTTCGGAGGGCAGACCAGAGGGGTTTTGTAGGGCACCGGGGTGGACACAAGTCAGCACAAAAAGTACACCCTCAGCGGCACGGGGGCGGCCGGGTGCAGTGTGCAAACAGGCGTCTGGTTTGCAATGGAGTTCAATGGGAGACCAAGGGGTCTCTTCAGCGATGCAGGGGGGGGGGGGGGCTCCTCGGGGTAGCCACCACCTGGGCAAGGGAGAGGCCTACCTGGGGGTCGCTCCTGCACTGGAGGTCGGATCCTTCAGGTCCTGGGGGCTGCAGGTGCAGTGTCCTTACCAGGCGTCGGGTCTTTGAAGCAGGCAGTCCCGGTCAGGGGGAGCCTCTGGATTCCCTCTAGGCGTCGCTGAGGGGGCATAGGGGGGTCAACTCCGGCTACTCACGGGCTCGCAGTCGCCGGGGAGTCCTCCCTGTAGCGTTTTCTCCACAAGTTGAGCCAGGGGCGTCGGGTGCAGAGTGCAAAGTCTCACGCTTCCGGTGGGAAACGTGTGTTGTTTCAAAGTTGCTTCTTTGTTGCAAAGTTGCAGTCTTTGTGGAACAGAGCCGCTGTCCTCAGGAGTTCTTAGTCCTTCTAGATGAAGGGTAGTCCTCTGAGGCTTCAGAGGTTGCTGGACCCTGGGAACGCTTCGCTGGAGCAGTGTCTTTAGAAGTGGGGAGACAGGCCGGTAGAGCTGGGGCCAAAGCAGTTGTTGTCTCCGTCTTCTCTGCAGGTTTTTCAGTTCAGCAGTCCTCTTCTTCTTAGGTTGCAGGAATCTATCTTGCTGTGTTCTGGGAGCCCCTAAATACAGAATTTAGGAGTGTGTTTAGGTCTGGGAGGGCAGTAGCCAATGGCTACTGTCCTTGAGGGTGGCTACACCCTCTTTGTGCCTCCTCCCTGAGGGGAGGGGGGCACATTCCTATCCCTATTGGGGGAATCCTCCATCTGCAAGATGGAGGATTTCTAAAAGCCAGAGTCACCTCAGCTCAGGACACCTTAGGGGCTGTCCTGACTGGCCCGTGACTCCTCCTTGTTTTTCTCATTATCTCCTCTGGCCTTGCTGCCAAAAGTGGGGCCGTGGCTGGAGGGGGCGGGCAACTCCACTAGCTGGAGTGCCCTGGGGTGCTGTAACAAAGGGGGTGAGCCTTTGAGGCTCACCCCCAGGTGTTACAGTTCCTGCAGGGGGAGGTGAGAAGCACCTCCACCCAGTACAGGCTTTGTTACTATCCACAGAGTGACAAAGGCACTCTCCCCATCTGGCCAGCAACATGTCTGGTGTGTGGCAGGCTGCTAAAACCAGTCAGCCTACACGGGTAGTCGGTTAAGGTTTCAGGGGGCACCTCTAAGGTGCCTTCTGGGGTGTATGTTACAATCAAATGTACACTGGCATCAGTGTGCATTTATTGTGCTGAGAAGTTTGATACCAAACTCTACAGTTTTCAGTGTAGCCATTATGGTGCTGTGGAGTTCGTGCATGACAGACTCCCCGACCATATACTCTTATGGCTACCCTGCACTTACAATGTCTAAGGTTTTGCTTAGACACTGTAGGGGCATAGTGCTCATGCACTTATGCCCTCACCTATGGTATAGTGCACCCTGCCTTAGGGCTGTAAGACCTGATAGAGGGGTGACTTATCTATACCTGTAGGCAGTGTGAGGTTGGCATGGCACCCTGAGGGGAGTGCCATGTCCACTTAGTCTTTTTATCCCCACTAGCACACACAAGCTGGCAAGCAGTGTGTCTGTGCTGAGTGAGGGGTCCCCATGGTGGCATAAGACATGCTGCAGCCCTTAGAGACCTTCCCTGGCATCAGGGCCCTTGGTACCAGTTACAAGGGACTTACCTGGATGCCTGGGTGTGCCAATTGTGGAAACAAAAGTACAGGTTAGGGAAAGAACACTGGTGCTGGGGCCTGGTTAGCAGGCCTCAGCCTACTTTCAAATCATAACTTGGCTTCAGCAAAGGCAAAAAGTCAGGGGGTAACCATGCCAAGTAGGCATTTCCTTACACATGGCCACTGAGGTTTCAGAGTCCTTGGAATGCACAGGGACACATTTGCAGTAGGAGCCGTCCTAGCAGTTGCTGTCTTGTCTTGGTTCCCAGCGAAGTCCAGCAGCGGTTCCTGTGTCCAGGTTGCAGAAGTGTCTTACAGATTGATCTTGCACTTGCAGACTAATCTAGGGCCCCACCCTCAGGGGAGCCCTTAAGTAACACAGGAAAGGGGTTGGACAGCTTCTGCAGTAACCCACCTATCAGGGAGAATCAGGGATGCTTATCTGGTGGACTGCTCAGTCCGATGCGCCAGGGTCCCCTGCACATCAGATTTCCAAGATGGCAGAATCAAGTGGCCACCTGACAGAGTTCCAGGCACCTCTTTAGGGGAGGAACTGGACAGGGGGGTGTAGTCACTCCCCTGTCCTATGTGTGGCTTCGCCCAGAGCCTGAGCTGGGGGTTTCTGCACTGGAGCAAACCGGTTTATGCAAGGAGGGCACCAAATGTGCCTTTCAAAGCAGTCTGGTGGCTCTCAGGTGTACCCTCATCCTAGCCCAGAGACACCCATTTCTAAAGGAAATTATTTGTTCTGACTTCCCCTGCCCGAGTTAAGCTCAGCAACAGGGGGGCAGAACAGTGTCTCTGGTCTGTGAAGCATTTGCTTGCATGCAGACCCTGCAAGGCTGCGCAGGCAGATATTGGGGGATCCTCTAAGGAGCCCCCACAGTACATGGTATCATGCAGCTAATACTGGAATTGGTGTAGTTGCATGATTCCAACATGTTTGATACCAAACATGGCTAGGTTCGGGGAAGCCATTATGTAATTGGACATCTTGTGTTGACCAGTGTCCACTACCTACCTGAAGATGGCTTCCACGCACTTGCAAAGCCCAGAAAAATGGGGTCTGGAGTTTGCAAGATTGCCTCTGCTCATGCAAGGCACCCTCACATTTCAAACCATGCATTCTGCCCTTGGTCTGAAGGGCCTACCTTAGGGGTGACTTATAGGGTCAGAATGCAGTGACCATGATACAAGGGGAACCTTATATCTGGGCTGAAAGGTGCATGCACCATTTCACACAGGCTGCAGTGGCAGGCCTGTAGTCACAGTTTTCATTGGCTCCCATGGGTGGCATTTTACATGCTGCAGCCCTTTGGAGTCACCTGGTGTACCAGTGCCCTGGGTACTTAAGTACCAAATGCAAGTGACTTACAGGGGTACCTCAGAATGCCAATTGTGTGTAATGGTTGCTTACCAACTAAATTTAGAAGACAGAACACTGCCACTGGGGCCCTGGCTAGCAGGATCCCAATGTACTACTGTCAAAACACACTGACACCAGGTAAAAAGTAGGTGCAACCATGAAGATCCCGCTTTCTTACATGTGCCTCTTCACTGCAGCTAAGTATACGTATGTCACCCCTAAGGCAGGCTTAAGATCCCTAAGGCAGGGTGCAGTACAATTACTGCATGGCTATATCTGCACAAGTGGATATGGCCCTGTAATGCTCAGCGCCATTGATGGGCATTGCAAGTGAACCTGGAAGCCATTTTAAGGTATGTGCTGGACACTTGTCAACACGAGTGACCCGGTCACAAAATGGCTTCACCAAACCCTATGGTATCAAGCACCTCGTCTTGATAAATCCGGGCTGATCTCAGCCTCGTATTTAGTTGGACATGCACAAAGTGGGCACCTTAGAGGTGCTTCCTGAACCTCACTAGTCTCTTGGTGTGCTGACTGACTAGTTAAGTCCAGTCTGCCACTACAAGACACATGTCTGACCCTCTGGAGGTGAGAACCAGCGCTCTCAGAGGTCGGAAACAATGCCTGCTCCGGAGAGGGGTGTTACCACCCACTCCAGCAGGATGGCTAGCAAATCTGCATACCAAGGCCAGGGTCTTCAAAGACCATGCTGCTTTTGGCATGCACACTCCCTGGCTTCCCTGTTCCTGCTTGTCAATTTGGCACCAGGACAGGTGAGAAAATTAGCAAGTCAGAAGGCGTGTACCACCCCTGGGCTAACTCCACTCCTAAAGTCAGCTACCTGAGGTGAACACTTGAAGAAGGGTTCCACCATCTTGGCTATGGTCGGAAATAGGCATTCTGGGATAGGGATATGCCCACTCCCCACAGGAAGTCATCACAGCCAGGTGTAGGCACCATCCCAAGGATAAGTATCCCATTGTCTACTACTCTGCACTCCCCTAAAACGGCCCTAAAGTCAATATTTAGTCATCTCCCCAACACCAGAAGCCAGATTCGCCTGGCAACAAGAAGAGGAGGACACAGAAGATCCAGAAGAGCGAGAAGAGCGAGAACTGTGGACGCCTTGTAAACTTTTGGCACGAAACCCTGCCTGCTTACCTGCTGCCATCCCAACAATCACGACTTGTCTTGCAGCTGTGGGGACTCCAGAAGCCTTTGAGGTTCTCCAGCACTTCACCAGCCCGTCAATATCTCCCTTAGAGTGGAGGAGCCACTTCCCTGCTTCTTGCAGGCACCAACCGCAATGTCGACTTCACCGGCCTGCTGACCTCTGGTTCCACCGTTGCAGCAGCCATGCAGGAGGAGGCTCCTGTGCTCCAAGAGGTCAGTCCTGTCTCCCCACCAAGTAAGAAGCACCAAGGATCCACCAGAGTCCAGCTGCACCAACACCTTATTGCACCTACTAAGACTTGGTAAAGCCCACCCCGGACTCCAACAGCAGAACCGAGGACCTGCCGACGAGGAACGTCAGCATTGCGGAGAATAGCCTTCTCAGTCTTCTGTGCCCTTGTTATGTCTCTCCTTATGCAGGTTACCCAAAGAACTCTATGCGCCTTGGTGCAGGAGCACCATCACTAAGGATACACTGGACCCAAGTGCCCCGGCCCAGGTCCACAACTTCCAACTGTGTCCCCCTACTCTCTGGATGCCCACCAACCGAACCCCCGTGTTGGGAGCTCCTGGACTTGTCCCCATGTCCGCCCTTGCATTATTTTTCCAGGTAGCCCCACCCCTAATCGCTAAGTGCCCGGTGCGCAGGAACCCGACACGGCCAACACCACTGCACCCGGACTCTCTTGGGCAGGTAAACCTGAACTGCTGGTCCTGTCAATAACTTTGCACCCCTAGCATCTACCCTGTGGGGATCCTCCCATGAACTTCCATGCAGCCATACTACTTAGAACTCGTGCTGCATAAAAACACATTTGTCCACACTCAAAAATCTATTTGAGACCGATTGGTTTGAAAAATAGTTACTTTGTATCATATGCAAACACCAAAACATTCGCAGAAAAGTAAACACTGTAGCAGTTCTTAGTACGATTCGCAAGTGTGTGTGTCTCATTTATTGACTTTGCACGTTCAACAAAAGCTTAGCTCTACCCTCGGATAAGCCAAACTGCTTGCGCACATTAACACAAAAGAGAGCTTTGGGATTGTCCTTTCTACCCCTGTAAACCAATAAGGGTCGCCCTGGACTATCTGCATAGTGCCCCCTACATTGTGTCATTGCATAGATAGCCAGCTTCCTACAGTTGTCCATCTACACAAAGTCAAGAAAGAATCAGGCATCAGCGTGAAAGGGTGATGCTTTTATGTGTTTCCAACGTTATTGGCGGGTCGAGACAGTTGATATTGAGTCTCACAACACCACTTGCTGGCTCATAGGAGCAATGCTGAGAAAAAGCTCCAGTTCCAGGCTGGGGCTTGGGTGTATTCACAAGATGAGGAATCTGGGGGTAGATAGAGTATCCATTAGAAAGAGCGTTAAGTGGTTAAGTAACATGTTTGTTTGTTTGTTCATTGCTTGTGAAAACCCAGGTAATATTGAAGACATTAATGGCTCTTTTCATGTATCCAACATAAATTAACTAATCTATCAGTTCTATTTCATTTTCTCATTGCCTGTGGTGGGAGTTGTAATGTAAAGTCTGACTCCAGAGTCTTAACTTTAAACAAGGTCTGGATGGCTCACTTTAAATTACAGATTTTTTGAGAAGCAAAGATGTGTTGAAGTATACTTCTGATGGATAGGACTATCTTCAGGTTCCTCGCCTATTAAAAATCACTGAACACCAGAATTGATCCTGAAAATGTTCTACCACAGCAACAAAGACCCTTTAGTGTGTCCTTCATGGCTCACAGACACACTGTCAGGCACCGGATCCAGCATTTCCTCTAAGGGTGGCAAACCATTATCTTAGACAAGTGAGTCATCCAAATTGTTAATTGGGGCTAGCCCCTCCCCTTTCTTTCTACACAGCAGCTCCTTCCACTACTATCAGGGTGGCTGGTGAAGGGCCACATGCTGGTCTTTAAGAAGGAAGTGCACACCCTTTTGGCTAAAGGGACCATCAATATGGTTCCAACCTTGGAAGTAAAAACAGGATGTTACTCCTGCTGTTACATTGTGCCAAAGGACAGACTGAGTTTTACGTCCTATCTTAGATCTTCACTTTCTTGCGAATTGAAAATGCTCATGCTAGCTTAGGTCCTGTATGCCCTAGACCTGGTAAAAAAATTGCAAGGGAAACATGTCACCCACTCCCAAAAACGAGAGGTTTAAACCCTTGTAAGGACTGTCATGAACAAAAATCTGTTAAATACCTCCAGGAGGTATGCCTGTGGTCAGAACATGTCTCCAGAACCTGTGATGACTGTGCCACCAAAGGCCATACGGGAACCTGCATGCCAAACACCAGAAGACTCCGCGTCATAACCAGTTGAAATTGAAAGGAAGGTCCCATTCCCACTGTCAACGTAATTCTCATGGCAGGTCTTTGATGCACGTTTTCGGGTAAGTCTAAAAAGAAGCACAAGAAATTAAAACAGAAATCGTCCACTTCCCACCACTCTCAAACTCTAGAGTAGGTGTGAGGGCGTCAAAGTGCCTCCTGGTCTTGCTTCTGAAGAGCAGCTTCTGAGATTGATCCCAACTCAGCATCAGTAGAAATTTATGGGTCCATCAGCAATGACACAGCAACTAGAGGCCTTTAGGGAGTCCACTGTGTATATTTGGCATGCTTTCGGTTCCCTCTGGCAGACAGTGCCAGCTGCCTCCTACGCTGCTACAGTAGTGTTTTGTGATGCAGTAGGTCAAATCCTGCTGGCATTTCCAGTGAACCTATGGGCATCTTTAGCTCAAACCGAACAGGACGGTCTGGATGCTGCAAAATTTATTATAAGATGTAGCTTCGACACAACTGACTGCTTGGATCAGATAGTGGGTATGAGTGTGGTGCTATACCTGGATGAAGTTTACGGGATTCTGTGGGGGTGTTCAGGCTTCCTTAATGGACATGCCATTTGATGTCTGTTGCGCTTTTAGTGTGAAAGTGGACTCAGCCCTGGACCAGTTTAACGAAAGCCATGCCACAGTGTGTTCTCTCTGGACTGTCTGTCTCTAGTAGGAAATTTCCTCTGTGGTTTCGCCCCTTTTACAGTTACGTTAGAGGTTTCTAGCACCCGACGCTTGGAAGAAGCATTGCATCCGCAGCCCCAAGGCCATAGAGAAACCAACTACCGGTTCAGGAGTGATCAGCAGGCGGCCCTCATCCTTGCCTAGTCGGTGACTGACCCGAGAAGCCCACTGTGCCCTGCTTGCATCGCCAGAGTGACCCCCGGGTCTCTCCATTGATTTCTATCTAAAACCAAATTCCTACTTTTCACACTGCATCCGGCCGCCCCTGTGCCGCTGAGGGTGTATTTTGTGTGCCTGTTTGTGACCCCTGGCCCTCCACCCCCAGTGCTGTACAAAACACCCCTGGTCTGCTCCCCGAGGATGCAGGTACTTACCTGTAGGAGGCTGGCCTGGTTTGTAGTGGGTACCTTGGGTACTTTCTCCTTATACCAGGTCCAGTTATCCCTTATTAGTGAAATGTGGTAATAGTCTAGCAGCTTAGGCTGATAGAGGTAGCTGGAGCAGAGCAGCTTAGGCTGAACTAGGAGACTTGCAAAGCTCCTGCAATACAATTTATAGTTACACAGTACTTATACTCAAGTAAAGGCAATACTCTGTGTTACCAGAAATAAAGGTAGTTTATTTGGGTGACACAAGGCCAAAACTATCTTGGAGGCAATACTCCTTCTGGAGGTAAGTATTATCCACAATATATATACTAGTCACCAAAATAGGATAAGTAATTAGACATAGGAAAGTACGAACAATAGGAAATGCTATAGAATGCAATGGGAGTAAATAGGTCTAGGGCCAACCCAAACTATATACTAGGAAAGTGGATTGCGAATCACAAATCCCCCCCCTAGACAAGTGTAGTATGTAGAGAATCGCTGGGAGAGAAAGAAAACCGGGGTGAGTAAAATAGCCCACCCCAGAGCCCAGGAAAGTAGGAGTAAAGTACTGCAAGATTCCTTAGGACACACTACAAGTTGTGATAAGAGCTATTGCAAGAACCACGCAAGACTGCAAACAACAATTGGTGAATTCCTGGACCTGAAGACCTGCAAAGAGAGGAGACCAAGTGCAGAAGTCAGAAGAAGTTCCAGGAAGGACAAGAGCCCCTGCCAAACTAGAAGAGGTTGCAAAAGAGGAGTCCTCGGTTGACTGCAGAAATGCACCAAAGGAAGATGGCTGCTGGTTCCTGCTTGATGCAATGGATGTCCCACGAAGAGATGTTGGATTCGTCCAACAAACCTTGGTTCAAGCAAAGTCGCAGATTGCGTCAAAGTGGCATTGCCTGGGCCCAGGAGGGACCTGGGGACCTCAACTGGGACTGAGGAGGTAGAGGGGGCTACCAACACTGGATGGAACTCACAGATGACCAGGCAGCACCCACGGAGGTCCCAGGACACTGGGGCAAAGAAGGTGCAAATTGCGGTTGTTGCAGCACTACAAAAGAAGGTCCCACGCCGCCTGAGAACACTCAGCGAGTGTCACAGGATAGAGTGCTGGGGACCTAGGCTAGGATGTGCACGAAGGTGTCTTGCAAATAGTGCACAAAGGCCTCAGGAGGTGAAGATGACGCCGTGCACAGGGGTACTGACGCAAACGGGGAAGGCAAGCTCTTACCTCTTACAAATTGGGACAGCAGGACCTTAGGACAGTTTGTGTTGAAGGGGTTCACCTCCTGTGTTCCAAGGAGCACGCTTGTCGCCAGGAGAGGAGTCCAAGAGAACCAGTCGTCGACTTAGAAGGTGCCTGCAAGAGCAGGGAAGTGACTCCGTCACTCAACGCAAGATTTCTTTGGTCCTTCTGGTGCAGGGTGAAGACAGGGAGTCACCAGAGTGTGCACACTGTGGAAACTGTTGCAGTTGCTGGCTGGAGCTGAAGTTGCAGAGGAAAATTAGCCCTTCTGGATACTTGGTTGCTGTTACAGCGGTTCCTGGAGCAGTCTGTGGTCGATCCGAGGTCAGAGGATAAAGTAGTAGTTGCAGAGGATTCCTGCTGGAAACTTGCAAGTAGAATCGGCAGAGAAACCCACAGGAGAGACCCTAAATAGGCTTGAGAGGGGGTTGGCTACCTTTTCAGGTAAGGACCTATCAGGAGGAGTCTCAGACGTCACCTGCTGGCACTGGCCACTCAGAGGCCTCAAGAATGTCCCCACACCTTGGAAAACATGATGGATGAGGTCTGGGACACACTGGAGGAGCTCTGGGCACCACCCCTGGGGTCGTGATGGACAGGGGAGTGGTCACTCCTCTTTCCTTTGTCCAGTTTCGCGCCAGAGCAGGGACTGGGTGTCCCTGAACCGATGTAGACTGACCTATACAAGGAGGGCACCATCTGTGCCTTTCAAAGCATTTCCAAAGGCTGGGGGGAGGCTACCTCCAGCCTGTTATGCCTTTTTCCAAAGGGAGAGGGTGTAACACCCTTCTCCCAAAGGAAATGCTTTGTTCTGCCTTCCTGGGACTGCGCTGCTCAGACCCCAGGAGGGCGGAACTCTGTCTGTAAAGTGGCAGCAGCTGTAGCTGCAGTGCAATCCTCAGAGAGCTGGTTTGGCAGTACTGGGGGTCCATGGTGGAGCCCCCAGGATGCATGGAATTGACTCTGCAATACCAGATTTCGAGTGGGGGGACAATTCCATGAACTTAGATACCTTAAATGGCCATATTCTGAGTTACCGTTGTGGAGCTACATAAAGGTATTGACCTATATGTAGTGCACACGTGTGATGGCATCCCCACACTCACAAAGTCTGGGGAATTGGCCCCGGACTCCTTGGGGGTACCTTTGCTAGTGAAACAGGCCTGTGAAACGGTTTGTCTGAGCTCCTTATGGGTGGCAAAAGACATGCTGCACTTCATAAGGATGTCCTGGAATCCCAATGCCCTGGGTACCTAGGTACTATATACTAGGGACTTATAAGGGGGGAGGTACATTGTGCCAATTGAAATTGGTAAATGAAGTCACTAGCCTATAGTGACAAATTTAAAAGCAGAGTGAGCATAAGCACTGAGGTTCTGGTTAGCAGAACCTCAGTGACACAGTTAAGCACTACTGGCAACACATTCAGGCCACAAACTATGAGCACTGGGGTCCTGGCAAGCAGGATCCTAGTGAGACAGGCAAAACACATTGACAAAATGGATTTTCACTGTGTGCACTGGGGTCCTGGCTAGTAGGATCCCAGTGACACAGTAAAAACACACTGACACACACTCACAAACAGGCCAAAGGTGGGGGTAACCATGCTAGAAAGAGGCTACTTTCTAACATTACCTGCCAGGAGACTGGAACCGAAGCACCCCTAATCTCCATAGGCGTCTGTTATTTGGGCCCTACTTTGACCTCTGCACCTGACTGGACCTGTGTTGCTGGTGCTGGGTGTTTGGGGTTGACTTGAACCCCCAACGGCGGGCTGCCTATGCCCGACACTGAACTTGTAAGTGCTGTACTTACCTGATAATCTAACTTGTACTTACCTCTCCCAGGAACTGTTGATGTTTACTTTTAAAATAGCTTATTGCCATTTTTGCCAAAACTCTGTACATTACTGTTTTAATTTCAAGTTCCATATTTTCCTATGCCAAGTACCTTACAATTTATGTATTTACGTGAATTCTGAAGCGTGTGGTTCTAAAAATAGACAAGAATATTTTTCTATATAAAAACCTATTTGCCCGGAGTTAAATCTTTGAGTGTGTGTTCTAATTTATTGCCTGTGTGTGTACAACAAATTCTTAACACTACCCTGTGATAGGCTGACTGCTTGACTGCACTACCACAAAATAGAGCATTAGTATTATCTAATTTTACCACTATCATCCTCTAACGGGAACCCTTGGACTCTGTGCACACTATCTCTCACTTTGAGATAGTATATACAGAGCCAACTTTCTACAGGCACTGTTAAGACTATTTGTCATCTTTATATTTTTTTAAGGCTGCCTGATCAGTTTTCCTTTTTTTTGTTTTTATCACCTATTGTATGAGATTTCCTAAATGTTTACAACATATGTTTCTGCTGAAGCCCTTTGTGAAGCCACAATGGAACTTGAATTTGTTTCCCACTTTGGCATTGAGTGCACCCCATTAGAGCCAATGCACAATTGTTCACTATGTCTTTTGACCCTGAAAATGGTCTTTGTGGTTGAAGTCACGTCACCCTTTCGTGTGAATGAACTTAGACACTCTCAGTCCTGCCGTCTACAGCATTATTTCCAGACAAATTGATGTTGAGAACCCAATTTGCATTTCTGCCCAAGGTAGTAAAACCTTCCCAAGTGAAGCAGGCTGTCACCCTTCTGAGTTTCTTTACTCTGCATCACCCCATGAAAGAGGAGGGGACATTTCATCATCTGGACCCTGTGTGAGCACTCAATTTCTACATTGATCCTAACAAGGACCATCATGTGGATGATCAGCTCTTTGACGCAAAAGAAGGGCAAGGTAGTGCAGAAAAGACACATCTGTACGTGGATAGTTCTCATCATAAACATATGCTTTTCACTAGCTACGAAGCAGCCACCTGAAGGGGTGAGTGCTCATTCAGCTGGACCCCAGGCTGCTACTATTTCGCTAGCCACAGAGTGCCTTTGCTGTATATTTGTCAGGCGGCTACATGGAATCACTGCACACATTCACAAAGCATACTTTCTTGACAGTCAGGTCCATACGGATGGCCATTTTCCCCATTCAATCCTGCAGGGCTTTTTGTTCTGAGCCATTCCGCAGACCCGCCACCTTGAGGTGTAATTATTTGGTGTTTAATCACAAGCGAACGAATCTGGGGTTAGAAGTATCTATTAGAAGTGTGTGTTATTTACTTTTGGTAGCACTCTTTATGGTGGATACTCTAACTGCAGATTCCTCACTGGTCCTCTCACCACCCCGTTCTGTGGAATGGGCTCTGCATCTAAAAAGGTCTCAGTTGAGAGTTTTGCACACAGGTCAAGCAATTTATGGATGGACTTTTTGTCTGAGGGCACCAACAAGTCTTAGAACGCAACTGACGTTGCCTCACTTGTTACTTCTGGAGTGGAACATCGATGTGATGCCCCCAAGTGCCACCTACTGGTGCGCAGAAGTATTGCTTTCGAGTTTCTTGATCCATTCTTACGCCTGTGGAACTATTAACAAGGTGAAGAATCTGCAGTTAGAGGATCTAGCAGAAAAAGTTTTACCAAAGGTAAGTAAACCATTCTTTTGATCACTAATAGTTCTGATTTGCTTTTGCATGATAAAGGTTATTGAGGCAATTGGAGACCGTGCTGTAAAATCTCAGTGACAAACCTGAATTCTTCAGTTCGGTTCTGGAGAATACAGCTAGTTAAAACCTGGTTCATCTTATTCAGTGACATAATTACATGTTACGTTCATGGGTGGATTTTACAAATTTGCTTTGGGTATTAGAAGGATAGATAAAGAAACTTTGTTTATTGGCCTGAAGTATTTTTGCCAGAATGATATGAAATATCACTTTCCAAGTGAACTTGGAAAGTATGCTTCTATACTCGGAAAGTGTGCACGTATGCTAATATAGCCTGTGGTATTGTGCTTAAAATTAAAACGCAATTGTTCTGGTTACAGCCACTTTTAAGTGTGTTTCAAATCCACATGTACTACTAAAACATTAATCTTGAAGTTGTTACTTTCCTTGGGGATGTACACCTTGCTTGGTCATGCGTTTTCAGTGAAATGTGTTTTATTGACTGGGAAATCTTGGTGATCAATGTATTGTTTCTTTACAATGTCTATACTAAACCCATACCTTACTTAACAGGATGGTGGGTTAAAGCTGACTTTCCAAAAGCAGGGACTAATCCAGAAGAGGACACTTGAGAGTGATGAGGCCGAAATGGAACAGCAGCAATATTTAGCAAGGCTAAAGGAGCTCCAGAGCGCGTCAGAGAACAGTCTTGTGAATTTTCCTAAATCTCTCCCAGCATCTGGTAAACATTATGATTTTTGAGAAGTTTAAAAAATGAAGAGCACCATTACGATATGAATGAAATCTATGTTACATAAAATGAAATCCTTTTCTCGTTACTTTGTTCATTGTCACAGCCTCTATAAACGTTACTTAACATGTTCCCTTCATCACTAAAATGTCAAATGGTCTCAATGTTGATATCCACATTTCAACTTGAAACTTGTAAGTCCAGCTTTACCACCTTGGAGGCATGGATTCTTGTTTGAGGAGCACATCTGAATCAGTTTTGCAGGATGCTACTGATCATGCTATCATAAACTGTAAAGCTCTCTGTGTCCTTTCCTTAAAACACTGACTGCCATCAGGCCTTGCAACAATAGAACTGATGTATTTTTTTTCTAATTTTTCTTAGGGTGTTTATCATTTATTTTCTACCCCTATCCCTCACACCAAACAGTGAATAATACTCCTGCTAAGTTGAAACCACATCATGCATTTAACTGTTTTTATACTCCGCCATTCTGGATCTGTGGACCTTTCACTGAATCTTCATAATTCAACTGTTCCAGTATTTTATTAGTGTCTTTTTTCACATAACACTGATGAGCCAAGATGTTTTAGATGCTTTTTTGTGTTTGTGTGTGTTTTAAAGGAAAACGTCTTATTGGCATTCAAATTTGAGCAGCAAGGTTAAGAGGCCACATGCAGACCTCCATAGAAAGAGTTTTAGATCTAGCCAAATACCTTTTGTAAATGTTAGATGGATTAATTAATGGCTCAGAAGTTTCTTCAGAACTCAGAAGTGCAACTCCTATTCAGGCGTTGCTAAACAATCTCTCCTGGGTGGTCCCCAACTTAGCAGCATCAATCTGTGACTATTCGACTAAGGAAGGCAAGTTTGATTTCCTTTATTTTGAAAATTCCCATCCTCACAGGTGGCTTTTCTTTTGACCAACTCAAATTGGCATGTTAGGAATAACTCTCCTTTAAGTTGAGTCCATTCCAGAGGGCAGGCATATAGTCAAAGAACCTTTCCAACTTGTACAGCAGTCATCCCATTCCTTTTGAGGCCATGAGTCTGGCGGGCAGCACACAGGCCAGAAGGGAAATCAGTACCCTAATTTCTCTTCCCCTGCTGCAACATCTACCAGATCAATTTATTTTGCCCTTAGTGACCTATTCCCACCCAGTGAGTGACGGGATGGGGGTGGTGCTTAGACATTGTAAGTGCAGGGTACCCGTAAAGGGTATAGGTCTGTGAGTTTGTCAAACACGAACTCCACAGTTCCATAATGACTACACTGAAATCTGGGAAGTTTGGTATCAAACGCCTCAGCACAATAAATGCACACTGATGCCAGTGTGGAATTTATTGTAAAATGCACCCAGAGGGCATCTTAGAGATGCCCCATGAATACCAGTCCGACTCCTAGTGCTCGGCCGACCATTTTCTGCCAGCCTGCCACAACCAGACGAGTTTCTGGCCACGTGGGGAGAGTGCCTTTGTCACTCTGTGGCCATGAACAAAGCCTGTCCTGGGTGGAGGTGCTTCTCACCCTCCGCCTGCAGGAACTATAACTCCTGCCGGTGAGCCTCAAAGGCTCATGCCTTTTGTTATAGCACCCCAGGGCATCCCAGCTAGTGGAGATGCCCGCCCCTCTGGCCACTGCCCCCCACTTTTGGCAGCAAGGCTTGAGGAGATAATTAGAAAAACAAGGAGTCACCCACCAGTCAGGACTGCCCTAAGGTGCCCTGAGCTAAGGTGACCCCTGCCTTTAGAAATCCTCCCTTTTGAGATTGGAGGATTTCCCCCAATTGGATTAGGGATGTGCCCCCTCCCCTCAGGAGGAGGCACAAAGAGGGTGTAGCCACCCTCCAGGACAGTAGCCATTGGCTACTGCCCTCCTGACATAAACATACCCCTAAATCTAGTATTTAGGGGCGACCTAGAACCCATGAAATCAGATTCCTGCAACCTTCCAACCAAGAAGGACTGCTGACCTGAAAGCCCTGCAGAGACGACGGAGACGACAACTGACTTGGCCTCAGCCCTACTGGCTTGTCCCCTAACTCAAAGAACCTGCTCAGCGACACATCTGACAGGGACCAGCGACCTCTGAAGCCTCAGAGGAGTGCTCTGAACCTGAAAGACCAAGAAACTCCAGAGAACAGCTGCACTGTTCAACAACAGCAACATCTTGGCAACAAAGAAGCAACTTTTAAAGAACTCACTCTTCCCAGCGGAAGTGTGAGACTTCACACACTGCAGTCGACGCCCCTGGCTTGAGCTCCAGAGAACCAACACTGCAGAGGGGACTCCCAGACGACTGCGACCTCGTGAGTAACCTGAGATGACCCCCCTGTACCTCCACAGCAACGCATGCAGAGAGAATCCAGAGGCTCTCCCTGTCTGCGACTGCCTGGAACAAAGAACCTGATGCCTGGACCAAGCACTGCACCCGCAGCCCCCAGGACCAGAAGGAACCAGCTCCAGTGTATGTGCCCTGCCTGCACTGCTAGAGTGACCACGAGTCCCTTCATTGATTCCTGTTGAACACCCAATGCCTGCTAAGCACACTGCACCCGGCCGCCCCTGTGCCACTGAGGGGTGTGTTTTGTGTGCCTATTTGTGTCCCGACTCCCCCCTCCCCCTTTCCAGTCCTCTACAAAAACCCCCCTGGTCTGTCCTCCGAAGACGCAGGTACTTAGCTGTGGGCAGACTGGGACTGGAGCACCCCTGTTCTCGGTAGGCGCCTAGGTGTTTTGGGCCCTCCTTTGACCTCTGCACCTGACCGGCCCTGTGTTGCTGGTGCAGTGACTTTGGGGTTGCCTTGAACCCCCAACGGTGGGCTGCCTATGCCCAGGAAACTGAACTTGTAAGTCCTTTACTTACCTCAGAAACTTACCTTTCTTACCTCCACCAGGAACTGTTGATTTTTGCACAGTGTCCACTTTTAAAATAGCTTATTGCCATTTTAACTAAAACTGTGAATGTTACTGCTGTAATTCAAAGTTCCTTACTCACCTGTGTGGAGTACCTTCCATTTTATGTATTTACTTCAAATCTTGAATCTTGTGGTTCTAAAATAAATTAAGAAAATATATTTTTCTATGTATAAACTCCTATTGGCCTGGAGTAAGTCTTTGAGTGTGTGTTCCTCATTTATTGCCTGTGTGTCTACAACAAATGCTTAACACTACCCTCTGATAAGCCTACTGCTCGACCACACTACCACAAAATAGAGCATTAGAATTATCTAATTTTGCCACTATCAGCCTCTAAGTGGAACCCTTGGACTCTGCACACTCTCTCTCACTTTGAGATGGTATATATAGTGCCAACTTCCTACGTTGGTGGCAGTGGTGGGATCTAAGACTTTGCATTTGCTGGACTACTCAGCCAATACCTGACCACACAACTAAATTCCAAAAATTGTCATTAGAAACTGATTTTTGAAATTTGAGCTATTTTTCTAAATTTATAAAAGTCCTGCTGGGGTCTTGTGTAAGTCCCTGTTTAAAAGTTTGTAAAAGTTTGGATTTAAGTTAGAGTGGCTGAACTTGGCCTCCACCAACAAGGAGACCTAAGTAAACCACAGTACCCCGCCCTATCTGACATTTAGATGCCTTGGTAAAAATGCCTGCTGTTTGCAGGGCCTGCAAAACCCTCTTCGGGTGGACCGTGTGACCCTGCCAGTTGGAGCTAAAGACCGCAATTTAATCAAGATAAGCTGCACTGAAGGACTCCAAGCCAGCAAGGACTTGATTCACCTACCTTTGGAAGCTGGCAGGGGCATTCTTTAAGCCAAAGGACATCACAGTAAACTGGTAGTGCCCATCGGATGTAGAGAATGCTGTTTTCTCTTTTGCTCCAGGTGCCATTTTTATTTGCTAGTACCCTGCTGTCAAGTCCAAGGTACTTAAGTATTTGGCAGGACCTAATTTGTCTATTAGCTCATCTGCCCTTAGGATAGGGTGAGCATCTGTCTTGGTGACAGAGTTGAGCCCTCTGTAGTCCACACAAAACCTCATCTCTCTTGCCATCTTTTGTGTGAGGTTTGGGGACCAAGACCACTGGGCTAGCCCAGGTACTGTCTGAGTGCTCAATCACTCCCAACTCCAGCATCTTTTGGACTTCCACGTTGATGCTTTCCTTGACTTGGTAGGACTGTCTGAGTATTTTATTCTTGACAGGCATACTGTCCCTTGTGTCCACATCATGGGTACACATGGGTATCTGACCAGGGGTCAAAGAAAAGACCTCAGCAAACTGCTGGAGGACTAGCCTGCAGTCAGCCTGCTGTTGGCCAGAGAGGGTGTCTGAATAAATCACTACATCTACTGAGCCATCTTTAGGGTCAGTTGGAGAGGAGATCAGGGAGAGGTTCACTCTCTGCTTCCTGGTCCTCATCTGTAACTATTAACATGTTTACATCTGCCCTATCATGAAAGAGTTTGAGGTGGTTCACATGGATCACCCTCTTTGAGGGTCCTGCTAGCGCCTAGGTCTACCATGTAGGAGACCTGACTCTTTTTCTCAAGTACTGGGTAAGGGCCACTCCATCTGTCCTGACATGCCCTGGGAGCCACAGGCTCCAGAACCCAGACTTTCTGCCCTGGCTGAAACTCAACCATAGTAGCCTTTTGGTCATACCACAACTTCTGGAGTTGTTGGCTGCCCTTAATGTTTTTGCTTGCCTTTTTCATGTACTATGCCATCCTTGAACATAGGCCTAGTACATAGTCCACCACATCTTGTTTAGGCTCATGGAGAGGTCTTTCCCAGCCTTCTTTTACAAGTGCCAGTGGTCCCCTAACAGGATGGCCAAACAGAAGCTCAATGGGGGAAAACCTTACTCCCTTCTGTGGCACCTCTCTGTAGGCGAAAAGCAGGCATGGAAAGAGGACATTCCATCTCCTTTTGAGTTTTTCAGGGAGCCCCATGATGATGCCCTTCAATGTCTTGTTAAATCTCTCCACGTGACCATTGGTTTGTGGATGGTATGGTGTGGTGAACTTATAAGTCACCCCACACTCATTCCAAATGTGCTTTAGTAAGCTGACATGAAAATGGTACCTCTGTCAGAAACCACCTCCTTAGAAAATCCCACTCTTGTAAAAATACCAATAAGTGCTTTGGCTACTGCAGGGGAAGTAGTGGACCTAAGGGGAATTGCCTCAGGGTACCTGGTAGCATGACCCACTACTTCTAGGATATACTGGCTCCCTGATGCTGTGGGAGGTTCAAGTGGACCCACTATATCCACTCACTCTCTCTCATAGGGGACCCCCACCACTGGAAGTGAAATGTGGGGGCCCTTTGGATGGCCACCTGTCTTACCACTGGTTTGACAGGTGACGCAGGAGGTGCAAAACTCCTTTACCTTTTGGGACATATTGGGCCAGTAGAAATGGTTGACTAATCTCTCCCATGTCTTATTTTGTCCCAAATGCCCCACAAGGGGAATGTCATGGGCTAAGGTCAGAATGAACTCCCTAAATTCCTGAGGCACTACCACTCTCCTAGTGGCACCAGGTTTGGGATCTCTTGCCTCAGTGTAAAGGAGTCCATCTTCCCAATCGACCCTGTGGGTTCCATTGACAGTTCCTTTTTCTTGCTCAGCTGCTTGCTGTCTTAGGCCTTCAAAAGAGGGCCAAGTTTCTTGCCCCTTACACAGCTGTTCCCTTGAGGGTCCCCCTGGGCCCAAGAGCTCAACCTGGTAAGGCTCCAGCTCCATGAACTCAGTTCCCTCATGGGATAGAACATCTTCCTGGGAAGAGAGGTTCTGTTTCTTGTACTGTGTTGAAGCTGGTTCCCCAGTCTTCTTTCCTTTTCTCTTGAAAGGTTGGGCCATTATTCCAGATTCCAACACTTCTTTTTTACCCTGAGCCCTGCTCTGTGTCCTTGTCTTTACACACACCAGTTCAGGGATACCCAGCATGGCTGCATGGGTTTTGAGCTCTACTTCAGCCCATGCTGAGTACTCCAGATCATTCCCTAGCAGACATTCTACTGGAATTGCAGAGGAGACTACCACCTGTTTCAGGCCAGTGACCCCTCCTCATTCTAAAGTTACCATTGCCATGGGATGGACTTTAGTTTGATTGTCAGCATTAGTGACTGGATATGTCCGTCCAGCCAGGGACTGTCCTGGGGAAACCAGTTTCTCTGTCACCATTGTGACACTGGCACATGTATCCCTCAGGGCTTCTACTCTAGTCCCATTGATTAAGAGCTGCTGCCTGTATATTAGCACATTAGGCAGCCAGGCAGCAAGTGTGGGTAAATCCACCTCACCCTCAGAGACTAATGTAGCTTCAGTGTGAACCCTGATTTCCTCTGAGCACACTGTTGGTCCCACCTGGAGACTGTCTATTCCAGTTCTAACTGGAGTAGTACTTGTTGTGGGACTTTTCTTGGTACAGGTCTTGTCTCCAGTTTGGTGTCTTTGCTGACTACAGATTCGACACCAGGCTTTCTTGGGATCAAAGTTTTTACCCTTTTACCCATTTGAGGATTGTGAAGAGGCTTGGGGCCCACCCTCCTAAGCAGGTTTTTGGGGCCGTGTTGAAGACTCTCTAACCTTTTCCCTTGAATGTCTCAACACTCTTCCCTTGGGGAGGCTTTGTGACACCTTTTTTTTGGTCACCCCCTGTAGAAGTCTTGGTCACCCTAGTCTTGACCCAATGGTCTGCCTTCTTTCCCAATTCTTGGGGAGAAATTGGACCTAGGTCTACCAGATGTTGATGCAGTTTGTCATTGAAACAATTACTTAATAGATGTTCTTTCATAGACAAGTTTTACAGCCCATCATAATCATTTACACCACTGCCAGTTGTCCAACCATCTAGTGTTTTGACTGAGAAGTCAACAAAATCAACCGAGGTCTGGCTCGAGGATTTTTGAGCCCCCCTGAACCTAATCCTGTACTCCTCCGTTGAGAATCCAAAGCCCTCAATCAGGGTAGCCTTCATGAGGTCATAGGATTCTGCATCTTTACAAGAGAGTGTGAGGAGTCTATCCCTACACTTTCCAGTGAACATTTCCCAAAGGAGAGCACCCCAGTGAGATGTGTTTACTTTTCTAGTTGCACAAGCCCTCTCAAAAGCTGTGAACCATTTGGTGATGTCATCACCATATTCATATTTTGTTACAATCCCTTTGTGGATTTTTAGGATGTCAGTATTCTCTCTGACCCTAGTTATGTTGCTGCCACCATTGATGGGAGCTAAACCCATCTCTTGTTTTTCCCTTTCTATGGCTAGGAGCTGCTTCTCCAAAGCAAATCTTTTGGCCATCCTGGCTAACAGGAGGTCATCTTCATTGAGGCTGCCCTCAATGCTTCCAGAGGTACTGGTCTCCCCTGTGGAACAACCAGTCTCTCTGACTATAATTTGTGGAGGGAGGGTTTGAGGAACCCTGTTCTCCCTGGTTAGGACAGGAGGGGCGGAAATCATCTTCCTGTTCACTAACTTCCCCATCTGAGGGATTATCCTCAGAGGGGTGGACCCTAGTGAACTCTGCCAAAAGCTCCTGAAGCTTTACTTTGGTAGGGTTGGACCCAATTTGTATCTTTTTAATTTTACAGAGACCTTAACTCTGACATCTCTAGATGCAGGTAAGGGGTGAGGTTGAGTTCATCACCATCTCCTCTGTATTAGACATTATCACTCTAAAAGTTTGGATTACTTTTTAAGAATCTAAAAACTACTTCTAGAACTAAAATCCAAACTTTTACATTCCAAAAGAAATGCTAACAGGGACTTACAAAACAAGGCCTTAGCAGGACTTTTAAATAAAATTAGAAAAATAGTTCAAATTGCAAAAATCAGTTTCTAATGACAATTTTTGGAATTTAGTTGTGTGATCAGGTATTGGCTGAGTAGTCCAGCAAACGCAAAGTCTTAGACCCCACCGCTGATCCACCAATGTAGGAAGTTGGCTCTGTATATACTATCTCAAAGTGAGAGATAGTTTGCACAGAGTCCAAGGGTTTCCCTTAGAGGTTGATAGTGGCAAAATTAGATAATACTAATGCCCTATTTTGTGGTAGTGTGGTCGAGCAGTATGCTTATCGGAGGGTAGTGTTAACCATTTGTTGTACACACACAGGCAATAAATGAGGAACACACACTCAAAGACTTAACTCCAGGTTTATAGATTTTATATAGAAAAGGTATATTTTCTTGATTTATTTTAGAACCACAAGATTCAAGATTTGAAGTAAATACATAAAATGCAAGGTACTCCACACAGGTAAGTAAGGAACTTTGAATTAAAGCAGTAGTACACAAAGTATAGGTTAAAATGGCAATAAGCTATTTTGAAAGTGGACACCGTGCAAAAATCAACAGTTCGGGGGGAAGGTAAGTGGTTAAGTTTCTGAGGTAAGTAATCACTTACAAGTTCAGCCTCCTGGGCATAGGCAGCCCACCGTTGGGAGTTCAAGGCAACCCCAAAGTCACGGCACCAGCAACACAGGGCCGGTCAGGTGCAGAGGTCAAAGGAGGGCCCAAAACATATAGGAGCTTATGGAGAACAGGGGTACTCCGGTTCCAGTCTGCTGGCAGGTAAGTACCTGCATCCTCGGGAAGCAGACCAGGGGAGTTTTGTAGAGCACTGGGGGGGACACAAACAGGCACACAAAACACACCCTCAGTGGCACAGGGGCGGCCGGGTGCAGTGTGCAAAGTTGGCGTCGGGTTTCCTATAGGAAGCAGTGGAGGGACCTGGGGTTCATTTAGGCGATGCAGGCAGGGGGGCTTCTCGGGCCAGCCACCGACTGGGCTAGGAAGAGGACCGCTTGCTGGTCACTCCGGCACTGGAGGTTGGTTCCTCTAGGTCCTGGGGGCTGCGGGTGCAGTGCTTGGTCCAGGCGTCGGGTTCCTTGTTATCAGGCAGTCGCGGTCGGGGGATCTTCTGGATCCTCTCTGCAGGCGTCGTTGTGGGGGGGAAGTGGAGGTCATCTCAGGTTACTCACGTAGTTGCAGTCGCCTGGGAGTCCTCTCTGCGGTGTTAGTTCTCTGGAGCTCGAGCCGAGAGCGTCGGATGCAGTGTGAAGTCTCACGCTTCTTTGTTGCAAAGATGTTGCTGTTGTTGAACAGTGCCGCTGTTCTCAGGAGTTTCTTGGTCCTTCTGGTTCAGGGCAGTCCTCTGAGTCCTCCGAGGTCGCTGGTCCCTGTTGCATGCATCGCTGTGCAGGTTCTTTGAGTCTGGGGACAGACCGGTAGTGCTGGGGACAAGTCAGTTGGGGTCTCCATCGTCTCTGCGGGGCTTTCAGGTCAGCGGTCCTTCTCTGTGTTGGTTGCAGGAATCCGATTTCCTGGGTTCAGGGTCGCCCCTAAATACAAAATTTAGGGGTGTGTTTAGGTCAGGAGAGCAGTAGCCAATGGCTACTGTCCTGGAGGGTGGCTACACCCTCTTTGTGCCTCCTCCCTGAGCGGAGGGGGGAACATCCCTGATCCTATTGGGGGAATCCTCCAATCTCAAGATGGAGGATTTCTAAAGCCAGGGGTCACCTCAGCTCAGGACACCTTAGAGCCTGTCCTGACTGGTGGGTGACTCCTCCTTGTTTTTCTCATTATCCTCTCCTGCCTTGCCACCAAAAGGGGGGGCAGTGGCCGGAGGGGCAGGCATCTCCACTAGCTGGGATGCCCTGGGGTGCTGTAACAAAAGGCATGAGCCTTTGAGGCTCACCGCCAGGTGTTACAGTTCCTGCAGGGGGAGGTGAGAAGCACCTCCACCCAGTACAGGCTGTGTTCCTTGCCACAGAGTGACAATGGCACTCAACCCATGTTGCCAGAGACTCGTCTGGTTGTGGCAGGCTGGCAGAAACTGGTCAGCCTAGCACTAGGAGTCAGACTGGTTCATGGGGCAACCCTAGGATGCCCACTGGGTGTATTTTACATTAAATCCCACACTGGCATCAGTTTGCATTTATTGTGCTGAGAAGTTTGATACCAAACTTCCCAGATTTCAGTGTAGCCATTATGGAACTGTGGAGTTCGTGTTTGACAAACTCCCAGACCATGTACTCTTAATGGGTACCCTGCACTTACAATGTCTAAGGTTTTGCTTAGACACTGTAGGGGCATAGTGCTCATGCACATATACCCTCATCTGTGTTATAGTACACCCTACCCCTTCCTTAGGGCTGTAAGGCCTGCTAGAGGGGTGACTTACCTATGCCACAGGCAGTGAGAGGTGGGCTTGCCACTCTGAGGGGAGTGCCATGTCGACTTAGTCTTTTTATTCCCACTAGTGCACACAAGCTGGCAAGCATTGTGTCTGTGCTGAGTGAGGGGTCCCCAGGGTAGCATAAGACACGCTGCAGTCCTTAGAGACCTTCCCTGGCATTAGGGCCCTTGGTATCAGGGGTACCATTTACAAGGGACTTATCTGTGTGCCATGGATGTGCCAATTGTGGAGATAAAGGTACAGTTTAGGTAAATAACACTGGTGCTTGGGCCTGGTTAGTAGGGTCCCAGCACACTTTCAATCATAACTGGCATCAACACTAGGGGGTAATGCCAAGAAAGCATTTCGTTACACAGAGTAAAAGCGCATTTGAGTAAAAGTATTACTTCCAAAAGTGTTGATACATTGCACAGTACTTTGCCATATTCTGTGTTGAAACATTATGTAAACAAAGAAAATATTTTTCTGGACATTGGTCTTGAGTTCCTTCTTGAGTTTGTCTCATTTATTGACTCTGTGTGCAACAAATGCTTAGGACTACCCTCTGATAAGCCTAACCGCTCACCCACACTATCACATAAAAATCTTTTGGCATTATTACTTTTACCCCTGAGAACCAGCAAGGGTCGTGTACTATATCAGTGTAGCCATTATGGAACTGTGGAGTTTGTGTTTGACAAACTCCCAGACCATGTACTCTTTATGGGTACCCTGCACTTACAATGTCTAAGGTTTTGCTTAGACACTGTAGGGGCATAGTGCTCATGCACATGTGTACTATCTGAATAGTTTACCCCTATATCTGGTACATTACATTGATAGCCAGCTTCCTACAACCTGTTTTACTTTTTCATATTTGTGGTGGCATAAATAGTACAGCAGTCCACGACAGACACTTTAACTTACAGGTCCTAGGTACCCCTTGTAGTATATACTAGGGACTTAAACGTGAGGTAAACTATATCTTTTTAGTATAAGCCAATCACCATGTACATTTTTATTTGGAACACATGTTATTGATTTTCTCTTACTGTAACCAAATAAACATCAGGCTATAGAAAGAAACATGCAAACTTAGACATGAACTCAAGAAATCAACATACATCAGGTATCTATGTCCCCTCCCCACTGCCCCCCCCCCCCATTGCCCCCAGCCCCAAACCCAAAAAGGACCTGCATTGCTCATATAATAACTAGAGCATAATCACCCCATGCCAAACTTTTTATTTCTTCCTGCAGGCATGCAGTAGTGTTGCAGGTTGGTGCCAGCACTATGCCCCTGTAATCGGCCCACCGCTGGCAAATTTGCTTGTGCTTTTGCAGGCAGCCTCTGTCCTGGAATACAGGTAGTTCTAATCCCATACAGAAGTCTAGCCCCCTCTTCCACGTATTCAAGGAGGGTGCAATTGGCTATTTCAGGCCTGCACTGTTTCTCTTTTGGCCATGGTAAGACCTAAAAAGAGAAGCGCCTGTTTGTATCTGTTATCGCCTATCCCCTCTGCAATATGTAGCATGGTGAGTTTAGAATCCATTGGGATGTCCCATGAGAGCACCTCGCAAAGGAAGTGTAGGAAGCTGGATCTGTATATACTACATCAAAATGAGATACAGTGTGCACAGAGGCCAGAGGTTCCCCAAGAGGCTTGACAGAGGCAATAATAGATAATACTAATGCTCTATTTGTAGTAGTGTGGTCGAGCAGTTAGGCTTATCAGTGGGTAGTGTTAGTAGGCATTTGTTGTACACACACCATCAATAAGTGAAAACACACACTCAGTGACTTACCTCCAGACCAATAGGTTTTTGTTTAGAAAAATATACTTTTCTTTATTTCTAGAACCACAAGATTTATTTGGCAGGTAAGTACATCAAATGAAAGGTACTTTGCATAGTAATACTTAGAACTTTGAATGGAATCAACAATGTACACAGTTTTCTCTAGAATGGCAAAAAGCTATTTTAAAAGTGGACACTGCAATTTTCAGTAGTTCCTGGGGGAGGTAAGTAAAGTGAAGCTTTTGAGATAAGTAACAAACATACGGGTTCAGTCTCCTGGGCATAGGTAGCCCACCATTGGGGGTTCAAGATAACCCTAACACCCAATAACACGGGGCCAGTCAGGTGCAGAGGTCAAACAGGAGCCAAAATAACATGGGTGCATGTGGAAACAAGGGGGGGGTACTCTGGTTCTGGTCTGCTCGCAGGTAAGTACCTGTGTTGTTGGAGGGCAGACCAGGGCGGTTTGAAGGAGCACTTGAGGGTCCCCAAGTAGGCACTGGAACCACACCCTCTGCGGCACAGGGGCGGCCAGGTGTAGTGTGTTAAAACGGCATCGGGTTCTCTATAGAACTCTATGGAGGGACTCTGGGGTCAATTAGGCGCCTCAGGGAGGGCACGAGGGCTTCTCGGGCAAGCCACAGACTGGGCAAGGATGAGGGACGCCTGCTGGTCGTTGCTGCACCAGTGCTCAGTTTCTCTCGGGCCTGGGGGCACTGGGTACAGTGCTTCACCAGGTGACGGATATCTTGGTCCCGGACAGTTGCGGTCAGGGAGGGTCTCTGGATTCCCTCCACAGGTGTCGTTGTGGGGGTCTGGAGAGGTCAGCCCCGGATGGACATGAAGTCTTAATCGCCGAGGGATCCCCTATGGTTCCTCTGGACACAGGCCAGGGGCGTCGGGTGCAGAGGAGTTTAGACTCAAGCTTCTTGAGTGAGGTGGGAATCCCTTTAAAGATGGTTTCTTTGTCTTCTTTTTGGACAGGTCCGCTGCCCACAGGAGTTTCTTGGTCCTCGGTGAGGCAGGTAGTCCCCTGAAGGCTTTTTCTCTTGCAGCTTTTTGAAGCAGGAGACGGGCCGGTAGGGCTGGAGCCGAGTCAGTTGTTGTGTCCTCTTCTCTGCAGGGTGTCCTTCTCTTCTCTGCTGTGTTTTTCAGCTCAGCGGCCCTTCTACTTTCATGAGGTTGTCAGGAATCTGAAGAGCTAGGTTCAGGTTGCCCCTAAACACTAAATTTAGGGGTGTGTTAGGGCTAGGGGGCAGTAGCCAATGGCTACTGTCCCTAAGGGGGGGCATGTACCTATCCCTATTGGTCCTAATCCTCCAAAGCAAGATGGAGGATTTCTCAAGGAGGGGGTCACTTCAGCTCTGGATACCTTAGGGGTGGTCCTGGCTGAGGAAGTGACTCCTCCTTGTTTTTCCACATTATTCCTCTGGACTTGCTGCCAAAAGGTGAGGGCTTGTCCGGCGGGGCGGGCATCTCCACTGGCAGGAGTAAAACACGGCTTGAGCCTTTGAGGCTCACCACCAGGTGTTACAGTTCCTGCAGGGGGAGGTGTGAAGCACCTTCACCCAGGACAGGCTCTGTTTCTGACAATAGAGTGCACAAAGCCACTCACCCTATGTGGTCAAAAGCATGTCTGGAAGGGGCAGGCTGGCACAGACTGGTCAATCTTACAGTAGCAGTTTGGCTAACATACAGGGGGCATCTCTAAGATGCCTTCTGTGTGCATTTTTCAATAAATCCCACACTGGCATCAGTGTGGGTTTATTGTGCTGAGAAGTTTGATACCAAACCTCCCAGTATTCAGTGTAGCCATTATGGAATTGTGGAGTTTGTTTTTGACAAACTCCCAGACCCTGTACTCAGTATGGCTACCCTGCACTTATAATGTCTAAGAATTGACTTAGACACTGTAGGGGCATGGTGTTCACGCAACCATACCCTTACCTGTGGTATAATGCACCCTGCCTTAGGGCTGTAAGGCCTGCTAGAGGGGTGACTTACCTATGCCACAGGCAGTGGTTTGTTGTCTTTTCTCCCACTAGCTCACACAAGCTGCAAGGCAGTGTACTGAGTGAGGGGTCCCTGAGGGTGGCACAATACATACTGCAGCACTTAGGGACCTTCTCTTGCCACAGGGCCCTTGGTACCAGGGGTACCTTTTACAAGGGACTTAACTGTGTGCCAGGGCTGTGCCAATTGTGGAAACAAAGGTACAGTTTTAGAGAAAGAACACTGATGTTGGGGCCTGGTTAACAGGATCCCAGCACACTTCCAATCAAAGCTGGCATCAACACTTGGCAAAAAGTGGGGGGTGACCATGTCAACAGTGGCATTTTCCTACATGCTGCCAGTCACTCTCTGCCAAAAATGGGTCAGTGAGTAGCAGTCTCACACAGTGTTTATGAATGTGCCTTCCCCCTCGTCTCATCTGAGGAACTTTGAGGATTCTTCCACCCCCATGCGTCACAGTCAGCGTCCAGTGTAATATGCCCTGTGGAGATATTTAAATTTTAAAAGGTGCAGTCTGGCCGAAATGGCAGCCTCCTGAGATGTCCGCAACACCTCTGACCAATCATCATCGTCTAATGGGCCAAGGTCTTGTTCCTAAGGCTGCCAGAGAGCTGTAAGTGTATGTGACCCATGAATTATTACGGAGCGGTATAATGTGGATATTTAATGTTCCCGCAAGTCGCCGCAAGGAGCATACAGTCCAAGGGGTTAAAGTCTTGTAGAGCATCTGAGTGCCTGATGTAGGACATTATGGCGTGTTGCAGCTATAGGTAACGATGAAATTGGCTACGATGTAGTTGGTAGTCCAGTCGGAGCTCCAGAAATGACTTCAGCACTGTCTGTCATGATATCCCTCAAGGTCTAAATGCCTATCAAGTCCCGCCTTGCAACGCCTCCCAAATTGGCCAGGTGGCACAGGGCTGAACTATGCCACAAAGGAGTGTATTCTGTGAGTCTGCCCCACAAGCCCCAATGTCTCCGGGTAGATCGACATTTTTATGGGTCAGCGCACACGCACGGTTCCTGATTAGCAGGACTCAGTGCATTTCAGAGCCATTAAACCAGTCCCTACTAGTCACAATGGGGGCAAAAATTGGGTAAAAACTGAAAAAGCTTGTTTCCGCACAGATCAACTCCAAAGAGCAGAAAATGCAGCCATCAGATCTGTCATGGACCTTAATAAATGAGAGCATGCATCTCTGATGGGAGCAGACCACATCTGAACTAAACTTACAAGACTTTCTTTAAAAGGACTTCAGTGTCCAGTCTTGCTGACACAAAAACATTGATCACAAAGACTCTCTATTAGTCATATGTTAAAATGGAAAAAACACTGCCAAAGTTGCAACTAGTAAAAGCATTATAAAACACAAAACTTTTGTAAGTGTAGGTATGTATATATGTATTTGTCATGCTACATTTCACCGCTCTATCTGTGGGCTAGTGTAGGTAGCTGGCCTGGTGTGTGGTAGACACCTATGGTGTTGGCACCTTATACTTGGTCCTGGCAACCCTGATTAGTAAGTGTTACATTGTCTAGGAAGCCATGGCTCTCTAGTGGTAGCTGTGGTGAGCAGCCAAGACTTATCTAGGAGGAGTGTGAAGTACTTGCAATACCAAAGTAATCCCATAGTAACTTATCACACATGAAAAGAACCACAATGTTCAAGGTAGTTTATTATAGTAACACTGAACTAGAATACTATAGCCAATATCCCCTCATTGGAGGTAAGAGCACACCGAATATACACAGATAAATACTAAGAATTAGCATAAAAACATTAGAAATAGCAAGGGCCCTGTAGAGGGGCCAAACCATATACTGAAATAGTGGAATGCGTGAATGGGTCCCCCTTCAGAGGATATGGAGTAGTTATCCAAGGGCTGGGAGAGTATGTAACCCCAAGAGGTGAGTATCTAGAAGACCCCCAGTGACCAGGAGAGCAGAGGTAAGTTACCTGGCTGTCCCATTGGTTAACATGGGGACTTAGAATTGAAACACTGCAAGAACAGGACCAGACCGGTGGAACCCAGCGGTGGATTCCAGATGAAGAGGACCTGTAAAAGAAAGGGACAAAGTCCAGTCTACACAGGAGTGTCCCGGTGGGGCAGGAGGCAATGCCCACCCTTCTGTGGGTAAAGATCTGGGACGACGGTGATGGGTAAAGACCAGCTGCGGAGTCCAGGAGCTTCAGAGGAGTCCCTGAAGTAGGAGTTGTCCCTCAACGGTCGCCGGAATACTGATCGTTCAGTGGTCAGGAGGACCACCAACAAGTAAATGCAATTTGGAGCTGAAGAGGATTTGCAGCGCTGGGGAGGGACCTGCAAGATCCTGGGGACTCGACACTTGGAGGAGAGTCCGGATTGACCCCAAGAAGACCGGAGAGCCAGCAGAAGCAGTCGGAGCCCCCAGGAGCAACCCACTGGCAGCAGGCAGAATAAGTTGCAGTGAGGCCCAGGTAGAACACCTGAAGAGGAGTACTGTGTCACTGGAGCAACAGAGAGGAGACTGTCTTTGCAGAGGTCAAGTGGGGGGAGGGGCTACTTGGAGCCTGAAGATCCCTCAGAGCAGGAGTCAACAAGCCTTTGTTGCTGCAACAGTGTAGGTGCACAGGGATTCCATCCTGGAGGAAGAGGCAAAGGCTCACCGATTCCCTAGTTGGACAGAAGAGACAGAGGACCCCTCAGAACCACAACCTGTGTTAGAGAATCTTCGCAGATCCAGAAGACAGCAGATCACAGCAGCCAGACATGTTTTCCTTAGTTGCCTGCAGATGCAGAGGAGTGACTCCTTCACTCCAAGGAACATTCCTTCTTGCTTCTTTGGTGCAGCTGAAGTCTTCCGACCCTAGAGGATGCACAGCTGTGGAGATTTTGCACAGTGCTGACAGGAGCACAGAAACAATGTTGCAGACAGGTTTGGTTCCTGTGTAGTTCAGCAGAGGTTCTAGTAGCCAGGAGCAGAGGAAGTTGTTGCAGAAGAGTCCTGCTGGTGGCAGTAGCAGCTCACGCTAAGCATAAGGGGCGGAGCAACGCGCACAGGTGGGAGAACAATTAAATTAAGTTTAAAAAAAGTAAAAGGAAAAAAACACTTACTTTATTGCCGCGTGCTGCTCCGCTCCTCCGTCTCCTTGCTGCAGGCAGGCACAGGCTCCCAGCTTCCCCTGCGCTAATCCCGGCGGTGCTTAGAATAGAGTTAGGATCGTCTGGAAGCGCCCAGCCCTCCCAGGCAGACTGGGAGACTGTACAGGCTCTCTGAGTGAACCCTATGCGCATGTGTTTGGCCAGCCTGAGACAGCCAGCCAAACACACATGCTCTCTGAGGGGGAGAGCTGTGCACTTCCCTCATTGCTCATAACCCCTGTGGCACCGCCCCTTTTCCCGAAAAACAATCATAAACACAGAATATAATAGTTTTTTGGGAAAAGGTTTGCCACTGCGCGGGGCGATGCTCCTCTGCCCTTATAGAGTAGCCACCCGTGCCTGGTGGATTCTTGCACGCTGAATCTGGTGACCTACCCACAAGGGAGCCCTTGATGGCCAAAAAGGGGCTTGGTCACTTTTCAAGGTGACCAACTATCAGAGGGGTCACTGATGTCATCTGCCTAACCTGACCACTCAGATGCTCCCAGGGGCCTCTGCCCATCTTAGTTTCAAGATGGCAGAATCAAGTGGCCACTTAGAGGAGCTCTGGGCACCACACCTGGGGTGGTGTTGGATAGGGGAGGGGCCTTTGTGTAGTTTTGCAGCAGAGCAGAGACCGGTGGTCCCTGGACTGTTGCAAACCAGATTATGCTTCAAGGGCACTAAATCTGCCATTCAAAGCAATCCAGGTGCTTGGGGAGGCTACCCCTCCCCAGCCTTGTACCACCTATTTCCAAGGGAGAGGAGGTTGCGCCCCTCTACCATAGGAAATCCTTTGTTCTGCCTTCTCCTGCAAGCAGCTGGTGGCCAAAGTCCTGGCTGGAGGGAGGGGGTAAGGGGGGGGGGGGGGGGGGAGCTGCAGCAGCATGGGCTGCTCGCAGAACCTGGAAGACCAGTCGGAGCAATAATGGGGAGGTCCTCTAAGGAGCCCCCAGAGTGCATGGAGTTATACCACCAATTCTGGCATCAGTACTGGGATATGATTCGGACATCTTTGATACTAAACATGCCTAGGTTTGGACTGTGGCCAGTAGATAGCTAAAGTGGCTTCACTGCATGAAGTCCAGTGAATTTGAAATGGAGTTCGTAGGGGCACCTCTTCTCATGCAGGGGTGCTCACACACACAGGGACCTGCACCCGCCCTTAAAGCTGGAAGGCCCTACCATAGGGTTGACTTACAGAGATCTGGTGTAGTGACCAGGAGTGAAACAGTGCATGCACCTTTTCACACAGGCTGCTAATGGCAGGCCTGCTGACATAGTTTGCATGGGCTCCCATGGGTGGCATATTACATGCTGCAGCCCATGGGGGATCCCTGGTGTACCAGTGCTTTGGGTATCTATGTACCTTATACTAGGGACTTACATGAGTATGCCAATTGTGGGGTGTGAATGGTACCAAGACAACCAAATTTAGAGGAGAGAGCACAAACACTGGGGTCCTGGTTAGAAGGATCCCAGTGACAACAGTCTAAGCAAACTGGCAACAGGCAAAAAGTGGGCGTAACATGCCAAAAAAGAGTGACTTTCTTGCAGCTAGTCATCTTTGTCCCTGCTTAAAATACAAGAAAAATAATTGGAGGGCATAGTTCCTTCTTCTGAAGGCAAGTATTGTAAAGGGAACAGTGTATGTGTGTGAACATGTGGGTTAAATTACTTCTCTTTGTTTATAGTGAGCAATTCTGTAGATGTCTGCTGCCTTGCAGTATGATGAGAATCATTAGCCATAGCAAATTGTAAATTAAAGATTACATTGGTTAAACATACTTTGCTTCCTTAATTTTGCTTCAATATTTTGACCAGATACCACCAGTCCATTAACAGGAAATGTTAATGGAACTATATTAGACAGCCGGCCCATAATTAAGAAGAGAAGAGGAAGGAGGAAGAATGTGGAGGGCATTGACATCCTGTTTATGAACCGAAATAAAGCTGCAAACCACGTAAGTAAACTGTCCATGTTTGTTTGAAAAAATAAGTTGCTTATTGCTTTATCATTTCTATGAGCAGATTCAACTTTCAAACATCTTGGTATCCATTTGAATTGATCCCAACTGTTGAACAGGCATATGTATGTCTAAGTCTAGAGATTTTGTAACTGTCACATGTGGTTGGGAAACATCTTTGGTGCCTTCTAGTAGGTGAAGGTCCCATAAATGACCTGAAGCAGTGGTGAGGGTTAGAGACCTCCCTCAGAAGACTGTTGAAGAATGATTATATTGTCCCTGGCAATCATCTTAACAAATGTATGTTCAATGGCATGTGTGACTGCTCCTTTTCGGTGATATTGCGCAATAGCATCGACTCCTTTGTTGGATTGTTTTCTCTCCACCATCTGGTCCGGACGTATATCTCTGAGCACCTTTCTCTTTTTGCTCCATTTTCATTACCTTTTTCTTCTGTCTGTCCTAAAATTAACGGTATTGTTTTTGATTGTTCTTTTCTACTATCTCAAACGCCCTTTCGAGCCTACCTCACTACGTGGCACCGACCAGCAGGCCGTGCTGATGGAACAAATGCTATTTTGATTCTGTTCTCTTTGCCACTCTAAATTCCCGCACATCAACCGACATCTGGTGTGTCACTCCCCGGACCATCAAGAAGCCACCTGTGAAGCCTGTAGATCTTTCCAGTCATAAAAGACACTTCCGGACTGGGAGGACTTGTCAACTAGAGTTGGTGCATAAGACCCCAGAAGACACTCCGGACATCTTCGAGGAGGAGCACACCCAGGAGGAACCCGAACAAGAAGAGGCTTTTTCCATCCAGGACTCTGACTCCGGCATTCAGTTGGAGATCAAAAGCCATGAGGTGATATTAGCACAACCTGTGAGTAGAGTGGCCCCTCCTGGCCCCGTCAAGTCTTCCAAAAAGCCTGTTACTGAGATGGCTGGACCGTAACTCCCACCAAGTCATGGCCTGCTCCTCAAACCAGGCTTGGATGCCCCACCCTCTGGCTTAGCACTGAAACCTGCCAAGACACTGTCTTTGGCATCGACCTCCTTTTCTTCGGGCAGAGACGTTGTGGCCCTTTTGATTTGAACCTCGGCACCGACAGCTTCGGCTTCAAGGCCAACTTCCACCCTCGCTTCAGCACCAACCGAAAGCTTTGGCCTAAAAATCCAGGGACTCCACCTCTTCGAAGCTTAAAGACTCTCGTCAGTCCTCAGCCACACCTTCCCCTGTGGAACCTATTTTGGAGACCATGGACGCTTGTCAGCGCCAACTCCACATCCAGGAGTGTACAGGGTGCATCATTGCTTCTCCCTTTTACTTTGAAATACAAACCTACTTTTCAGGAGAACCTGAACACATCCCCTCCAAAGAGGGCCAACGGACAAGGCTACCACTATACACAAGCCTCTTCCTCCTCCTCTTCTCCAACACCTGCTTCTCCTCTACCCCCTTATTCATCTGCATCTCCACTGTAGGAGATTTCACACTACAAGGTTCCCCGCTATTCACAGGGGTGATTTTGATGGAACACAACAGGTCCCAGATCTGTGCGATACATATGACCTTGATCACATGTTATCCACAGACACAGATCTGTACTCCGCACGATCCTCACACCAAGAGGTTCTTCCTCCTACCAGCATGAGATAGTCCACTTTTCACGGTGTCGAGATTCACAGGGACCTCATTGACCAAGACTTTTTATTTGGTACCCTAACATCAACACCTAAGGATATCCATTTCCTCCCCATGCTCCTTGGCATGCTTCGTCATGCCAACAAAATCGTTAAGGAACCCCTCCTTGCAGAAACCTCCATCTTGTTTTGGGGGAGGATAGCTGCAGGAAGCTGGCTCTGTATATACTATATCAAAATGAGATATAGTGTGCACAGAGTCCAGGGGTTCCCCAAGAGGCTTGACAGAGGCAATACTAGATAATACTAATGCTCTATATGTGGTAGTGTGGGCAAGCAGTTAGGCTTATCAGAGGGCAGTGTTAAGCATTGGTTGTACATACACAAGCAATAAGTGAAAACACACACTCAATGACTTAAACTCCAGACCAATAGCTTTTTATATAGAAAAATATTATTTTGTTAATTTATGTTCGATGGCATCTGTCGCTGTAGATACGCATGTTCTGCAATAGCTCGCCATCTGGTGTTGGGCCGGAGTGTTACAAGTTGTTTTTCTTCGAAGAAGTCTTTCGAGTCACGGGACCGAGTGACTCCTCCTTTTGTCTCCATTGCGCATGGGCGTCGACTCCATCTTCGATTGTTTTTTTTCCGCCATCGGGTTCGGACGTGTTCCTGTCGCTCCGAGTTTCGGAACGGAAAATTAGCTAATTTCGGAAGATTTTCGTCGGTATTGTTGCGTTCGGGATCGGCGTACTTAGATTCCACACCGCATCGAAGATCGAAGAGCTCCGGTGCCCTTCGGGGTAGTTTTTCGATCCCCCGTCGGGGCCTGGTCGGCCCGACCGCGTGCTGAAGAACGCCGATGGAACGGACCCCGTTCCGTTACTGCCCCAAATGCCACAATAAATACCCCTACACAGACCAACACTTGGTCTGCAACCTGTGCCTGTCACCTGAGCACAGCGAAGACACCTGCGAGGCCTGTCGTGCGTTCCGGTCCCGAAAAACACTCCGAGACCGTCGAGCCAGAAGACTTCAGATGGCGTCCGCACCGACAGCCCAACAGGAGTTCGAGGAACAGGAAGAGGAAGGTACCTTCTCGATCCAAGACTCAGACTCCGAAGGATTCGACGATACACAAACCGTGAGTAAGACGTCGAAAACCACACAGAGACACATTTACAAGGCCCAGGGGACGCCACTGCCATCCGGCCATGGCTCCACCCATAAATTCGGTGACCGACCGTCGGCACCGAAAAAGGCCCAAACAGTGCCGAGGTCGTCCGACTCCGGTCGAGACACCGGCACGCAGCCTTCTCGGGACCGAGAAAGTGCTGGAGACAAGCCTCGACACCGAGATGCCGGTGTGGACACGGCTCGACGCCGAGACAGCGGCACCGAAGCAGATCGACGCCGAGAGGTTTCGGCCCCGAAAAAGAAAAAAGTCACCTCGGAGCCGAAAAAACACGCAGACAAGGTTTCGATGCTGAAACAAACTGCAAGCGACCCAGCTCCAGGCTCTTATACAGAAGAGCACTCGCTAACCTCCCAAATGCAAAAGCATAGGTTTGAGGAAGAGCTACAAGCAACTGATGTGGACCATACGCAAAAGCGTATCTTCATACAGCAGGGGACAGGAAAAATAAGCACCCTTCCCCCTATTAGGAGAAAGAGAAGGTTGGAGTTCCAGACTGAACAGACACCACAACCAAAAGTGGTGAAAAGAGTTACCCCACCACCCTCTCCTCAGCCCGTGATTAACGTCTCACCAGCACAAACTCCATCACTCTCCCCAGCTCACACCACCATGAGCCAGGGTGACCAAGATCAGGACGCATGGGACCTATACGACGCCCCAGTGTCAGATAATAGTCCAGAGGCATACCCTACAAAGCCATCTCCACCAGAGGACAGCACCGCGTATTCTCAAGTGGTGGCTAGAGCAGCACAATTCCACAACGTAAGCCTCCACTCAGAACAGGTCGAGGATGATTTTTTATTCAACACACTCTCCTCCACCCACAGCTCGTACCAAAGCCTGCCTATGCTCCCTGGTATGCTCCGGCACGCAAAAGACATCTTTAAGGAGCCGGTCAAAAGTAGGGCAATCACACCAAGGGTGGAAAAAAAGTATAAGGCGCCTCCTACAGACCCGGTTTTCATCACTACACAGCTGCCACCAGACTCTGTCGTTGTAGGAGCAGCTAGGAAGAGGGCCAACTCTCACACATCTGGAGATGCACCACCCCCAGATAAAGAAAGCCGCAAGTTCGATGCAGCTGGTAAAAGAGTCGCAGCACAAGCTGCAAACCAGTGGCGCATCGCGAACTCCCAGGCACTACTTGCGCGCTATGACAGAGCCCACTGGGACGAGATGCAACATCTCATTGAACATCTGCCCAAGGACTTACAAAATAGGGCAAAACAAGTGGTTGAGGAGGGACAGGCCATTTCCAACAACCAGATCCGCTCCTCCATGGACGCTGCAGATACAGCTGCACGGACAATTAATACATCTGTAACTATCAGAAGGCATGCATGGCTCCGAACGTCTGGATTTAAACCAGAGATTCAACAAGCAGTTCTCAATATGCCTTTTAATGAAAAAGAACTGTTCGGTCCAGAAGTGGACACAGCGATTGAGAAACTCAAAAAAGATACGGACACTGCCAAAGCCATGGGCGCACTCTACTCCCCGCAGAGCAGAGGGAATTACAGCACATTCCGTAAAACGCCCTTTCGAGGGGGGTTTCGGGGTCAGAGCACACAAGCCAGCACCTCACAAGCAACACCGTCCAGTTACCAGGGACAGTATAGAGGAGGTTTTCGGGGACAATATAAAGGAGGGCAATTCCCTAGAAATAGAGGAAGATTTCAAAGCCCCAAAACCCCTACTACTAAACAGTGACTCACATGTCACTCACCCCCTCCACACAACACCAGTGGGGTGAAGAATAGGTCATTATTACAAAGCATGGGAGGAAATCACTACAGACACTTGGGTTCTAGCAATTATCCAGCATGGTTATTGCATAGAATTTCTACAATTCCCTCCAAACATACCACCAAAAGCACAAAATTTAACAACACACCATTCCAATCTCCTGGAGATAGAAGTGCAGGCACTATTGCAAAAGAATGCAATCAAATTAGTGCCAAACACACAAATAAACACAGGAGTTTACTCACTGTACTTTCTGATACCAAAGAAGGACAAAACGCTGAGACCAATCCTAGACCTCAGAGTAGTGAACACTTTCATCAAATCGGACCACTTCCACATGGTCACACTACAAGAAGTATTGCCATTGCTAAAACTACACGACTACATGGCAACTTTAGACCTCAAGGACGCTTATTTCCATATACCAATACACCCATCGCACAGGAAATACCTAAGGTTTGTATTCAAAGGAATACATTACCAATTCAAGGTACTGCCTTTCGGATTAACAACCGCACCAAGAGTCTTTACCAAATGCCTAGCGGTAGTCGCTGCACACATAAGAAGGCAGCAAATACATGTGTTCCCATATTTGGACGACTGTCTAATCAAGGCCCATTCGTTCATAGAGTGCTCAAATCACACAAATCAGATCATACAAACCCTCTTCAAACTCGGGTTCACCGTCAACTTTACAAAATCCAACATTCTGCCGCGCAAGGTACAACAATACCTAGGAGCCATAATAGACACATCAAAGGGAGTAGCCACTCCAAGTCCACAAAGAATTCGAAATTTCAACACCATCATACAACGCATGTATCCAACACAAAAGATACAAGCAAAGATGGTATTACAACTCCTAGGCATGATGTCTTCATGCATAGCCATTGTCCCAAACGCAAGACTGCACATGAGGCCCTTACAACAATGCCTAGCATCACAGTGGTCTCAAGCACAGGGTCACCTTCTAGATCTGGTGTTAATAGACCGCCAAACTTACCTCTCGCTTCTGTGGTGGAACAACATAAATTTAAACCAGGGGCGGCCTTTCCAAGACCCAGTGCCACAATACGTAATAACAACAGATGCTTCCATGACAGGGTGGGGAGCACACCTCGATCAACACAGCATACAAGGACAATGGAACGTACATCAATCAAAACTGCATATCAATCACCTAGAACTTCTAGCAGTTTTTCAAGCACTAAAAGCTTTCCAACCAATAATAGTTCACAAATACATTCTCGTCAAAACAGACAACATGACAACAATGTATTATCTAAACAAGCAGGGGGGAACGCACTCCACGCAGTTAAGCCTGCTAGCACAAAAGATTTGGCGTTGGGCAATTCACAACCAAATTCGCCTAATAGCACAATTTATACCAGGGATCCAAAATCAACTCGCAGACAATCTCTCTCGAGATCACCAACAGGTCCACGAATGGGAGATTCACCCCCAAATTCTGAACACTTATTTCAAACTCTGGGGAACACCTCAGATAGACTTGTTTGCGACAAGGGAGAACGCAAAATGCCAAAACTTCGCATCCAGATACCCACACGAACAATCCCAAGGCAATGCCCTATGGATGAACTGGTCAGGGATATTTGCTTACGCTTTTCCTCCTCTCCCTCTCCTTCCTTACCTGGTAAACAAACTCAGTCAAAGCAAACTCAAACTCATATTGATAGCACCAACTTGGGCAAGGCAACCCTGGTACACAACGCTGCTAGACCTATCAGTAGTACCCTGCATCAAATTGCCCAACAGGCCAGATCTGTTGACACAGCACAATCAAAAGATCAGACACCCAGATCCAGCATCGCTGAATCTAGCAATCTGGCTCCTGAAATCCTAGAATTCGGGCACTTACAACTTACCCAAGAATGTATGGAAGTCATAAAACAAGCTAGAAGGCCATCCACCAGGCACTGCTATGCAAGTAAATGGAAGAGGTTTGTTTGCTACTGCCATATTAATCAAATACAACCATTACACACAACTCCAGAACATGTAGTGGGTTACTTGCTTCACTTACAAAAATCTAACCTGGCTTTCTCTTCCATTAAAATACACCTTGCAGCAATATCTGCATACCTGCAGACTACCTATTCAACTTCACTATATAAGATACCAGTCATTAAAGCATTCATGGAGGGCCTTAGGAGAATTATACCACCAAGAACACCACCTGTTCCTTCATGGAACCTAAATGTTGTCCTAACTAGACTTATGGGTCCACCTTTTGAACCCATGCACTCCTGCGACATACAGTTCCTAACCTGGAAGGTGGCATTTCTCATCGCCATTACTTCCCTAAGAAGAGTAAGCGAGATTCAGGCGTTTACAATACAGGAACCTTTTATACAACTACACAAAAATAAAGTCGTCCTAAGGACCAATCCTAAATTTTTGCCAAAGGTTATTTCACCGTTCCATCTAAATCAAACAGTGGAACTTCCAGTGTTTTTTCCACAGCCAGATACCGTAGCGGAAAGGGCACTACATACATTAGATGTCAAAAGAGCATTGATGTATTACATTGACAGAACAAAAAACATCAGAAAGACTAAACAACTATTTATTGCATTTCAAAAACCTCATGCAGGAAACCCAATATCAAAACAAGGTATAGCCAGATGGATAGTTAAATGCATCCAAATCTGCTACCTTAAAGCTAAACGACAGCTGCCCATTACACCAAGGGCACACTCAACCAGAAAGAAAGGTGCTACCATGGCCTTTCTAGGAAACATCCCAATGCAAGAAATATGTAAGGCAGCCACATGGTCTACGCCTCACACATTCACCAAGCACTACTGTGTAGACGTGTTATCCGCACAACAAGCCACAGTAGGTCAAGCCGTATTAAGAACATTATTTCACACTACTTCCACTCCTACAGGCTGATCCACCGCTTTTGGGGAAATAACTGCTTACTAGTCTATGCAGAACATGCGTATCTACAGCGACAGATGCCATCGAACTGAAAATGTCACTTACCCAGTGTACATCTGTTCGTGGCATCAGTCGCAGTAGATTCGCATGTGCCCACCCGCCTCCCCGGGAGCCTGTAGCAGTTTGGAAGTTACCTTCAATTATTTATATATGTATCATCTCAACCTTAAATAAGTGCATACTTAGTCACTCCATTGCATGGGCACTATTACTACAAATCAACTCCTACCTCACCCTCTGCGGGGAAAAACAATCGAAGATGGAGTCGACGCCCATGCGCAATGGAGACAAAAGGAGGAGTCACTCGGTCCCGTGACTCGAAAGACTTCTTCGAAGAAAAACAACTTGTAACACTCCGGCCCAACACCAGATGGCGAGCTATTGCAGAACATGCGAATCTACTGCGACTGATGCCACGAACAGATGTACACTGGGTAAGTGACATTTTCATTTTAGAACCACAAGATTCATTTAGCAGGTAAGTACGTGAAATGAAAGGTACTTTGCATAATAATAGTTGAGACTTTGAATAGATTCAATATTGTACACAGTTTTCCTTAAAATGGCAAAAAGCTATTTTAAAAGTGGACACTGTGCAATTTTCAACAGTTCCTGGGGGAGATAAGTACAATACACTTTCGGAGGTAAGTACCACACTTACGGGTTCAATCTCCTGGGCAAAGGTAGTCCACCGTTAGGGGTTCAAGGCAACCCCAAACACCCAACAACACAGGGCCGGTCAGGTGCAGAGGTCAAACAGGAGCCAAAATAATGTGGGAGCGCCTTTGGCGATAGGGGGTACTCCGGATCCAGTCTGCTGGCAGGTAAGTACCCGCATTCTCAGAGGGCAGACCAGGAGGGTTTGGAGGAGTAATGGAGGGGCCCCAAGTAGGCACAAAAACCACACCCTCAGCGGCAGGGGGGCGACGGGGTGCAGTGTGCCAACAGGGCATTGGGTTCTCAATAGAACTCTATGGAGGGACCCGGGGGTCACTTAGGCGCTGCAGGCAGGCACAGGGGGGCCTCTCAGGCAAGCCCCCGACTAGGCAAGGGTGAGGGCTGCCTGCTTGTCGTTGCTGCACCGGTGGTCGGTTTCTCACAGGCCTGGGGGCTGTGGATGCAGTGCTTCTTTCTGGCTTCGGATATCTTTGTCCCGGGCAGTCAGAGGGGTCCTCTGGATTCCCTCTGCAGTCATTGTCGTACAGGGAGGTCAGCCCAGGGTGAACACGTCATCGGAGTTGCCTAGAGGTCCTCTCTGAATAGTTGGTTTCTCTGGACATGGGCCGGGGGCTTCGGGTGCAGAGTGTTGGGGACTTGCTCTCCTAGAGTGAGGTGGGAGTCCCTTTAAAGATGGTTTCTTCTTTCTTGGTTGGACAGGTCCGCTGTCCACTGTAGTTCTTGATCCTTCCTGAGTGCAGGGCAGTCCTCTGAGTCGACAGAGTTCGCTGGGCCTGCAGGATGCGTCACTGTGGTGCAGGTTCTCTGAAATAGGAGACAGGCTGGTAGGGCTGGGGCCAAAGCAGTTGTTGTCTTCCTTCTTCTCTGTGGGGTTTTTCAAGTCAGCAGTCCTTCTTTGTAGGTCATCAGGAATCTAAAGTCCTGGGTTCAGGGTCACCCCCAAATTCTGAATTTAGGGGTGTGTTCGGGTCACAGGGCAGTAGCCAATGACCTCTGCAGATCAACAGGGATACCAGTCATCCAACTTACCTTCCTCTGCGGCAACAGTCACCAATCCAATTGAAATTGGTGATGCACAGCCACAATGTGTGAGCTAATTATGCACTTTATTCCAGGGTGGTGATCATCATATCCAACAGATGAGTCCTTCAGTCATTCAGTATGGTTATGCACTACCCCTTCATTCTACACCACCAAATCACACCCCTACATCAGCAAATATCGAGGGGAACACTTATCCATTCTGTTGCAAGAGGTGCAAGATTTAGTTTCTAAAGAAGTTATTGAGAGTGTTGCAGACTTGGAAATAGGATAATCTCTCTATTTCCTTGTGCCAAAGAAGGTTGATGGCCCTTAGTCCATTTTTGACCTTCCACCTCTGAATGCCTTGCTCTGGAAGGACAGATTTAAAATGCTCATGCTGACCCAAATTCTGTCTCACCGTAACCCAAGACCTGAATGCTGCCCAATGACCTTCAGGATATTTAAATATAGCTCTCCTGCAGTATTGCTGACATTGCCTGCCATTCAGGGTAGACCAGGAGCATTTTCAGTTTACTGTGCTCCCCTTTGGACTCAACATTGCCCGCCTGGTGTTCAAAAAAGGCATAGCTACCCACTTTCGTTGAAGATACCAGTTTTCTCTTGCCTAAATGACTGGCTTTTGAAGGCTAGTTTGCCAGTCACTGGTAGTCCACCTCCAAATAACAGCAAACCATTGAGGCAAAGTCAAGCTCTGCACCTTCACAGAGGCTTCCTTTCATTGGGTCTGTCCTGCATAACGTACTGTTCAGAGCCGTCCCTTCATTGCAGTGGTTGCATTAATTGGGATTGGGATCCCAACACTTAAGCCTCAATTCTGGATTACACTGAGAGAAGCTCTGAGGCTTCCTGACCATTGAGCTTCCTGCATTCTCCTTGTCAACTACACTAGGTGGCATATTTGGGCTCTACAGTTGAATCTGAAGTTCCTGTGGGCCTAGCAACATGGAAACATTTTGGTTACCATTCTTATTCTAAAGAAGAGTGCACATAATCTCAGTGGTTTTTACTCAACCAAAGTAGGACCAGTGCCATCCCCCTCTCCTTTTTATCCACCCAGGGGTGACAGACATATCACTGCTGGGTTGAGGAGGTCATCTGCTAGAGGTTGACATCACATGACTCTGGTCATCGATGGAAGCCCGGTTCCAAAACAAATTGATGGAGATACAAGCCATTAAGTTGGCCTTAAAAGCTTTCTTTTTGTCCATCAGAGGGCTGGTGCAGGTTTGTATGAATAACATCACCACCATATGTATTGCAACAAACATTGAAAGTGTGGTCCTGGTTCCTGTTCAAGGAGGCTCTGGACTTGAAGTGTCAGAGCATCTGCCGTATCCTGATCCACCTGGCCGGTCCTTCCGGAGCCGACATGGTCCGCAGACTTCATTTGGCAGACCACTAATGGCAACCACATCCCGAGATGGCGCAGGGCATCCTCAGACACTGGGGAGAACCTTGTCTTGATATTCCAATTCTAAAGCTCAGCTCTTGAATGTAATTTTTCCCACAACTTCTAAAACGATTTCAAAGAGTGCGATGGAACGAAGTCCCATCACAAATGACTGGATTCAGGCCAAGTGGACCTGCAGGAAACAGATGTTGATCACAGATCTGCTCGAGTTGTCTTTGGTGCCTGGGCTCTAGACATAACTCTTAAGTTGTGCGATAAGTGCATACTCATGCTTCTGAAGGAGATTTGAGACTGGGAGGCACAGGTGTACACATTTGAGTATGCAAAGTAGTTGCCGTCTTCACGTAGGTCCCACTTCAGTTCGCAACCACAGAAATCATCATGTTCTTGGCCCCATTCAAGAGGCCATTCCACTTCCAGTGTGAAGCAAGGTAACCTCATCTCGAAGCTCTGACTCTAATGAAAGGGCCCAAGTGTGTTAATATTCAAGTCTTACTCCACCATGGTAACCAGTCACTGAGTTAGTTTCTCAGCTGATCCTAATACACCTCGGGTTTCCTGGACTGTTGTCTACCCTGCATCAGATTGACACCTTGAAACAGACCATGCTACACATATTCAGCGTGATTTTTTTTGCCTCCCTCTGGCACCGTTTGGGTTCCAAGGAACCGCTGGAAGTCTGTTGTGTTACTGTTAATGCATACTCCCTCAGCACTGTCTACCCGTCTTGAAACCTACTGTCAGTCCTGTACTGACTCTGGTACAGACTTTCACACTGTAACACGAAACATGGCGGTTCATGCCCCAACACCTCTGTCAAATCCCGAACTGGCATCCGCCCAAGCCATGTCAGGCTATGAAATTATTAAAATCAAAAGAGGGGACAGGGATATTAACTCATCCAGTGTACACTCTCCTTAATCGTAATATTACAAAAATAAGTTACACTGTTCTAAATAGAAAAACGAAAAAACAGGTCTCTCAGGTACATGTAAATTTAGAAGCATGGGCCTTCCCGTTTCATCATTTGGGCTTGCTCCACGTCAGACCGGCACTGCAATGTCTGACGGGCCCCTCAAGAGGGCCTCTTTGCCGGAGATCTTTTGTACTTGTCTGTACCAAAGAATGAAAATGAATTTTCAGAAAAAAGAGAGACAGCTGGAGAGAGAAATACATAACAAAAAATTGGCTCAGTCACCTCCTTGAGGAACAAAATTAATTAGGCGAGAAAGGAGCCGGTCAAGATTTAAAAAAAAAAAAAAAAAAAACATGCAGAGTGGAATGGGAATAATGGTCCCACACTCTACGGAATGAGGAGAAAAAGCAGAATTACTTTAACCACTACAAAAAGTCAACATGTTTTGCGCCTTGAGACTTCATCAGGACTAGACACAATGAACCTTCTCCAAAGCTTGTAGTGTAAAAGTACACTATGTTCATTCTATACTGAACATGTACAGTGAAAAAATAGTAGGAGTTTGCTCACATCAGTTCTGTGTCAACTAGATAAAAACTGAGAAAAACTATCCTTAGCTTAGGACAGGGCTCCATGGGAAAATGCAGACCTGTAGACAATTGGTGTTTATTGGCACCGTCATTCGTGCGTCGGAGAAACTAGTCAGGGACCGCGTTCCCGAAATTATTAAAGCACAACTGGTCATCATATAGCCTGACTCTTACCCTGTGCCTCTTCCGCATCACAGCCTACGACGGAGGACCCACTATCATTTTGTTTTTGACTCTGATCCTGTGCAACAACAGGGTACATTCCAGGATGATGATGAGGCAACTTGCCTGTTAAACTGATAATGCCTTGTCCTTTGATTGACTGGACACAGGTGTCACTGATGAAAATGCTTTTGATGGGATCCTGCCTCTTAGCTAAGAAAGCAAACTCCGCTTTTAAATTCTTTAAAGATAGAGCTATACCATTTCTTGGGCTGATGGCTCCTGACCTACTTTGAACCTCTGCCCTCTCGGGGCCTTCCCATGGAACTACAGATTCCGGATGCTTATATGACCCAGATACGAGTACGAGACCCGGACATCTGGGTGGTATCCTTGGACCTGCAGGATGCATATTTTCATATACCTGCCCTGCAATCCCAAGGCATGGTACTTGAGTATTTTCAGTTTATCTTGTGCCCCTTTGGCTTCACTAGCACCCCTCAGGTGTTGCTGCCCATCTTTGAAGGTCAGGAATGGCTGTACTCCTTCACGCCGATGTCTGGCTGTTTTTAGGCAGACATGCCGTAGTCAGCCGTAGACCACTTCAGAACTCCTGACATCATAGGCGTTCACCATAAACGAGCTGAAGTCCCATCTGACTCCCTCTAAGGCTTCCATTCATTGGGATAAATCTGGATATTGTAGAGTTCAGAGCTCTCCCTCTACAGCAATGAGTCCAGAACATTTGGGCAGCGGTTCTGATGTTTAAGGCTCACTCCTGGATCCAGGAGAGGTAGTTCTTGGGTTTCCGGGCCTCTTATTCTTGTATATCCTCTTGTCAACCATGCCAGGGGGTACATGTGGGCCCTCTAATGAACGTAAAGTGCAGTGGACTCAGCAACAAGGCCATCTTCCCAACACCACCCACTTTTCAAAGTATGCAGCTCAAGATCTACACGTAGTTGGTCCTGCACAGGCCATTCTTACTTCCCCACCCCAAGCTGACAGTGGTGATGGGTGCATCATTGCTGGGTTTGGAGGGTTACCTTGAGGAAGATGGAGATCAGAGGACTCTGGTCTCCAGTGAAGGGCTGACTCCACTTCAGTCTTCTGAAGCTGCAGGCTATTTGTCTGGCTCTGAAGGCATTCTTGCTGTCTGTCAAGGGGATACTGGTTTAGGTTCTCATAGACAACACTTCTGTAACAAGCATGGTGAAGTGGGATCCTGGGCCCTGGGCCAGGCGACCTTGCATCTCTTTAGGCAAGAGAGAGGATGTGGCATAATGTCCTGAGCTTCCCGCTTCGGAGCTGGGGAAGCCAGGTTAGGGTTTCTGCAGCAGCTCAATGTCCCGTGATTCTGGGCAAATCACTTAATCTCCCCATGCCTACGATTCAGTGCCTTGAGACTCTCACAGGTGATTGAGATTTCGATTTACAAATCTTCAAGATATATATGATAGATAGATAGATAGATAGATAGATAGATAGATAGATAGATAGATAGATAGATAGATAGATACAGAGAGATAGAATAATGTGTGTATATATATATATATATATGGAGAGAGAGATTTGGAGTATCGAGGCATCTTCCTGATTGCAGATCTTCTAGAAGTACCCGGATTGCCAAAGCAGACGACATCTGGCGGTCATGAGTGACATCTAGTTTCTGAGGTGGTGCAGACCATATTAGACCAGTGGCAAGAGCCCTGGCTAGATCTTTTGCCACTGTCAAGAAAAAGCTGTATTGACAGTCTTCTGTGTTGGTGTTCCTGCAAGACATTTTTCCACATACCATCTTTCAAATTGCTCCTGCTCACTTTTTGGAGAGTTGTAGCTCACATCACAAGCTCACACAAGTGGTAGCCCCCTTCACCCTCCCCCCCCCCCCCAAAAAAAGGTGGGCAGCCCATTGGCTACTGCCTGGCCCTCCCTGCAACACCCCTGAATTGATTAAGTGGCACCCCTTAACCCTAGATCTCAGATCCTGATGACGTAAGAAGACGAAGACACAGAAGAGTTGTACCCACAGAAGAAGAAAAGGAGCAGCAGCTGACCTCTAAGGACTCTACCCAAGAGGCCAACTCGTCCTGCCTTCAATAAAGGCTCAAGTCTCCTGTGAGCAGTGGACCTGCTATGCAACAAGAAACATCAAGGAAAAGACTCTGCAACTGCTGGAACCCCCAAAGAGCCAACACATGACGTGACCACTGCACCCGACGTCCATGACCTGAGGTGAAACCAACCACTGATGCCAACATGGTTCCCTAGCGGCCCAGAATCTGAGTCCAGTTTGGTCTCACCCATCTTTTTACTCACCCGAGACACCTGCAGCCTCTGCACGCAGGCCCCCTTTCCAGCAGCCTTGTGGTGAGAGAAAATCCAACACCTCCTGTAACTACTGCACCTGTTGCCCCCTGACCCCATCTGATGTGGGTCACTGGTGCCAACGACTTCCCTCGGCTCCTAAGAGCTCGAGTCCACCTCTGCTGGACTCCCTGATTCCTCAACAGATAGGACCCCCTAACAGTGAGCGAGAAAACCCGACACCTAAGGACACTCCTGCATCTGTCGCCCCTGGAGAAAAGGACCAAAGGTGCACCTACATCCCAGAGCACCCCAAGACTACTACCTACTTGCTTGTTGTCCCTGACTGGCTTCCTGACCAGAGCCTGCAGCCTGTTTGGCCCAGGATCCAACTCCTGTAGAGAGAACCATTTGGCACTGCACGCCTTACTGCACCCCTGCACACGGCCGCCCCAGTGCTGGCCCGTGTGACGTGTTGATGTGGTTCTGATCAGTGTCCAGTACTTACCTTTGCTGCCTGAGTTCGACTTTGTAAGTGGTTGTTAACCCTGTGTTTGCTGAACATTGTTTTCCTCCATAGGATAACATTGAGAGAACTCTGAAAATTGCACTTTGTTGATTTCTGAAATCTCAAATTATTTATTCTTAAAAGTCTACTTACCTGAATATGAAGTTCTTGGGTTTGAAACATAGATAAAAATCATTGTTTTTCTTAATTGGCTTCAGATTTTTTCTTTGAGTGGGTCTCATTAATATCCTCTGTGAGTACAACATATGCTTAGCACTACCTCAAATATGCCTAACTGCATACCACATTACCACAAAATGGAGCATTAGTCCTATCTACTTTTTTCTCTGCAAACAAATTGGGGATCCATTGGACTTCCTGCATAGATGTACTACTTTTTAGTACACTATATAGAGAGCCAGCTTCCTACAGTGTCCCAATGCGATCTGTAGGAAGCTTGGCTTCTTTGTGGATGCCCCCCACTTTGTGCCCCCTTTTAGAACTACAAGGTGCGGATATCTGATAGAGACATCTAGTTGCAGATTCCTTACCTTAGAATTTCCCCCAGGCGTCAGTCTGGATCTGGAGATTTTTCTCGAACAGTACCCCTGCGTGCCATTAGGTGGTGTCTATCCGATTCACCGTCCGCGCCACATATAACGTCATGGGTCCCATATAAGCGACATCCCCGGCGCACTGACGCCCGTTCTTTTCTTTCCACACCAGCCTAGCACCTATTCGAAGAAGAGCTACCCTGAGTTTTTTTTTTTTTTTTTACAGGTCTTTTTTTTACTTTGGCAAAGATTTCTGTCTTTGCTCCTGTTGAGTCGAGGAGGTCTTCACATAATACTGAGCTCAAGCCCCTGCGGATCCTGTCATCGGGCGATGTCGGTGACAGACCCACAACTCGTGTGCGTGTGTTGTCTGGACCAAAACCATGACCCAAAGTCGTGCTCAGAGTGCCGCCATGAATCTAGAAGCTTTGAGGAAGCGGTCCCTAAAGCAACTTGTGGCTTGGTGCTCGTCTCTGCATAGATCCCGGTCTCAATCGAGGGGAAGGTCTCTAGATTGGTCACAGAGTCCCTTATCATCATCATCCCACTCGACGTCCTTGGGATGATTGGGTAGGTTGTGGTACAAGAAGTTGTTGTAAAAGAACAAATGTTCTTCAACTTCACCTCATCCGTCGGCCAACAAGACAAGAAAAAAGGAGCATCATCGGTTTAGGATTCTGTCCTCGGAACCTGGGTCGTCTCCAGGCCTCCCCATGTTTCCAGAGCCAAAGTGACCCCTGCTCAACTTAGAGAGTTTTATGAGGCCCTGCGCCTCATTTTTTGGCAGTCTTATCTCACCAGTGTGCCCTCTGACCCCGCGGGGTCTGGTGGGGCCCCCTCGGGTTCCACGCCAGCAGCTTAGGCCTCGGCTCCCAGGGGCTCTCAAAGATCCATTCCTGGATCTAAAATGGCATTGGTCGTACCACCTCGACCTTCCAATGCCGTTCCGACGTCAATGCTCCTGACACTGCCGACTCCATCGTCATTGCAGACTCTGACATGGAGCCGGATCAGCTTCGTGTGCCACTGGTTCCAACTTTGACAGGGGCCTTGCCCCCTATGTTGAATCCTGACCCTTATTCCTATGGGTTGGGGTACGGTGAGGAATCGGAAGGGTCACTGGACCCTTTGGAATACCAGGTACAAGATCCCATGGACTCGAGTACGTACCTGGGTGAAGCACGTGGTCTGGATACTTACACTGACGTGCTTTCTTCCCCTACCATGGCTATGGAGGAGAGAGCATCCTATTCCATGGTGGTGCAAAGAGCCGCTGAGGTCCTGGGCCTTGACCTACCTTCCATGGCAGTCGGGACTAACCTTCTGATAGTGATACTTCAACCCAGGGCTTCATTCTCTCAACCCTTATTGCTCTTTAATGAAGCCCTAATTGATGTCCTGCTGGGTACCTGGTCCAAACCCAGCACAGGGGCTACAGTAAAAAAGGACTATTTGCCGTCGCCATCGACCTGCTCAAACTGACCCAACGTTCCTTACACAGCACCCCACCCCTGAGAGCTTGGCTATCCAAGCCTCTCCATCCCAGGGCATGTTCACTCCCGCACCACCTTATAGGGAATCCAATGAGCTGTACCAACTTGGGAATATGTTTTCTTCCTCCAGGCTGGCATTGCGGTCTGTGAACACCGCAGTCTTCTTGGGCTGTCACTCCCACACACTGTGGGTTACGGTTGCTTAAGTGCTACCACAGGTCCCGAAGGAGGCCCTAGCTTTACTCTTTGTTGCTGATAGGAGAGCTGTGTCAAAATTCACAATCCTGTGTGGACCGGACACGACCAACTGTAGGAAAGTACCATCTTTCTTGGCATGTTACACCTATTTTTACCTGTATGTCAGTATGTTTTTGCCTGTCTCACTGGGATCATGCTGGTCAGGACCACAGTGCTCATAGTTTATGGCCTAATGTGTGTGTGTCTGTATAGTGCTTAAGTGTGTCACTGAGGCTCTGCTAATCAGAACCTCAGTGCTTATGCTCTCTCTACTTTTAAATCTGTCACTATAGGCTAGTGACTTCATTTACCAATTTCAGTTGGCACACTGGACCCCCCTTATAAGTCCCTAGTATATGGTACCTAGGTACCCGGAGCATTGGGGTTCCAGGAGATCATTATGGGCTGCAGCATTTCTTTTGCCACCCATAGGGAGCTCAGAAGGAACCTTCAAAGGACTGCTACTGCAGCCTGCGTGAAATAGTGCGCACATTAGTTCACAGCCATTTTCACTGCACTTAAGTAACTTATGTCACCTATATGTCTAACTGTCACTTGCTGAAAGCTAGGTGCAAAGTTACTAAGTGTGAGGGCACCCTTGGACTAGCAAAGGTGCCCCCAGATAGTTCAGGGCCAACCTGGACTTTGCGAGTGCGGGGACACCATTACACGCGTGCACTGCATATAGGTCAATACTTATATGTAGCTTCACAATGGTAACTCCGAATATGGCCATGTAAGGTGTCTAAGATCATGGAATTGTCCCCCCATTCCAAATCTGGTATTGGGGAGCCAATTCCATGCATCCTGGGGGCTCCACCATGGACCCCCAGTACTGCCAAACCAGGTCTCTGAGGCTTGCAATCCAGCTACCGCTGCTGCCACCTCACAGACAGGGTTCCACCCTCCTGGGGTCTGAGCATCTCAGTCCCAGGAAGGCATAACAAATCATTGCCTCTGAGAGCAGGGTGTTACACCCTCTCCCTTTGGAAATAGGTGTTACAGGCTGGGGAGGGGTAGCCTCCGCCAGCCTCTGGAAATGCTGTGAAGGTCACAGATGGTGCCCTCTTTGCATAAGCCAGTCTACACCGGTTCAGGGACCCCTTGTCCCCTGCTCTGGCACGGAACTGGACAAAGTAAAGGGGAGTGACCACTCCTCTGTCCATCACCACCCTAGGGGTGGTGCGCAGAGCTCCTCCAGTGTGTCCCAGACTTCAGCCTTCTTGCTGTGCAAGGTGTGGGGGCAGTGTGGAGGGCTCTGAATGGCCAGTGCCAGCAGGTGACATCAGAGACCCCTCTTGATAGGTCCTTGCCTGATAAGGTAGCCTATCCCCCTCTACACTTGTCTAGGGGGGAATTCGTGATACGCATTCCACTTTCTTAGTATATGGTTTGTGTTGACCCTAGACCTATTTTCTCCCATTGCATTCTATAGCATTTCCTATTATTTGCACTATCCTATGTCTAATTACTTGCCTTATTTTGGTGTCTAGTGTATATATTGTGTATAATACTTACCTCCAGGAGTATTGCCTCTAAGATAGTTTTGGTACTGTGTCACCCAAATAAACGACCTTTATTTTTGGTAACACTGAGTATTGTCTTTACTTGTGTATAAGTACTGTGTAGCTATAAGTGGTATTGTATGAGCTTTGCATGTCTCCTAGTTCAGCATAAGCTGCTCTAGCTATATCTATCTCTATCAGCCTAAGCTGCTAGAACACTACTACATTTTACTAATAAGGGATAACTTGACCTGGTATAAGGTGTAAGTACCAAAGGTACCCACTACAAACCAGACAAGCCTCCTACACCAACTCACTGGGCAGAGCAACTGCATCGATGGGGGCCCTGAGGCACCACTCCTGGTTGAGAACATCTGGGTTTTCAGGGGACGTCTAAGCTAACCTTCTGGACATGCCCTTTGATGGCTCCAGTCCCTTCGTAGAAAAAGCAGACTCAGTGCTGAAGTGCTTCACATATTCTTGTGCTACAACCATGTCCTTGGGCCTTGCAGCTGCCCCTCGCATCCCTCAGTCTGCTTTTTGCTCCTTTTGTGGCTATGGGAGGGGCGTCCAACCACGTTCGTTCCCCTCCACCCCACCCTGCTGTGCATGCTGCTCAGCCTTTGCATGTCCGGGGACATCGGTATCCACCGTCTTCATAGATCAAGGAGGCAGCGGTCAAGCCAGTCTACTGTATCTACCCTCCCGCCCCCAGGAGCTGCCTCCACATCCTCCTAGTCTGGTGAGTATCCATCGGGGACCAGTCGAAGGCAGGGTTCACCATCACCTGCTCTGCTGGCAATCTATCACATTAGACAGATGGGTTTTGCAAATAATCTGAAGGGGCTACTCCCTCCCCTTCAAGACCACCCTTTCATCGATGCCACCATCCTACGATCGGATGTCGGAGGATTACTTGGCTCTTCTCCATTATGAGGTTACAGCTCTTGTAGGATGCTGTCTTTCGGTATGGTACACTAAAAAGTTGTACACCGTGTAGAGTCCAGTGGATCCCCAACTGGTTGACAGAGACAAAGTAGATATTATTAATGCTCTTTTTTGTGGTAGTGTCGTCGAGCAGTTAGGCTCATCACAGGGAGTTCAAAGCATTTGTTGTACTCACAGACCCAATAAATGAGACACACTCAAAGAATTAATCTGAGACCAATTTGATAAAATAACACTTCTTTATATGTATATGTTCTTAAACCAAGAACTTTGTAAAAGATTAAGTACTGCTACTGTTATTATTTCTTACAGTTAAGTAAAGAGTTTAAACATGTGCATCTTTACGCACAGTGCAGTCCTGTGGAAGTAAATGTCAATAATACATAAGGTAACTACAGTTGGTTTCATTGGTTAACCTTCCAGGTTTAGAGATGAAGGGGCCAGCGGTCCAAAGTACTACCAACAGTTTGTCAGAAGCTCCCCGAATTCCACCGGGAGCAGGGTGCTGGTGAGGTGGTAGCAGGGCGCGCTAAAGAGAAGGGGGGCGTCTGGAAACAGACTACAAAGGGGGACTTAGGGACAAATCCTAGAGTTCCCCAATTATGGCTTGGTTCCTTAGAGCAAGGGGTCACAGCCAGCTCTTCGGGATCTGGGTGGGCGGCTCAGATGTGGAATGGATAGGGCGGCTGGGCTCTGTGCGCAAAGATGCTCCTCGCGGTTAGGGGCCAACAGCTGGCAAGGGCAAATAAAGACTGCTGAACTCCAAGGGAGACTGGCGGCAATTTCCAAGATGCTGACAGACTACCCGAGGCTTTGGTAGTCCTCCAGCTCTTCAGGATGAGCCGCGATTGTTGAGAGAGGTGCGGACAGGCAGAGTTTTGTGCCAAAAAATCCAAAGCTCTTAAATTGTTCTCTCCAGGCAGTGACTCTTCTTTGTCTGTCTTCTCTTGATCCATCAAATCTCAATTCTTGGGTTCAGGGGTGCCACCTAAATACTCAATTTAGGGGTGTTACTGGGAATGCCAGGTAGCATCCAGTGGGTTGCCTACCTTCAGGGTGACTAAACCCTCTATATGACAACTTCTGCTAGGAAGTGGACATAATCCTGATAGTAGAATGCTAACTCCTTGCAAAACAAGATGTAGGAATTTGAAAAGTGTTGCCTACATCAGCTGGTCCACCTTAGGGTTGGGACTGGCATGATGTGGGCACACCTCCTAATCTTTTTCATTTTCCCACCTGTCTTGCTGCCAAGAAGTGGGGTCAAGACGTAGGGGGTGGTTTTCTCTGCCATCTGGAGAGACCTGGGTCTCAATTTAAAGGCAGCTGGTCCTTTGAAGCGTCCCACTTTGGAATGTCCATCCTTCCTGTAAGAGGTATTAACACATTGCCCAGAGCTGACTTTGTTCCTGGCCTTGGAGAGTGCTGGCTCTTGCCTCAGGGGGTCAAAAATCTGTCTAGGGTGGCTGTGCTGGCTTAGACCAGTCAGTCACCAAACTAGCAGTCAGGTAGGTTTTCAGGGGGCAACTCTAAGGTGCCGTCTGGGTGTATGTATTAATAACTCTATCACTAGATTCAGTGAGGGTTCATTTATACAACATCCCTATGTTCAGAGAAGCCATCATATAACTGGGGAACTCATATAGACCAGTGGCCAGCACATGTATCTAAAATGGCTTCCCTGCCCACTTACTATGTCAAAGACTTGACAAGACATAGCAGGATCATATCTGCTCGTGCAGATATGTCCTCACATGTGATATAATGCACCCTGCCTTAGGGCTGCAGGCCATCTGTAGGGATGATTTAAAACTATTACACATAGTGGTAGAGGACCCAGCACACTTTCTTTCGAAAATCACATCAGATAACAGGCAAAAAGTGGGTGCTAACCATGCCAGAATGGGTGCTTTCCTACAGCTCTCTTGGCCAAGGGAGCCATAAATAGGGTCCCTGTGCCAGAAGCAGGTTGTTGTTATTCCTGCTACTTTCTGGAGCCCAAAAATGACAAGGGCCTCAGCCCTATCCCAGACCTCCAGTCCGTCAATCTCTTCCTCAAGAAGGAGGAGTTCAAAATGCTCACTCTGACTCAGCTTCTATCTGCCCTGGACCCAGAAGACTGGATGGTAATGATCGACTTGCAGGACGCTTACTTTCACACTCCCTGCCTGCCCATAAACATTACTTGCGGTTCATGGTAGGCCATGAGCACTTTTAGTTCACTGTGCCCCCCTTTGGCCTTACCAGCGCACCTCGGGTGTTCACCAAGGTGATGGCAGGTCGCACCTCATCTGCACAAATCAGAGGTTTCATTCTTCCCTTATCTCGACGACTGGCTGTTGAAGGGTGGCTATCCTCAGGCTGTCATCTCCCACTTCCAGACTACGGCGGACCTCCTGCATTCAGTGAGGTTCATTATAAACATGCCGAAGTCACACCTGACTCCCTCTTAGATGCTCCTTTTAATCAGAGCTGTTCTAGACACAGTGTAGTTTTGGGCTTATCCTTCCAAGCGACAAGTCTGGAATATTCAGGCTATGATACCGATTTTAGGAAAGTGCCCCTTTTGGCATGGTTACCCCCCTATGCATATTCCCCGCAACCTCCTCTTCCACCACCACTTTTTGCCTGATACTGATGCTGACTGAGATTGTGCTGGGATCCTGCTAACCAGGACCCAGTACCAGAATTGGCACATCCCTGGCACACAGCTAAGTCCCTTTTAAAAGGTACTAATGGTATCAAGGGCTCTGTGACCAGGGAGGTTCCCTAAGGGCTGCAGCATGTATTAAGCCGCCATAAGGGACCCCTCACCAAGCACATACACACTGCCATTGCAGATTGTGTGTGCTGGTGGGCAGAAAAAGGTAAAGTCGACATGGCATCCCTCCCAGGGTGCCATGCCCAAAAACCACATATTGTGGCATTGGTATGTCACCCCTCTATCAGGCTTTACAGCCCTATGGCAGGGCGCACTATACCACAGGTGAGGGCATAACTGCATGAGCAATATTCTCCTACAGCAGAGGTCTTCAAACTTTTTGACACCAGAACCCCCTCTTAAACAAATTTAGGTGTAAGGACCCCCTTCTGATAAAAAATTCTAGAACCTGGTACTCCTCATCAAAAACAATAATAAACGTCCCCATTTCCCACAGCAAATCATTTTTACTGTGAGGAAATAATATTAAACAGTGTTTTTCAAACCAAAGGTCAGTGAATGGTCAGTGAATGAGTGTGGGGGCGTTGTCAAGGGTGTGGCTAAAAACAAAGGTCATCAATTATGAGGAATTGGCATGGGGCAGTGCCACAAGTCTTCTTGCTACACTTCCACATGCCAATATAAAAGGGCAGGAATGGACTGTATTTATGAAATAAAGTGCATTTCTGTCCTTTCCCCCTGCGCTGGTGCACAATTGGTAGCTAGTGCCAAAATAGGCAGGATTGTATTTGTGCAGGAAGGGGCATCTTCCGGCACAAAAACAATCTAGAGAGGCATTGTACCTCTTTCTATATGTGCGGCAGATAGCAACACACATGGAAAGAGGAAAAACAAGGAGAAATTAAAACATTTCTCCTCATTATGCCTGCTCTGGGGAGGCGCGTAAGGTTTTATCACTGCTCCAGTTTACGTGATTTTGTAAATCTGAGGCAGCCTTACTCAATATCTACAAGGCCATTCAAAGCCACGCAGGGTGGCTGTGCGTCACCTCATAGGTATGATTGAGAGGCTTGTGTGCGCTGGATGGTCACAAAAAGTGATGCTCCAGCAGCGCAAGCCTCTCATAAATAAACCCCAAATATTTTCTACTTTTTTTTAAGTCTTTCACCGTCAGGTAGTTATATATAGAATAACAGCCAGCTTAAATTAAAAATAAATAAAAGAAAGTTGTTACTCATGGGAAATGCACTGTAGTGCATTATGAAACCTCTATTAGTTAATGCACTGCAGAGGTCTGTGTGTAACCAGAGAGTGACAGAACTAAATCTTGGTTAGTGCAGTTGAGAATAGTGACTTGTGTATTTTTAGTGCCAAGAGGTCACAGCCTGTGACAGAAAGCACTGTGAATATGTAAGGAATTATTTTATACTTGCATTACACACAGTATAAGATAGGCCACTACAAAAAGGTTTAATATAAAACTGTGGTTCCAAAATGTAGATTTAAGTAATATCAGAGCAAATAATAGCTATCCCTTCAACACCTCCAGGTGAAGTAAGCCCTGAGGAAATACAATTACAATTAAAAGCACACGCTGCACAGCACAGTTGTTAACTCTTTGCATTGCCCTTCAAAAAGAATAAATATTTGTCCTCACAAAGCTTTGAGTGATTTGATCATTTAAAGCTGCTCCAAAGCACCTTTTACATTTGTAGATGAGCTCTAGAGCACATTTGCATTTCATTCAGGAAGCAGATGCCCTGAGAAGGCCTTCTTATCTGTCTGTGCGACATTCACAACACAGGAGACTCAAATTAAAGTTCAGCTGAGGCATTTTGAATATCGGCTGGGGGAATGCACGACCCCCTTTCCAGGACTCCACGGCCCCCCTGGGGGTTGCGACCCCCAGATTGAAGACCTCTGTCCTACAGTGTCTAAGTCCATTCCTAGACGTAAGTGCAGTGTGGCCATATCTAGTACATGGGCTAGGAGTTTGTTATTATAAACTCCACAGCTCCATTATGGCTACACTGAAGACTGGGAAGTTTGGTTTCCCACACTTCTCTGCACAATAAACCCTCACTGATGCCAGTGTTGAATGTATTGTACAATGCAACTAGAGGACATCTTAGAGTTGCCCCCTGTATTTTAACCAACCAACCCTTCAGTGTAAGACTGACCAGTCTGTGCCAGCGTGGCACTAAAAGACAAGTTTCTGACTCCATGGGGTGAGGGCCTTTGTGTCCTCTGGCGTCAGAAACAAAGCCTGCTTTGTGTGGAGGTGCTTCACACCTCCACCCTGCAGAAACTGTAACACTTGGATGTGGACCTCAAAGATTCAGGCCTCCTGTTTCAGTGCTCCAGCTAGTGGAGTTGCCTTTCCCCCCTGGACTAAGCCCCACTTTTGGCAGCAAGTAAGGTGGGAAAATTAGGGAAAATGGAGGAGTGAACACTCCAGCTAGGACCTACCCTAAGGTGTGCAGAGCTGAAGTGACCCCATCCCTGCAGAATCCTCCATCTTGGTTTAGGACAGGGAGCAATAGAGTTAGGAATGTGCCTCCCCTCCCCAAAGGGAGTGGGCACAGGATGGGTGTAGCCACCTTCAGGGACAGTAGCCAGATGCTGCCCTTTTACCCTGTGTCACCCCTAAATCTAGTATTTAGGGGCACCGAATAACCTAGCTCACCATATTCCTGATGACCTAAAGAAGGAAGAAGGGACTGCTAAGCCAACCCCAGCAGAGAAGACTCTAGACGCCAGCTGACTTGGCCCCAGCCCTACCAGCCTGTCTGCAGCTTCTGAAGCCCTGCTTCAAAAAGGTGATGCATCCTACAGAACCTGCAAATTCTCCAAACCCCCAGAGGACTGCTTGCCTACCAGAGGTTCAAAAACTCCAGAGGACAGCGGCCTTGCCTACAGGAAACTCCAAGAAGGACTCCAGAACCGCCCCGGATCTGCAAGTCCTGCCAACTCTGCACAGGACACCCACAGCCCAAGTCCAGGTGGCCCACTGGTGCAGAGCAGGTCCCCTGGTGATTCCGTACTTGTGTCCACCTCGAGTTGACCACTCCTGGCCAACACAACCACGCCTGCATCCTAAATTCGGAGGACCCCCCTGACTGCAAGAGAACCAGACGAGAATTCCCAACACCTAAAGGTACCCCTGCACCTGAGCTCCCTGACCTTGGGCCAACCCGACCACTGGTCCAGCAGCATTCAGCAGGAGGCCCTCCTCCTTGTCCAGGCTGTGATTTCTAGAAACTGACCCCCTGGATCCAGCCTGCAACATATTTGTGACCCCCGTGTCTCCTTTCTGTGCCACTGCGGGTGTATTTTTAGTGCTGACCTAGTACTTACCTAAATCCCCCAGGTCTGCCCTCCGAATTCACAGGTATTTACCTGCCAGATCTGGGTTTTTTATACTTATTTGCAAATGTACTTACCTGCAATAAGATCCTTTTAGTTCTAGTAATAAAGTAAAAAAAGTTTATTTTTCCAATATAAAAACATTGGCCTTCAGTTTGTCATTGAGTGTGTGCCTCATTTCTTGACTGTGTGTGTACAGCAATTGATTTGCATTACCCTCTGATAAGCCTAACTGCGCGACCACACTACCACAAAAGAGAGCATTAGTAATATCTACTTTAGCCTTTGTTGAACCTCTTGACTCTGTGCTCACTATATCTCATTTTGTTACAGTATATACAAAGCCAGCTTCCTATACCAATCTTTCAGCATCTCTCCTGGATTTCGGTGGGAATTACTCTGAGGTTCTGGGCCTCAAGGCCGCGTTCATCCTGCTGGTGACTCATGCCAGATAGCATATGCGGGCTCTGCAGTAGGGCCTGACTTTTCAGTGGGCTCAGCATCTGGGGAATCTCTTCAACATGGTCCAGATCACAGAGGGAACTGAAAGAGATATGTAGTGGTGGCTAACGAACCACGATGCGGTCAGAGGCAGATTTCTCTCCCTTCCCAACCAGATAGGACAGTAGTGATAGATGTGTCACTCCTGGGATGGAGCGGCCACCTGGGAGAAGCGGAGATCAGAGGTGTCTGGTCTGCGACAGGGTCCAGACTCTACATCAACCTTTCGGAGCTTCAGGCGATCAGGCTAGCATTGACAGAATATCTTCCCTCTCTCAAAGGGAAGGTAGTGCAGGTGTTGACGGACAACACTACCACCATGTGTACTGCAACAAGCAGGATAGGGTGGAGTTGTGGACCCTTTGTCAAGATGCTGCGCCTCTGAGTGTGGCTGGAACAGCAGTGCATATCCCAGGTGGTTCAACATCTGGAGGGCTCTCTGAACGTCAGAGCGGACAAACTCAGCCGACAATGCTTGGTCAGTCACGAATGGCACTGGCATCAGGAAGTGGCGCACTGACTCAGCAGTGCAGGGAGCCTTGGTTAGTTCTGTTTGCCTCTGTAGAGAACGCGCAATGACAGCAGTATTGCATGTTGAGGTTTCAAAGGTGGCACTTGCTTGGCAATGCTTTTTGTCTCAAATGGAGCTCAGGCCTCCTGTACACCTTAATGCCCATTTCACTCCTGTCCATAGTTCTCAAGAAGATCAAGAACGACCGGGGCCAAGTAATCCTTGAGGGTCCGTACTGGGCACTGAGAGTCTGGTATCCTGAGCTTCTGAAAATGAGCATCGATCCTCCTAACAGGCTGCCCCTTGAGGAGGATCTTCTGTTGCAGCAGCGGGGGAGGGTTTTCCACCCCAAACTGTCAACTCTATGCCTTCATGCTTGGAGATTGAGTGGTGACAGTTGACAGCCGTAGGCCTTCCTCCCGAAGCCTGTAATATTATTTTAGCAGCCAGGCGTTGCTCAACAAAAATAGTATACGCCTGCCGATTACAAAGATTTGTTAAATATTGTACATAAAAGTCTTTAGATCCTTTTTATGCTTCTCTCTCTGATGTTCTTCTTTTCATTTTGTCTCTTGCCCAGCAGGGCTCTGCTCTGGGCACTCTTAAGGGCTATCTGTCTGCTCTTTCTGCTTTTCTGCAGCTGCCTGACCAACCCTCTTTATTTAAGTCCCCTAGGGTAAATAGGTTTCTAAAAGGGCTTGTGCATAAGTTTCCCCTATGCCCTTTATCATGCCTCAGTGAGATCTTAATCTCGAACTCACATACCTCATGTGTTCTCTGTAGGAAGTTGGCTCTGTATATACTATTTCAAAGTAAGAAATAGTGTGCACAGAGTCCAAGGGTTCCCCTTACATGTAAGATAGTGGCAAAATTAGATAATTCTAATGCTCTATTTTGTGGTAGTGTGGTCGAGCAGTAGGCTAATCGGAGGGTAGTGTTAAGCATTTATTGTACACACACAGGCAATAAATGGGGAACACACACTCAGACTTACTCCAGGCCAATAGGTTTTCATATAGAAAAATATATTTTCTTAGTTTATTTTAAGAACCACAGGTTCAAGATTTGAAGTAAACACATAAACAATGCAAGGTACTTCACACAGGAAAGTTAGGAACTTTGAATTAAACCAATATCATATAAAGTCCTTGTTAAAATGGCAATAAGCTATTTTAAAAGTGGACACTGTGCAGAAATCAACAGTTCCTGGGGGATGTAAGTAAAGGTTAATGTGTGAGGTAAGTAAGATACTTACAAGTCTCAGTTCCTGGGCATAGGCAGCCCACGCTTGGGGGTTTAAGGCAACCCCAAAGTTAACACACCTGCAGCTCAGGGCCGGTCAGGGGCAGAGGTCAAAGAGGTGCCCAGAACACATAGGCGCCTATGGAGAACAGGGGTGCTCCGGTTCCAGTCTGCCAGCAGTTAAGTACCCGCGACCTCGGGGGGGGCAGCGCCGGGGGGTTTTGTAGAGCACTGGGGGGACACAAGTAGGCACACAAAACACACCCTCAGCGGCACAGGGGCGGCCGGGTGCAGTGTGCATAGCAGGCGTCTGGTTTTGGATAGGATTCAATAGAGGGACCCAGGGGTCACTCTAGCAGTGCAGGCAGGCACTGGTGGGGCTTCTCGGGACAGCCACCACCTGGGCTAGGCAGAAGGTCGCCTAGCGGTCACTCGTGCGCTGAAGTTTGTTTCCTTCTGGTCCTGGGGGCTGCGGGTGCAGTGCTTGTTCCAGACGTCGGGTCCCTTGTTACAGGCAGTCGCGGTCAGGGGGAGCCTCTGGATTCTCTCTGCAGGCGTCACTGTGGGGGGCCCAGGGGGGTTGGCTCGGGCTACTCACGGGGTCGCAGTCGCCAGGGAATCCTCCCCGTGGTGTTTGTTCTCTGGATCTCAAGCCAGGGGTGTTGGGTGCAGAGTGGGAATTCTCACGCTTCCAACGGGAAACATGAAGTCTTTAAAGTTGTAGAAAAGTTGCAAGTTTGTTGCAGATTGTGGAGCAGAGTCACTGCTCACGGAGTTTCTTGGTCCTGGGGGTCAGGGCAGTGAGGTTTCAGAGGTCGCTGGTCCCTGTTGGATGTGTCGCTGGTTGCAGGTTTTCGACTCTGGAGACAGGCCGGTAGGGCTGGGGCCAAGGCAGTTGTTGTCGTACGTCGTCTCAGCAGGCTTGTAGGTCAGCAGTCCTCCTTCTTTGGTTCAGGTTGCAGGATTCTGATTTCCTGGGTTCTGGGGTGCCCCTAAATACTAGATTTAGGGGTGTGTTTAGGTTGTGGAGGGCAGTAGCCAATGGCTACTGTCCTGGAGGGTGGCTACACCCTATTTGTGCCTCCTCCCTGTGGGGAGGGGGTCACATCCCTAATCCTATTGGTGAATCCTCCAAAACTAAGATGGAGGATTTCCAAAGGCAAGGGTCACCTCAGCTCAGGACACCTTAGGGGCTGTCCTGACTAGTGGGTGACTCCTTGTTTTTCTCATTATCTCCTCCAGCCTTGCCGCCAAAAGTGGGGGCAGTGGCCGGAGGGGCAGGCATCTCCTCTACCTGGGATGCCCTGGGGCACTGTACCAAAAGGGGGGTGAGCCTTTGAGGCTCACCGCCAGGTGTTACAGTTCCTGCAGGGGGAGGTGTGAAGCACCTCCACCCAGTGCAGGCTTTGTTCCTGGTCACAGAGTGACAGAGGCACTCTCCCTATGTGGCCAACAACTTGTCTGGTTTGTGGCAGGCTGGCAGGAACTGGTCAGCCTACACTAGAAGTTGGACTGGTATTCAGGGGGCATCTCTAAGATACCTTCTGGGTGCATGTTACATTAAATTGCACACTGGCATCAGTGTGCATTTATTGTGCTGACAAGTTTGATACCAAACTTCCCAGATTTCAGTGTAGCCATTATGGAACTGTGGAGTTCGTGTTTGACAAACTCCCAGACCATATACTCTTATGGCTACCCTGCACTTACAATGTCTAAGGTTTTGCTTAGACACTGTAGGGGCATAGTGCTCATGCACATATGCCCTCGCCTCTGGTATAGTGCACCCTGCCTTAGGGCTGTAAGGGCTGCTATAGGGGTGACTTACCTATGCCACAGGGAGTGTGAGGTTGGCATGGCACTCTGAGGGGAGTGCCATGTCGACGTAGTCATTTTCTCCCCACCAGCACACACAAGCTCTGAGGCAGTGTGCATGTGCTGAGTGAGGGGTCCCCAGGGTGGCATTAGACATGCTGCAGCCCTTAGAGACCTTTTCCTGGCATCAGGGCTCTTGGTACCAGGAGTACCAGTTACAAGGGACTTATCTGAGTGCCAGGGCTGTGCCAATTGTGTAAGCAAAGGTACAGTTTAGGGAAAGAACACTGGTGTTGGGGCCTGGTTAGCAGGGTCCCAACACACTTTCAATCAAAACTTAGCATCAGCAAAGGCAAAAAGTTAGGGGGTAACCATGCCAGGGAGGCATTTCCTTACATTCTCCTTTCGAGCCACTGCACAATTGTCCCTTCAGGCTACTCACCATCAAAAACAGCTTTTCTCGTGGCCATAACATCTGTCCTGCGGGTGACTGAGATACGGGCCTTGTCATCAGGCCTCCATATCTCACAGTATTTCCTGATAAGGTAGTGCTTCTCACCCGTACCTCTCTCCGCCAAAGGTGGTGACCCCATTTAGTTTGGGACAAACTATCAACCTGCCCATCTTCTTTGCTACCCCGCATCCCTCTAAGGAAGAGGAGCAACTCCACTGACTGGACCCAAAAAGAGCATTGTTGTTGTTCTTTGATGGCACAAAAGAGTTGCAGGTGGACGACCAACCCTTTGTGGGGTATGTGGGAGCACTGAAAGGTCAGGCAGTACAGAAACAAACCATTTTTCACTGGGTTGTTCTCTATATAATAGTCTTTTCCTCCCTGGCTAAGAAGCAGCCTCCTGAGGGCTTATGAGTCGATTCCACCAGGGGAAAAGCTGCAACCACAGCGTAGAGTCCCAGTCCTGGACATTTCAGGCAGCAACCTGGACGTCCCTGCACACATTTGACAAACGCTACTTCCTGGACAGGTATTCCGGGGAGGGCATTTCGCCTGTTCAGTCCTGCAAAACTTTAGTTTGAAAGAATTTGTCCGCAGCCTACCACCAGGAGGATATGGCTTGGGTATAAATTCAAAAGTAAGGAATCTACAGCTAGAAGTCTCTATCAGATGAACAAGTTACTTATGTTCGGTAACACATTATCAGGTACAGACTCCCTACAGCCACCCATGCCTACCCGCTTTGCAGACTTATTTGCTAGGGTCATCCCTTTCAAGGCCCTAGTTCAGACACACCTGTTTGTCAGTTCTTGCCATGGCTCTGCGCTCCTGGTGTGGAAAGTAGTGATTAAAGTAACTGACGCCCGCGCACCTTGGTGGCACCTATATAGGTGACATTGACAAGGCCACGTGGAACCGAAAGGAGGCAGATGATGGCACATACATTGGGATTGCTCGAGCAAAAGTTCCTGGATCCAGTCTGACAATTCACAGGCAAGGAATCTGCAGCTAGATAGTCTCTACCAGATACCGAAGGTAAGTAACTAGTTCGTCGAGGGCCTTCAGGAGTGGTGATACCCACATCAAGAGTGGCCCAACTCACCTGCTTTCCCCCTTCTTCAGAACCCAGGACAAAGAGTGAGTCTCGGACTGCTGCCACCCAACACCTGAAAGTGTCTCTTTATTCGCGCCCCAAAGCCTAAATCCAAGGGAGGTGAAAGTGTCCATGGGGTCCTAAGGCCCACAGGAGCCAAGCCCATCTCTGGGCTGGCCAGACTGGACCTCCAGTCGCCACCTGGGCCTCTTTCTGCAGGCCACCCTCACCGCAAGTGACTCCACCATACAAATCCAACGTCAAAAGTCACCACTGCACCCCAGTCCGAGGAGAAGTGGACAAATGGTGCCCCTACATGCCCAAGAATCTCAAGGGCCAAGCCCCCCTGTGGGTTCCCCGGACTGGCTCTAAAGTCCCTGCTCGCAGCCTCTTTCCAACCAGACCCATCTCCATTGAAGTAAATGGGACACCCAACACCGTAACACACCTCGGCACCCGGACACCCCAGATACCCCTCGAGATGACCTGTTGGTGTGGCCTTGGAGCTTGCCCCATACTCACCTTAAGTCCTGAAGAACAGTCCGGTATGTCGAGGACAGGTGCCCGATGTAGGAAAGTACCCTCTTACTTGACTTGGTTACCCCCTTTTTCTGCCTGATGTCAGTGTACTTGACTGTGTTCGCTGGGATCATGCTAAACAGGCCCCCAGTGATTATGCTCTCTCTCCCAAAGCTCTGTATTTCACCCACAATAGGCATACTGGTGCCCCCTTATAAGTCCCTAGTATGTGGTACCTAGGTACCAAGGGCATTGGGATTCAAGGGGATCCCTATGGGCTGCAGCATATATTTTGCCACCCATAGGGAGCCCATGCAAAGGCTTATGCAGACTGCCATTGCAGCTCGCGTGAAAAGGTGCAAGCACCCTTTCACTGCCATTTTCACTGCACCCGGTCACTTATAAGTCACCCCTATAGCAGGCGCTCCAGCCCTGAGAGCAGGATGCAAACTATATGTGTGTGAGGGCACCCCTTCACTAGCAGAGGTGACCCCACGAACTCCGGGACCATTTTCCCAGACTTTGGGGTTGGGGGGGGGGGCCCCATTTTATGCGTGTACTGGACATACATCACTACCGATGTCCAGCTACATAATGGCAACTCCGAACATAGGCATGTTTGGTATCAAACATGTTGGAATCATACCCAAAGGCTTTTGCGACCATGGTTTTTATGATTCCATGTATTCTGGAGGCTCCTTAGAGGACCCCTAGTATTGCCATTTCAGCTTCCTGAGGTTTTCCAGGCAGCCCCAGCAGCTGCCACCTCACAGACGGGTTTCTACCCTCCGGTTGCTTGAAAAGCTTGAGCCCAGGAAGACAGAACACAGGATTTCCTTTGGGAGAGGGGTGTTACACACTCTCCCTTTGAAAATAGGTGTATCTGATAGAGACTTCTAGTTGCAGATTCCTTACCTTAGAATTTCTCCCAGGCGTCAGAATGGATCTGGAGATTTTTCTATGAGCAATACACTTGCGCATCAGCAGGTGTCGTCGGTGGACTCCGCGGGCGTCGTGGTCGCCGTGATGACGTCGGGAGTAGTATATAGACGCCGCCCTCGTGCAGTGACGTCAGTTCTTTTCTTTCTGCGCCACGCACTGATCCGGAGAAGAGCTACCCTGGCTATTTTTTGGCCAAATTCGACCATTTTGTCTACTTTTTTCTGTGAAACTTTGGTGTGTCGAGGATGTCCCCGAAGACTGGGTTCTAGCCATGCGAGGACTGTCAACAGACGATGTCGGTGAAGGATCCTCATCGGGTTTGTCTGTGGTGTCTTGAGCGCGACCATAACCCAAAGTCGTGCTCCGAGTGCGGTCCATGGACCGAAGGCTTTGAGGGAGAGGTCCCTAAAGCTAATGGCGGACAGGCACTCAACTCCACGTAGATCCTAGTCTTGCTTGAGAGGAAGGTCTCGAGACCGGTCGTGGAGTCCTCACCATTTGTCTTCTTCTAAATCCTCGGGTCAAGGTAAGAAGAAGTAGTCCCATCGTTCTCCGACTTCGCCCCGTCGCTCAGCCGACTCGAGAAGAGAGCGTCCACACGCAAGGCCCCCACCCTCAGAGCCTATGTCTGGGTCTGCTCCGCGCTTCCCTGAGTTTCCCCGGAGTGACCCCCGCCCAGCTTAAAAAGTTTTATGAAGCCATGCGCCTCATATTTGGGCGATCCGGCCCCTTATACGGTGCCTTCGGGCCCAAGGAGTTCGGCTGAGGGGCCTTCGGGTTCCGCGCCGGCAGCTTCGGCTTCAGCCACCGAGGTCCCCTCCGGATCAGTGTGCGGATCCGCACCCGCGACAGTCAAACCCTTGAGACCTTCCCCGGCGCCTGGTCCATTATCAACGCTCCTGACGTCGGTGGTGCCCACTATCGGAGTCGGAGCGGCGTCGGCTGACGCCGCCTTCGACTTCAATGGGGCCTTTTCGCCCCAGGTCAGATTTTGACCCTTTTTCTTATGGGTACGAATATGGAGAGGAATTGGAGGGATCCCAGGACCCTTATGAATACCAGGATGACCCTGCTATGGACTGGGCTCAGGAATTGGGTGAAGCCAGTGGTCTGGATACTTCTCCTGACACTGACATGCTTTCTCCTCCTACCGTGGCTACAGTGGAGGTAGCAGCTTATGGTATAGTGGTCAGTAGGGCAGCTGAGGTCCTTGGTCTCGAGCTTCCCACTGTTGAGGTCAGGTCTAATCTCCTGACGGAGGTGCTTCAGCCTGGGGCTTCTACTTCAGAATCCCTTTTGCCATTTAATGAGGCCCTCACCAATGTCCTTTTCGGTACATGGTCCAAACCCAACACAGGGGCTCCTGTGAATAAGACTATTGCATGCCGCCATCAGCCCGCTCTGAACAACCCTAAATTCCTGTCCCAACACCCCACACCTGAGCGTCTTGTTATCCAGGCTTCCTCTTCTTCAGGCGCATTCCCTTCCGCACCCCCGGATAGGGAATCCAAAAGGCTGGAACAGTTTGGCATGAAGTTGTTTTCTCCCTCCAGTCTCGCGCTGCAGTCTGTGAACACTGCATGCCTTTTGGGCAGCTATACCCACTCTTTGTGGGATACGGTTGCGCAAGTCCTGCTGCAGATACAGGAGGAGGCCCGTGCTATCATCTCCCAAGCTGTGACTAATGGGAGAGATGCAGCAAAGTTCACAATCCGTTGTGGGATGGACACGACCGACTCTCTGGGCAGATCAGTTGCTAGGACGGTGGCCTTACATCGCCAAGCCTGGTTACGCACTTCTGATTTTTTGGGGGATGTCCAACAGTCAGTCATGGACATGCCCTTTGATGGCTCCCCTTCTCTCCGGAGACAAAGCAGACTCAGCCTTGGAGAGATTCAAGGATTCCCAGGCTACAGCTCGGTCCCTCTGTCTTTCCTCTGCCCCTCGCCCACCACAGTCCGCTTTTCGCCCCTTTCGTGGCCACGGAAGGGGCTCACTGTCACGTCCTTCACCCAGCCACTGTGCCTTGCATGCTGTTCAGCCTATGCGTGGCCGGGGACGCAGAATCCCATGTGGCTGTGGGACAGGGAATCAAAGGTCTGCCCAGTCCACCTCTGCCCCCGCTGCAGCCTCTAAACCATCCTAGTCCTTCCCCTCACTCCCATCCAGTTGGTGGTAGGATTCGCCATCACCTGCCCCACTGGGAAAATATCACCACAGACAGGTGGGTTTTGCAGATCGTTCGAAAGGGATGGAGTAGCCCTTTCAAATCTGCTCCTCCACCCCTGCCACCATCCTTCAATCACCTTCCAGAGGATCATTTGGCGCTTCTCCACCAGGAAGTCGCAACTCTCTTGGCCAAGGGAGCTATAGAAAAGGTCCCTGTGCAGAAGTAGGTCGTGGTTGTTATTCCCGCTACTTTCTGATACCAAAAAAGGACAAGGGCTTACCTCCTATCGTAGACCTTCGGGACCTAAACTACTTCCTTAAGAAGGAGAAATTCAAAATGCTCACACTGGCTCAGGTTCTGTCTGCCTTGGACCCAGGAGACCGGATGGTAGCGTTGGACTTGCAGGACGCTTATTTCCACATCCCTATCCTGTCTGCCCCCAGACGTTACCTACGATTCGTGGTAGGTCACGAGCACTTTCAGTTTACTGTGCCTCCCTTCGGCCTTATCAGCGCCCCTCAGGTGTTCACAAAAGTGATGACGGTTGTTGCAGCTCATGTGCGCAGGTTAGGGGTCTCAGTCTTCCCCTACCTCGACTGGCTGTTGGAAGGCGGATTCGCCCCTGAAAGTCATCTCCCAGCTTTAGACTACAGCGAACCTCCTGCACACGCTGGGGTTCACTATAAATGTGCTGAAGTCACACCTGACTCCCTCTCAGTTGCTCTCTTTCATCTGAGCAGTTTTGGACACAGTGCAGTTTCGGGCTTATCCTCCTGAAAAACGAGTCCAAGACATTCAGGCTATGATTCTGATCTTTCGGCCTCGGTCTTGGGTTTCGGTCAGACTGACTCTGAGGCTGCTGGGCCTCATGGCCTCCTGCATCCTGCTAGTGACACATGCCAGATGACATATGCAGGCTCTGCAGTGGGACCTGAAGTTCCAGTGGGTACAGCATCAGGGGAATCTCTCTGGCCTGGTCCAGATCTCGGAGGGGACTTTGAAAGACCTGCAGTGGTGTCTTTTGAATCCGCATTGGGTCCACAGCAGATCCTGCTCCCTTCCCCAACCAGATCTATCTATAGTGACAGATGCATCACTTCTGGGTTGGGCGTCCACATGGGAGAGGTGGAGATCAGAGGACCTTGGTCTCCGGTAGAGTTTGGGCTCCATAACAATCTGCTAGAGCTCAGGGCGATCAGGCTTGCGTTGAAAGCATTCCATCCCTCTCTCAAAGGGAAAGTGGTGCAGGTGTTCAGAGAATACTACCGCCATGTGGTTCTCCAACAAACGGGCAGAGTAGGGTCCTGACCTTTTGTCAGGAGGTACTATGCCTCTGGACATGGCTGAAACATCAGGGCATTACCCTTACGGTTCAATGTCTGGTGGGCTCCCTCAACGGCAGAGTGGATGAACTCAGTCGTCGATGCACAGCCGATCACGAATGGCGTATCCATCTGGAGGTGGTGCAAGGTCTCTTTCAGCAGTGGGGAGAGCCTTGGTTACATCTGTTAGCCTCCGCAGAGAACACGCAATGTCAGCTGTTTTGCATGTTGGAGTTTCCAAGGTGGCACTCGCTCTGAGACTCTCTTCGTCTTGAGTGGAGCTCTGGCCTCCTTTACGCCTTTCTGCCTATACCTCTTCTGCCCAGAGTTCTCAAGAAAATCAGGAATGACTGTGCCCAAGTCATCTTGGTGGCTTCATACTGGGCACTGAGAGTATGGTATCCAGAACTATTGAGCATGTCCATCGATCCTCCACTCAAACTGCCTCTTCGGGCGGATCTTCTGTCGCAGCAACGGGACGTATCTTCACCTGAACCTGTCCAACCTCTGCCTTCACGCATGGCGCTTGAACACGCCAGTTGATGGCTTTTGCCCTTCCTCCTGAAGTCTGCAATGTTATCTTGGCAGCCAGGTGTCCATCAACCAAAACTGTACACGCCTGTCGTTGGTATAAATTTGTGACATGGTGTACCAACAGATCTGTTGATCCTCTTTCCGCCCCTCTATCCGAGGTTCTTCTGTTCATTCATTCTTTGGCCCAGCAGGGCTCTGCTTTGGGCACCCTTAAAGGGTATTTATCTACCATTTCAGCCTTTCTTAGGCTGCCTGATCCACCCTCACTCTTTAAATCTCCTTTTGTGAGTAGATTCCTAAAAGGGCTCACCCATTTATTTCCTCCCACTCCATTTATCATGCCTCAGTGGGACCTTAATCTTGTACTTAATTACTTGATGTCTATCCCCTTTGAGCCAATGCATAATTGTCCCTTGCGGCTCCTCACCTTCAAAACTGTCTTTCTGGTCGCTTTCACCTTTGCTCACAGGGTGAGTGAGCTTCAGGCCCTTTCCTCAAAACCTCCATACTTGTCTGTGCACCCTGACAAAGTTGTGTTGCGCACTGGGGCTTCCTTCCTTCCTAAGGTGGTTACACCCTTTCATGTAGGCCAGTCCATCACTTTTCCTACTTTCTACGCACCCCCACATCCTTCCCATGAGGAGGAGAGACTACCATCTGGACCCAAAAAGAGCGTTGGTGTTCTACCTCAATCGTACTAAAGATTTCCGGGTGGACAATCAACTCTTCGTTGGGTATGTGGGTGCAAAAAAAGGGAAGGCAGTGCAATAGCATACCATCTCTCTATGGGTGCTTCTTTGCATCAAAATGTGCTACACTTTGGCCAAAAAGCAATCTCCTGAAGGCTTGCATGCTCATTCCACCAGAGCAACTGCTGCTTCCACTGCATTAGCACACAGAGTTCCTGTCCTGGATATCTGCCAGGAAGCTACGTGGGCGTCGCTGCACACGTTTGCTAAGCACTACTGCCTGGACAGTCCGGTTTGTCGGGTCGGCTATTTTGGTCGTTCAGACCTGCAGGACTTCCTAGTATGATCTTGGTTCGCAGCCCACCACCGAGGATGGCATTGCTTGGGTATCTATTCTAAGATAAGGAATCTGCAACTAGAAGTCTCTATCAGATGTACAAGTTACTTACCTTCGGTAACTAAATATCTGGTAGAGACATATTCTAGTTGCAGATTCCTTACCACCCACCCATCCTCCCCACTTGCAAACTGATTTCTAAGGACAGGGATTCCCCCTTTCAGGTCCGTAGCGCTGGTGCACCAATTTCAGTGTTCTTAGCGGCTCTGCTCTTTGGCGTGGAAAGTCGTTAAAAGAAACTGATGTCACTGCGCGAGGGCGGCGTCTATATACTACTCATGATGTCATCACTGCGACCACGATGCCAACAACATCTGCGGAGTCGACTCACACCACCTGCTAACGCGAAAGGGTATTGCTCAAAGAAAAATCGCGGGATCCAGTCTGACGCCTGGGGGAAATTCTAGGGTAAAGAAATCTGCAACTAGAAAATGTCTCTGCCAGATATTTAGTTACCGAAGGTAAGTAACTTATACTTCAGGGTTTGGGAGGGGTAGCCTCCCCAAGCCACTGGAAAGGCTTTGAAGGGCTCATTTGGTTCCCTCCTTGCATAAACCAGTCTGCATCAGTTCAGGGACCCCCCAGTCCCTGCTCTGGCCCGCAACTGGACAAAGGAAAGGAGAGTGACCACTGCCCTGTCCATCACCACCCCAGGGGTGGTGCTCAAAGCTCTTCCAGAGGATCCCTGGGTTTTGCAATCTTGGATTCATGGTTGGCAGGGACCTCTGGGAGCATCTGAGTGGCTGGTGCCAGCAGGTGATGTCAGAGCCCTCCCCTGAGAGTTGCTTACCTGGTTAGGTGACTGTAGGAAAATGGCTCCTTGTTGCAGTTACCCCCCCACTTTTTGCCTGATATTGATGCTGACTTGACTGAGAAGTATGCTGGGACCGTGCTTACCAGGCCACGGCCCAGCACCAGTGTTCTTTCACTTACAAATGTACCATTGTTTCCACAATTGGCACACCCCTGGCACACAGATAAGCCCCTTGTAAAAGGTACCAACATGTGTTGTGCCACCCTAAGGGACCACTCACCTAACACATGCACACCACCATTGCAGATTGTGTGTGTTGGTGGGGAGAAAAAGACAAAGTCGACATAGCATCCCCCTCAGGGTGCCATGCACACACAACACTGCCAATGTCGACTTTGCCTTTTCTCCCCACCAACACAATCTGCAATGGCAGTGTGCATGTGTTAGGTGACGGGTCCCTTAGGGTGGCATAACACATGCTGCAGCCCTTAGGGACCTTCCTTGGTCACAGGGCCCTTAGTACCACTGGTACCTTTTACAAGGGACTTATCTGTGTGCCAGGGGTGTACCAAGTGTGGAAATAATGGTACATTTTTAGTGAAAGAACACTGGTGCTGGGGCCTGGTTAGCAGGGTCCCAGCACACTTCTTAGTCCAAGTCTGCATCAATATCAGGCAAAAAGTGGGGGATAACTGCAACAGGGAGCCATTTTCCTACACTTCTGAATACCATGGACAGGGCACAGAAATTGAGCGAGGCCAGTGGTCGTTATACTTCTCCGGACGCTTGCATGCTTTCTCCTCCAACTATGGCTATGGCAGAGGGAGCCTCCTTCTAAATGGTGGTCAGTAGGGTGGCTGCAGTCTTTGGCCTCGAACTGCCCTCTGTGGCAGAGGTGCTTCACCCTGGGGCTTCCAATTCGAACCCTCTACTCCCATTCAATGAAGCCCTCACCAACTTCCTTCTGGGTGCCTGATCCAAACCCAGCACAGGGGCCCCTGTGAACAGGACAATCGCCACCGTCATCGGCCCACCCCGAACAAAAATATATTCCTGTCCCAACAACCCACGCCTGAGAGCTTTGTGATTCAGGCTTCCTCTGGCACATTCCCTTCTGCTCCCCCGGATCATGAATCAAAGAGGCTGGACCAACTTGGAAAGAAAATGTTTTCTTCCTCCAGTCTGGCATTGCGGTCAGTGAACACCATAAGCCTTTTGGGCCAGTATGACCATTCATTGTGGGATATGGTCACACAAGATTTGCCGCAGATCCCAGAGGAGGCCCTGGCTATTGTCTCTCAAGCTGTTGCTGATGGAAGAGATGCAGTTGATGTGGGCTGAACGCAACCGGAGTAGATCGTTTGCGTTGAAAGTGGCCTTGAGGCGCCACGCCTGGTTGTGGACATCTGGTTTTTGGGGGGATGGACAAATTCTTAATAGACATGCCCTTCGATGGCCCCTGACTCTTCTGAGACAAGGCGGACTCGGAGCTTGAGAAGCTCAAGGAGTCCAGGGCTATGGTTTCAGACCTTTCGCCTTTCGACTGCCCCTCATCCACAACAGTTTGCCTTTCGCCCCTTTCGTGGCCACAGAAGTGGCTCCCTTTCCTCCCAGCCACCATGCCACCTATGCTACTCAGCCTCTGCCTGGCTGGGCACGTGGAATCCCACGGGCTCGTGGGCCAGGGAATCATAGGTCTGCCCAGTCCACCCTCGCTTCTGCAGCAGCCTCCAATCCGTCATAGTCCGTCCCCCATCTCAGACCAGTTGGAGGCAGGATTCACCATCACCTGCTCCATCACTGACATCAGGCACAGGAGTTGCAGTGACTCAGTACACCTGGAGGAGTGTCCCACATCGCTGGAGCAGCAGGCAGGAGCCTGTGCTTTGCAGCAAGAATTACTGGGGGCAGGGGCGACCTTAGATCGCTTAGAGCAGGGTCAAATAAGCCTTGGTAGCTGAAAGAGTCGCAGTACACAGGAGTACTGTCCTGCAACGAGAGTCAAGGGCTTGCTGTCTCCCAAGTTGGACAGCTGGTAGATATGACCACTCCAGACCTCCACCTGTGATGCAGGATCCAGGCAGTTCTGGATGAGAGAGAGGACCCACGCAGCCAGTCGTTGTCGCGGGTGGTACTTGCGGATGCAGGGAAGTGACTCCTTCACTCCAAGGGAGAGTCCTTCTTACTTCTTGTGCATGCTGAAGACTCGTAGCCCTCAGAGGATGATCACCCGGGGAAATGTTGCAGTTGCTGGAAGGAGCCGAAGAAACAATGTTGCAGAGTGGAGTTGTCCCTGAAGTTGCAGATTGTTGGTTCCTGGAGGGTCCACTTGCAGTCCCAGTGGCCAGAAGATAAAGGAAATGATGCAGAGGAGTCCTGCCCTTCGAATCGGAGGACTCGCCCAAGAGAGAGACCTAAATAGTACAGTAATGGGTATTTGTCACCTAGCAGGGTGACCACCTATCACTAGGGGGCTGTGACGTCACCTACCTGACCTGGCCACTCAAATGCTCCCAGGGGCCTCTGTCCACCTTGCATTCAAGATGGCAGAATCATGTGGCCACCTGGAAGAGCTCTGGGCACCACCCAAGGGTGGTGATGGACAGGGGAGTGGTCACTCCCCTCTCCTTTGTCCAGTTTCGCACCAGAGCAGGGACCAGGGGTCCCTGGACTTGGGCAAACTGGGTTATGCAAGGAGGGCACCAAATGTCCCCTTCAAACGGAGTGTGTAAACTTCCTCTCCCACAGGAAATCCTTTGTTCTGCCTTCCTCTGCCTGAGCTGGTCAAGCTGCAGGAGGGAAGAAATCTGTCTGAAGGGTGACAGCAGCGCAGGCTGCTGGAAAACCCCTGAAGACTAGTAGGAGTAATGCTGGTGGTCCTCTAAGGAGCCCCCAGAGTGCATGGAATCATACAACCAATACTGGCAACAGTATTGTGGTATGATTCCGACATGTTTGATACCAAACATACCCAGGTTTATGTAGCTGGACACGCTTATGGACATGCTCTTTGATGGCTCCCCTTCCTTCGGAGAAGAGGTGGAATCAGCACTGGAGCGCTTTATAGACAGCAGGGCTACAGCCAGGTCCTTGAGCCTTTCTGTGGCCCCTTGCCACTCCTAGTCTCCCTTTTGCTCATTTTGTGTCCATGGGTGGGGCTTCCAGTTGCTTCTTTACCTGCCCAGCCACTGTGCCATGCATGCTCCCCAGCCTCTGCATGGCTGAGGACATGGTACCAACAGAGTCAGTTGATCAGGCACCCAACAGTGTGATCTGTCCACCACGACCCCACCCACTGGCAGCCATAGCTTACTGACCCTCCTAATCTGCTCTCTTACCGTTATGGGCACCCAGTGGGTGACAGGATTCACCATCACCTGCCCTGTAGCATCGGACAGGTGGGTTTTGCAGTTCTTCCGAAGCAGCTGCTCCCTCCCCTTTGTGACTACACCCCCCCCCCCCCCTACCCCCCGATGCCACTAAATTGGGACAGGCTGACAGAAGATCACCTATCCCTTCTCTGCCAGGAAGTGGCAGCTCTCTTGGCCAAGGGAGCCATAGAGAGGATGCTGATGCCAGAAGTGGGTAGTTATTCCCTTCTACCTTCTGGTGCTCAAGAAGGATGGAGGCCTTTGTCTTATCCTACACCTGCACCTGCGCCTCTTAGTTTCTTCCTCTAGGACAAGTTCAAGATGCTCACGCTAACTTAGGTCCTGTCTGCCGTAGACCCAGGAGCTTGGACGGTAGCGTTGGACTTGCAGGTCACTCATTTACACATCCCTGAGCTGCCTGCCCACAGGCGTTACCCGCACTTCACGGTGGGCCACAAGCACTTTTTGCTGTGCTCCTCTTTGGCATTGCCAGTGCCTCTCAGATGTTCACCAGATTGATAAGCGGTGGCTACAGGTTATCTGCGAAGATCAGGGGTGCCAGACTTCTCCTATCCCGATGACAAGCTGTTGAAGGTGGGCTGACTCTAGGCTGATGTCTCCCACCTCCAGACTACAGCGGACCTCCTGCACTCGCTGGGATTTACTATCAACGTGCTAAAGTCATGCCTGACTCCCTCTCAGGTGCTCCCTTTCATTGGAGCTGTTCTGGATACAGTGCAGTTTCGGGCTTGTCCTCCTGAGTGGCGGGTCTAGGATATTCTAGCTATGACACTTTTGTTTCAGTCTCTACACTGGAGTTCAATGAGACTGACTCGGAGGCTGCTGGGCCTCATGGCCTCCTGCATCTTGCTTGTGACACATGCCCGCTTACATATGCCGGCTTTGCAGTGGGACCTGAAGTTCCAGTGGCGCAGCATCAGGGGAGTCTCTCTGACGTGGTCCAGATCTCGAAGGGAACTGCAAAAGATCTGCATTGTTGGCTAATGACCCGTGATTGTGTTAGTGGCAGGCCTCTCACTCTTCCCCAACCAGATCTGATAATATTGGCAAACATGTAGCTCCTGGGATGGGGTAGCAATCTGGGAGAGGATGAGATCAGAGGACTCTGGTCACTGCCAGAATCTAGACTTCTTATCAACTTGTTGGAGCTCAGGGCGATCCAATTGGCATTGACAGCCTTTCTACTCTCCATCAAGGGAAGGCTAGTGCAGGTGTTCACGGACAAAACAACTGCCATGTTGTATTGCAACCAACAGAACGAGGTGGGGTCCTGGACCCTTTGTCAAGAGGTCCCGCATCTCTGGACCTGGCTGGAACGTCAGGGCATATCCCTGGTGGTTCACATCTGGAGGGATCTCTGAACCCCAGAGCGTACGAACTCTGCTGACAATGCCTAGCGGATGACAAAATGCTTCTCCATCCAGAGATGGTACAAGGTCTCTTGCAGCACTGGGGAGAGCCTTAGTTAAATCTGTTCACCATCACTGAGAACACGCACTATCAGCACTTCTGTGTGCTGGAGTTTCCGAGGCGGCTCTCTCTCTGAGACACTTCATCTCGAGTGGAGCTCAGGCCTCGTGTACGCCTTTATTCCCATACTACTCCTACCCAGAGTTCCTAAGAAGATCAAACACCCAGGCCAAAGTCATCCTTGTGGCTTTAGACTGAGAGTTTGGTATCCTGAGCTGTTGAGCATGTCCATTTATCCTCCAATCAGACTGCCCCTCTGGGATGATCCTCTGCCGGAGCACCAGAGGAGGGTCTGCCACCCAAATCTGTCAGCTCTTCACTTTTATGCATGGAGATTGAGAGGTGGCAGTTGACAGCTTTCGACCTTCCTCCTGAAGTCTAACATTATCTTGGCAGGCAGGTGTCCCTGCACCAAAACAGTATACGCCTGCCATTGGGGAAAATCTGTGGCATGGTGTACGGAAAGACAGATCTTTCTGCCCCACTTTCTCAAGTTCTCCTTTTCATCCTTTCTCTTGCCCAGCAGGGCTCTGCTCTGGGCATTATTGAGGGCTATCTCTCTTTTGTTGCTGTTTTTTTGTGGTTGCCCGACCAGCCATCCTTCTTTAAATCTCCTATTGTAAATAGATTTTTGAAAGGTTTGCAACATTTGTATATACCTTCCCCTTTCATTATGCCCCAGTGGAACCTTACTCTCATCTGTTGAGCCATTGCACAATTGTCCACTAAGGCCTCTTACCATCAAAACAGCCTCTCTCTTGGCTGTAACATGTGCCCCAAGGGTCAGTGAGCTTCAGTCTTTATCATCCAAGCCTCCCTACGTGAACATCTACCCAGGCAAACTAGTGCATCTTACAACCATCTACCAAAAGTGGTCACTCTTTCACGGTTGCCAATCCATCACTTTCCTTACTTTTTGCGCTCTGCCACATCCCTCTATAGAAGAGGAACAACTTCACTGTATGGACCCAAAAAGATCATTGTCCTACACTTACCAGACCTGAGTGCCGTGTAAATGACCATTTCTTTGTGGGATATGCCAGAGCGAAGAAAGAAAGGGCTATGCAGAAGCATACCATTTCCAGATGGATTGTGTACTCCATTAAACTCTGCAATGCATTGGTGAAGAAGCAACCCCCTGAGGGCTTGTGTGCTGATTCCACCAGAGCTGAAGCTGTGACCACTGCACCATAGACATCTGCCAAGCAGAACCGTGAGCTTCTTTGCTCACGTTCACAAAGCACTACTCTCTGGACACTTAGATCCGTGAGAATGGGCTTACCTGTTCATTCCTGCAGGACTTCTCATTTCAAATTGTTTCAGTGAAGCTGCAACACCCTCATTTTTGGTCTTGCGTTAGCCAAAACATTTTGATTTTAAGAAAATGATATATAATACTTATCTATAGAGGCCTTTTAACTAGCCCACTTCATCCATCTGTCTGTTGTTTTGTGGGTCAGCACACTTCACCCACTTCCTAATTTCACTGAGTGACGACTTTCAAATGGAACACACCCATTAACAAAATTGTTCCCTTCACAGCCAGCTATTACAACGGCAAAAACGTTTTTTTACTTTAAGCAAATGTGTTCTTTTTTTTTATGCTTGCGGTGACTCGGCAGCTCTCCTATCAATAATGGTTTACAAAACCCATGACAAAGCAAGTCCAACTCTGACAAAGCAACAAAGCTTGCAGCCAATATCTGACCTGTTGGCTTTGCCAGTGCTTAGTTTATTTTCTGTTTCTTTTTTGTTTGAAGATGAATTTTGTAAGGAAATGCCTCTTTTTGTATGGTCAGCCTCACGTTTCTATTGATCCTACTGGTTTTCCGACTCAGTGTGCATTGAGGCCTGTTAACCAGACCTCAGTGCCAGCGTCATGCGTTAAAATGCATGTCAGATTGGATGTACCCAATTGGAAATTACGAACTTACCTGTAAGTCCCTAGTAGATGGTACTCTGGTATCCAGAATATAGGAAAATACCCTCTTTTTGGCATGCTTACCCCCACTTTGTGCCTGCTGTCAGTATGCTTGGACTGTTTTCACTCGGATCCTGCTGACCAGGACCCCAGTGATTGTGCTCTCTCCCTTACATGTCTCCTGAATAGGTCTTGGCTGCTCATCCACAGCTACCTCTAGAGAGCCCTGGCTTTCTAGACACTGCCTCACTTCACTAATAGGGCATCATGGCATCCCTGGTCCTGGTATAAGGTGGTAACACCATAGGTGCTCACCACACACAGGCCAGCTTCCTACACAGAGCATGTAAGTTAAAGGAGTCCTCTCAGCCGCTACTGCAGGCTTGTAGAGCATTCATACAATAGGCCGACTTTGCCATGGAAAGCAAAGCCACCACTTCTCCTCAGCATGTTTGTAAGACGCCCCTCTTGCAGGCCTACCGAGTCCTAAAGGCAGGGTGCAACATATGAGACAAGCAGGACATGTAATTCACATGTCCTGACAGTAAAACGTTCAAAACTACGGTCTTTACTATAGAAAGACTTGCTCACCGAACTGGCGAGTCCAGGGTTACTCTCTGGACCCCACAGCTGTGCTAACTCCTGAATGGTGTGACCAAAGTGGGCTACCCAAGGTATCATACAAATCGTTAAATTAAGCTTGATGTGTATCTCAAGTCAAAATTAATGTTATGTCTCTTCGTTGCCTTTAAAACTGCTGTGCCTTCCCAGGCACCTTAGGGCCTATTCCACAAGACCGCTTTCTGCCCTCCTGGAGAGACAAGCCAACGACTCCCAGAAAGGGGAACACTGAAGAGTTGCATGCCAAGCAGGTGTCACCTCCTGCAGGAAGCCACTTAGGTGTTAACCCCAAAAGGCACGATTCAAAGGTGATACTGCCTTTGTAGGGTGGATGTGGAATACAAGGGGTGAGGGCTTCCCCGATTGTGAGGTAGACAGGCTTGCATGAGGGACAGAAAGGGGAAACAAGTTGCCATAGCAGTTCCTAGAGCGACGAGTAGCCCTGAGGTTGCCGCAAATTGGGGGTGAGCTAGGGAGGTCTCAGAAGAGGTCTTGTCCTCTTAGGAGTGGGCTGAATGGTGCATCAGAGTTCCTGCACAAGAGACCATGTTCTCCTGTTGAGGAGTTAGTTATTAAATTCCACTGACACAGCGCACATTACGTAAAAGAGAAAGGAAAAGACTCCATAAACAGTGGAATAAAAGGCTGCACCCCTCCCTACTTGGAAAATATAAATGTCATCTTTTGGGCCAACATGACTCACAGCAGTATCAGGAGTTTGTAACCATGACTTTGCCAACTGACGTCTGGGTGGTCTGCAATCATCAAGTGAGTTTACCAGCTAATACCCCATTCATGGGGGATGGAACTTTATCTGAATGGGCATCGGGACCCTCCACTAAAAGTAAAATTGATGGCTCTGTGACATCAGCCGCTATAAGTCTAGGAAGGGACAGTCATGCAGCTACCCTAGAAACGTAAACAGTCTTATTACGGTTTGCAAAACAGTCAGTTGTGACGTCGTATGACCATGGGTTAATACTTCTTTTGCGATGCCGTTTAAGAAACAAAGTAATGTCTCTCCCCCAGCAGAACCAGTCAATCAAGATAGTCCTGTTATGCAGATCGCCTGGAACTGAGGCTGAGGGATCTAGAGGTGATTCTAGACCGGCGGGCCAGATCCATCTAAGATCACCAGCCCGTCAACAATCACCTCTCTCTGAGAGTATAACCACAAAGTTACTTTTCAATCCTGAATATCGCTCAAGAGGTGCTCATGATGATTTTATTAGTGGGAGCATTTGAAGATTATTTAAGGCAATTCTGGAATGGGTGGCATAATATCTTGTGAAATCTTCTCTATTGAATTTCTTCCTTCAAAGGGCACTCAGACAGGGGAAGCCACTGTGGTGACACTAGTCTCTGTTGCCCTAGCGCAGTCAATTTTGGCCAGAGAAAACATATTTTATTGATGAGGTATTACGATCCGCCATTTTAAGAATCCTGGCTACCCTTTATTGCTGTTTGATCCATCAAGTCATAAAGCCCCTCACAAGTTGAAGCCATATTCAGTCCTGAAACGTGCTCCGGCTAGTTCCATCACACACAACAGCAATGGAAGGACTGATGCTGGTAACCCTTTAGGGACAAACTGGGACTGGTTGCCCACAGCCTTATTCCATCAACAGCCAAATTAATTTCTTTGGAGGCACCTTATATCGCCAAAGTCTGAATCTTTGACATTATGCTCTTGGAACATCAATGGTGTTGCTCAGAAGATACAGTCTGCGGACTCAATTTTGTTTCAATTTTGTTTCTAAGTTGTTATGAAATTTTTGCTGTGCAGGAAACTTGAGTGGAGGTTTCTGGAATTCTGCTGCTGGGGTTTCTGGAATTCTGGAAAGCTGCCTCCAGGGAGCATAAAAGTGGTTGAGCCAGGTGTAGGCTATCCATTTACACTGCTGTTAAATTAAAATGGAAGATCACACCGCTTATCCTCAAGGAGAATTGGGTACAAGGCATTAAGATCAGTAATTGGAGATTGCAGCAAACCCCCTTTTTGATAAATGTCTGCATCAGGCCCGGAGCAAAGGGAAAAAGGGATAAGTTGAACTGCCTGATACTTATTTTGGGTGATATAGCTGGTGATCAGCCTCATGCTGACTGTCTGGTAACAGGGGATTTTAATACAAATTTGTTTCAAGATTTCATTGAAGTTGTTGAGGGACCCAGTCTTTAAAATCATCTGTTGGTGCCTGTACAGTCCAAGCCAAGGGGATGCCTTTGCAGCTCCTTGGGTGAACATGTGGTGCTGCATTTAAACAGTATGGGATATAAAGTATTGAGCGGCCATTTGCTGCAAGACATTCCTCCGATCTGGACGAGATCTGATGGGCAGACATGTTCCTTCTTGGACTACACCATTTGCAATATGGAACTGTTCCCTTTTATCAAAAATATTTTAATTTCCCCAGGGACTGAGAGTGACCATTACCCCCAGACTATTGTTATGAAATGCAGCCTTGATCATCACGCAGTGGCTCGGGCTGTTGGTGGTCGAGCATGTATTGAGACTTTAAAGCGTATAAAATGGAGCTCCACCATTAGCGACGCAGCAATGGCTGAATGTGTTAAATATCTAGATTCTGAAGTGGCTGACAATATGTCTCCAATTAAATTATGGGCCGACCTCATCTGCACTTTATGGTTAAGATTTCATCAACCTGCTAATAATTCTATTTCAACTACACAGTTTACCAGATTCGGGAGTTAAAGAAAACCCGGAATAAAGCTGCTAGGGCATCCCGAAAAAGTGGCCAGGCTCAAAGGTCTTGTTAACTATATTGAAGGAAACGCATAAGGCTTAAAGGAAGACCATCTATGAGGAGAAACGGAGAAGCTCTGACCTTTTTTTGGGTAAAGCTTGTCTGTGCCAGTAAGGACTCGAACTCAAGAAAGCTTTGGTCCCTTATTAATAAATCAGCAGATGGTCAAAGAGAGTATGGCAGCATTAACATCTCAAAGGGTGAATGGACATCTTTCTTGGTCAGCCACGTTTCTGTAAGCGAGCTTGAAGATGATCTGCTGGGCAAGTGGGCATAGAGTCCTATTGTAGCATTTTCAGTCTGAAGCCATGATTTCTTCTCCACCTCGACTTCACTGTATTATCTCCAAGGCAAAACGAGATTGGGCTCCTGGCCCCAATTGCCTTTTGCAAGTGCTGCTTAAGCAGGATATAACATTTTGGGTAGACCGGCTTATGAACCTATTTGACTATTCTGTGAAAGCTTCCAGAATTCTTGAGTCATGGCACGGTGCTATAATTTATCCATTACATAAAGGCTGCTCAAGGTTGGACCTAGCCAATTATAGGCTAATAGCTATACTTGATAATGAGGCTAAGTATTATGCTAGTCTCCCGTTAGAAGACTTGCAGACTTGGGCTGAGCTGAAGGGGTTAATTCCAATATGCCAAACAGGGTGTACTTCTGAATCTACTTACAGTAGCTGCTCAACCACCTATCACTTTATACAGCCTCGAATAATTTGGAAGTGAAATTGTTAAAAACAAAAGTGGTCTCTTTTGTTAGAAAAATGCTTTTGGGAAGCAGCTGGTATTATAATAGTAATAAACTTATTTCAGACTATTGTTATAAATATCTAGGGGTGCATATTGATGGCAGGGGCAGCTTTGTAAAGCAGAGGAAGGAGGTTGAAGTAAAAGCAGTGGCCCTGCAGATGTCTTTCGAAACTATTTAAAACCCTTATAGGGTTAAATTTGCTACCATTGCTGGTAGTCATGAGAGCAGAGATCACACTCTCATTGACTTATGACCAGGAAGTAATCTTGGGCAGAGACATTTGTTAGTTGAATAACTTGGTTACTAAGATTTATAAGAGGGTCTTTTGCCTGCCGAAATCATCATCTCCTGTGCAGGTTCGTCTTGAATTCGGCTTCTTAGATCAGTGGGCAGTAGGTGCTGGTGTCTTTCTGTAATTGTGTTGTAAGCTACAGGGGACAAAAGTGGGTAGTCTGGAGTCATTTGTATGGCTTGAAATTAGTTCAACTGAGTCAAAAAGGTTGCACTCTCGCTTTTTGGATGATTGTAGGTGGTTACTGTGAGTAGAGGATCTTTAGGCTGACAACCCATCACTGTCACTATTGCAAATTGGTGTTAGCTGTGGTCCTTCCACTCAGACAGAGCCCTTCTTGCTAAATGTAAGCATGCTTGGGCAGTAATCAGCACGTATGGGCCAGCTATCCCTGCTGGCCATTTATCATGTACTTATGGTGTTCATATGAAAGAGAAATGTATGGCCCCTAGGCTGGGAGACTGGGCTTTCTTGAAGCATCTTCCGAATTGGCTGCTCCGCCTTGGGGATGGTGTAATGTTTAGGGGCTATGGCAGTTGGGAGGACTCTCTTGAACATTGTGGTATGTTTGTGCCCAGCTCTGTGGGAGGAGCGTAGATCCCTGCTGTGGGGTAAGTAGAATGAATTGGGGTTCCGCTCCTGTCGGCAGGTCATAATTGCGTCTTTGGATCGAGATAATATGATGTTGAATGTTTCGCTGACAAAATTCACCAATGTTGCACTAATTAAGCTAGTTTTAGGCCCTGCGACCAGTGACTAATGGCTATGAAAATATCTCCTGCTCTCGCTCCTTTGTTTTTTTTATAGGGTAATGTGATAATGGTTGATTTTTGCAAAGTACATGAGTTTTAGATTTGAGTTGTTGCCACCATATTCATGGATTAACTAAAGCATGCAAGCTCTTAAGGGTCTATATAATTGCTTTGCAGCGCACATGTGCACTTGAACTTGAATGTTATTACCTTCCTTGGGAGATGGAACACAGCAGGCACCCTAGCACTTAAATGACTCATGTAGTTGTTGTAGCAATTAATATGTGCAATATGTCTCTTTCTTGATTTGCTGCCCAAAAAATGTGGTTTGGATTTTTCGTTATTATTGTAATGTATCCTCTTGATGCAAATGCTTTTGTTCTGGCTAACTTTTTGCTGCTCAAATGTGTGTGTAATTAATGTAATTAAGTTTTTACTGTGACCATATTCTCTCGTATTCACACTTTTTTTGTTTGTTTTTTTTTGGGTAAAAGGGGGCTTTTAAATTGTGTATGTATCATGAAGTGGGTGTTTTTGTGTTGTTGTAACTGATGTTGGTTTTAAATTGTAATGGATTTTAATATCTGCACAATAAATATATATTTACTTTCAAATTTATAAGAATACGCGTAGCAGTAGACCGTATACTTTTTTCTGCTTAGCATTATGGTGGCATTTCAGACCATCAGAACTAGGTTTTAAGATAGTCTGATTCCTATGGGTCACCACGCAATCAGTCTTGAACTTTATAGCAAAGCTTCAAAGGTAGCAGGCTCTAAAGAGTTACATTGTTGTTTTCAATATTATTGTTCTACCTCAGAAGACCTCAGAACCAAAGTAAGTTATACATCTGCATCGTTTGTGTGACCCTGGAAATTAATCCAAAACAAGTTGGCTGGATTTTCCCTTTAATTGAACATTCATTTAATGTATTCTAATGCACACTGTTGAAAGATGGCTTTACAATAGTTAACCATTCTGACATGAGTTTTAGATTTATAAAATTACCGTTTACAATTATTATTCGTGTGGTACGGCCTTGGTTATATTTTCTGTTTAAAGGTTGCCCATCTGGACGCTTCCCTTCATTACTGTTAGTTTCCTACTCAACTTTTCCTGCATTTTTTAAATTTATTATGACTTATTGTGCGGATGATAGCAATAACATTATTGCATCCAGAATGTCATTAACAAGTGCTTTTACAAACCAGTTTCCCTTGTTGTTCCTAGTTTTGTACCCATTAGCGATAATAGCAAGATGTGAAAATATCTTCCTTGTTGCTATTGTTTCTTATGGTAATGGAGTTATTTGGGTATTGAAGATTCTAATAATCCATTTAGATCCAATATCTTTTCTATTTGCCTTCATACTTTGCTTTAATATAAAGTGCCTGATTTGCAAAGTGATTTATATGGAGTTCGTCTTTCTTAAACTAGAAAGAAAGTGTATCTAAAAGAGTGCAATTTACAACCAATTCAGAAGATATGAGTGCAGGTATCAATATGCCCCATCCAAAAGCTGTCACCACTGGCCTAATCGCATTGAACCTACATCAGATTGTACACAATCCCACACACATTGCTGGTCACATCCTAGATGTCATTTTTGCTAAGACTGAACTTGTTACTATTCATAGCATCACGCCAATCACTTGGTCAGACCACCATTTGATAACTTTCCGACATACAACTCCACAAATCAACACACCCCACAACTACTTACATACATACACCTATCGACCATGGAGCAAACTCAATTTGGATGACTTAGAAACACAACTAACAGCCAACACAGATCTAGATACAATGAATTATGTGCCAAAACTTTGAGTGGCTACAGGAAGCTTTTGATATCCTAATACCACTCAGAAAAACTAAACACAACAAAAGAAAACCAACACCTTGGAGAAACACAGAACTTAAAAAGATAAAGCAACAAATCAGAAAGTTGCAGCGGACTTGGCTCAAAACAAACAACGGTCAAGACAAACTGCAGCTACACAAACTTAACAGGATATACAAATCATCAATCAAAAAAGCTAAAAAGAAAAGGTACTACTCAGACAGAATTCAAAATGCTCAATCTACAACCAAGGAATTTTATAAAATTCTCAATGAATTTCGAAAACCTACATGCATGGGAGGAAGTCATTCCACTACTCAAGATTTCACAAACAAATTGGCAACTCACTGCACAACCAAGGCAGACACATTGGACTCCTATTTAAAACAGAAGAAAACCATCAGCACCAACCCCTTTCCTAAAATACCCTCTAAGAATAAACCAACCCAACCTCTACAGTCTTTCAAACAAATATCCCAGGATGAATTTATGGATTTGGTCAAAGCAAGCAGACCTTCTGGTTGCCCTTCTGACCCTTGCCCACCACAAATCTTCAAGAACATTCTTCTATCTACTTCTGCTGCCACACCTGTAAGAAGAATCATCAACAACTCTTTAACTTCAGGACCTTTTCCTGCAGACCTGACAAAGGCTTACATACGACCTTTATTAAAGAAAACAAACCTAGACCCGCAGGACCCCATCAAATACAGACCAATCACAAATAGACCTTTCCTGGGCAAATTAATAGAAAGAGCAGCTTTCACCCAGATGTCACAATTCATTGAAGACAATTCTATACTTTCAGATTTCCAAACTGGATTCCGCCCAGGAAGAAGCACTGAATGGGCAGTCATAGCAATCTGGGCTGATCTTAAAAACACAGTCGACCGAAATGGAGTTGCTGCACTACTTCTATTGGACCCCTCAGCTGCCTTTGATATTGTTGACAATGACACCCTAATTCAAAGACTCCACGAAGCCGGCATACAAGGGATTGCTCTCGACTGGATTACTTCCTATCTTCAAAAAAGATCGAGTATCATCCACTCGCCCCCCCCTTCTCGTCAGAACCCTACCTCCCAAAAGCAGGGGTCCCCCAAGGGTCAATCATCTCACCTTTGCTTTTCAACATCTACATGATATCTTTACCAGAACTGATCAATGATTTCCGTCTCACATGCTACAACTATGCAGATGACACACAAATACTACTTAAATTAGAATGCCCCAGAAACATTGAAAACTCACAAATCTTCAGTTGCCTCAGAGCCGTTGATCAGTGGATGACCTGGAGCCATCTCAAACTAAATACCTCCAAAAAAGAAATACTCATATGTGGTGTCTGTAAAAGTTATGACCCTCTGTGCGTCTGGCCTGACGATCTCGGACCACCTCCTCAATTATCCAAGGAAGTTGAAAACCTAGGAATCACCATGGATTCTAAGTTAACTATGAATGCCCATGTGGACAAATTAGAATGAACAAGCTTCATCACCTTGAAGACTTTACAACGCCTCTTCCCCCACCTCGGATTTCCACACAAGGGTCAAGCTACTATCTCGCTTGTACTATCCAAACTGGATTATGCCAATGGCCTCTACCATGGATCATCTCTATCTGTTATGAAAAAACTACAACGTATCCGGAATTCCGCAGCCAGGCTACTATTACATGTAAAGCCGCAAGCCCACATCTCCCCTGCCTTGAGAGCTCTACACTGGTTACCCGTTGCCAGAAGATGCACTTTCAAGCTGCTTTGTATCACCCACAAAGCTATACATGGAACAGGACCGCTTTTTATCAGAAACAAAATTAACAAATACATCCAACAAAGAAACCTCTGCTCAAGATTGGCACCCCGCCTTAGAACACCACCATACAAGAAAAAGACTATAGGTGGTACATACTTCTCCGTTCAAGCAGCCAAACTATGGAATTCCTTACCCCCAGCTATAAGAGCCACAGTTAACTTTCTTGTCTTCAGAAAACTACTCAAGAGTTGGCTCTTTCCTTCATAACCACCATATTCAAACAACTATGAACTGCATATGCCTATGTTGATAAATATTTTTTTCAGATTGTGTATGTTTCTAGTTATGTATAGTTTCTTTAAAAAATATGTATAGCTACTATGTCATAACAATAAAATACACACACACACACACTCTTTAAATCTGTTTGACTAAGTATATTGTACCCATGGTTCTAATTATGTATTGTATGTGCGTGTGTGTGTATTCATGTGTGTGTGTATGTGTGTGTGTATGTATATATATATGTTGTTTCTGTGCTTGGCATGTTCGTGGGTCATTATACTAGATATCTATGAATTCCTGCACTCATCTTATTACACTTATCTACCCATCATCATATGTCATGTCTCTATCAAACTATCCTCCATTCTCACTCTGACTCATCCCAAATCCTTTCTACTACTTTAATCTCCTAATTAACTCTGCCTAAGCTCTTCCCTACGCTTCCACATCTAACTCACCAAACCTCACTCTACTACCGTGACCTCCCACACAACCCTACTTAATTCTCCCTCATTTATCTCACCCTGCTACTATGCTCTCCCTAACCCTTCCACATACTCTTCCCTCCTCCATCCCCCTTTACTCATCCCAAGCCTTTGGGTTGAGTAAATTAAGGATATACTCCCAATTAACACTTCTTGATTTCTTTCCTCCTCCACCCCTCCATTACTCCAGTCAATCTAACTAACAAACTCTCATATCCGCGGCTCAAATTAACTCATTATAATACTAAAACTGTACTCATTGTTTCCCGATACTAATCCATCACTAATTCTTGTTGGGTTCCAGAGTAGCGTGCTACTCACCGAAAAGCACTTAGAAGCCTCGTCAGGGGTAGTAAGCGCTATATAAATACGATTACAATAGTTGTCTCTTTAATCATGTCTTCTTATTAGGTTATCTTTGTCAATTTCATTCATTGAGTCCCATTTGTTTCACTTGTAGGTTAGTCCAGGTATTATCAATCCAATATTGGCTCCTTCATTAAAGCCTACGCTTGCTTGTGCACCCACCCAAAGGCTGCTTGATGTGGAAAGCTCTGTACCTGTCATCAACCTGAAAGATGGAACACGATTGGCTGGTGAGGATGCACCAAAAAGGAAAGATTTAGAAAAATGGCTTCAAGAACATCCGGGCTATGTAGAGGATTTAGGAGCTTTTATACCTGTAAGTGTATAGTTCTATGCAAAAAATAAATGAAAAGGTAGAACCTCGAGTTAATTTTATTGAAGCATACAGCTTTGTCAATGATTGACTATTCTGCAGTGAAATGTGTCCTACAATTGTTCTGCAATCGTCTTTACTTTATGCATTACCTACTCTGAAATGTTGCTATGTAGTAATATAGATTGAACGTTGTAGGAAGTTGGCTCTGTGTATACTATCTCAAAATGAGAGATAGTGTGCACAGAGTCCAAGGGTTCCCCTTAGAGGTTGATAGAGGAAAAATTCGATAATACTAATGCTCTATTTTGTGGTAATGTGGTCGAGCAGTAGGCTTATCAGAGGGTAGTGTTAAGCATTTGTTGTACACACACAGGCAATAAATGAGGAACACACACTCAAATACTTAACTCAAGGCTAATAGGTTTTATAGACAAAAATATATGTTCTTAATTTATTTTAGAACCACAAGATTCAAGATTTGAGGTAAATACATAAAATGCAAGGTACTTCACACAGGTAAGTATAGAACTTTGATTTAAAACAGTAGTACACACAGTTTTGGTTAAAATGGCTAAGCTATTTTAAAAGTGGACACTGCAAAAATCAACAGTTCCTGGGGGAGGTAAGTTTGGTTAGGTTTCTCAGGTAAGTAAAGCACTTACACAGTCAGTCTCCTGGGCAAAGGCAGCCCACCACTGGGGGGTACAAGGCAACCCCAAAGCCACAGCACCAGCAACACAGGGCCAGTCAGGTGCAGAGGCCAAAGGAGGGCTCAAAACGCATAGGCACCTATGAAGAACAGGGGTGCTCCGGTCCTAGTCTGCTTGCAGGTAAGTACTTGCGTCCTCGGGGAGCAGACCAGGGGTTTTTTGTAGAGCACTAGGGGGGGGGGGGGGCGGACACAAACCCACAAAACACACCCTCAGTGGCACAGGGGCAGCCGGGTGCAGTAGGCAAAGTAGGTGTCGGGTTTGCTATAGAAAGCAATGGAGGGACGCAGGGGTCACTTATGCGATGCAGGAAGGGCACAGGTGGGCTTCTCAGGCCAGCCACTAACTGGGCTAGGATGAGGGTCGCCTGTTGATCACTCCTGCACTGATAGGTGGTTCCTCTCGGTCCTGGGTGCTGCGGGTGCAGTGCTTGGTCCAGGCGTTGGGTTACTTTGTTACCAGGCCCCTGGATCCTCTCTGCAGGTGTCGCTCTGGGGGTACAGGGGGGGTCGACTCAGGGTGTCCACATCGTTGGAATCTCCTGGGAGTCCTCTCTGTAGTGTTTGTTGTCCTGGACTCCAGCCCGGGGCGTCGGGTGCAGTGTGTGAAGGCTCACGCTTCTGGTGGGAAGTGAGTGTCTCTAAAGTTGTTGCAAAGTTGTTGCAGTTTCTGAACAGTGCCGCTGTTCTCGGGAGTTTCTTGATCCTTTAGGTGCAGGGCAGTCCTCTGAGTCCTCAGAGGTCGCTGGTCCCGTTGAATGCATCGCTGTGCAGGTTCGTAAGTCTGGAGACAGGCCAGTAGGGCTGGGGCCAAGTCAGTTGGTGTTTCCGTCATCTCTGCGGGGCTTTCAGGTCAGCAGTCCTTCTTCTTTCTTCTGGTTGCAGGAATCTGATTTCCTGGGTTCAGGGTGGCCCCAAAATACTGAATTTAGGGGTGTGTTTAGGTCAGGGCGCAGTAGCCAGTGGATACTGTCCTTGAGAGTGGCTACACCCTCTTTGTGCCTCCTCCCTGAGGGGAGGGGGGCACATCCCTATTCCTATTTGGGGAATCCTCCAAACTCAAGATGGAGGATTTCTAAAGGCAGGGGTCACCTCAGCTCAAGGCACCTTAGGGGCTGTCCTGACTGGTAGGTGACTCCTCCTTGTTTTTCTCATTATCTCCTCCGGACTTGCCGGCAAAAGTGGGGGCTTTGTCCAGAGGGGCGGGCATCTCCACTAGCTGGGATGCCCTGGGGCGCTGTAACAAAAGGGGTGAGCCTTTGAGGCTCATCGCCAGGTGTTACAGTTCCTGCAGGGGGATGTGAGAAGCACCACAACCCAGTGCAGGCTTTGTTCCTGGCCACAGAGTGACAAAGGCACTCACCCCATGTGGCCAGAAACTCCTCTGGTTGTGGCAGGCTGGCAGAAACTGGTCAGCCTAGCACTAGGGGTCGGACTGGTATTCAGGGGGCATCTCTAAGATGCCCTCTGGGTGTATGTTACAATACATTCCACACTGGCATCAGTGTGCATGTATTGTGCTAAGAGGTTTGATACCAAACTTCCCAGATTTCAGTGTAGCCATTATGGAACTGTGGAGTTCGTAATTGACAGACTCCCAGACCATATACTCTTTATGGCTACCCTGCACTTACAATGTCTAAGGTTTTGCTTAGAAACTGTAAGGGCATAGTGCTCATGCAACTATGCCCTCACCTGTGGTATAGTGCACCCTGCATTAGGGCTGCAAGGCCTGCTAGAGGGGTGACTTACCCATGCCACAGGCAGTGGGTTAAGGGCATGGCACTCTGAGGGGAGTGTCATGTCGACTTAGTCATTTTCTCCCCACCAGCACACACAAGCTGTGAGGCAGTGTGCATGTGCTGAGTGAGGGGGTCCCCAGGGTGGCATAATACATGCTGCAGCCCTTAGAGACTTTCTGTGGCCACAGGGCCCTTGGTACCAGGGGTACCATTTATAAGGAACATATCTATGTGCTAGGTCTGTACCAATTGTGGGAACAAAGGTACAGTTTAGGGAAAGCACCCTGGTGCTGAGGCCTGGTTAGCAGGGTCCCAGCACGCTTTCAGTCATAACTGGCATCAACAAAAGGCAAAATATTAGGGGGTAACCATGCCAAGGAAGGCATTTGCTCTCAAACGTTGTATGACTTTTGCATAATTGGTCACACAACTTAGTTTTCCAGATCAAAGTCACATCAAAATGAACCTTGAAGGAAGAATTTAAATACATATTTTAATAAGTTAGTCTAGTGAGCTATCTTACCTGTTTGAGCTCCTGTTTGTGAGCCTGTGATTCACTGTTGTTCCTCATCCTTTCCTCAGGAACATTTCAGGTGAACAGCTTTTCTTTCCCTAGATGATGAGCTTTTTCAATCCTAGTTCTAGCTTTCTGACCTAATTTCACATTCAACATTTGATTGTATTGAGTGCCAACAATAACTGGTGCATGTGTGATACCTTGGGCAGAAGGAGATTTTTGACGTTATTGAATCATACTTGCAGGCTTGATAAATATATACAATTGTCTGACCTACTTAAGAATACATTATCAGATATAGACTTCTAGCTGCAGATTCCTTCCCTTAGAATGATCCCAAGGCATCAGACTGGATCTGAATTTTTGTTGTGAGCAGTACCCGTGCACGCCTGTAGGTGGTGTCGTTTGGCTCAAGAGTGGCATTGTCATTTGCCTCAGATATGACGTGTGCAGTGCCTACGTTGGCATCACCCCTGGGCTCTGATGTCAGGTCTTTCCTTTTCGGGACAGTCAGTGCAGATCTGGAGGAGAGCTGCCCCCATTCACTTTTTACCTGACCTTTTTCAAGCTTTTGTACGCACGGATGGATATCAGGGCATTGGTTCTTATAGGCAGTTTTTAGGTAATCTATATCAGGTGTACTATGCACAGTTTTTACCTTTTTGGCCATTTTTTATTCTTAAAATGACCTGGTTGGTGACATTACGGGTTTTCGGCCGCCTGCTGCTTCCGTTTGCAGGGTGAAGGAGCTGTTAGAGGCCTCCCCTTGTTTAGGCAGCGGCGGCCATCTTGAAGGTAGGGGATTAGGCTAGCAGTCTAGCAGCGCTATCGGCGCGCCCGTTTTGACCACCTTTCGGCAACTAAGCCGATGCGGATGTGGCCATGCAGCAAACGCGTGCAGCGGGCATGCCTAAGGCAAACCTGACTGCGCCCGACCGGGCCCGGGGGCCAGATCTTATGCTTCTGGGAGAGGAGCCTCCCTTCCTCTGTGGTATTCTAGACAGGACCTCTTGGACATCTCTTCCAAGCAGACCCATGAGGGATGTGATCAAGCCGACCCTGATCAGCTTAAGGGGTGGAAGTGTGGGGTGTGTACCTTGTACCTCGGAGCCTGAATTAGCACATTGGAGAGGTGGTCACTCTACTAAGCTGCAGGACCTGCCTCCATGAGCGAAGTTAGAGGACAAGGTGAATCAGTACCTCGTATGTGATTTAACTAATGTGCGCTCACCTAGCAAGCACTGTGTGGAAATTAGGGACATGATAGAAGCCTTCAACTTAGAGTGCCTCTTCATTACAGTAACATGGGCCAGAGAAGACTCTAACCTGGATTTTCTGGCAGCTTCTCCTGGCTATTCGTTTTCTAGACTTGATAGAACTGGAAAGAGGGGAGGTGGTCTTGCAGCAATTTTTAGGTGCAATTTGCACTGCACACTTGAATCTATTAATGTTAGTCCAGGTATGTGTGAAGGTGGCTACTTCAAGTTGCGACTTCAATACTCTATACTCTTTGAGGCCCTTCTTATATATCGTCCACGGGATCCAAGAGCGTTTTCTCTCTCTCTGGCCTGCTATAATTAAACTTCTTGCCATAGCCCAAAGGCCATGGTGTTGGGAGATTTTAATATACACCTTGAAGATAAATATGACATAGCCATAGTGGAGTTTCTGGACCTGATGTCAAGCCTTGATTGGGCTCTCACAGGCACATCGGCCACACATTGCACAGGACATGCGTTGGACTGTATCTTTTTCGTCACGATAATTACACCCGATTGGAAAACATTGCTTTGGATTGGACAGATCATCACTTGCTGAAATTTAAGGTAGCAAGCAGAATTGTCCCTACCAACGCGCCCCAGCCAAAAGGTTATCCAGACAATGGCGTAAGGTGGACGAGCAGAGCCTCGCTAAGGCCCTTAAGTTAGGCTGGGATCAGGCCAGAGAACAGGGAATTTTCAAGTGGGAGGGCTTTGAGTTGGGGCTCAGGGTGGCCATTGATTCTCTCGCTCCTCTGGTTAAATTCAGTTCTAAGCCGGGGAGGACCCGATCTCCTTCTTGGTACTCAGAGGAACTTAAAAACTTACAGAGACTTTACAGATGACAGAAACGCAGATGGAAGTTCCACCAGAATGATGCGGAGAGAGCTAAGCTTATGTCCACTCTTGAGGACTACTCATTAGCCGTTAAAAAAGCTAAATCCGATTATTTCTCCCACAAAATTAAGGAAGCGGACAATGACCCAGGGAACGTTTTAAGGTGGTCCGCTCCCTGACCTCTCCTCCCTCATCCCCGGTGTTGGAAAATCTCGCATTTTGCCAAAGGTTTGCAGATTTCTTTTTAAATAAAATAATCCTGCTCCACACCAACTTTGCACCCACCGAAGCTGAGTGGTGGAGCTCAGGGGGGAGCCCTGGCCTTAGATATCAGACCCAAGCTCACCTGTTTTCAAACTTTACAGGCAAATAGAAGTAAAAAAGTGTTGTGTAGAGTTAAATCAGGGTCCCCTAACAACCCTTGCCCTCCTAAGATATTAAAGCTAGTACCTGACCTGGTCTCTGCTGCGCTCGAACCAGTCTACCTTGACATCTTGAAGGAAGGGTGTTTTCCTCCATCCTGGAAGGAGTCCATTGTGATTCTGCTAACAAAGAAACCGGACGGCACACCAAACGATTTGAAAAATCTACAGCTCATTTCTTTACTTCCCTCCATGGCCAAAATGTTGTTGAAACATCTAAATATCGAACTAGATAGCTTTCTTCAGGACAGTGGCAGATTAGACCCTTCCCAACACAGTTTCCTTAAAGCACATAGTACGGAATCCGCTCTTGTTTCTACAGCTCACATTATTCGGGATGAGTGGATCAGGAGGAGGGCACCATTCTTGTCCTACTGGGTCTCTCTGCGGCGTTTGATACCATCTACCCTCAATTGTTGATCCAACCCTTCTATCAAGCAGGAGTTAGAGATAAGGCCCTAGATATCTTAAAATCCTTTTTGTTGGATAGATCCATCACGGTAAGCTGTGGTGATTACAAGGCTACCCCATTTCAACTTCCCTGTGGGGTTTCACAAGGGTCTTCGCTTAGCCCTACTTTGTTTAATCTCTATGTTGACCCAATGGCCAGGTTGCTCCGCTCGTTCGGTTTTCAAGTGGTCTCTTATGCTGATGACACTCAGCTGGTCATACCTGTCAACCAGAACTGGGAGGAGGTGGCAGACAGATTTCATAATTGCATGAGTGAGATTAACAATTGGATGAGCTATAATTTACTCAAAATGAACGGAGAAAAGACGGAAATTATTTTCTTTGGTTTAGACACTAATTTATGGAGCTCCCGCTGGGGGCTGCAATCTTGCAATGAGTGTCCAGTTCCGAGCTCAACGGCCAGAAACCTTAGCTTTTTATGTGATAAGCCTCTTTCTTTTTTGCAACAAGTGAACCATACTGTTCAATGTTGTTACTGGTCTCTGAAAATGCTTAAGAATATCTATCCTTTTCTTCAGGAGGAACTTAAAATCACGTTGATTTTAGCCTTAGTTATCTCTAAGCTTGATTATTGTTATGCTCTGATGTTAAATATCAGTAAGGGCTCCTTTTATAGATTACAGCTAATTCAGAATCTGAGCAGCCTGAGGCAGCTGCACTGGTTACCGGTGGAAAAGCGTATTATTTTTAAGACACGCTGCCTCACGCACAAAGCTTTCCATTTGGAAGGCTCTAAATCTCTCAGCAGCTCTTCCTTGCAGCAATATTTGCCTTGTTGTCTGCTCAGATCTTCTGCTCTTAATCTTATTTTGGTGCCCCGCTGTGGAAGGGCTAGATGGGGGGGATAAAGCCTTCTCGGTGGTGGCGGCGAAACTTTGGAACTCTCTCCCACTGTCCATTAGACAGGAGGAGACGTACCTCCGTTTTCGGAAGTGGCTTAAAACTTGTCTTTTTGCTAATATAGGGAGGATGTTATTTTCTTTGTCACAGTGATTCGTTCTGTTCATACTAGGGCTCCCTCAGCTTACTCATTCCTTAGCGCTTCGATGCTATGGCCGGAATGTGCTCTATAAATACTACACAATACAATACAGTTAAATTTTTGGAGACATTGTCTCTTGGTGTGGCAGGTGATGTCCACAAGGATGGCTGGTTTTAAGCCTGTGGCACCCGTCAATGGTAAATATCTGTGATTGCCTCTGGTGCCTCAAGTGTGACCACGAAGCCAAGATTTGCATTGCCTTTTGCACTATGCACCCCAAGTTTTTGAGTGAGTGCTGTCTCAAGCTCCTTGCCACTCGATGCTGCAACGATCTCTATCGTGATAGAGAGCTAGGTCCTGTGATCGGTCTCAGAAACACTCCAAACGCTCATCGTCTCACTGAAAGTCATCCAGGATTTTAGATAAGTTACACAAACATTAAAAAACAAGAAGCCAAAGGAGTCTTCGAATTCGCCTTGTTTGTTGAAGTCATCCAACAAGACAAGGGAGAGTCAGACTTTGAAGTATGGAACCACGGTTGAGCTTGTGTCTGGGTTGTCTCCACATCTCCCTGAGTTTCTGGGAGCTGGAAGCCCCCCGCCCACCTCCAAGATTTTTATGAGTCCTGTAGGAAAGTGCCACCTTTCTAGCATAGGTACCCCCACCGTTTGCCTGATGTCAGTGTGTTTCGACCGTAGTTCACAGGAATCCTGCTAACCAGGACCCCAGTGACTGTGCTCTTTCTTCTAAATGTGTTTTTTGGTAACCTTTTTACACTAGCAATTGGCATACTGGTGCCCCCATGTAAGTCCCTAGTATATTCTATTTAGGTACCTGGTGCATTGGTACACCAGGGGGTTCCCCATGGGCTTCAGCGTGCATTGTGCCACCCATGAAAGCCCATGCAATCTGTTACTGCAGGCCTGTCATTGCAGCTTGAATGAAATGGTTTATGCGCCCTTTCACCACCAAACCTCGTCACTGCACTTAGACATTATAAGTCACCCTTCTGGTAGGCCCTTAAGCCCAAGGACAGGGTGCATGTCTCTAAGTGTGAGGGTACCCCTGCATGAGCAGGGTGCCCTTATAGACCCCAGGCCAATTCATGGGCTTTGTAAGTGTGGGGAAGCCTTCGTAAGGTATAAAGTGGACACTGGTCAACATGAGTGGTCCAGCTACGTAATGGCTGTTCCAAACCCAGGTATGTTTGGTATCAAACATGTTGGAATCATGCAACTACACTGATTCCATTGTTAATTACATGATACCTTGTACTCTTGGGGGTTCCTTAGAGGATCTCCAAGTTCTGCCTGTGCAGCCTTACAGGGTCTAGCTGCCAGCTCATGCTGCTGCTGACCCTAGACACTGTTCGGCCCTCTTGCTGGTGAGCCAGGCTCAGGCCGGAGAGGAAGAACAAAGGATTTCGGGCAAGGGAGAGGTATGACCACCTCTCCTTGTGTATTAGCTGTCTAAGGGCTGGAGAGGGGTGCGGCCTCTGAGTGCCACCAGACTGCTTGAAGGTCACATTAGGTGCCCTCCTTGCATAATGCGGTTTGCTCCAGTTCAGGAACTCTTGGTTCCCACTCTGGTGCAAAACTACACAAAGGATAGGGGAGTGACCACCCCACTGTCCAGCTCCTCCCCTAGGGAGTTGCTCAGAGCTCTGCTAGGTAGCCACTTGATTCTGCCATCTTGGAAATAAGATGTGCTGAGGCCCCTGGGAGCATCTGACTGATTAGGCCAGACAGATGATGTCCCTGACCCCCTCTTATGGGTAGGTCAGTTCAGAGAGTGACAACCCCCTTTTAGTGTTATTTAAGGGCGCCCTCGCGGGTGGTTCCCCAGATTCACTGAGCAAGACTCTGTGAGGAACTTTCTGCAAGACATCTCTCCTGGCCTCTAGAACCACTGATGGTCTGCTTTTGTCTGTTTCTGGTGGGAAGGCTCCCATTGCAACATTGTTTCTCCGGATCCTGCAAAAATTCTGCAACATCCAAGGCTGTGCATCCTCCAGGGTCACAAGGACTGTGTTTGCACCTGGAAGCACAAACGAATTCCCCTTGGAGTGAAGAAGTCACTCCCCTGCATCTGCAGGCATCTCAAGACAAGGTTGGCTGGCTGGTGCTGCCTGTTGTCCCCGGACACCCAAAGATCCACAGGTGATGAGTTTGTTGCCTCCTCTGGGTCCTGTTTGTCTTCTAACCAGCTTGAGAGACTGTGGGCCCCTGCTTCTGCCACTTGAACTGGAACCCCTGTGCCCTGTGACTGTTGCACTTGCCAAGGCTTGTTGACTCTTCCTCCAGGACATCTTCAGGCACGGAGAATCCCTCGCCTCCACCACTCTTCAAATCCAAGATCAGGCCCCTATCCTACAGCACATGCGACGTGGGACTTCTGTTTTGTCATGCTGGTAAGGCCTCCTTGTGACTCCCTGTGTCCTTCGCCTGTGTGTCACTCGTGAGGGCTTCAACAACTTCTTCTGGATTTCCTGCATGCTGAGGTCCAGCCCTGACTCCCTCTCAAGGGTAGAATCCCCTCAACCTTGCAGGTCCCCAAAACTTTACAAAATCTTCTGCAGCTCTTGCTTGCATTTGCCAGTGCTTGTTGGTGACCTGGTTACAGACCCTTCTGCAGTCCGGCGACCATCGAGAGTCAGCTCATGGGTGCCTCATGGAATCTTCTGCAGCTCCTGGACCCCGCAGATGGACTTCTTCCACCGACCAGCAGGAACTTCACCTTCAGGAGGGTGGGCCTTGCCACCTGCACCACCTGGGCACCTCCAAGGATGCTGGACTCTGTCCCCTTCCTTTCCGGGTGCTCCTCGTCCAGAATCTGTCTCTAGGTTCCACTGGCCTGGTCCACGGGTTGTGATAACAGCTAGATAATCCAAGGCATCCTATGACTTCAGAGAGAGTCCCTTCTCCCCTCTGCATTGGACTCCCTGGTGTAGGTACTCCTTTCTTCTCTGCATCCTGGGGTAGGGGCACTCTCCATCCATCCTATTGTCTGCTGGTTTCCTTAGGGTCCACTGGGTAGGGTTTTGATTTCCACAAACTGCAACCACTACTCTCTGTGTTAGCCTATGGGACAACTGGGTGGGCCTTGCACCTAGTTGCTGGGGACAATAACTGTACTTAACTCTGGTGTTTCCATCTGCTCCCATCCAACTACCACACTTACCTTGGTTGAGGACACTGTTCTACATTCCACTTTTTTAGTATATGGTTTGCCCCTCCCATAGGGCCCTGTGTATTTGTATGCCATTTCTGATGGTTATTTTGTATATATATGCTGTAATAAAGTATCCTTATATTTTTTTTTTTTTTTTTTTTTGCAACACTTGTGCGTTTTTTTTTATTGTGAGTGAGTTGCTTACTGGCTACTGTGGTATTGCAAGTGCTTTACAGTCCTCCTGGATACGTTTCAGCTGCTCGCCTCAGCTACCCCTACAGAGCTTTTGCTATCTGGACACCTATTCACTAAGAGTTGCCTCGACTCAGTATAGGGTGCCACCCCATAGGTGTACACCATAAACTGAGCCAGCCTCCTACAAGGCCATGCACCTCATATTTGGGCAGCCTGTCTCCAATGGAGCGTCTTAGGGCCTTGTGGGTTTGGAAGGGGTCCCTACTTGTTTTCCACCAGCAGGCTCACCCTTGGCGCCAGTCTGGTACCTTGGATCCATGGACAGATATGGACTGGCACCAGTTGAACCACCTCGCCCAATCCCAGCACCATCCCCACTGCCGAAGTCAAAGGCACCCCTGACAGCACCATACCCATTCTCATCCAAACTTCAACACCGAGCTGGAGAGCTGGATGAGCATTGTCCGACGTCAACTCCGGCCCCATCTGGAGCCATGCCATCCAGGCTGGAGCCTATACTCCTTTCCTATGGGCTAGAACTTTGTCATAAATGGGAGTGGCCACAGGACCTTGTTGAATGCTATCCCCTAGAACTCACCAAGGACATGTGGTGTGAGGATTTGGTGGATGCCAGTGGACCTGATACCTTCCCAGATATTGGCTTGGTCTCTTCTTCTATCGTGGCTGATGAGGACAGCAGAGGTCCTTGACCTTCAGCTGGTCTCCATGGCTATCAAGACAGACGTCTTGACGGAGGTGCGTCAGCCGGGAGTAAACCTCCTCTTTACGCTTCTCCCATTTAATAAAGCTTTCATGGACGTTCTTCTTGGGGCCTGGTGGAAGCCCTGCACATGGGCTCATGCTATTGCTGATGGGAGGGACATAATTAAGTTAGCCATATGCTGTGGGCTGGATACGACCGACTAACTAGGCAGAGCAGTTTCCTAGTCTGTGGCCAGTAGGCGCCACACCTGGTTCGGAACCTATTGGCTTTTCAAGGGCTGACCAGGCCTTGCTCATTGACATGGTTTTTGATGGCTCCCATCTCCTTGGAGACAGGGTGATCTCAGCGCTAAAGTGCTTCAAGGACAGCAGAACTACAGCCAGGTCCTTGGGCCTTTTCATGGCCCCTCACCAACCGCAGTCCACCTTTCACTCCTTTTGTGACCACAGAAGGGGCTTCCAGCCATGTCCCTACCCACCCAGCCACCACAGCATGCAAACTTCCTAGCCCTAGTGTGGCAGAGAATGTGGTAACCACAGACCCCATGGGTCAGATAGCCAGCAGTTGGGCCAGTCCACCGACACCCCCACCCCCAACAGCTGCAGCCTCCAAGCCTCTATAGTTTGACCCTCAGACCAACACGGGCACCCAGTGAGAGGCAGGATACACGATCACCTGCACCACTGGAGGTCGATGACCTCACTCTGCTGGGTTCCCCAGATTGTCTGAAGGGACTTCTGCTTCGTGACTAATCCTCTCCTATGCCACCCACTTGCGACAGGCTGATGGAGGACCATCTCTGTTTACTCTACCAGGAAGTGTGTGCTGTGTTGGCCAATGGAGTGACAGAGAGGGTGCCGGCATCAGAAGTAGGCAGTCGCTGCCATTCCTGCTACTTTCTGTTGCCAAAGAAGGACTGAGGTCTTCGTCCTATCCTAAACCTGCAACCTCTCATTTTTTTCCGGAAAAAGGAGAAATTGAAAATGCTCATTCTCGCTCAAGGCCTTTTTGCCCTGGACCAAGTAGACTGAATGGTAGTATAGAACTTGCAGGACACATACTTGCACATTCCCGTCCTGCCTGCCCACAGGCGATACCTGTGGTTCACTGTAGGCCATGAGCATTTTCAGTTCACAGTGCTGCTCTTTGGCCTTACCAGTGCCCCTCAGGTGTTTACCAAGGTGGTGGCAGTGGTTGCTGCTCACCTGCGGTGATCAGGGGTGTCCGTCTTCCCCTCTCTCAACGACTGGCTGTTGAATTCGGGCTTGCTCCAGGCAGTCGTGTCTCACCTCTCTCACCTCTTGACTAAGTGGAACTCCTGCACTTGCTGTGGTTCACTGTAAACGTCCTGAGGTCACACTTGACCCCTTCTCAGACATTTCCTTTCATCTGAGCTGTTCTGAAATCAGATTCGGGCCTTATTCTCCGGAATGACAGGTCCAGGATTTTCAGACTATAATAGCAATGTTTCAGCCTCTGTCCTGGATTTTGGTAAGGCTGACTCTGAGGCTGGCGGGCCTCGTGGCCTCCTGCATCCTGCTTGTTCCACATGCCCAGTGGTGTCTGCGGGCTCTGCAGAAGGACTTGAAGTTCCACTGGGTGCAGCTTCAGGGCAATCTCACAGACATGATTCAGATCTCGGGAGGCACTGCAAAAATTCTGCAGTGGTGGTGAACGGGCTGCGATTGGGTCAGCAGCAGATCCCTCTCCCTTCCCCAACCAAATATGATAGTAGTGACAGATGCGTCACTTCTGGTCTGTCATCTGGGAGAGATGTCTCTCTGGTCTCCTGCGGAATCAAGGCCCCACATCAATCTATTGGAGCTTAGAGCAGTCCGGCTGGCATTGAAAGCCTTTCTACCCCCCATCAAGAGAAGGCTAGTGCAGGTGTTCATGGGTAACAAATGCAAAAAGAAAAAGTGATGGACGGAATGCTGAACAATGTCAAACATTCACCCCAGTTCAGAGATCTGGGCCTAAATCCATCGTTTCTTTGCTGCCCATGCCATTCCAGTTTGGACCCAGCCATATGCAAATCATTCTTGACCCTGTTCCCCATGGGAACAGTCCAGCCCGAACTGCCAGACCAAGTCTTCCCTGGACTGGAAACAAGCATCCTGGGACCGGTTTCGGGGTTTCACCCCTCATCAGCCAGGCTAGCTTGAATCCAGTGGCATATGATGCACGGGACCCACGTCTGGGCATAACCTTCCCACTTAGGGCAACAAATGCAGAAAGAACAAGTGATGGACGGAATGCTGAACAATGTCAAACATTCACCCCCCAGTACAGAGATCGGGGCCTAAATCCATCGTTTTTTTTGCTGCCCATGCCATTCCAGTTTGGACCCAGCCATATGCAAATCAGTCTTGACCCTGTTCCCCATGGGAACAGTCCAGCCCGCACTGCCAGGCCAAGTCTTCCCTGGACTGGAAACAAGAATCCTGGGACCGGTTTCGGGGTTTCACCCCTCATCAGCCAGGCAAGCTTGAATCCAGTGCCATAGGAAGCACGGGACCCACTTCTGGGCATACCCTCCCCACTTAGGGCTACAAATGCCAAACTGGGGTGGCATGGTGAGCAAAAGAACGATGGATTAAACCCAGATCTGTGACTGGGGGTGAGTGTTTGCATTGTCAGCACTCCATCCATCATCCTTTTGTGTTGTTAAAGTTGCCCCAAGAGGGAAGGGTATGCCCAGACGTGGGTCCCTTGCTCACTGTGCCACTGGAATCAAGCTAGCCTGGCTGAAGAAGGGTGATACCCTGAAACCGATCCCAGGATGCTTGTGATCCGTTCCAGGGAGGACCTGGTCTGGCAGTTCGTGCTGGACTGTTCCCATAAGGAACAGGGTCAAGACTGATTTGCATATGGCTGGGTCCAAACTGGGGCGACATGGTGAGCAAAAGAACGATGGATTAAACCCAGATCTGTGACGGGGGTGAGGGTTTGCATTGTCAGCGCTCCGTCCATCATCCTTTTGTGTTGTCCATGGGTAACACCACTGCCATGTGGTGCTGCAGCAAACTGGGCCGGGTGGCGTTGTGTCTCTAGACATGGCTGAAGGAATGTTAGGTCATTTCCCTAGTGCTTCAACACCTGGCAGGATCTCTGAATGCCAGAGCAGACAAACAGCGAAGATACTTAGCGGATCACAAGTGGCACATCCTTTCAGAGGTGGTGCAAGGTCTATTTCAGCAGTGGGGAGAGCCTTGGTTAGAACTGTTTGCCACCACCACTGAGAACACGTAGTCAGCACTTCTGTGCGCTGGAGTTTTCAAGGCATCTCTCGCTCAGAGACGCATTCTGTCTCGAGTGGAGCTCAGGCTTCCTGTATGCCTTTCTGCCCATACCACTCCTGCCCAAAGTTCTCCAGAAGATCAGAAACAACAGTCCTTAAATCATCCTTGTGGCTTCGGTCTGGGCTCGGAAAGTCCGAGCCGTTGAGCATAGCCATCAGTTCTCTGATCCAGCTTCCCCTTCAGGAGTATCTTTAGTTTCAGCAATAGGGGAGGGTTCTCCACTCAAATCTGTCACCACTCCACCTTCATGTGTGGTAATTGAGCAGCAACAGTTCACAGCTTTCGACCTTCTGGCGAAAGTCTGTAATGTTTATCTTGTCAGCTCAGTGTCGTCCCACCAAAACAGTATACGCTGGCCATTGGAGCAACCTTGTGGCATGGTGTCCAGAAAGGTACACGCTTTATCTGTACCCCTTACCCATGTTCTTTTGTTTATCTTTACTCTGGCCCAGCAGGTCTCCGCATTGGGTTCATTAAAGGTGTATTTGTCCATTATTTCTACTTCCCTGCAGCTGCCAGATCAGCCTTGTCTCTTCAGGTCCCAATAGGTTCCTTCAAGGATTGCAACACTTATTTCCTCCAGCTCCCTTCGTTATTCCTAAATAGTACCTTAGCTTGACTCTTTATTTCTAATGTGTGCTCCCATTGAGCCACTTTATACCTGCCCTCCTAGAGGGCAGTGGTTGCTTGAGATATCTGTTTTCTCTCACTGTAGTAGCTGTGGGAGAGGGGGGACCTGCGTGCAGAGGCTGCAGACGACTTCAGGGAGTTCAGGAGGGGTGAAAACACGATGGGCTCAAACTCCGGCAGCTGGGGCACCTTGTTGGCACTGGAGTTCCACTCCCACTCAGGTCGGTGACTATGGGTGCAGTGGTGTCTTCGGGTGTCTGGTCTTTGCGGTTCCAGAGGCTGCAGAGTCCTTTTCTTGGAGTTGGTAGGGGAGCAGGTCGACTGATCATGGGAGACTTGAGTCTTTTTTGAAGGAAGGCAATCTTCCCAGGTTCCTGGAGGTTCAGCTGTAGGACCAGGCATCTTTTACCACTTCTACTGGGAAGTGGACATAACCCTAACCCTAGTGGCCTAATTCCTTTCAAACGAAGATGGAGGAATTGAAAAATTGGTGTCCATGTTAGGGGTGGGACTGGCATGTAGTGGCCACACCTCTTAAGCTGCCTAATTTTCCCACCTGTTCTGTAGCCAAAAGTGGGGTCAGGACAAGGAGGGGTGGTGATCTCTGCCATTTGGAGAGACCTGGGTCGCATTACAAAGGCCTTTGAAGCTTCCTGGCCTGAAATGTCCATCCTGCCTGGAGGAGGTATCAACCACCCCCGCCCAGTGCATGTTTTTGTCTCCTGAGAGCGCTAGCTCTCACCTTAGGGGGTCAGAAATGTGGTTAAGGTGACTGAACTGGTCAGGGCCAGTTAGTTGCATGAATTGGTAAATCCAACAATGGCATCAGTGTGGTTTCCCGAATTCAAGATGTTTGATACTAAGCATCCCTATCTTCAGTGAAGCCATCATGTAGCTATGGAACTTATAGTGACCTGTGCCCAGAAATGGATTGGTTGGTCACTTACTATGTCTGGAAATCGACAAAATAGCAGGGGCATATTTGCTCATTCAGATATGCCCTACATTGTAATATCTATTACACCCTGCCTTAGGGCTGTAAAGTCTTGTTTATAATTTTGGAAGCACCTTGTCACTCAACCTGCAATGCAGTCTGCATAAGGTTGGTGCTGGGTCTCTCACAGTGGCACAAGTTGTGCTGCAGCTGCAAGGGGCCCTTTTCAGTACCCATTCCCTAGGTACCAGGGGTATCATTTACTAGGGACATCCAGGGGGCTGAAGGGCCTGGTCACTTGGGGATCAAGTGACCAGGTGCCTTGTTTTAGGGACGAGACACTGGCACTGGCACTGGGGAGCTGGTTAGCAGGAACCCAGTGCATTTCAATCGAAGTTGGATCTAAAAACCAGGTTAAAGTGGGGGGTACTGCAACCAGAACCCAGCTCCCCCACAAATTGTCACCTAGTGCTGGCTCAGGTTTTGCAACTTGTTTTTATTGAAAAATGTCTTCTGAGTCACAAGGTATAGTGACGCCTCATAGGAATGCTAATGCACATCAGCTCCATTGTTAGATTGCTTTTCTCTGCTGTTGAATTCGGACGTGTGTCGCTGAAGATCGAATTCAACACCACATGGCACACCTCCCCAGGGCCTTGTGATGCTTCCACCTCCATTGCCAAAAAAACAATTGTGATTGCAAGAGTCTTTAGACTGTGCGAGTTCTGCGCCCTGAATACCTTCAACGTTTCGTTTGTTGCCTTTTTAGAAAGCGGGCCAGGTGTGGTGCGCACCTATGGTGTTATTACCTTATACCAGGCCCAGGTATTCCCTGTTAGTGAAGTGTATGCATTATCTAGGAAGCCAGGACTCTCTAGAGGTAGCTGTGGATGAGCAGGCAAGACTTATCTAGGAGACATGCAAAGCTTATGCAATACCACTACAGTCACGCAACACTTATACACATGAAAGAAGCACACAGTGTTAAAAAAAAATAAAGGTACTTCATTACAGTAACACAAATACTAAAATACTGTATAGGCAATGCCCCTAACTGGAGGAGAGTAAACACACTGTTATATACACATTAGTAATCAGTAAATAGCATAGAAAGCAATAGGCTTTAGTAAAAGCAATAGCAAATTGTGATGGCCCTAGGGGAGGGCCAAACCATATACTAAACAAGTGGAATGTGAAAGGCAGCCCCACACCCAAGGAAGTGGAATCAGTAGAGGGGAGCTGAAGGATTTAGGAACCCCAAGAGGTGAGTACCACAGTGACCCCAGCGACCAGGAGAGCAGAAATAAGTACCTGGTTTTCCCCAAAACCCACAGGAGGACTTTGGAAGAGGAATTTGCAAGACCCAGACAAGACTGGAAGAAGCCAGAGGTGGATCCTGATAGAAGGGGAGCTGCAAAGGAAGGGGACCTGCAAAGGAAGGGGACCAAGTCCAGTTCGAGTTGAAGTGGCTGGTTGTGGCAGGAGGCACTACCCCCCCTTCTGTGTATGGAGGACCAGGTCGATGGTGGACGAAGAAAGTTAGCAGTGCAGCACAGGAGCAGAAGAGGAGTTACAGAAGTGATGCAAGCGATGTCCCACGTCCATGGTCGTGATGCAGTCGGTCAGTGGTGCTGGAAAACCACCAACAAGCCTTAACAAATGCAAGAGTCTGGGAAGCAGGTTTTGCAAGGCTAAAGAGGGCCAGCGAGGTCCAGGGAACTCAACCCAAGGAAGGGATTCGGGGGTGACCCTCAGCAGCTGGAAGAGTCACAAGAAGAGGAGGCAGTGCCCACAGGTGACCCACGGGCAGCAGGCACAGGAGTCACAGTGAGGCCCTCCCAGCACACCTGAAGAGGAGCCCCACATCGCTCGAGCAGCAGGCAGGAGACTGCTTTGCAGAAAGGAGTGCTTAGGGCTGGGGCTACACGGAGCCTTAAGATCCCTTGGATGAGGAACAAACAAGCTTTGGTAGCTGCAAGAGTCATGGTCCTGCAAAAAAAGGCAAGGGCTTACCATCTCCCAAGTTGGACAGCTGGCAGAGACGACCAAGTGGACCACTCCAGACCAACATCTGTGATGCAGGATCCACGCTGCTCCGGAGGAGAGAAGTTCCACACAGCCCGTCGTCGTTGCAGTTGGTGCCTGCGGATGCAGGGGAGTGACTCCTTCACTCCGGGGAGATTCCTTCTTACTTCTTGTGCAGGCTGAAGACTCGTCACCCTCAGAGGATGCACAGCCAGGTAAATGTTGCAGTTTCTGGAAGGAGCTAGAAAAACAAGGTTGCAGAGTAGAATAGTCGCTGAAGTTGCAGATAGTCGGTTCCTGGCGGGTTCAGTTGTAGTCCTAGTGGCTAGAAAATGAAGTAAAGGATGCAGAGAAGTCCTGCTGAAATCTTGCACGTCAAGTCTGAGGATCCACCTAAGAGTGCGCCCCTGAATATCTCAGGTAGGGTGATTGATCATCTAACAGGGTGACCACCTATCAGGAGGGGGTTGTGACATCACCTGTCTGACCTGGCCACTCAGATGCTCCCAGGGGCTCTGCCCAACTTGGATTCAAGATGGCAAAATCAAGTGGCCAACTGGAGGCGCTCTGGACACTACCATTGAGGTGGTGATGGACAAGGTAGTGGTCACTCCCATTTCCACTGTCTAGTTTCGCGCCAGAGCAGGGACCGGTGCAAACTGGTTATGCAAGGACGACACCAAATTTTCCCTTCAAAGCATATGGGTGGCTTGGGGAGGCTACCGCTCCCAAGTCATGTAACGCCTATTTCCAAGGGGAGAGGATGTTGCCTCCCTCTCCCACATGAAATCCTTTGTTCTGCCTTCCCCTGCCTGAGTTGATCAAGCAGCAGGAGGGCAGAAACCTGGCTGTGGAGTGGCAGCAGTGCGGGCTGCCCGGAAACCCCCCAGAAGACTGGTAGGAGCACTACTGGGGTCCTCGAAGGAGCCCCAGAGTGCATGGAATCATACAACCAATACTGGCAACAGTATTGGGGGTATGATTGCGACATGTTTAAACATGCCCAGGTTTGGAGTTCCCATTATGTAGCTGGATACCTGTGCTCAATACACAGGTAAAATGGCTTCCCAGCACCCAGTGTAATAGAGCTGGAGCTCGTAGGGGCACCTCTGCTCATGCAGGGGTGCCCTCACACACAGCTACCTGCACCCTGCCCTTTGTGCTAGGAGAGCCTACCATAGGGGTGCCCTGTAGTCAAAGGGTGCATGCACCTTTTCATGCAGGCTGCAATGGCAGGCCTGCATACACATTTTGCATGGGCTCCCATGGGTGGTGCAATACATGCTGCAGCCCATGGGGAACCCCTGGGTACCCAAGTACCATATTCTAAGGACATATAAGGGGTCACCAGTATGCCAAGTTTGCAGTGTGCAAAGTCCTAAGTAACCAAATTTATGGGGAGAGAGCACAATCACTCGGGTCCTGGTTAGCAGGGTCCTAGTGAAAACAGTCCAAGCAAACTGACAGCAGGCACAAAGTGGGGGTAACCATGCCAGAAAGAGGGTACTTTCCTATACTCTGGATTCCAGAGTATCATCTACTAGGAACTTACAGGTAAGTTAGTAATTTCCAATTGTGTACATCCAATCTGACATGCATTTTACTGTCATGACATTGGCACTGAGGTGTGGTTAGCAGGCCTTGGAGGAAGCTGGCTCTGTACATACTATATCAAAATGAGATATAGTGTGCACAGAGTACAGGGGTTCCTCAAGAGGCTTGACAGAGGCAATAATAGATAATACTACTGCTCTATTTGTCGCAGTGTGGTTGAGCAGTTAGGCTTATCAGAGGGTAGTATTAAGCAATTGTTGTACACACACAAGCAATAAGTGAAAACACACACTCAATGACTTAACTCCAGGCCAATAGGTTTTTATATAGAAAAATATTCGTTTGTTAATTTATTTTTAGAACCACAAGATTCATTTAGCAAGTAAGTACATTAAATGAAAGGTACTTTGTATAGTAATAGTTGAGACTTTGAATAGATTCAATATTGTACACAGTTCATTAAAATGACAAAAAGCTATTTTAAAAGTGGTCACAGTGCAATTTTCAACAGTTCCTGGGGGAGGTAACTACAGTGGAGTTTCAAAGGCAAGTACCACACTTACGGGTTCAATCTCAGAGGCATGGTAGCCCACCATTGGGTGTTCAAGGCAACCACAAGCACCCAGCACCGGCAACACAGAGCCGGTCAGGTGCAGTGGGCAAACAGGAGCCAAAATAACGTGGGCGCCTATGGAGACGGGGGTACTCCGGTTCCAGTCTGCTTGCAGGTAAGTACTTGTGTTGTCTGAGGGCAGACCAGGGGGGTTGAAGGAGCACTGGAGGGGCCCCAAGTAGGCACAAAAACCACACCCTCAGGGGCAAGAGGGCAGCTGGGTGCAGTGTGCAAACAGAGCGTCTGGTTCCCAATAGAACTCTATGGAGGCACCCAGGGGTCGTTTAGGCGCTGCAGGCAGGAGCACAGAGGGGCCTCTCGGGCAAGCCACCGACTGGGCAAGGGTGAGGGTCGCCTGCAAGTTGTTGCTGCACCAGTGGTGGGTTTCTCACAGGCCTGGGGGCTGCGGGTGCAGTGCTTCTCCAGGCGTTGGATATCTTCTTCCCGGGCAGTCGCAGTCAGGGGGGTGGTGGGGTCCTCGGGATTCACTCTACAGGCGTCATCGTGGGGGTGCTGGGAGGTCAGCCCAGGGTGGACACGTCATCTGAGTCACCTGGGGGTCCTCTCTGGATAGTTGGTTTCTCTGGACACGGGCTGGGGGCGTCGGGTGCAGAGTATGGGGACTCACGCTTCTGGAGTGAGGTGGGAGTCCCTTTAAAGATGGATATGTCTTTTGGTTGGGCAGAGCCACTGCCCACGGAAGTTCTTGGTCCTTGTTGTTGCAGGCAGTCCCTGAAGGATTTTCAGGGGTCGCTGGTCCTGTAGAACGCGTCACTTTCTGGTTGCAGGGTCTTTGAAGCAGGAGACATGCCAGTAGGGCTGGGCCAAGTCAGTTGTCTCCTTCTCTTCTCTGTGGGGTTTTCAGCTCAGCAGTCCTCCTTGTGAGGTCATCAGGAATCTGAAAAGCTGGGTTCAGGGTCACCTCTAAATACTAAATTTAGGGGTTTGTTAGGGTCAGAGGGCAGTAGCCAAAGGGTGAATACACTCTCCTTGTTTCCACTCCCTCTGGGGAGTGGGGCACATCCCTATCCCTATTGGTTCTAATCCCCCAAAGCAAGATGGAGGATTTCTCAAGGAGGGAGTCACTTGAGCTCTCATCACCTTAGGGGTGGACCTGGCTGAGGGGGTAACTCCTTGTTTTTCTCATTATCACTCTGGACTTGCTGCCAAAAGGGGGCTTGTCTGGGAGCAGGCATTTCCACTAGCTGGAGTGCCCTGGGGCTTTGTAACACCAGGCTTGAGCCTTTGAGGCTCACCGCCAGGTGTTACAGTTCCTGCAGGGGTAGGTGTGAAGCACCTCCACCCGGGACAGGCTTTGTTTCTGACCACAGAGTGCACAAAGGCACTCACCCCATGTGGTCAGAAACTCGTCTGGAAGTGGCAGGCTGGCACAGACCGGTCAGCCTTGCACTAGTAGTTGGGCTAACATACGGGGGCATCTCTAAGATGCCCTCTGTCTGCATCTCTCAGTAAATACCACACTGGCATCACTGTGGGATTTTTTGTGCTGAGAATTTGATACCAAACTTCTCAGTATTCAGTGTAGCCATTATGGTGCTGTGGAGTTCGTAATGACAAACTCCTAGACCATATACTCAGTATGGGTACCCTGCACTTACATTGTCTAAGAATTGACTTAGACACTGTAGGGGCATAGTGCTCATGCAGCTTTGCCCTCACCTGTGGTATAGTGCACCCTGCCTTAGGGGTGTAAGGACTGCTAGAGGGGTGACTTAGCTACGCCACAGGCAGTGGTTTGTAGGCATGGCACTCTGGGGGGCGTGCCATGTCGACTTTGTCTTTTCTCCCCACCAGTACACACAAGCTGCAAAGCAGTGTGCATGCACTGAGTGAGGGGTCCCGGAGGGTGGCATAATACATGCTGCAGCCCTTAGGGACCTTCCCTGGTCACAGGGCCCTTGGTACCAGGGGTACCTTTTACAAGGGACTTAACTGTGTGCCAGGGTTGTGCCATTTGAGGAAACAAATCGAGGAAACAAAGGTACAGTTTTAGGGAAAGAACACTGGTGCTGGGGCCTGGTTAGCAGTGTCCCTGCACACTTCTTAGTCAAAGCTGGCATCAACACTAGGCAAAAAGTGGGGGTGACAATGCCAACAGTGGCATTTTCCCACAGGCCTCAATGCACTCTGAGTTGGAAAACCAGTAGCATCAGTAGAGACTTGAGGCTGACCATACAAAAAAAGCATTTCCTTTCAAATTTCATCTTCAAACAAACAATAAGCAGAAAACAACAAAATAAGCAAGGCTAACTTTCCCAAGCCAAGTAACACCTGTTTCCAAGAGAGGGGGTGTTGCCTCACTCTCCCGCAGGAAATCCTTTGTTCTACCTTCCTCTGCCTGCAGAAACCTTTCTGAGGGGTGGCAGCAGCGAGGGCTCCCAGGAAAACCCCAGAAGACTAGTATGAGCAATGCTGGGGGTCCTCTAAGGAGCCCCCAGAGTGCATGGAATCAAACCACCAATACTGGCAGCAGTATTGGTGTATGGTTCCAACATATTTGATAAAAAAAAACATGCCCAGGTTCAGAGTTACCATTGTGTAGCTGGACAAAGGTCCAGTAGATGGGTAAAATGACTTCCCCGCACTTACGAAGTCCTGTACTGGAGCTGGAGTTCGTAGGTTCCCCTCTGCTCAGGCAGGGGTGCCCTTACACACAGGTACCTGCACCCTACCCTCTGGGCTATGTGGGCCTTCCATAGTGGTGACTTACAGTGACCTGTTGTGAAAGGGTGTATGCACCTTTTCACGCAGCATGCAATGGCAGGCCTGCAAGACACCTTTTGCTTCAGCTCCCATGGGTGGCACAATACATGCTGCAGCCATGGGGAACCCCTGAGTGCCTCAATGCCCTAGGTACTAAGTACCATATACTAGGAACCTATATGGGGGCACCAGCGTGCCAGTTGTGGAGTGTGCAAAGTCCTTAGTGACCAAATTTCGAGGGAGAGAGCACAGTCACTGGGGTCCTGGTTAGCAGGATTCCAGTGAACACAGTCAAAACACACTGACAACGAGCAAAAGGTGGGGGTAATCATGCCAAAAAGAGGAATCTTTCCTACAGCCTCGACCATCCCTTCTGTTCTCTCATCAATCACCCTCTTGAGAATGCCCAGGCCTTAATGGAATGGACCCCTTTCCAGTACTGTCCAGAGTGCTTCTGGAAGTACTTGTGGCAAGATCTCAGCACATCACTGGAGCTTGATGAGACCTCATGCCCTGCCTGGCTCCGTCTTTAAAGAAGATCCCCAGTTACCAATGGGATTGATGCAAAATGGCACAGCTCTGAGAACAGCAATGAGACAAGTCATCTTCCTTTGAGGGGGGATGTAAAAAAGGAAGTGGATGCCTCCAGCTCTTCTGACCAACCAATGGTCTTCAGTCCAGAGTTGAGCTCAGCATTGGGCTTGATAACGAAGATTTTGACCGTGGTAGTGTGTGTCACCACCAAAAACACTTTTTCGATTACCGCCCCTAGGGGACTCGAGCCCTGTGCTGCCTTCTGAGCCGCTGCTGCATACCACTCATGGTTGTCGTTGACACAAGATCTCGGAGCAGACTTTAACTCTGATCACAGCGCCAAAACAGCCGCATAAAACCTGGCCTTTCTTGCTCCGGCTGCACCCTCAATGCATCTGGTTCCTCACCACCAGCACACACTGGCTCTTTCGAGCCAAAGCAACATTTGACACCCAGACAGCCTTCAAAGCCGAAACATCTGTCATCATCCATCAACACAGCATTCCACAGGTAGCTCCAAAAATTTCAATGCCTTCATTCTACAGTGCCTTCAGAAGGAGTTTGACAATTGGAAGACAAGACTATTCATTCACCAGCAAATGCGCAGGATTTCTGCCAGACCGCCACCGAATGTGCAAGACACTTTTCCTTGCAAAAGGAAGTTTACCCCCGAAGAGCAACTTGCACTGTAGCCATCACCACCCCCTATGCTTGAAGAAACAGAGAACGGAGCACTAGCCCTATGTCCTCTCATTCCTCCAGTCCTCTTAAAAATGTTTCCTCCTCCACCCAGACTACTCCACATAAAGCCCCTACTCTCCCTCCCCCACATAGTCTACCTCTGCCATCCTTGCCAGATAGGTCCCCACATTCCTCCTATGTGGGGTTAGTCCCCTAGATCTCTTGATCCCTATGATGCCTTATATGACCTGGGGCCCCTGGATGATCCATGGGATGATTGTGAGGTTCCCCAGGCAACAAAGACTCTGACCTCTACCCAGCCGAGCCTTCTGCACCAGGTGATACCACTTCGTATAATGAAGTCATCCGCAGGGTGGCCACCATTCACAAGGTGGACTTTCACACCATCACAGAGGAGGATGACCTCTTAATAGAAATGCTCTCACACACTCCATGCTCAACACAGCGACTAGGCATGCTTAAGTGTATGTTACAATCTACTCAAGATGTATTTAAAGACCGTGTTAATGCCCAGGTAGTTACGCTCAGGCTTGACAAGAAGTACAAGGCCTCCTCTTCTGACCCACCTTACATCAGAGGACCACTACCACCAGATTCTCTGGTTCTGCATACCACCGGCAAATGCAAAGGGTACTGCAGATGCCCCGCCTCCTTGCAAAGAAAGTAGAAAGATCAATGCAGCGGTCAAATGGGGTGGCCACTCAATCTGCCATGCAAAGGCACATCGCCAACTCAGTTAGGTGTGACTGAGCACAGTGGGACAAGATGGGAGACCTGGTCCAGTTCCTCCCGAAACAGTTCAGGCAAAAGGCTCGAGCTCGTAGCAAAGGGCCAGACCATCTTCAACACGACCATTAGGTGTGCTCTAGATGTGGCTGATACTGCCATAAGGGGTATTGACTCTAGCATTGTCATCCGCTGAGATGCCTTGCTTTCTATGTCTCTGGCTTTAAGCCAGAAGTCCAGCAGCATCTGATCAACTTGCCATTTGTTGGTGAATACCATTTCTGGCCTCAGGCTGATCAAATGCTGTGGAAAATCAAGAAGGGTACAACCAAGGCAGTGGGGGCTGTTCAGACCCTATGGCTCCTTTTGTCGCTCACAGTTCCATGGTGGCCCCAATGTTACTTTTCCAGAGATTTCTACCTCATAACAGAGGCAATGGCAGTAGCAGCAAAGCCTTGCTGGGTTATTCAAGACGTGTCTATAGGGAAAATAACACAAATGCGGGGTCCTTGGGGAAGGGGGCAGTTGATAGCCAATGGGCTACCAGGTTCCTTCCCACCTGAAGACCATTTTCTGCAGCGTGTGGCATCTGGGCATCCCAGGATTCACCATTCTGCCCACTTCCAATATGGCAGGCCTCCTCTCCAGGCATATGGAGCTTCTTAGTGCAACCCAGAGGTGTGGCTGCCAAATGGGCTACACACCCCTGGAAAACCGGATGGCAATAGTTTTCCCTCTCCTGTCCTAAGTGCCAGCCTTTCTGCCTGAACAGTGGAGCAGCCCCTCTCGTATGTGTAACCCATTTACTGTTCATTGGAGGCTTCTCCCTTGAAGCTGCCTTTTGGGCAGACACCCATGTGGATTCCTGCAGAAGGGAGGTGACACCTTGTTCTATAGAAGGCCCCTATTGTATCCTTTCCTGGGAGTCTTTAGCAGGAGGAAGGAAGCTGTCTCGGCTACAGGACCCTCTGGAAACCAGTAATGGCACAGGGAACTGAAATTATATGAGCAATATTTATGAATCACAGTCGTTACCCATAGGCATCAAGGTGCTGTAGTCTTGGTAGTACAACAGGAAGCTGAATAACAGAATTGCAGAAAAAAGCTAACAGATATCCCTATATTGTTAAGAGCCAGGTCTTTAAGGCTTTTCTAAAGGGAGAGTGCAATTTAATGTATGTCAGATGATGAGGGAGTTACATAGTCATGCTGTTGCGACTGAGAAAGCTCTACCTCCCCGTCTCTGGTAGGTAGACACTGATTCCCGATTAAGATGAGCTGAACACAGATTTGTCCTCGGGATGTACCAGTGGAACATTGCCTTAATTCTCTCTGGGCCAGTCTTGTAAAGGGCCCTGTGCACAATGGACAGAGTCTTGAACATAATGTGTTTTTTCATGGGGAGCCAGTGTAGATCAAGTGGTCTCTTAGTAACGGACTGCCATTTTGGAAGACCCAAAACAAGTCCCTCCAGCGCATTCTGCACTAAGTTTGGCTTGTGTGTTGTTATTGGTGTCTAAATAAAGTGCATTACAATAATCAGTCCTTGACATGACAAGTACCAGGGCCACTTGGTACCACGTAGAGAGGGAGATAAACAAAAATATTTTCTTCATCATTCTGATGACCTTTAAACAAGCTGATGAGGTACGATTGGCCTACTGCTCCAGTTTGAGCTCATTGTCCAGGATCACCCCTAAATTCTTGGCCTTCTCTGTTGGAACAGGTAAAGTACCTAATGTATCAGGTCACCAGTTATTATTCCAAATAGATGCTTGAGTTCCAAAAAGCAACATTTTCCCCATTAAGCTTCAGCAAGATTTGTGTCCATCCACTCAGCAACTGCTTTCATACAGTGATTACATTTGTTTGTGGTAGCTGCCGTATCCTTCAAAATGGACACAATGATTTGGATGTCGTCGACATGTGCAACTGCTTGAAGCCCATAGGACCGTATGATCCTGGCAAGTGTGGATACATAGAGGTTAAAAATCGTAGGGCTCAAAGATGAACTCTGAGGCACCCCACATGGTGAAATAGTCGATTCAAGGCCCTGTCCATGATGCCCATTTTCCATAGGCGTTCAATCAGTAGGTATGGGGAGATGGTATCAAAGGCCGTGGGCAGATCCAGCAGGATCAGAGCCATACCCTGACCTGCATTCACTAGCTCCCTAATACCATCCATAGCAGCCACTAATGCTGTTTCTGTTCCGTGATTTTTCCAGAACCTGATCTGTTATTCGCCCATCCAACTCTGTTCTTCCATAAACGCTATCAAGTGGCTATTGAGATGTTTCCTCAGGATCTTAGCTGGAACTGGGATTACAGACGGCAGTTTTTGAGGTCATTAAGGTCCAGATAAGGCTTCTTAAAAAGTGTGGCTTTTTACTGCTTCCTTCCACAGCAGAGGGTAGCACCCGGAAGAGATGGCTTTATTTATCATCGATGAAAATGTGTGCCCTACCATTCCAGTTTCCATGTGCAAAATTGTACGTGCACGAGGTTCAAGAGGGGACCAGATTTGGTGCTAAGAAGGTGCGGTTGAACCAGCTCTCGGGTGAGGAGAGAAAAGACCATCAATGTTGTGGTTGATTCCTTGAGTTGCAAAGACTTAAAAGATTCTAACTGAAGCTCTCTGTTTAAAGACCAGAGGTTTTCATCTTGTACTTTTGACGCTTTGTTATTTATAAATGTTGGCAATTTTAGATTGAAAGAACTAACTGGCTGCAAAGTTCCTGTGAGCCTTCCTTTTCTGGGGAAGCTGGAGGTGTTGACAAATCCTGAACTGATTTAAAGAGCGCTTTAAAAGACTGTGTTTTTTATTTTATTGGTACATTAGATGGCTTTATTTTCTTTCAGATCTAACTTGTATTCTCTGATCAGTACCTAGTAGGCGGACTTTCCTGCGCCTCATACTCTTTTCTCCAGGCACATTCCTGGCAGCTACGGCCTGCCTGAGCAGCCTCAGTCTATCTGTGAACCAGAGGAGGGGCCATAGGCAGTTTTCTCGTCAGCTTAACTTCCGGTATGGGAGCTGCCTTATCAGCGGCCACACCCAACAAGGCAGAAAGATCCTCTGCCCCTTCATCCACACCCTCCTGTGCAACTAAGGGTCTGCTACCTAACACAGTATCAAAAATATCAACTGACACACCCTCTTCCAGTCCCTCCTCAAGGTCTTGCAGTTGGAAAGTGTGTCCCTCCCCTAGCAAGAGGGCAAAATAAATGTAAAAAGAACTGCTGTTTGTTCTGACTAGCTTGGGGGGAGCGCCGGGTGTCCAATGACACCCGGGGTCATAGGAGAAAATACCATCTAATGTATGTCCTGCTGTGTGGGTAGAGACTGTTGCAAACCAGTGCAGGCTAGAGTCTCAGAGCTATGTAATCTTTATTAGAGATTTATTAGCACTTTCCTCAAGATACAAATGGAGTCTCCCAGAATGGCAAATTTACCATTCCCTATAAAAGGTTCTATGAGGTTTGGTATATCTGATAGAGACAACTAGCCGCAGATTCCTTACCTTAGCATTCTCCCCAGGCACCAGACTGTATCCAGAAAAACCTTTCAGCAGTACCTCTGTGCATCAGGAGAGGGCACTGTGCCACTCCATAGCGACATAGTCCACAGGATATGATGTCCAAATAATCCCTCCAACACGCTGACATCAGTTTCTTCTTTTCTGCACTGCAGCGCAGACCTGGAGAAGAGCTTCTCCTGGCCATTTTGGCCTCTCTTTTCGACAGTTTCCGTCAGATGGAACAGTGTGTATGCCTTCTGGCTTTAAATCCTTTGGGTTGTGTGCTCGACAGATGTAAGTGTCATCTGTGGTCAAAGTTGCGTCCTTCTCTGACTTCACTGCCTGCACACGGCTCCTCCCGTTCCATACGGGAGTCCGTCTTGTGTGTCTCGGTTTTCTTGGTGCCGGGAGGACCCTGACCCAGATGCAGGACTGGTACCTCTCTCTCCATGCCATTTTTGGGCCTATCCCTTCCTCTGGAGCGCCTTCGGACCCTTAGGAAGTGGAGGGTGCTCTGACGGGATCTCCACCGGTGGCTTTGCTCTTGGTTCAGCACCGAGACACGGCCTCCTATGGCTTCCACCTACCATGCCTGATTCTTCTCTACCGACTATCGTAAGCCTTAAGTTCTGCCCTGCCAACTCTGGTGGTGGTGGTTCCATTGACTTAGCTCAACTCCCTGATCGTCGTCTCACCGGAATTCATCGACGAACCTTCCGGTGTTGAGGTCTCACCCTCTCGACGTCGGTCAACCCCGACACCTGGAGCAACCGCCGATGGAGTCGGCTATCTCAGATTCTCAGATTCTTGCCCTATGTCTTCTGGGGCCCACCCTCCAGTTCCCCAATCGGAGTGACATGGTTTGGATTGTCAGGCTTCCATTTCCAAAACCATTCCACTTACACAATCAGATTGGTTATTTCAGTTGGGCAATACAAGTGGCCAGCACTCCTCCCCCGGCTTCCATCCTCCTGTCAGCCCCTTGGTTGGCTTCCGAGGCCAGTTCTGCTCTAGCAGACATGTAAAAGTGTGTTTCAGAAGTGTTGCATTTGTCCACGGACCCTTTACTTGATGTCCTACATCCTGACCAGTCTTCTGTAGAGCTTGTCCTTCCTTATTGTGGAGCTCTTTGTGATATCCTCTTGAGGGTTTGGGCCCAGCCGATATATGTCCCCGTGTAACACTCTATTTCACATAAACACAGACCAGTCCCAGAGGATCCATCTTGCCTCTGTCGGCATCCGACTACTCAAAGCTTTGTGGTGCACACTGCTTTAGCTGCACAGTCTTACTCATGTCTTCCTGCCCTTCCAGAGCGAGAGGCCAGGCAGCTGGAGGCTTCTGATAGGCAGATATTTGCTTCATCTACTTCTGCCTTGCGTTCAATCAATATTTTCTGTGTCCCTGCTCGCTTCTCCCATGTCTTGTGGGACTCTGAGTTCATTTTGCCTTCTCTCCCTGAGGGAGGCTATGAATATTCTGGTTCCCATAGTAAGGGATTGTTAGAAATGGGGTATTTGGTTGGCAGTCAGGTTACCCCCTGTCCAAGCAAGGACCCTCACTCTAGTCAGGGTAAGTCACACACAATCCAAATTATCCTGTGCCCACCCTCTGGTAGCTTGGCACTGAGCAGTCATGCTTAACTTAGAAGGCAATGTGTAAAGTATTTGTGGAATAAATCATACAATAACACAAAATAGCACCACAGAAATACACCACACAGTGTTTAGAAAAATATATCATATTATCTGGATATTTGCAGGTCAAAACGGTCAAAGATGCAATAAGTACATGTAGAGATATCACTGAAAATTGATATAAAGTGTCTTAAATCTTTTTAAAGCAAATAAAGTCTCTTTCAAGCACAAAGTACCGCAGAGGAGGAGAATCGTAGAAACAAAGGGGTGTGCGTCAATTTCTCAGGCTGCACATGCGATGCGTCATTTAGTTTCCATGCAGGGACAGCTGTGCTTCGATTTCCGGCGCTCGGCTGTGGATCTTCTTCGGGTTGCGGGGTTTTCAGACGCCCCGGGGTCTGTGCGTGGAATCCTGGGCTTGCGGAACAAAGTCACAAGCGCTGCGTCGTTCCAGTAAGCATTGTGTGGAAGTTTCTTCCGCACAGCAGGCGCTGCGTCGATTTCCCCTCTGGAAGGCGGGCTGTGTCATCCCAGGTCGGCTGTGCGTCTATCCGGTGGGCCGTGCGTCGAAGTTCCGGTCGCAACGCAGGCGCAGCGTCGATCTTCTCCTTGCGAAGTCCTGCAGTGAATTGTTTACCGCAGGGTAGGCTGTGCGTCGGTTTTAGCAAGCTGTGCGTCAAATTATCACCACACAAGGAGTCCAGTTGCATAAGAGAAGTCTTTTTGGTCCTGAGACTTCAGGGAACTGAAGATAAGATCTATCCAAGCCCTTGGAGAGTATTTCTTCACCACAGCCAGAGAGCAGCAAGGCAGCTGGCCAACAGCAAGGCAGCAGTCCTTCACAGAAAGCAGTCAGGTGAGTCCTTTGGGAAGCCAGGCAATTCTTGGCAGGATGCAGGTTCTGGTTCCAGTTATCTTCTCCAGGAAGTGCCTGAGTTGGAAGGGGCAGAGTCCCTGTTTATATTCCCAAATGTGCCTTTGAAGTGGGGGAGACTTCAAAGAGTGGCTTAGAAGTGCAGCAGGTTCCCTTTCAGTTCAATCCTGTCTGCCAGGGTCCCAGTAGGAGGTGTGGCAGTCCTTTGTGTGAGAGCAGGCCCTCCACCCACCCAGCCCAGGAAGACCCATTCAAAATGCAGATGTATACAAGTGAGGCTGAGTATCCTGTGTTTGGGGTGTGTCTGAGTGAATGCACAAGAAGCTATCAACGAAACCCAGCCAGACGTGGATTGTAAGGCACAGAAAGATGTAAGTGCGGAGAAATGCTTACTTTCTAAAAGTGGCATTTCTAAAATAGTAATAATAAAACCAACTTCACCAGTCAGCAGGATTTTTGATCACCATTTTGGCCATACTAAACATGACCTTCCTACTCCTTTCAGATCAGCCGCTACCACTCAAACAATGTATGAGGGCAGCCCCAATGTTAGCCTGTGAAGGGAGCAGGTCTCACAGCAGTGTAAAAACGGATTTAGGAGTTTTAACACTACCAGGGCATGTAAACTACATAGGTACATGTCCTGCCTTTTGACTACACAGCACCCTGCCCTATGGGTTACCTAGGGCATATCTTAAGGGTGTCTTATATGTAGAAAAAGGGGAGTTTCAGGCTTGGCAAGTACTTTTAAATGCCAAGTCGAATTGACCGTGAAACTGCACACACAGGCCTTGCAATGGCAGGCCTGAGACAAGGTTAAGGGGGCTACTTAAGTGGGTGGCACAACCAGTGCTGCAGGCCCACTAGTAGCATTTAATCTACAGGCCCTGGACACATATAGTGCACGCTACCAGGGACTTATAAGTAAATTAAATAGCCCAATTGGGTATGATCCAATGTTACCATGTTTAAGGGGAGAGAGCATTTTCACTTTAGCACTGGCTAGCAGTGGTAAAGTGCACAGTGTCTAAAAACCAGCAAAAAAAGTGTCCAAAAAGTGGAGAGAGGCAGGCAAAAAGTTAGGGCTGACCACCTTAAGGCTGTCAGGTCTAACGGGGATGGTCAGCAAGCTGCTAGGCTTAGTATCAGATGTGGTATTGATAACACTGATTCTGCTGGAAGGGTTATGGCCTCTAATGTGGCCCTGCGTCGGTGGGCATGGTTGCGTTCCTCCAATTTTTTGGAGGCTGTGCAGGCATCTTTACTTGTTTTGCCTTTTGATGGCACCTCACTTTTTGATGTGCATGCCGACTGCTTTTTGCTGCTTTAGAGACGGTCATGGGGGCACTCAATCCTACAACCTCCTGGTAGTACAGGGTCTTCCTCTGTATTGGTTTCCTTCCTTTGTTCAGGGGCAGTTTTTATATCTCTTTTGCTTTTTCCTACCGCCTTTACAGGCAGTGTGCTTCTTGCTTACAGGCTGTTGTGTTCCTGCTCCTTGCAGGCGCTTTTTCTTATTATTATATTCAGACTGCCTAGCACCCTAGTTTGTGTTCCTGCGTTTGCAGGTGTACGTTCTTTTTCGTGGACATGTTCCACTATTTCTAGTGTTCCTGTTTTGGTCTCATTCCTCTTAGAGAGGGATTTTCTGTTCTCTCTGCTAATGGGTGTTTTGCATAAGAGAGTTGCTGTCTATGGGGTCCTTCCATGTGTGAGAGTCGTTTTCAGTTCCCTGCTCTTCAGAGTAATTGCTGTAGGCTTTTAGCCATGTTTTTATGTTTGGCTGTTCCCTTGTTAGGTGTTTTTTTTGGGAGTTGTTAATCTGTAGTTCTTTGTATAAGTAAGGACTCTACTGGTACGTTCGGTCTTACCCCAATTTTTTGCGGTTGTGGGGGGAGGGCTCTGTTTTTAAGGCTGTTCTTTGCATTGGGTGGACAGTGGTGTTCTGCTTTCAAATCCATGGTACATCTTCGATTGGAAGTGTCCCTTTTTATTATTATTACGTCCTTTCTGATTTTCTAATAGACATAGGGTACCCAATGTGGCCCTTATGGTGCACCTATTCCATTTAAAATTTTCTCATTAACTGCTACATCCTCTCTTACATTAACCCACATGTGCCACAGTCTTTGTCCTCTTCATGGACAAAGTAAAGTAGTCTCCCTTCTGACCATTCTGTCTGTTCCTGACTGCAGTTTACTTATGATTTGTATGCATATATATGTTTGTGTAGGTATTTTCTGTGAACGTGCTTACCCCTTTCTTCCCCATGCCCTATTCTGAGAAGGTTCAGGGTTTCATTTCTCCGTTTATGGGTTCTTGTCTTTATTAAAGACTGTTAACCATGCCTTCTCTGTAGGAAGCTGGCCGGGGGTGTGGTGGGTACCTAAGGTACTTGCACCTTATGCCAGTTCCAGGTATCCCCTATTAGTGTAGTGTAGGCAGTGTCTAGAAGCCAGGCTCTCTAGAGGTAGCTGTGGATGAGCAGCCAAGGCTTATCTAGGAGACATGCATAGCTTATGCAATACCACTGTAGTCACATAGTTCTCGCACACATGAAAGAATACACTCAGTGTTACAAAAATAAAAGTACTTTATTATGGTAACATCATGCCAAAATTACTATTGAGGCAATACTCCCTTAGGAGGTAAGTAATACACAAGATGTATACACTAGTTGTCAGAAATAGGCATAGGAATAGTTAGAAAACATTGCAAATAGTGTAAAACACATTAGAGAATAGTGGACCTAGGGAGAGCGCAAACCATATACTAAAAAAGGAATGCAAGAGTGTCACCCCCACCCAGGCAAGTGGAGTGTGTAGAGGGTCACTGGGGGTACCTGGAAAGCACAAAGGTAAGTAACAGAACAACCCCCAGCAACCAGGAAAGTGGGAGTAAATTACTAGAATTTCCCTAGAACACCCACTTAGAAGAAAATAAGAGAACTGTAAAACCCAGAAATTACTGCAAGAAACCAATGGTGGATTCCTGAAGAGGAAGACCTGTGGAAAGAGGGGACCATGTCCACAAGACGCAGCAGAGTCCAGTGGGGGCAGGAGGCCCTACCCACCAAGCTGAGGATTGCAGGAGTTGGTCAGCACTGCAGCCCTGGAGTTGGAGTCGAGTTCCTGGAAGATGCACGTAGTGTCCCACGCTGGAAGGGATATTGCAGTCGAGTTTTCGTGTCCGGATTCCACCAACAAGCCTTGGCACAGGCAAAACTTGCAGCTGGTGGTAAGTGGTGCTGCCGGGGACCAGCAAGGCCCAGAAGGTCTCAACCCAGGAGAAGGAGTCCAAGGGGACCCTCAGCGTCACAGAGAGCCCACAGAAGCACTGGCAGAACTCACAGGAGTCCTGCAGGACAGGGACACAGAAGGTGCAAATGGAGCCTATGCACCACTACGAAAAGGAGTCCCATGCCGCAGGAGAGCACTCAGGGAGCTGTGCATTGCAGGAAGAAGTGCTAGGGACGGGAGCTACACGAAGACTGAAGACCCCTTGGAAGAACTGCCAAGAAGCCTTCGCAGCTACAAAGGGTGCAGTGCATAGGGGTACTGTCCTGCGTGGGATGGCAAGGGCTTACCTCCACCCAAGTTGGACAGCTGGTAAAGAGGACCGTCTGGACCACTTCCGACCACCACCCATGTTGCAGGAGCCACAGAGCTCATCAGGAGAGGGGATCCACACAGCCTGTCGTCATTGCTGTTGGTGCCTGCAGATGCAGGCAAGTGACTCCTTCACTGCAAGGGAGATTCCTTCTTCTTTCCTGTGCAGACTGAAGACCAGCTGTCCTCAGAGGATGCACGACCGGGGAGATGTTGCAGAAGCTGGAAGGAGCTGGAAAAACAATGTTGTAGGCAAAGTCTTTGTCTTTGTTGTAGATTGTCAGGTCCTGGAGATGCAGTTTCTTTGGTCAGAAGTCAAAGTAAGGGATGCAGAGGAATTCTGCTGGACTCTTGCAAGTCGAATCTGAGGAACCACCCAAAGGAGGGGCCCTTAATAGCCCTGAAAGAGGGATTGGTCACCTAGCTGGGTGATCTCATATCAGGAGGAGGCTCTGACAGCACCTAAATGGCCTGCCCCCAGAGTTCCCTGCCAACCTTGGATAGAAGATGGCAGAACCCAGGGACCCTCTGGAGGAGCTCTGAGCACCACCCCTGGGGTGGTGATGGACAGGGGAGTGCTCACTCCCCTTTCCATTGTCCAGTTTCGCACCAGAGCAGGGACTGGAGAACCTGAACCAGTGTAGACTGGTTTATGCATGGAGGGCACGCAATGTGCCCTTCAAAGCATACCAGTGGCTTGGGAGGCTACTCCTCCCAAGCCATGTAACACCTATTCCCAAAGGGAGAGGGTGTAATACCCCTCTCCCAAAGGAATTCCTTTGTTCTGCCTTCTTGGGCTTGAGCTGCTCAAGCAACAGGAGGGCAGAAACTGTCTGTGAGGGTTGGCAGCAGCTGGCGCTGCCTGGAAAATCTCAAAAGGCGGTGGAAGCAATGCCGGGGGTCCTCTAAGGAGCCCCCAGAGTGCATGGAACCATACAACCAATACTTGCAAAAGTATTGGGGTATAATTCCAACATGTTTGATACCAAACATGCCTAGGTTCGGAGTTACCATTATGTAGCTGGACATAGGTAGTGACCTATGTCCAGTACACGTGTAAAATGGCATCCCTGCATAAAGTCTAGGAAAATGGGTCTGGAGTTTGTGGGGTACCTCTGCTAGTGCAAATTGCCCTCACACACAGGTACATGCACTCTGCTCTCTGGGTTGAGAGGGCCTACCATAGGGGTGACTCATAGTTACCTGATGCAGTGACCTATAGTGAAAAAGGGTGCATGCACCCAATTCACGCAGACTGCAATGGAAGGCCTGCAGAACTCTTTGTATGGGCTCCCTGTGGGTGGCAGAGTAACTGCTGCAGCCAATAGAGATCCCCCTGGAACCCCAATGCCCTGGGTATCCAGGTACCATATACTAGGGGCTTACAAGGGAGCACCAGTATGTCAATTGTGGGATGAAATACTGAGTTTTGGGAGAGAGAGCACAGTCATTGGGGTCCTGGTTAGCAGGATCCCAGTGAACACTGTCAAACACACTAACATCAGGCAGAAAAGGGGGTAAACATTCTAACATAGAGGGTACTTTCCTACACTCTCGGGTTGTTTCTGTCCCTTCCTTTTCATGTTACCTTGGTTGTCTTTTCACCACTGTGTGCCAGCGTTCCTGTCCTAGCACTTGTTTAATCCTTCCCTGTCAGCTGCAGGATGGTAGTTATGTCTCTTCCTTTTGGTGACCATTTTTCCTCTCTTGACACATTTCGTTGTGTTGCTCAGAGCGGTAGTCTCTGGTGTAAACATTTGCTTGAAAAGTCCTACAGGTCCACTATTCGGATCCCATTCTGGAAGTCAACATCAACTTTAGTCTTCCCTTTGGCTCTTTCTTCGGCGACTCTTTTCCGTCTGCTGGACTTCTTTGATATCATCTTGGCCGTCTTTGGTTGGCGTTGTCTCCTGTGACGATTTCCCACCTAGTGTCGACCTTGTTTCATATTCCACAAGGTTTCTGTTGTTCCTATCGGCAGGTTGTTCTGCCAGCCTCTTTTGGGTTTTAGTCTGTTAGCATTCCTTTTTCTGCATAATTGACTTTTTCCTTCTTTAAGGGGTTTGATTTTTTTTTTTTCTCTCCCTCCCTGTTTTATTTTGCTACGGTGTTGCTGCTTGGTTAGCCACTTAGTTTCTCTATTTCCATATACTATGTATCTATAGATATACATACATATATATATATATGTTCGATGGCATGTGTAGCTGCAGATACACATGCTGTGCACATCCCGCCATCTGGTGTTGGGCTCGGAGTGTTACAAGTTGTTTTTCTTCGAAGAAGTCTTTTCGAGTCACGAGACCGAGGGACTCCTCCCATTTCGGCTCCATTGCGCATGGGCGTCAACTCCATCTTAGATTGTTTTTTTTCCGCCATCGGGTTCGGACGTGTTCCTTTTCGCTCCGTGTTTCGGGTCGGAAAGTTAGTTAGAATCTCGGAAAAATCGTCGGTTTTGTTTGCGTTCGGTATCGGGTTAGTTACAAAAGATCGACACTGACTTTTGAAGAGCTCCAGTGGCCCTTTGGGGTTTTTTCGATCCCCCGTCGGGGCCTGGTCGGCCCGGCCACATGTCTCTTCAAGGCTGATGGAACGGACCCCATTCCGCTTCTGCCCAAAATGCAATAACAAGTATCCATATACAGATCAGCATCTGGTCTGTAACTTGTGTTTGTCGCCGGAACACAAGGAAGATACTTGTGAAGCCTGTCGAGCGTTTCGGTCCAGGAAGACACTAAGAGACCGAAGAGCAAGGAGACTGCAAATGGCGTCAGCACCGACAGGACAAGAGCGTTTCGAGGAGGAGGAAGAAACATTCTCCATCCATGAATCGGACTCGGATGAGATCGATCCCGAAGAAACGCCGAAAACCGTGAGTAAGACGTCGAAACACAAAACTCACGAAAAAAACACTAAAGCCCAGGGGACGCCACCGTCAACGGGCCATGGCTTAACCCGAAAAATAGGTGACCGATCATCGGCACCGAAAAAGGGCACGCTGGGGGCGAAGTCATCCGACTCCGGTCGAGATACCGCCACACAGCAATCTCGGGCTCGAGATAGTGGCTCCGAGCAGGTTCGGCACCGAGATAGCGGCACCGAAATGGGTCGCACCAAGAGACCACGACGCTGAAAGTAAAGAAGGTTTCGTCGGAACCGAAAAAAGCAGCCGATAAGGTTTCGATACCGAAACATCCGGCCTCGGAACCGAAAACGAGTTCCTACACTGAGGAACAAGGACTGTCCACACAAATGAAAACACATAGATTTGGACAGGAATTGGAAACAATAAAGCCAGACTATACACAAAGAAGGCTCCATATCCAAAAAGAAACAGGGAAGATCAGTACTCTCCCTCCAATTAAAATGAAACGCAAACTTGCCTTTCAGGACAAAGACAAGCAGCCACAGGCAAAGGTGGCTAAACAAGTAACCCCGCCACCATCTCCACAATGCTCTCCGCAACCATCACCTGTAGCCACTCCACCAATGATGCAATCCCCAACTCATACAGGAATGAGTCAAGATGACCCTGACGCATGGGACCTTTATGACGCACCAGTGTCAGATAATAGTCCTGAATGTTATCCAGCTAGACCGTCGCCACCAGAGGATAGTACAGCCTACGCACAGGTGGTGTCGAGAGCAGCGGCATTTCATAATGTCAGCCTGCATGCTGAGCCCATTGAAGACGACTTTCTTTTTAACACACTGTCGTCCACACACAGCCAGTATCAAAGTCTTCCTATGCTACCTGGAATGCTAAAACACTCCAAACAAGTGTTTGAAGAGCCTGTAAAAGGAAGGGCTATTACTCCAAGAGTGGAGAAAAAATATAAACCGCCACCAACAGACCCCGTGTACATCACACAACAGCTAACACCGGACTCAGTTGTAGTAGGGGCTGCGCGCAAAAGAGCGAACTCACATACTTCAGGAGATGCACCACCTCCAGATAAAGAAAGTAGAAAATTTGACGCAGCAGGCAAAAGGGTGGCAGCACACGCAGCAAACCAGTGGCGTATTGCCAATTCACAGGCTTTGTTGGCCAGATACGATCGGGCCCATTGGGACGAAATGCAACACTTTATAGAACATTTGCCCAAGGAGTTCCAAAAGAGAGCGCAGCAAGTAGTAGAAGAAGGACAGAGTATCTCCAACAATCAGATACGGTCAGCAATGGATGCTGCAGACACAGCTGCTAGAACTGTCAACACAGCAGTAACAATAAGGAGACATGCATGGCTGCGTACATCAGGATTTAAACCAGAAATACAGCAAGCTTTGCTGAATATGCCATTCAACGGACAGCAGTTGTTTGGGCCGGAGGTGGACACTGCGATCGAAAAACTTAAAAAAGACACTGACACGGCCAAAGCCATGGGCGCACTCTACTCCCCACAGGGCAGAGGCACATTTCGAAAAACACAGTTTAGAGGGGGGTTTTGAGGACAAAGCACAGAACCCACAACCTCACAAACAAGACCCACTTACCAGAGCCAGTATCAGTGGGGAAGTTTTCGGGGACAATATAGAGGGGGACAATTCCAAAAGAATAGAGGAAAGTTCCAAACTCCCAAAACTCCTCAAAACAAACAGTGACTTCCAAGTCACACATCCCCAACACATAACATCTGTGGGGGGGAGACTAACCAAATTTTACAAACAGTGGGAGGAAATAACAACAGACACTTGGGTCCTAGCAATTATCCAGCATGGTTATTGCATAGAATTTCTCAAATTCCCTCCAAACGTCCCACCGAAAACACACAATATGTCAAAACAACATATAGTTCTTCTAGGACTAGAGGTTCAGGCATTGCTACTAAAAGAAGCAATAGAATTAGTACCAAAACACCAGAAAGGAACAGGAGTTTACTCGCTGTACTTTCTCATACCCAAAAAAGACAAAACTCTGAGACCTATATTAGATCTCCGAACATTAAATACCTACATCAAATCAGATCACTTTCACATATTGACATTACAAGACGTAATTCCACTACTCAAACAACAAGACTACATGACAACACTAGACCTAAAGGATGCATATTTCCATATACCGATACATCCTTCACACAGAAAGTACTTAAGGTTTGTATTCCAGGGGATACATTACCAATTCAAGGTGTTGCCATTCGGAATAACAACTGCGCCAAGAGTTTTTACAAAGTGCCTGGCAGTCGTAGCTGCACATATCAGAAGGCAGCAAATACATGTGTTCCCGTACCTAGACGATTGGTTAATCAAAACCAACACCATAGAAAAATGTTCACAACACACAAAGTATGTCATAGAAACCCTCCACAAACTAGGTTTCTCAATCAACTACACAAAGTCACACCTTATACCGTGTCAAACACATCAATACTTAGGGACGACAATCAACACAGCAAAAGGGATTGCCACTCCAAGTCCACAAAGGGTTCAGGCATTTCACAATGTAATACAGGCCATGTATCCAAAACAAAATATACAAGTCAAAATGGTGATGAAACTCCTAGGCATGATGTCCTCATGCATAGCCATTGTCCCAAAGGCAAGGTTGCACATGCGGCCCTTACAACAGTGCCTAGCCTCACAGTGGTCACAGGCACAGGGTCAACTTCTAGATCTGGTGTTGGTAGACCGCCAAACATACACCTCGCTTCAATGGTGGAACAGTATAAATTTAAAAAAAGGGCGGCCTTTCCAAGACCGAGTGCCACGATATGTAATAACGACAGATGCCTCCATGATAGGGTGGGGAGCACACCTCAATCAATACAGCATCAAAGGACAATGGGACACTCACCAAAAACAGTTTCACATAAATCACTTAGAACTATTGGCAGTATTTCTAGCGCTGAAAGCATTTCAACCCATAATAAGCCACAAACACATTCTTGTCAAGACAGACAACATGACAACGATGTATTACCTAAACAAACAGGGAGGGACACACTCAACACAGTTGTGTCTCCTGGCACAAAGAATATGGCATTGGGCGATTCACAACCACATTCACCTAATAGCACAATTTATTCCAGGAATTCAGAATCAGTTAGCAGACAATCTCTCTCGGGATAACCAACAGATTCACAAATGGGAGATTCACCCCCAAATACTAAATACTTACTTCCAGAGTTGGGGAACACCACAAATAGATCTATTTGCAACAAAGGAAAACGCAAAATGCCAAAACTTCACATCCAGGTACCCACAAGATCAGTCTCAGGGCAATGCGTTATGGATGAGTTGGTCAGGGATATTTGCTTACGCTTTTCCCCCTCTCCCACTCCTTCCATATCTAGTAAACAAGTTGAGTCAAAACAAACTCAAACTCATACTAATAGCACCAACATGGGCAAGACAACCTTGGTACACAACACTACTAGACCTTTCAGTAGTGCCCCATGTCAAACTACCAAACATACCCTATCTGTTAACGCAACACAAACAACAGATCAGGCACCCAAATCCAGCATCGCTGAATCTAGCAATCTGGCTCCTGAAGTCCTAGAGTTCGGACACTTAGACCTTACACATGAATGTATGGAGGTCATAAAACAAGCTAGGAAACCTACCACTAGACATTGCTATGCAAATAAGTGGAAAAGATTTGTTTATTACTGCCATAATAATCAAATTCAACCCTTACACGCATCTGCCAAACACATCGTAGGATACTTACTACATTTGCAAAAGTCAAAGCTAGCTTTTTCTTCCATTAAGATACATCTTACAGCAATTTCAGCTTACCTGCAAATTACACACTCAACTTCTCTATTTAGGATACCAGTCATAAAAGCATTTATGGAAGGTCTAAAGAGAATTATACCACCAAGAACACCACCAGTTCCTTCATGGAACCTCAACATTGTCTTAACACGACTCATGGGTCCACCTTTTGAGCCCATGCACTCTTGTGAAATGCAATACTTAACATGGAAAGTTGCATTTTTAATTGCCATCACATCTTTAAGAAGAGTAAGTGAGATTCAAGCATTTACCATACAAGAACCATTTATTCAAATACACAAGCATAAAGTAGTTCTACGGACAAATCCTAAATTTTTACCAAAAGTCATATCACCGTTCCACTTAAATCAAACAGTAGAATTACCAGTGTTCTTCCCACAGCCAGACTCTGTAGCTGAAAGAGCACTACATACATTAGACATCAAAAGAGCGTTAATGTACTACATTGACAGAACAAAACTAATTCGAAAAACAAAACAATTATTTATTGCTTTCCAAAAGCCTCATACAGGAAATCCAATTTCTAAACAAGGCATTGCTAGATGGATAGTTAAGTGCATTCAAACCTGTTATCTTAAAGCAAAAAGAGATCTGCCTATTACACCAAAGGCACACTCAACTAGAAAGAAAGGTGCTACCATGGCCTTTCTAGGAAATATTCCAATGACCGAAATATGTAAGGCAGCTACATGGTCTACGCCTCATACATTTACCAAACACTACTGTGTAGATGTGCTAACAGCACTACAAGCCACAGTAGGCCATGCAGTACTACGAACATTGTTTCAAACAACTTCAACTCCTACAGGCTGAACCACCGCTTTTGGGGAGATAACTGCTTACTAGTCTCTGCACAGCATGTGTATCTACAGCTACACATGCCATCAAACGGAAAATGTCACTTACCCAGTGTAAATCTGTTCGTGGCATTAGTCGCTGCAGATTCACATGCGCCCACCCGCCTCCCCGGGAGCCTGTAGCCGTTTAGAAGTTGATCTTGAACATCTGTATATTTGTAAATATATTACTTTAAACTACATTATGTACATTACTCCATTGCATGGGCACTATTACTAGCATACACAACTCCTACCTCACCCTCTGCGGGGGAAAACAATCTAAGATGGAGTCGACGCCCATGCGCAATGGAGCCGAAATGGGAGAAGTCCCTCGGTCTCGTGACTCGAAAAGACTTCTTTGAAGAAAAACAACTTGTAACACTCCGAGCCCAACACCAGATGGCGGGATGTGCACAGCATGTGAATCTGCAGCGACTAATGCCACGAACAGATGTACACTGGGTAAGTGACATTTTCCATATATATATATATATATATATATATACATGTTCAATGGCATGTGTAGCTGCAGATACACATGCTGTGCATATCGCCATCTAGTCTTGGGCTCGGAGTGTTACAAGTTGTTTTTCTTCAAAGAAGCTTTTTCGAGTCATGAGATAGTGACTCCTCCTCTTGGTGATAGTGCACATGGGCATTGAGTCCTTTGTTAGATTGTTTTATTTCCGCTGTCGGGTTCGAACGTGTTCCCTCTCACTCCGGTAGATTTCGGTTCAGTACTATCTGATCTTCTCTATCTTTTCCTTCAACATCAGTCTCGTTTTTCAAATGTGTTTCTGACTGCACTCGATCCGATTGTAGCGTCGGAATCGAATAAACGCCCTTTCAGGTGCCCGCGCCCTTCTCAGGGCCTGCTGCCTCACAGGCTCGTGGATCGGATTCCATATTGATTCTGTCCTCTGTGCAAAGCCAAGTTCCCATGTACCGGCCAGCATTTGGTGTGCAACCTCTGCCTCTCCCTGGACGACAAAGAGACCTGCGAGGCGTGCCGATCCTTCCGATCCAAGAAGACCTTACAGGATCGATGAGCAAGCTGGCTAGACATGGCATCGAAGTCAGCGGAACAAACTTCCGACATAGTCAATGAGGAACAGTCACAGTCTGCGGTCTCTATCACGGACTCCTACTGTGACCGCGACTCAGATGGGGACAGCCAAATTATTCCTCCAGTGCAGTACGTGAGTACACCAGCCCCTTCCCATCAAAAACATATGAAAACAATCTCAAAATGCCTTGGGTCCACAACTGCTTGCCAGCCATGGTTTGACCCAAAAACAACATATCGTCGACTACCCTCGGGTTCGGTACCGTAAAAGGCCACATCTCACTCTACCGAACAAACTGCCACACCTGTTTCAACATCGAGTCGAAAGACACAGGCTTCCACTTCAGAACCAAGACAGCTACATACCACATCGGAGCCGCAACACCCACGCTCCTCTTCGGAGCCGAAACATCCTAGTTCCTCCTCAGAGCTGAAAAAACGTTCACCTACGGTTCAAACCAGTTTCTCGTCCATCACCAAGCTTTCGGAGAATTCATTGGTGGGAAGCAAACAAGTCCATCTTCAGAAAAAGAAACGGATGAAACAGACATTAGACCAATTCTTGGGGTCATGGACCATAAACAAAGGAGAATACAGATCCAAAACGACACAGGGAAGATTATTGCATCTCCTCCTCCTATAACAAAGAGGAAACTAACATTCCAACAAACGTTGGAAACTGGCCCTTCATTAGTGAAGATATTTAAACATAAGAAGCCAAAGTCTGCGCACCAGCCTTCTCCACCGCACTCACCCTTTCTTCCCTCATCCCTTCCCTCAGCCTTCCACCTCACACTCCACCACCATCACCCACACAGTATTCAACACAATCTACTGTCTCATCACATGGGGATTACATGGGTGATGATAATTATAACATGGACCCATGGGATTTGTATGATTCTGACCCAATTCCATCAAATGACCCAAATCTGTATCCCACAAGGCTGTCTCCACCTGAAGACACCACAGCCTATAATTGTAATTTCCAGAGCAGCCACATACCACAATGTACACATGCACTCTGAGCCCATAGAAGAGGATTTCTTGTTTAATACACTTTCCTCTACACATAAGCAATAGCAATGTTTACAAGTGTTACCTGGTATGTGAAAACATGCGGACAATATTTTTAAAGAGCCAGCAAAAGCAAGGGTGTTAACACCTAGGGTGGACAAAAAATATAAAGCTGCACCATCTGGCCCAGCTTTTATATCCCAACAACTGCCACCTGATTCCATTGTGCACATTACAGCTAGAAAAAGAGCAAATAGTCAGTCCACGGGTGATGCTCCTCCTCCTGATAAGGAAAGCTGCAAATTTGATGCAGCAGGCAAAAGGGTGGCAACTCAAGTTGAAAATCAGTGGAGATTTGCCAATTCCCAAGCTCTTTTAGCCAGTTGCGATGGGGCATATTGGGACGAGATGCAGGATTTCCTTCAATACCTCCCCACGGAACATCAAAAAAGAGCACAGCAGATAGTGGCAGAAGGACAAGCGATTGCCAACAATCAGATTAGGTCTGAACTAGACGCAGCTGACACTGCAGCTAGGGGAATTAACACAAGTGTCATGATTAGGAGGCATGCTTGGTTGCGGTCCTCCGGTTTCAAACCTGAAATACAACAAGCTTTCCTTAATATGCCATTTAATAAACAGCAACCATTTGGACATGAGGTGAATACCACAATTGAAAAATTATAAAAGGACTCTGATACTGCAAAGACCATGAGTGCCCTTTATACAACACACTTTTTGGGGTACTTTTCACAAGCCCCAGTTCAGAGGAGGTTTTAAACCCCTGACATCAGAGGCCTCTACGTCCCAACAAAAACAGGGACAGCAATATTATTCCAGAGGATCTTTCAGGGTTTCCTATAGAGGACACAATTTCAGATTTAGTGGCAAATCCACTACCACAAAAGGTGCCTCCACCTATTTAAAGCAATGACTGCCTCTCCAGCCCCACACAGCACACATCTCCTGTAGCAAGAAGACTGCAATATTTCCATTTTCATTGGGAACAGATAACATCAAATCAGTGGGTATTATGAATTATCCACAATGGTTATTGCCTAGAACTCATCTCTACTCCACCAAACATCTCCCCTCGTTCACAGGCTTTCCCCAGAACACATGGTTCTCTTAAAACAAGAAGTAGAATCTCTTCTACTCAAAGGGGCAATAGAGGTAGTTCCCATCCACCAGCAAGGAACAGGAGTATATTCTCTATACTTCCTCATACCAAAAAAGGATGGCACTGTCAGACCAATCCTCGATCTCGGACCTCTCAATCAGTACATTCTCTCAGAGCATTTCCACATGGTCACTCTACAAGATGTCATTCCCTTGTTACAAAAACAAGACTACATGACAGCATTAGATTTAAAAGATGCTTACTTCCACATTCCTATCCATCCAGCACACGGCAAGTATTTAAGACTTGTGATAGCAGGCAAGCACTATCATTTCAAAATGCTACCCTTTGGAGTAACAGCAGCACCAAGGGTATTCACAAAATGTCTAGCAGTAGTTGCAGCATACCTCAGAAGACAGCACATACATGTCTTCCCCTGACTAGACGACTGGCTCATAAAAGCCAGCACCATTCAAACCTATCAACAACACACACAGTACTCAATAGATACCCTACACAAGCTAGGGTTCACAATCAATTACCAAAAGACTCACCTTCAACCAGCACAAATTCAACCATATCTGGGAGCACTTCTGAACACTCAGTCAGCAATAGTCTACCCAAAGTCACAACAAATTCAAGCGTTTCACACTCTCATTATCCAATTACAATTCAATCAAATTCAATCAAACTTACACAGTAAGCTTTATTATGAAGCTAATGGGAATGATGGCCTTGCGCATAGCAATAGTGCCCAATGCACGTCTAAACATGAGACCCCTACAGCAGTGTCTCTCACAACAATGGTCTCAGGCCCAGGGTCAAATTCATGATCTGGTGTTGTTGGACCGCCAAACTTAAAACTCTCTGCAAAGGTGGAATCACTCCAACTTTTCAAAAGGGTGTACATTTCAGAACCCAGTGCCCCAGACCATAATCACCACAGATGTATCAATAAAAGGTTGGGAAGCCCATGCCAACATACAATACAGGGAGAATGAGACTTGGTTCAGCAGACTTCCTAGCACTCAAAGCGTTCCAACCACAGATCACGCACAAGACAGTGTTAATAAGAACAGATAACATGACAACAATGTACTGTCTGGACAAACGGGGGGAATGACACACTCATCCCATTATTCCTTCTAGCACAAACAATTTGGAAATGGGCGCTTCACAATCGCATTCAACTGTTAGCGGAGTATATCCCAGGGATACATAACCAACTAGCGGACCTCTTAACAACATACCTCAACAAATACACGAATTGGAGATTCACCCACAAGTAATTCAAGAGTACTTTCACATGTGAGGACAACCAAACCTAGACCTCTTCGCAAGAAGCGAAAATGCAAAATGTCCAAAGTTCGTGTCCAAGGTCCCAAACCCTCTATCCAAGGGCAGTGCTCTAAGGATCAATTGGTCAGGGATATTTGCTTACACTTTTCCCCCTTCTGACTAATTCTATTTCTGGTCAACAAAATTTGTCACACCTCTCTCATTATGCTACTCATAGCTCCCACGTGGGCATGTCAGCACTGGTACACAACACTGTTGGATCTGTCTGTAGTACCACATCACAAACTACCAAACAGACCAGACCTGTTGACTCAGAACAAAAGTAAAATCAGGCATCCCAATCCCAGTGTGCTCAACCTGGCGATTTGGCTCCTGAGGTCATAGAATTGGGATATCTACAGCTTCCATCAGAATGTATGGACATTCTAAATGAAGCACACAAACCTACAACCAGGCAGTACTATGCAGCTAAATGGAAACATGTTGTATATTACTGTCAACCCAAAAACATTAATCCACTTAAAGCATCAGTACATGATATTGTCTATTTGCTTCACTTACAAAAAGCAAATCTAGCATATTCATCTATTAAAATGCATTTAACAGCATACCTCCAAAACAGACAGCATACCTCTCTGTTCAGAATTCCTGTCATAAAAGCTTTTATGGAATGCCTAAAAAGAGTTATTCCACCTAGAGCTCCACCAGCTCCCATCTGGAATCTTAACATTGTGCTCACAAGGATTTTGGGTCCACCATTTGAACCCATGCATTCTTCCACTCTTCAGTTTCTCTTATGGAAAGTTGCTTTCCTGGTAGCAGCTACTTCCTTAAGGAGAGTGAGTAAATTTCACAGATTTACTTTAGAAGATCCATTCTTCCAAATTCACAAATACAAAATAGTACTTAGGACCAATCCAAAATTTCTACCCAAAGTGGTTTCACCATTTCACATCAATCAGTCCGTGGAATTGCCCGTCTTCTTTCCCCAACCAGATTCAGTTGCTGAAAGAGCTCTCCATACCCTTGATCTCAAAAGAGCTCCTATGTATTATATAGACAGAACAAAAGATTTTAGAAAATCTTTGTGGCTTTTCAACAGACTCATAAAGTACTCCTATTTCACTGTACGCGCTGTGTTGCTGGTGGTGGTTGCCGCAGGAAGCTGTAATCGGGCAGGAGCCCTTTAAAAACTTCAAAGCGCTCCCGCCTCGCGGGACGCGCTGTGTTGCTGGTGGTGGTTGCCGCAGGAAGCTGTAATCGGGCAGGAGCCCTTTAAAAACTTCAAAGCGCTCCCGCCTTGCGGGACGCGCTGTGTTGCTGGTGGTGGTTGCCGCAGGAAGCTGTAATCGGGCAGGAGCCCTTTAAAAACTTCAAAGCGCTCCCGCCTCGCGGGACGCGCTGTGTTGCTGGTGGTGGTTGCCGCAGGAAGCTGTAATCGGGCAGGAGCCCTTTAAATTCTTCCTTTGCGCTCCCGCTCGCGGGACGCGCGCGGGCGTGCCCGGGCGAAGCCCGGGCCAAGGGCGGGCCCGTCCGTGCCCGTCCGAGGCCGAAGGAGGCCGGACTGGGCCACCTCTCTTGGTCCTAAGGCACGGCAACTGTCCCTCCTGCATAGGGAAGTACTCCAATCTCTCCTCTACATTGTGACATAGTACCATTCGCCAATGGGGAAGCGTAAGGCCAAAGACAGCCCGACTCTAGGCTCTGGCAAATCCAAAATACTCAAAATCAATAAGACTATGTTACCCCACACTAGCCATGTTGCCAAGGAAATAGATGATTTAATAGAAGAGGTAGAACAGATTCTAAACAACAAGGAGAAGCCTAGTCGAAAGGGCTCAAAATCTGGCACGCTTATCCCATTTCTAACATCTAGTTCACATACTGCTGTTAACCCTCATTCTGTCGCCTCATCTCACCAACCACTCCAACAGTCGTTGCCTTGCCAAGATCCTATTGCCCTCCCTACACCCTATTCCGATGTAGATGCTCTTAGAGCTTGCACACCTCACCCTTCAATTTTATGCTCTAATCGTTTTTCTCCGTTGGCATCCATTGACTCAGACAATCAGCAACCAGCCGTCTCAGCTCTGCCATGTATAGTGAGTCCTCCTCCACAAAATGATTTGTTCACATTGGTGTGTAGCCTTAAGACTGAAGTTAGCGAGTTGAGAGCATTATTGCTTGAGATCACCACCCTTCTTAAAAGCAAATATCCTTCCCCTATTAGCGAGCCTAACTCAAACCTTTTGCCTACCAAGCATCCACCTGCAAAAGGCGTTTTTCCAAACGGGCCTCTTCTGCCACTAGCTTGTGCTGCAGGTCCCATAGACGATCAGTGTCCTGCAAAACAGCTTACGTCCTCTTTTGGAAGAATTATCCCTCTCCTTCCTAATGTTCCCTTCAAATGGGATACTACCAAAGCTTTATACCACAATCCTAAATTAATTAGCAACAACTACATATACTTGTGCAATGTTCCACCTTTGCCCCCAAACGTGAGAGAAGACAAAGCCTCACTAACAAACAAGGTCTTGCACTGGGTGAGACATACCAGGGGTTGTGGCTCAATCATCCATGATGACATTGTTTCTGTCGAGCGATCTAATGGTTCCCCTGGTCTCTCTGGTCCTAGTGACTTTATAACACTTAGGGCCTGATTCTAACTTTGGAGGACGGTGTTAAACCGTCCCAAAAGTGGCGGATATACCACCTACCGTATTACGAGTCCATTATATCCTATGGAACTCGTAATACGGTAGGTGGTATATCCGCCACTTTTGGGACGGTTTAACACCGTCCTCCAAAGTTAGAATCAGGCCCTTAGTCTTAAAAGCCCACATTTGGCAGCAGGCCTCATGGAAATGGAAGCACGGTCTATACGCAGGAAGTCCTCAGCAATTACTCTTTCAGCTAGCTGTCCTATTGCTAGCTATATGCGTGTGAATCCTTCCACTAGATCAGCCAATTTGGCCCCGAACCATTTTACAACTACTCAAGACATAAGACCAACAGGCCATCAGGTCCAGAGAGATCCACTCCCTGATTTGGCCCCTAAGTTCTGTTTTGGCCCTGCTTCAAGGGCCCAACTAACCCATGATCCTGGGGCTACCTCGGATATTGACTGACTATGTTTCACCAATCTTTGCACAGCCACAGCAGCCATGAACTTTCCATCTAATTCACCCTGCCCAGCCTCTCTTCTTTTATCGGACTCACAACCTGGAACTATTAATAATACCACAAGTTTATTCAAGGCGAACCCCGTTGCCAGTTACGTCCAAGTTGATACTACCACGAACTCAAATTTTTCTTGTGTCCAGCACACAGCAAAACTTTTATCCTGGAATGTGGCTGGCATTAACAGCAAACTTGTTGACACTGAGTGGGGGGCACTCGTTGGAAATTTTAACGTCTGCATGTTCCAGGAAACATGGGCAACGCATTGTACATACAAACAAGGGTATAGTTCCTTTTTCAAGCCTGCTAAGCCATCTTTAGCTGGCAGGGCGGCAGGGGGTTTAATCACATGGGTAAAATCTATAGAGGGGAGTGGTACAAAGGAGATATATGTGGATTCCCATGATATTTTGGCCGTTGCTATCTACCCAGCCTCAGGCACTCCTGTCCTTTGTCTAAATATTTATAGCAGACCGGGACCCTCAAATCACCGATCTCCCATTGTCGAGCTACTGAATATCTTAATCTCAGACCTTCGCCTCAAATATCATATCATAATAGCTGGTGACTTTAACGTTCTACTTGAACTTAATGCAGATCACATAGAGGTCATGCAGTCTGAAGATAGTGTATGGAATATCCCTCCTCCTGTGACTTTTCATTCTACCCAGCAAAATTCATATAAACCAAGCGTTAGGGCCTCACAGATAGTGGACCTCATGATATCCCATGGCCTTCGTTTGGGTAATGGCCGCTTTCCAGCGGACATTCCGGCCAGACCAACCTTCTTCAGGGGCTCATATAGTAACAAATTGGATTATATCCTCTTTGACTTAAGACTATGGCACCATATTCTAGACTTAGAGGTGGGTCTTCCCCATACTAGTGATCATGCTCCCCTCCAGATCACATACAAGAGTTCTCTCCTAGTAGGGGTCGCACTTCCCCCTGTCTCCTCTACTGCTATGGAGCTGTCCAGTAATAGGCGTACAGTCAGGTGGGTCTCCTTTGTGCAATCAAACAAGCTTCAAGGAAAATTGCGTGCCCTAACCTCTTCTCACCAGTTATTTGATACCAACCTTATTCTGGCTCCATTAGAAATATTGCCTCTTCATTTGGACCTTTTTTCTACTTTGAAAGAGCTGTTTACTAAACGTCCAAGGCCACTGACTATTTCCTGTATTCGACCACATACTAAATGGTTCAACAAGAGGTGTAGGGAGGCCAAAAATACTTTGGCCATCGCGCTAAAGACCAAGGACAGATCAGGCATCATCATTGCTAGACGTCATTATGCTTCCACTTGCAACAAAAGTAAATTCGAGCACGAAGAGGGGCTATGGAGCAATTTACTTGAGGCAGCTACCGTCCATGATTCAAAACGGTTCTGGCTCCTAGTTTCCTGTGGTGATCAGAACCGCGCATCTCACCTGGAGTCTTATATTTCTCCTGACATCTGGCTCTCCTACTTTAAGGAATTGTATGGACCATTGTTGGCAAGTCATATTTCTGACATAATTTCGGAGGAGCCAACAACTTTTGACGAGTCTATGGCTTTCTTGCCCCCTTTTACACTGAACGAAACTGTGTCGGCCATTGTAGCTCAGAAAGCAGCAAAAGCCCCTGGGATGGACGGGATCCCCTCTGATATGTTTAAAGTGGACCAGAACACCTGGGGCCCATATATTAACAGACTTTCTAATGCCATCTTGACTAGCAGAATTTATCCTGACTCATGGAAAGAGGCGATTATAGTGCCCATCCATAAGAAAGGAGAGAGGAACAACCCGGGTAATTATAGACCCATCAGCCTCCTCGACAACCTTCAAAAAAAATTCTGTTATCAGTTGTTGAGCAGGCTGAACAAGTGGCTAGTTGAAAATCAAATTTTAAATCATCTACAAGCGGGCTTCAGAGAAAAAATTAGCACATTAGATCAGATATTTCGTTTTACTTCTATTAAATGGAAAGTTGTCGATGTTGACTTAGGCCACCTATATGTAGCATTTGTAGATCTAAAATCGGCCTTTGATCTAGTACCCCGCCACAAACTGTGGGAAGTTCTGTCTAAAATAGGAGTCCCGTGCTCTATTTTAAATATTATCAGGGATCTTTACACTGGCAACTATGGTAGAATTAGATGGGGCCCACAAGGTGAATTAACAGAAAAATTCCTTACTGCCCGAGGTGTAAGACAAGGTTGTGTTCTTGCCCCTACCTTATTCCTTCTCTTCATAAACGCATGCATCCCTTATCTTATGGAGTGCTCTAATGACTCGCCTAAAATAGGAGGGCAGAAGATCCCCTGCCTTCTTTTTGCCGATGACACCCTGCTGGTTTCTCAAACAGCCACAGGCCTTTCAACCCTGCTTTCAAGATTCATTGACTATTGCAATGATTATGGGCTCGAAATCAACCGATTAAAAACCAAGTGCATGGTGTTTGGCGATAGGAAAGGCAGAATGAGACGACCTATCTATTTAGAGGGTGCCGCGCTGGAAAGAGTCAGCGATTTTGATTATTTAGGCCTGAAACTAGAAGACTCGCACAAGTGGCAGCGCCACATCCAGAAGGCAACTTTACGATTGCAACAGCGAGCGAGTGGCATTGCAAGATTTGCAGCTAGATCTAGCTTTGCCATGACGCCCGCAGTAGAAATTTATAAACTACAAGCAAGAGGGGGAGCAAATCTATGGAGCTGAACTGTGGGGCCACTGTTGCCTGGATGATTTGATAAAAGTGGAGAACTCTTTCTTAAGGTCATTGCTAAGAGTTCCTTCCAGTACCCCACTGCTCCCAATACGCATGGACCTAAATCTCCCTTCTATCAGCCAGATCGTTGCACTCAAGCCCCTGTTGTACTGGATTCGCTTATGGTCATCAGATTCTCTTGTCCATTATAGATGTGCGCTAGCTAACTTGATGGCCAACAACACTAGCTCCAAAATCAAGTGGTGTGCATATGTAGAAAGGACCCTCTCGCTTCTTGGTTTGGGGTCCTATTGGAAGGAACCATTATCTATCCCTAAGAACGCAACCCAGACACTAAAGGATGCTTTCTGGCTCCACGTTCAACTTTCCCAATTGTCCGCTGTCTCGTCATCATCCATGACGGGAAACTTTTTATATTTTAAATGCCATTATGAATTTGCACAATATATGGATATAGTATCTTCTCCGTTTGCTCGTTCATTATACATTAGATTCAGGGTGGGCTCTCTTCCTTTGCGTTCCCTCACTTATAAATGGTCTAATTTTAGTTGTTCTTCTAAGATGTGTCCGATGGGCTGTGCCAGAGAAGAATCAGTAACTCATATTCTCTTCCAATGCCCCGCATACTCCAAACAAAGAGCCCGTTGGATTATTCCTCTGTGCAGAAGTAAGGGTTTTAAAAACTGCTTGCTAGCTTTGAGAATTTTTAAATCTGATTCATCGGTTTTAGTGGTTTGTTGTTTGTCAAAATATTTAGACTCAATCTGGCGTATCAGACTGAACACGCTTAAAAAAGCAGAGGGAAATTTAACAATGAATGTGGTAAACAACAATTGATGGATTTATCATTGTATGCACATATCACTTTTATTGGTTCAGATGCATTCCCTACCTGCTGTTTTTATTTTTCTTAGATATTTTTTTAAATAGAAATGTCCTTTTTATCTGATATGGTTTGCCAGGCTTGTATCTTATTCTTTTACCTATAATGTGTTTTTACATAACTATAAGGTGCGATTTTCCATGAGGGAATTGCTTATGTGTAAATATTTCTCTTTTCTTTTTTCTCTCCTTTTCAATCTTTTATGACTTAAATTGTTTATCATGTAGCTTGCCGTTCCTTTCTTTTTTGATGTGCTTTTATGGTATTTATATTTACCGAAATAAAGCTAATAATAATAATACTCCTATTTCAAAACAAGGATTAGCCAGTTGGATAGTAAAGTGTATTCAAACTTGATATCTTAACGCTAAAAGGCAACTATCAGTAATTCCTAAAGCACATTCTACTAGAATGAAAGGAGCTTCAATGGCATTCTTAGGAAATATACCAATGGCAGACTTATGCAAAGCAGCCACATGGTCCACACCACACACATTTATTAAGCACTACTACGTAGATGTGCTATCTTGCCAAGAAGCAAATGTTGGTCAAGCAGTGCTTAAAACACTAATTCAAACTACTCCAACTCCTACAGGCTAGCTACCACTTACTTAGGAGGGGACTGCTTTTCAGTCTTTGCACAACGTGTGTCTGCAGCTACACATGCCATCGAACGGAAAATGTCCCTTACCCAGTGTACATCTGTTCACGGCATGTGGTGCTGCAGATTCACATGTGCCCTCCCTCCTCCCCAGAAGCCTGTAGCTGTTGTAGTTCTTTATTATGTAAATATGTATATGAGTCACTCAATCTTGTGACTCAAAAAAGCTTCGAAGAAAAACAACTTGTAACACTCGGAACCCAACACTAGATGGCGACATGCACAGCATGTGAATCTGCAGCACCACATGCCACGACCAGATGTACACTGGGTAAGTGACATTCTCTCTCTCTCTATATATATATATATATATATATATATATATATATATATATATATATATAATATATGTATTTCTACACATATTCGATTCTAGATCTAATTCTTTTTTTTTTTTTTTCTTTTTGTGTCTACCTGGACTCTATATGATTCCTTTGTACGAACACTTTGTGTGTAAGTCGGTGTTTCGAAATTTCTCTATTCTGATCACTTCATTCTCCGTCATCTGTCATGAACATGGCACACTTTGTGTCTCCTTTCGAACGTTTTTATATGCATTACAGTTCTGTTACACTTTTCAACAGCTCCTCAGTTGGTGTTCCTGAAAAAATACCATCTGTTTTTCGACTTACTCTTCCTACCAGCGTTGACTATTGCATTTGTTGCTTGTTTTGCCTGTGTATCCTGATGAAGCAGCATGTATGCATCGCTTCTCTTCTTTACATAGCCTCCGTGGCACTACCTTGTTAGGTGTTCCCTCTCAGTTGTCTCAGTGAGTTTTGCAGTGGTCTTGCACCTTGGTCCTTAGCCCTTTTACCGGTACAGCTTCTGCCTTAGGGTTCTAGCGCTATACATGTTTATTTTCTTCTTGATTGTTGTCTACAATAGATTCCTTTTTCGTTGCCATGTTCTCTGATCCCCATGATATTCCATGTCTTCTTGCAATGTTTTGTGGTCTTCCACTATTCTTCTGGTGAGATGGATGTTCTTTCTCACTTTTGTCTCTATTGTGCCCAGTCTCTGCCTTCAGTTAGATTGGTTACTTATTTGTAAGGATTGCGTGGGATGTGTATGTAGACCCACCTCCTGGGTTTATATTGCTTTGGTATCTATTCTAAGGTATAAGGAATCTGCGGCTAGTTGTCTCTATCAGATAAACATGTTACTTACCTCTGGTAACGCCTTATCTGGTAGAGACATACACTAGCTGCAGATTCCTTACCAACCCACCCATCCTCCCCGTTCTGCAAACTACTTTATCTTACATCACTATCCTTTTCATGGTCTCATCCTACAAAGCATTTCCATTCAGTGGTGGAAATTCAAAATTACATCTTTTTCTGTTTTTGGTACACTGTTCCCTCTCCACTTTCTACGGTGGCTCTGCATTGTTGTGCGGATTCTTATCACAAAAGAA